>NC_135478.1:155776716-156976716 GCF_052094955.1 Ictidomys tridecemlineatus | reverse complement strand
TTGTTTTGAATAGGGAGTAAAGGCAATATGGAAGACTGCCTGGAATTCTGGAGTAGACTTTAGTGATAGACTAAGTTGGGCTGTACCATCAAAAATAAAAAGGGGCAGAGGAGGAATAAGAGACTGAATTGGCAACCGGCTGAATATAAAAATGGGGAAGATGTATTTGACTTCCAGATTTTAGTCTAAAAGGTTTCTAGTGACTGGGTAAAAAAGAGAACAAATAAGTTTGGACATGTTGTGTCTGAAGAGCAGCAGATGATGAAGCCTGAAAACAACCTTGAGAAATGGTAACAAGGAGACCTTGGAATTAATATTTGAAAAAATAGTTTTTAAAAACCTGAAAATTTCTAATATTTACTTTCTGCAACTCAACAACTCAGACTAAGGAGTTCAAGTCCCACAAGTTACATCAATTTTGGTAAATGGATTTCTGAGTTATTTCTTATGTTTAAGTTTATATATTGGTCTCTGTGCCTGAGGTTTATCTCCTGAGTTGGTTCTTTTAAAATAATGTTCTGTCTTTACTTTTTTAAAATTATTTTTTTATTCTAATTTGTTATATTCGACAGCAGAATGCACTAGAATTCATGTTATACATATAGAGCACAATTTTTCATATCTCTGGTTGTACACAAAGTAGAGTCACACCATCCGTGCCTTCATACATGTACTTAGGGTAATGATATCCATCTCATTCCACTGTTTTTCCTACCCTCGTGCTTCCTCCCTTCCCCCTTTTCCCCTTTGCTCTATCTAGAGTTTGTCTAATCCTCCCATACTCCACCCCCAAGCCCCATTATGAATCAGCCTCCTTATATCAGAGAAAACATTTGGCATTTGTTTTTTTGGGATTGTCTTACTTCACTTTGCATTATATTCTCCAACTCCATCCATTTACCTGTAAATGCCTTGATTTTTATTCTCTTTTAATGCTAAATAGTATTCCATTGTGTATATGTACCACATTTTCTTTGTCCATTTATCAACTGAAGGGCATCTAGTTTGGTTCCACAGTTTAGCTATCATGAATTGTGCTGCTATAAACATCGAAGTGGCTGGGTAGTATGCTGTTTTTAAGTGCTTTGGGTATAGACTGAGGAAAGGACAGCTGGGTCAAGTGGTGGTTCCATTCCCAATTTCCTAAGGAATCTCCATACTGCTTTCCATATTGGCTGCACCAATTTGCAGTTCCACCAACAATGTATGAGTGTGCCTTTTTCCCCACATCCTCACCAATACTTATTGTTGTTTGTCTTCATAATAGCTGCCATTCTGACTGGAGTGAGATGACATCTTAGAGTAGTTTTGATTTACATTTCTCTAATTGCTAGAGATGATGAACATTTTTTCATACATTTGTTGATTGCTTGTATATCCTCTTTTGAGAAGTGTCTATTCAAGTCCTTGGCCCAATTGTTGATTGGGTTATTTGTTTTTTTGGTGCTTAGCTTTTTGAGTTCTTTATATACCCTAGAGATTAGCAATCCTTAGCAGGAAGAGTAAAGCAGGTGGCATCACTATACCAGAACTTAAACTATACTCCAGAGCAATAATAACAAAAACAGCATGGTATTGGCACCAAAACAGTCTGGTAGACCAATGGTACAGAATAGAGGACACAGAGACTAACCCACAAAATTACAATTATATTAGACAAAGGTGCCAAAAATATGCATTGGAGAAAAGATAACATCTTCAACAAATGGTGCTGGGAAAACTGGAAATCCATATGCAACAAAATGAAATTAAACCCCTGTCTCTCATCATGCACAAAACTCAACTCAAAGTGGATCAAGGACCTAGGAATTAGACCAGAGACTCTGTATCTAATAGAAGAAAAAATAGGCTCTAATCTCCATCATGTGGGATTAGGACCTAACTTCCTTAATAAGACTCCTATAGCTCGAGAATTAAAACCAAGAATCAATAAATGGGATGGAATCAAACTAAAAAGTTCTCAGCAAAAGAAACATTTTGTGAGGTGAACAGAGAGCCTATATCCTGAGATCAAATTTTTACACCTCACACATCAGATAGAGCACCAAATTTCTTTTGAATTAGAGAAGTCCTACAGTAGAGGCTATGGAGTTGCAGTTCACTTGTGACTTTTTCCATTGTGTTTGATCTAAGGTTTTTAGTTATCCAGGTTATCTATTTATTTTGCAGTTTCATGTCAGTATGAGATAAGCTGACAGCATATTGTATGCATAATTTAGTAGATAATTAGGATGAGGAAAAGATTACTGAAGGGAAGAAGGAGTATTTCTTTCATATTAAATAACAGTATTACTTTGTATCCTATGAGTCTTTGTAAAATTATTGTTCTTTCTAGGATTAAATCTTTGTTTGCCATACTACACATAGGGGATATCTTTTTTTAAAAAAACTAAAATTTTATTCAACATAATGATTTACTTCTAGCTTGAATAAAAATTGAGGTTAACATTGGTGGTTGTACTTGATAAATTGTGTATATATTGGGGCCTCGGCTTCTCCATTTCTAAGAAAGAGTATGATGGGAATGAACTACTTGAGTTGTTGAGCAGAAAATAAACAGGGAGATTGTAAAGTTTGGCTAAATATTAAAGGTTCTACAAATACCTTTAGTACTGCTATACAGGAAGGACTAGTGACCTTTTAGATAACATTTATTAAATTTCCAAAGAAAGAAAATGAATGAACAACAAAGCACACCTTGCCATTGGAAATCAGTCCTCTGATACATTGCTGATAAGTAGCCTAGTTTTCAAGTTTGACTTTAGTAACAGGATCTTACAGCTCTGCTACTTTCATGGAGCAGAGGACCATTTTAACAAAAGGGGGAAAAAAAAAAGGAAGCAAAGATTCCAAGTGACTCAATGAGGATCAGAAATAAGGCAGGTGAGAGGGGACAGTTACATTAAAGTTATGTTAATATCAAGTTATATAGGTAACAAGTCACTTGCTCTGTGATTCAGCCAGGCTGCACAAAAAACAGATCCCATTGCTTGGTAGGTGCTCATTAAATGTTGGTTGCTTCAGTGAATATTGTTTCTAATATGTTGTGTCATAGCACCATGGGTCCACAGATCACTGTGAAATATGCTCTGGTTTCCTCTGCAAAAATCAGATCTGCCTTGACTCTAGAGTTTCATATGAGTTTTAGGATCAGGTCCGTAATTTAGAGGTTATATCCCACAAATAGAATAAGAAGCAATCTAACTGGAGAGACAGCTTCTCTCCTAAGTGTTACGAGTTACCACTTGAAGGGCACTTTCATATTCATTTTCTCTGCTGATTTCACAAAGTATAAAGGGGAGGATTTAGTTCCACTTTTCTGAAGAATGAACTGAAATTCCACCAGATGATCCCCCTGCCTAATGTTGTTATAATTAATTTTTTGCAATGACAGAAATGAGTTCTCTTGCTTCACAACTTCATGTTCTCATCTTTTCTTAAAAAAAAATCCCTAGGGAAAAAAACAAACAAATGAATACATAAATAAAATTTAAGGATCAGTCTTTGAGTAAAACTTTAGATTAAAGTACCAGAGCATATGCTCTTGCCTAGAAGAGGTCTATCATGAATAATCCTTAAGGAATATTATACCATACTAGCTGGAATGATTGTGTGCCAGATACTCTCATATATACTTAACTAATTTAATCCTATAACAATATTTAGATAGAGGTACCACACACATTCCTCACTATCAAATCTATTTAGTTACTGAGTTTGGGTAACACAATTGAAAAAAAATGACAAAATAACATACCTTCCAAGTCAATTTGATTCCTAATTTTTAGAAAGCAAGTAGGAGTCAGAGAGCAAGGGATGTTTTACAAATCCATCAGCTCCTAAGTTTAGAGGGTGAGGATACCTGTATTTTTATGTTTATTTCATACTGGAGGAAACTGAGGCCAAGGGAAGGGAAGTGACTTGCCTTTAGCCACATAGCCCATATATTGAGGATAAGGGACCTAGGGCTCCAATTCAGGCAGTCTGCTTGTGGGTAAGTTCTTATTTACTATGTTTTTCTGTCTTTTCACTTGGACCCCAAGTTATGCATGGGAAAGTTTAAGGCATTATGTTTTGAAGTAGAAGCAAAATAAGGGGGATGTCAGAAGAGAGGACATGCATGTGATAAGTAGATTTAGACTTTATGGTATCTGTTTGCCTCTGATTTTACTGAAAAAGCTGCCTTTTTCATCACTGTGACCAAAATATCCAGAAAGAACAACTTAGAGGAGGAAAGCTTTATTTGGGGTTCACAGTTTCAGAGGGTTAGTCCATAGACAGCCTCCTCCATTGGTCTGGGCCCAAGGTGAGGCAGAACATCATGGTAGAATGGCCAAGCGGAGGAAAGTTGCTCAACTCATGGTGAGGTCAGGAAGCAAGGGTGGAGGAAGGGGTGAAAGGAGCCACAGGGAAGATGTGCTCTTCCACACCCCATATGCCTACAGTTACCACCAGTCAGTCCATTCAAACTAGGATGGACTAGTTAGATGGCAGCTCTCACAATCCAATCATTTCACCTCATTCACAACATTAGTAAGGGAGCTTTGGGGGACACCTTATATCCAACCCTGACATTGAGAACCCCAAAATGTTTTATCTCTAAAACATTTGCTGTGTAGAAGCCTTATTTGTTTTAATGTTATTAGAAAAGTAACCCAGTTAGAGTCAAAATTTTCTACTTCGCCTTCTTCTATGTGTCTGAAATGCCAGCTCTGGGGTACACATTGAGTAAGTTCTGCTTCATTCAGCAAATTTATGAACAAGAAAACAGTTTATTAGAGTTCCATTTCCTAAAAGATACTTGCTAGGCATTATCCCAAGAGATGTTTCCTAAGAAAATGGTTCTATGACCAAATAAAATTGGAAATCACTTTATAAATGGAGTGTCCTTGGAGGATTGCACATTAGCATATTAAAGGCTTTCTGAAGTTCTGCAAAAAAGAGTCTGTTTAGCTTTGCTTAACTAAATGTTCTGTTAGACTGATTAAAAAGTTTTTGGAAGGGGTTTTATTTCATTATTGTTATTTATAAAACATCTATTAACATCCCATGGAACAAGCTTAAGGAAATATTGAATTAGGATTAAAAAAAGTCTTGATAAAATAGGTATCTTATATATTAAGATCACTGTTTTGTTTATACAATAATGTGCAACCAATTCCTAGAAGAGCTGCTTATATACATTGACATCAAGAAGGATTCTGCATGCAAGCATGTCTTATACGTACATTGTATCATTTGCTCTTAAGACCACTGCTTGAGAAAGTAGGCCAATATCATTATTCTATTTAACATAAGGGAAAATGTGGCTTAAAAGCATAGTGTCACCTCAGCTCCTGAAACATCCAGAGCTGAGTTGGCAGATGAGTCACTATGCTTCACACATATGTCAAATCACTATCCTTTGGGATCTTGCTTGGCTGGGGACCCTGGGGCTCAGGGTTGTATTTTGCATTATGGGAATTCATTTGTGCTGATCCTAATAAGAACATCTGAAGAACTAGAAAAAATCTTTAAATTCATTTGGAGGAATAAGAGCCCCTGGATAATCAAAGCAATCCTGAGCCAGAAGAGTGATGCAGGAGGCATCACAATACCTGATCTCACATTATACTATAGAGCTGTAGGAACAAAAACAGCATGGTATTGGCATCAAAATAGACTTGAAGACCAGGGGTAGAATACAAGACACAGAGACAAACCCACATTCTTACAGCCATCTGATACTTGACAGAGATGCCAAAAACATATCAGAGAAAAGACAGCCTTTTAAACAAATGGTGCTGGGAAAACTGGATATCCAAATGTAGAAGAAAGAAACTAGATCTTTATCCCTCACCATGCACAAAAGTCAAATTGAAATGAATCAAAGACTTGGGAATTGGATCATACACCTAGGAACTGCTAGAAGAAAACATAGGGTTAGCAGTCCATCATATATATGCAGGCACCAATTTCCTCAACAAGACCCTTAAAGCTCAAGAAATAAACCTAAGAATCAATAAGTGGGATGACATTCAAATTAAAAAGCTTCTGCACAGCAAAGGAAACAATTAAAAGCATGGAGAAAGAGTATAGAATGGTGGGAAAAAAACATTGCCAGCTATTCCTCTGACAGGGATTAATATTCAGAATAAATAACTCAATCTTAGCACCAGAGAAACAAATAACCCAATCAATAAATGGGTGAAATAACTAAAGAAGAAATACAAATGGCCAACAAATAGATGAAAAAATATTCAACATTTCTAGCAATCATGGAAATGTAAATCATAACTTCACTAAGAGTTCATCTCATTACAATCAGAATGGCAATGATCAAGAACACAAACAATAAATGCTTTCAGGCATGTGGGGAAGGGGAAGGTATACTCATACATGGTTGGTAGGACTGCAAATTAGTACAACACTATGGAGATTGCTCAAAAATCTAGAAATGGAATCACCATATGACCCAGCTATCCCACTGCTTAGTATTTATCCAAAAGAATTAAAATCAGAATACTAAGTGATATAGACACTTCAGTGTTTATAGCAAAACAATTCACAATAACCAACTTGTGGAACCAGCCCAGATGCCTGTCAATAGATGAATGGATTAAGAAAATGTGGTATGTATACACACGGATTTTTACTTGGCCATAAAGAAGACTAAAATTAATGGCATTTGCTAACAAATGGATGGCAGTGGAGAACATCATGCAACAGCCAGTGAAATAAGCCAGACTCAGAAAATGAAGGGTTGAATGTGGAGCTAGAGGGAAACAAGGAGAAGACGGAGAAAGCATGGATCAGATATCATGAAAATATAGGGAAGGTGAGTGGAGTAGAAGATCAAGAGGGAGAGAGAAGGGACAGGAAAGAGAGAAAATATAGAATGAATTGAACAAAATTGTGTTATATGCATATATAATATATCATAGGGAATTTTACCTTTATGTATATGTAGAAAATATACATAAAGGTGAAAAATAACATAAATGAATGAAAGGAAGATCAGTAAAGGAAGAAGAATAGGGCAAGGGAGGAGAGGAGGGAAAGTAGGGGGAATGGGGACTGAAATAAAATTCCATGCATATATGATTTTGTCAAAATGAATCCAACTACTATGTATAACTATAGTACTTAGAAAAAATACTGAAATATTATTTAAAAAATCTTGAAACAATATTCTCTGTACAGACAGGTGTAAACTCACTTTCTGGCATACTTTGTAAATGAGATAATATCTGCCTTGCAGAGCTTGTATTGAGAATCAATGATAATTTATTATGAGATGTCTGGTATGTAGCAGGTGCCTAATAAATGAATGACATCAACATTATTACTGTTAATATTGGAATATGATGGTCTCTTTGAAAAACCTTCACATTAATGTGGTTGTATCTTTATACCAAAGTGAAATGTAATAAAAGGTGTTCTGTATGTGGATAGGAGAGGGGAGTGAGGGCAGTCCAAGTATTTTATCTTCTGTGATCTTGTTTGAATCAGAGCTATGTTGACTCTCTGGGAAAACAAGCCTCTTGTTTAAACATTAGCTCTAAGTAAGATTTTTCTCAATGCACCTTTTGATTAACATTGAGTCCAAGACTGGAATGCCTATCGATGGGGTCCATTGAGTATAGACTCCTGTATTATTTATAAGCAGAGTGGAGGGAGACTGAAGCTGGGCTACAACTTATATTATGAAAAGCATGGCTAAGCCATTGGCAATTTCTACCCAAACTTAAATAGAAATGAGATCTTTTACCTGTCTTCCTATAGGTTACATAAAGAACTTTTAGAGCTCCATTGTAATTTATCTACAGTATTTCTGAGTATATCTCTTTGTATAGATTTTCTAGTAGTTGTGTTAGCTATTACATGGTATATGTGTATGGTATCTTAACACAGTTTACTGGCATTGATATTTTACTAGTTTGAAAGAAGGATAGCAACTTCATCTCCCTTTAAGTTCCTTTACCTTCCCCCTTTTATAATAAAGATGTCTTAAATATTTTTTCCACATATCTTGAGCACTACATAATATACTATGATTTCTGCTTTAGCCATCAAACAAAATTTGGAAAATTCAAATGGAATTAGTAAATCTATTGTATTTCTCCATATTTTTACTCTTTCTGCTGTTACTTCTTTCTTTTTGAAGTTCCAAGATTGCTTGTTTTATCATTTGCATTCTGTTTCAAGAGTTGTGGCATGTTTATTTGTTTGTTTGCTATTCTTTTAGGATTAGTGTGGGCAACAGATCTTTTAAGTTTCCTTCACTGAAGAATGTCTTCATTTCTTTTTCATTCTTGATGACTATTTCACCAGGTATAGGGTCCTCCATTCACAACTTATTCTTTCAATATTTGAAAAATGTTGGCTTCCTCTAGCTTTAAGCGTTTCTGATAAGAAATACTATCATTTCAGTTGTTTTCCTTTCTGTGTCATGTGTTGTTTCTCTTTCTCCTTTAAAGACTTTTTGATTCATGTGTCACATGAATTTCTGTAGGTTTTTATATTTGAATTCTCTAGATTAATGTCTTTTGAAAACTAGGGATTTC
This sequence comes from Ictidomys tridecemlineatus, assembly GCF_052094955.1. Taxonomy (NCBI): domain Eukaryota; kingdom Metazoa; phylum Chordata; class Mammalia; order Rodentia; family Sciuridae; genus Ictidomys; species Ictidomys tridecemlineatus. The sequence continues at coordinate 156,968,170 of NC_135478.1, read as the reverse complement.
TTAGTCACTATTTTTTCAGAAACTTTTGCAGTACCATATTTCTCCTTTCCTTTCAACATGCCAATCACAGGAGTGATATATTTTCTCCCTTCTATCTTCAAGTTTACTAATTCTTTCCTATGTGTTCTCCATTCTACTACTGAGCTCATCCATCCAGGGTTTTCTTTAAAAAAAAAATTTTTTTTTTTAGTTAGTGAACTTTTCCATTTTGAAAATTTCTATTTGATTCTTTATATCTTTTGTTGCTTCTCTGAGACTCTAATTCATTTGCTTCGGCATGTTTGTAATTGCTTATTAAAGCATCTCTGTGATAGCTGATTTAAATTCCTTGTAAGATAGTTTCAACCTTTGTGTTATCTCAGTGTTCACATCTGTCGATTATCTTTTCTCTTTCAGGTTGAAATTTACTTGGATCATGGTATGGTGAGGGTTTTTGTTTCTGAATGTGTCCTTGACTCTTTGGGTATTATTATAAGTCTTTGGGTTTATTTAAATCTTCCATTTCAACAATGACACCGCTGACCCCATTCAGCTGAAGGAAGAGAGGATCCATCTCATTACTACGCAGTGATGATAGAAGTCCAAGTTCCACAGACACGTGGATGGGGCTGAGTGCTTTATTCTTAGGTGGGTGTGTGCCTCTCTACTGGGCCATGCCTTTCTACTAGGCCTCCACTGACACTGTCCTGCCTGGGACAGCAAGAGGTGCCTCCAGCTCCTTCCTAGATGGGCTTTGCTAACACTATGTGGGTGAGGTGGCCTTGTTAACTGTGGGTGGTGAAAGTCCCTGCTTCCCAGTTTGTATCCCTGACACCATCACACCTGGGAGAGATGCCATGTCATCCCCAGGTGGTGGAGATGTCTTATTGAAAGAACTACAATAAGATTGCTTCCATCAATTGAAAGCCAACTATGTGCCAGGAATATAAAACCTTTTGCTTCTAATCCTTTATGATACCATTATAAGGAGTTATTACTATTTTAGTTTTGTGGATGAAATAAATATATTCATAGAGGTTATAATATTCCCAAGATTTCACAACTATTAAATGTTGGAGCCAGGAATCAAACCCCTGACTGATCTGAAAGACTGAGCTTTTATTCCTGTATGAAGTTTTTGAGAAATGAGGGAATCATGAAAATCAGACCCATGAGGGAAAGAAAGAAGAGTGAGCATTCCAAAATTCAAGGTATCTGCAGGAGGGTAAAAATTTTGTCTTGCAATACTAGGGATTGAACTCAGGGGCACTGTTCCACTGATCTACATCCCAAGCCCTTCTTCTTATTGATTAATTGATTGATTGATTGATTGGAGGGTACCAGGGATTAAACTCAGGGGTACTCAACCACTGAGTCACATCCCAGCCCTATTTTGTATTATATTTAGAGACAAGGTCTCACTTAGTTGCTTAGTGCCTTGCTGTTGCTGAGGTTGGCTTTGAACTCATGATCCTCCTGCCTCAGCCTCTTGAGCCACTGGGATTACAGGCATATGCCACCATACCCAGCTCTTTTTATTTTGAAACAGGGTCTTGCTAAGTTGCTGAGACTGACCTCAAACTTGTGATGCTCCTGCCTCACCTCCCAAATTATGGGGATTATAGGCATATACCACCATGCCCAGCTTTGCATGAGCATATAAATGTATTAATATAAATAAGATGCCCTTCCAGGAGTGAGTATGTGTCAGACATGTACAAGCTGGAAGAAGATATTTCTGTTAGCAATAAGCTTATTCTTTTTCACATTTGAATTGTTGCAGTGAAGAATTCACACTCAAAGATTAGGATGGGATTTTTATAGCTCATGATGGTAATATTGGATGAATATTTGTTGAATGAATAATTACCATTTATAAAACATTTGCTAGGCCTGTGCTAGATTCTTTGCTACATTCTCCCTCTTCCTTAAAGCATTCTGCCAAGTAGGTATTGTTGTTATTGTTAATTTATTTATTGAGGTATGTTGCCCAGACTGCCTCAGCCTCCTGAGAATGTGTATGTGTGTGTGTGTGTGTGTGTTTGTGTGTAAATAAAATCTCCTGAGTTTGTGTGTGAATACAAACACACACACACACACACACACACATTTTGCTCTTTGCTTCAAGTGGGTGATATTATTACAATTTTTTTTGCACGAAGAAGTGGAGGCTCACTTTTTTATATGAAAAATAGTTTATGTAATATCCACTTGAAGCAAGTGGATATTATATAAACTAACATTAAAAATGAACTAGTTTGAATCCAACATCATATTAAAAACCTGGGTTATTGGACATAATACATACTGCTAAGGAGTGCTAAAAGATACCTGAAAGAAACGTGTGACCAGCCAGTGAGAAGCATTCATGTGAATGGTCCTTTATTCAAGCTTACATCAGATTATATTGTCAATTAAAAATTATCATTTGAAGGCCCCAGGGACTTCATATCTGCCCTTTTTAGAAGGTGGTGTTTTTTTCTGATACTAAGATCCAATCACATTTACTTCAAATGTATTCTGGTTAGTTAGTTCTATCTAAAAAGCTCTATAGTAACTGCCTGACCATGAAGGAGAAGGTATATTTTATATTATGTGTACTATATATACTATATATTTACACAACATAGTATTAAATATGTTATGTATATATTAATATATATTATATTTTTCTGCTCTCATTTTGTTCTTTCTTTGCCATTGATGAGTCTGAGTATCTAGGTACTGAAGGGGGAAAAGAAAATTAACTTTGGGTTGAATGCTTTTAATAATGCAATCATTCAAAGTGAAGTATTGCTTTGGAACATTGTCTTTAATATATAGTGCTACAAAGTCATATTGTCAATTATCACGACTTTGGACTTTATGATAATATATATCCGGCTAGTTGACGTTAACTTTGATAAGCCTTTGGAAAAGTAAGTCTGTGCCAAAAAATGGTGTAAATAAGATTTCAAATGGGAATGTTTACTTATATATGACAACAAACTAATTAAAAACTTGAGTAATTTAATATAAAAAAATCAGTAGATCAAGATAAATGTCCATTCACTGAAGTAAAACATTTTTAATAGCAATTGGATAAACTAGATTTAGTTAATGTCTCAACTGGAAGATAGACTATCTTTTTAAGTAGTTCTACTTTATATTGTTTTCTGTGGTATGAATGAGGCATTGTCTGGGAATCTAGGGGACTTCCAGATCTGTTAACCAATTTAACAGTCTACATGATGTTGATGGGTGTCTATGAAACTGAGAGCTCTGAAAGAAACAAAACACACACACACACACACACACACACACACACAAAACCCTCCTACTTTTAGGGAATGGATTTGAAGGCCTGGGAGCAGTTTTAACCCAAGATACTTTGTATATCCTTTTAGTGTCTGAAAAATGCCTAGCCTTCTCTGAGCTGTTCCCTGCAGATGATGGTAGGCCTCTGCTAGCTCATGAATTATTCTTTGGTTTGGGTCTGGAATGTTCACCAAATTCTCATTTGTATAATGCCTGGATCCCAATGGAGCAAGGTTTAGAGGTGGTGGGGATTTTGGAAGTGATTATTAGATCATGAGGACTCTGGCCTCATCCGTGAATTACCATTGATAGCTACATGGACTACTCCGTGGTGGTGGAACTGTAGGGAGTAGGGCAGGGCTGCAGGATAGTAGGTCACTGGGGGGATCTCAGGATGCTCTTATTGTTAGTCCTTTCCTCTCTTTCTCACTGCTTTCTGACTTCATGAGATTTGAGCAGCTTCCTTCTACCATGATGTTCTGCTTTGCTTACAGCCCAAAGCAATAGACCAGCTGACCATGGTTTGAAACTTCTGAAACTGTGAGACAAACTACATCTTTTCTCCTCTAAGTTGTTTATGTCAGGTATTTTTATCATAGCAATGAAAAGTTGACTAACAAATAATTGGTACTGGTAATAGGTCTTTGCTCTCACTGTAACTGACTATGTTTTAGAAGCCTTTAGATCTGGTTTGCAGGAGAAGTTTGGGACAGTTTGGAGATGCCCTAGAATCTAAAGGTGGTGGACCTGTTAATGTGGTGGAGGAACTTTGGAGATAATAGCATTTGGGCAGTGGCATTCTGGCTGCTTTTAGATAAATTAACAGTGAGAATCAGAAGCAAAAAACAAGAGTAGAAAGACATGAAAAACTTGCAGGTTGATTAGAAAAGAATGTCCATAAAGCTGGGGCCAAAGAGGGTATGGTTGCTGAAAAGATTAGCAACACTGAAAAACCACACTTTGTAATCAGACACTAGGAAAGAGGCCTTGAGGGCATCTTCCCTAAGATGCAAGATCAGCAAGACCCCACCAGCCACAGGATCAATGGTATAAAAGTGAAAACCCTTTTGAAAGAATTTACTTTGAAAAGAGAGCCCTGGGGCATCCTGCTCCCACAGGGCTACCTAGTAAATCATTCCACCAGGATTCATTTCACTGTGCTTAGCTCTCCAGGCACTCAGAGGCCATTGCTGCCGGTCCAAGGGGCCCAGCTACAGCTCCTGCTGGCAGCAGACCATAGCATCATCCACTACTTCTGGTTTTACAGGCATGAAGAATGCAAGACTGGTAGAGTCACAGAGACTTCTACCAAGATTTCCAAGGAAGGCCCAGAAGGCCAGGGAATGTGTATCAAGGTCAGAACCCCTGCAGGCAGTGAGAGTGAGGCTAAGGCTGTAATAGAGATCCCAGAAGTCAGAGATGCCTGAAATGTGGACCATGCACTGAGGAAAGATGCAGACAGTGGCCCAAGTCTTGAGGCCCATGTCTTGCCACCATCTGCCTGGAAGCTGGACGTAGAACTAAAGGGCTTAATATTTGCCCCACTAGGTTTCCATCATGTTTTGGTCCAGTCCCTACTTTCTATGTTCCCATCACTCCCTTTTGGAATGGGAATCATTACTCTGTGCCATTGTATGTTGGAAGTATAGACCTTGCTTTTGATTTAATAGGAGCTCACAGCTAAGAGTTGACTTGCGTCTCAAAGGATACTTGGACTTTTGAGCAATGCTGGAACAGTTGGACCTCTGGGGACTCTCGGAGATGATTTGAATGCATTTTGCATTGTGACGAGGATATGAGCCTTTGGGTTCAATAGCAGAATGTTATAGTTTAGAACCAAAATGTCCCCCAAAGTCTCATGTGTTTAAGGCTTAGTCTCCAATCCAGTAATATTCAGAGATGGGGCTTTTGGGAAGTGGTTGGGTCATGAAGACTGTGACCTTATTAATGGATTACCATTGATAACTGACTGGACTACTGGGAGTTAGTAGAAACTGTAGGCAGAGGGGCATGGTTGGAGGACCTAGGTTACTCGGGGAATACCCTAAAAGGGTATTTCTTAATGCTAGTTCCTTCCCCTCTCTCTTTTTTATGCTTCCTGGATGCCATGAGCTGAGCAGCTTTCTTTCACTACACCCTTCTACCATGATGTTCTGACTTGCTTTGGCCCAAAGCAATGGTGCCATCTGATCACAGAATGAAACCTCTGAGCTAAAATACATTTTTTCTCCTAAATTGTTTATGTCACATATTTTGGTCACAGTGAGGAAAAGCTGGATAATACAAGTTACCTTCCCCTAAGGTCCCCCTTGTAATTTCAAATGAGAGCTTGAAACTCTGGCTCAAATGACTTCCTATGTAACAATGGATTTGTATTTAGATCTTTAGGTACAAATGAATAATGTTTATTTCCAAAAGAGTATTTTGCCTGATGTTGAAGATAAGTTGAAGATAGTAAAGGGTGACCCTTTGGGTAGTCAATGGGAATGTTTAAGTCAGAATATGAAATGATGACTCTCCTTTCTAGGGATGAAGTTGAAGCAGTCAGCACATTTACATGAACAAGGTAGCACTTATTGCTCTCAAATGGTTTAACTAAGGTTCATCCTTCCCAGGTGAGATGACTAAAAGATGAATTGCCCAAGCAGATCTCCTGGAAATCTTTTGCTGAGTGCAGAAACATTTTAACTGCTGTGCTTCTCAAATGTTAATTTTCATTCCATGGTAAAATAGTAAAGAAAACACTCTTAATTGCTTATTCTAAGTTTTGCACCTAAAGCTCAAAAATTCAGTGTCTCAGACATTGGAAGCTTTTTGAATAGGAAAGTATTTAAACCAAAGATAACTAGCTTTAGGTAATAAAGATACTTAAAAAAACCAGGAATGACACCCCCTGAATCCTTTTCTTTTTTGGCTCACTGTATGTGTGTGTGTATATGTGCATGCGTGCATGCTCACAGACACACATTTAAAATCACTCCTATGTGGAGGCTCCCCAAATTTATTCAATTAATAACTTGGTTTCTAAAACCAGAGAGAATTTGGCTTTTTATTACAGTGTTATGTAAACTCTTACTGGGAGAGACTTCAAGACCTGCCCCCATCCCCTTTTCATTAGACAGAACTAGCTTACTTGTGGAAATAGTTTTAATTTGCTTTTATATTTCCTGTTAGGATCTTCACTTTGAGAGTTAGTTATGCTTCTTAAATTAAAAAGGAATTTCCTCCAACTTTTTTAGCAAGAAGTTAGATAAATAGCTAACTTTATAAGAGAGTTTTGTGTACTATTTAGATGAAAATACACAAAGTACTAGGTTATCTTTTAAAAAGTTCTATAATTTGTTTTGAACCATGACAGACATTTTAAAAAAACACAGTATTCCTTTTGGCTTAAGTATCAAACTATATATAGTAAAATCCTTTTATTGTACTATTTTGAAAGAAATCATCCTAAATAACAGGTTTATCCGCTCAGTAAGATATTTTATTATCTGAAGAAAACTAGGAAGGTATTATATATTACTGATATGTATATTTCTACTGGATGTTCAGTGGTAATAATGGCTGACATTCCCTTGATGTTTGATATGTGCTAGGCACCATTCATACTAATCTAGACAGTAAGAAAAATGTGAGTCTAAAGATGTCTCTGAGAGAAGTTCAGGTTATAACCTAAGAACAATGTGGGTCTATGAAAAAGTTTGCCATGAGAAAAGTTTTGAAATGTTATCCTGTTATGTTTATTTATTTTTTGGTACTGGGGATTTAATCCAGGGGCACTTTACCACTGAACTATATCCCTACCCCTTTTTAATTTTTATTTTGAGGCAGGATCTCACTAAGTTGCTGAGTTTGGCCTCAAATTTGTGAGCCTTCTATCTCATCCTTTTGAGGATTAGATATGTGGCAACATGCCCAGCTGGTGTTTATTTTTTAAATGGCAATATTGACCTCCAGAACACTGATTTAGCAGCTGTACTTTTACTTCTAGCTAATTAATGCAGACAACTTCAGATTTGTCTAGTACTCCTTTGTCCCTATTGATTTATTGAACTCCCTCTCCATATGTACACTTTTTTTTGTTGTTCAAAATTTGTGTTTTGTTGCATTAAGAAATCTCCCTGGAGATTTCTTTTTTCACCTGTTTCAAGTTAATTTATTTTTCCCTCTTCATTATTTGTACAAAAATATTTAAAATCATGTTTCCCCCCTATCCCAACTCTGGCTAGAAGTATCTGTTTGGTCATTTTTATTTTAAATGTCCTCCAGAAGATAATTTTATAAAGAAATAATTATTTGTTGGTAATAGAAAGTGCATGAATTTGCCATTCAGGTAGATTTAGTTGAATTATTTAGACTCCCTGACTTCAGTTTTCTTACCTATAAAATGGGGCAAATATACTAATCTCATAATGTTGCAAAGATCAAATATTAAAGAGTAAATGTTCCACAAAGCACTTTGCACACACATGCACAATAAAGGGTTATTATTTTTAATTAATAAAAATTCTACAATTTAACTTTTAAATGACACAGAACCCTTACAAATAGTTTTTGTTCACCTTCTCTTTTAGGAACATTCTACTTCTACTGAATCTCTCTGCTTACCTAGTCTATGATAGATCTGAGTATCTATATATCTAACAAAAACTTGATTTTGTTTGTTACTATTGCCCAGCTCAAGTTGAGAAGCATCTTGAAAATTGCTATAGTCTGCTCTCTTTTCAAGTGTTCAAGCCTAATATGCTTTTGACAGTTCTGAATGAGTTTCTGAATTTGATTAGGGCTAGTTGACCCTTCAAAACTAAGTGCATCTCTAATTTTTTTTCTATATGACTCCATAAGAAGTCTTTCAGGTTTTCCTCAAGGGTTGTATCTCTGTCTCTCCTTTTCTCACTTTACGTGGTGAAATGTACTTTTAAAATAGTTTGCAGCAATATCTTCTTTCCACCTGCTTTTCTTTCAATGTGACCTTGATGCTCTTCCCATTGAAACACAGATTCTGTTTCTTTCTTGTAAACTTAAAAGTCTAAGCCACACAAACAAACAAATTTCTGTTTGATTCTCTTGAGATGTTTGCTTTTGGACCCCAGCTATCAAGCTGTGGAACACAAAAACTAGTCCATGCTTGAGAGATCACAAGGAGAACACATATATGCATTTTCTGGCCCACAGAACAACTGAGGTCCTGATTAACTGCCAATCTTGGGGGTGAAATTTCCTTAAGATGATTCTAGCCCTCAGCTGTTGATTTGCCCTACTGTCCACCAAACTTCCAAGTCTTCTCAGCTGAGTTCCCTAACTTCATGGAACTGTGCTCTTATGAACTCCTGATTCACATAATCAGTGAACATATAAAAATGAGCTCCCTGAGATGGCTTATTACTTAGCTATAATATCTAGAACACTCTCCTTTTCCTTTTCCTTCTCTCCTCTTACATGGACATGCAAATAGAACTTGATTCTGTATTACTGATATGTATATTTCTATTGGATGTTCAGTGGTAATAATGGCTGACATTCCCTTGATGTTTGATATGAGCTAGGCACTATTCATTCTAAGCACTATATATATATATATATATATATATATATATATATATATATATATATATATATAAAATCTTCCAACAATATAAGAGAATCATGGACCATGGAAATCTAAATTTATACTTCAAGATTAAATTGACATTCTGTCTTTTACAACCTTATTTCTTTTCAATGCAAAATTTTCAACATTTTACCAGCTCTGAAATAAGAAAATTTTCTACAATTGATAATGTCATAATTGAATCAGCAACATTTTAATGTAGGGTTTTTTTTGGGGGGGGGGGGACCAAGGATTGAATCCCCAGGAGTGATTAACCACTGAGCAACATCCCTAGCTCTCTCTCTCTCTCTTTTTAAATTTTTTTTTTTTTAATTTTGAAACAGGGTCTCAATAAACTGCTTAGGACTTCACTAAACTGCAGAGGCTGGCCTTAAACTAGCAATCCTTCTGCCTCAGGTTCATGAGTTGCTGGAATTGCAGGTGTGTGCCACCACACCCAACTTTAATTTAGTTTTACTATCATATGTAAAATTATGGTCTTTCTTACAATATTAATACCTTGTACCTTATTTTGATAAAATGCATTTTTTTTAACCTATCGGATGCTAGAATCTAACATATGTACAAACACAAGGGCATACCGCTTACAAGGAAATGACAAGTATCTCAACAATCCATTTAAATTGGTGATGCAAAGTTAAACTGAATAGTCAGGTGTCAAAGACCTATCAGGCTATACTATGAGGTAGACATTAGCAATCATTATTGCCTTAAAAATACATGCATGCATACAAGTTCATTAATTCACTCAGGTAACTGTCATCACATGTAAACACCTGCACATGAATATATAACTATGTCTGTCTTGGAACAAGGTTTCACAGAAACATAGCCAAAACCCAGTGGAATTAGTGGGGTGCCTGCTGGTGCTGCAATCAGTCTATTCTTCTGCACAAAAGGCATCTCCTGAATCAAGAATCCTCCAGTACCTAATTTTTTTCTGACATTTTTCTTATACAATTTATATTAAAAATCATTTGTAGTGATGAATATGCAAAACATTGCTGATTCTTGTTTTATCCATAGTATTCCATTTTCAAAGTTTAGTCATGTTCCTAAAGGTCTAATTTAGTGAATTTGTATATCACAGCAGACCAGTATAGTTTTTGATATTCATGAAAAGAATGATCCCATTAGAGTAAGGTTATATTAGAGAGTGCTTCTGAAAGGGAGGCAATGAACTGACCAGGTGGTGATAGCCATCAATCATCAGCGCTGTCACATCTACTCTGACCATTGTAAATATGATTTCTGACTCAATAGCTTTTACTTGTTCATTTATATTCCTTCTTTCTATGTGACTGTTGCCCTCATAACAGAATTTTTTGTCTGACTGAGGATTAAAGAGATTGATTCTTTCTATGATCCTCGGAGAGTTTCTTTTTATTTCAAAGAGAAAAGCAGCAACTATTTAGCTATTTCAATTCATAATATATAAATTGCAGTAAGTAGAGAATGAACTTATAAGTCATTATATTGTATTTGAGAAAATCCCATATAAATGCAGTGATTTCTAAGGCCACATGGTTAGATGGCTGGTGTCATGTCATGATATATTAAGCAGGGCACAGCAGAAGGAGCAGTATTCTTTTTTTTTTAATTTTTCTTTATTGGTTGTTCACAACATTACAAAGCTCTTGACATATCATATTACATACATTAGATTGAAGTGGGTTATGAACTCCCAATTTTTACCCCAAATGCAGATTGCAGAATCACGTCGGTTTCACATCCACAATTTTGCATAATGCCCTATTAGTAACTGTTGTATTCTGCTACCTTTCCTATCCCCTACTATCCCTGCTCCCCTTCCCTCACATCTTCTCTCTCTACTCCATCTACTGTAATTCATTTCTCTCCTTGTTTATTTTCCCATTCCCCTCACACCTCTTATATGTATAATTTTGTATAGCAATGAGGGTCTCCCTTCATTTCCATGCAATTTCCCTTTTCTCTCCCTTTCCCTCCCATCTCATGACTCTGTTTAATGTTAATCTTTTCTTCTTGCTCTTCCTCCTTGCTCTGTTCATAGTTGCCCTCATTATATCAAAGAAGACATTTGGTATTTGTTTTTTTAGGGATTGGCTAGCTTTACTAAGCATAATCTGCTCTAGTGCCATCCATTTCCCTGCAAATTCCATGATTTTGTCATTTTTTAATGCTGCGTAATACTCCATGGTGTATAAATGCCACATTTTTTTTATCCATTCATCTATTGAAGGGCATCTGGGTTGGTTCCACAGTCTAGCTATTGTGAATTATGCTGCTATGAACATCGATGTGGCAGTATCCCTGTAGTATGCTCTTTTAAGGTCTTCAGGGAATAGTCTGAGAAGGGTAATAGCTGGGTCAAATGGTGGTTCCATTCCCAGCTTTCCCAGGAATCTTCATACTGCTTTCCAAATTGGCCGCACCAATTTGCAGTCCCACCAGCAATGTACAAGTGTACCCTTTTCTCCACATCCTCGCCAGCACTTGTTGTTTGACTTCACAGTGGCTGCCAATCTTACTGGAGTGAGATAGTATCTTAGGATGGTTTTGATTTGCATTTCTCTGACTGCTAGAGATGTTGAGCATTTTTTCATGTACTTGTTGATTGATTGTATATCCTCCTCTGAGAAGTGTATGTTCAAGTCCTTGGCCCATTTGTTGATTGGGTGATTTGTTATCTTATTGTCTAATTTTTTGAGTTCTTTGTATACTCTGGATATTAGGGCTCTATCTGAAGTGTGAGGAGCAAAAATTTGTTCCCATGATGTAGGCTCCCTATTTACCTCTCTTATTGTTTCTCTTGCTGAGAAAAAACTTTTTAGTTTAAGTAAGTCCCATTTGTTAATTCTTGTTATTAACTCTTGTGCTATGGGTGTCCTATTAAGGAATTTGGAGCCCGACCCCACAATATGTAGATTGGAGCCAACTTTTTCTTCTATCAGATGCAGAGTCTCTGATTTGATATCAAGCTACTTGATCCATTTTGAGTTAACTTTTGTGCATGGCGAGAGAAAGGGATTCAGTTTCATTTTGTTGCATATGGATTTCCAGTTTTCCCAACACCATTTGTTGAGGATGCTATCCTTCCTCCATTGCATGCTTTTAGCCCCTTTATCAAATATAAGATGTAAGATATATAAGATAGTTGTAACTCTGTGGATTAGTCTCTGTGTCTTCTATTCTATACAGGGCACCCCCTGTCCATTTTTTGGCAATGGAGCCTGATGCCTTTCTCCACGATATCGTGGATAAACACCTGGTCCTTGTTCGTTTTTTGATAATGGAGTACCCTCTATGGTGGTTTGAGAACGGCATTCATTAGCCCAATGTCTCCCTCTATGGCATCGTGGGCAAATACCCGGTATTCTACTCCTTTGATACCTAGTTTTGTTAAACCCTCCTCCTATGAGGCAATTCCTTTTAAAATGTCCTGTTTATTCACAATTGTAGCATATTCTTGGCCTGGCATCTAAAGCCTGTTTTACTGCAGCTGCCACAACTTGCTCTTGTTCATTAATGTCTCTACATAATTTAATATATGTGTTTAAATCTTCATGTTTCCATGGTCTAATGATATCTCTGCACCAACGATTTGCTTGGTCATAAGCCAGTTGTTTAATTAATGGCATTGCTTGTTCTGTATTCCCAAAAACTCTGGTAGCTGTTTGAATAAGCCTATCTACAAATTCAGCGTAAGGTTCATTAGCTCCTTGTATTATCTTAGATAATTGACCTTATAAACCTCCATGTCCTTGTAAAGTCTTCCATGCCTTAACTGCATCTACAGCAATTTGTAAATATACACCAGGAACATATGCAATTTGTTGCTGCTGATCCTCATAAGGTCCCTTTCCTAACAACATATCTAGATTTCTCTGAGGATAACCAGCTGCTGCATTTCGCCTAGCCGTCTCCTTGCAAAATTCCTCATTGGCAACCTTCCATAACAGGTATTGTCCTCCACTTAGCACAGCTTTACACATATTAGCCCAATTTGATGGCGTCATGTTTAAGTTGGTAATGGATTCGACCAAGCTTACAGTGAAGGGTGCTTGAGGACCATAGGATGTTACAGCCTCTTTTAGCTCCTTCACTGTTTTAAAATTTAAAGCATGGTAAATTCACTGCCCTCCTACCTCAAATACAGGGCATACTTGAGATCCTGTCTCAGGATCCCAACTATCAACTGCGGGGGTTAGGGACCGCCCAGCATATGGAGGTGGCCTTGTTAGTTGGACATTTACATCCTCTGGTGATAGAAAGGTGTTAGTAGCAGTCTCCTGTAGAGGTGGCGCTGTTGGTTGGACCTTTACACCCTCTAGTGATAGAAAGGTGTTAGTAGCAGTCTCTTTTTGTAACTTTCCCCCTGATGGCTTTTTCTGCTCTAAACTTCCTTCCTCTGCCTGACTAGTTTGAGAGACCTTCTCTTTTACTTGAATCTTTTTCTCTGACTAGTTTGAGAGACCTTCTCTTTTACTTGAATCTTTTCCTCTGTCTGACTAGCTCAAGAGACCTTCGCTTTTACTTGAATCAATATGTCTTCTCCTTCCTCTACCATTGTCTGAACTGAAGGCTTTGGACTAAGCAAACAAGATATGAACATTCACAATGGCAATGTGCCAACTGGCAGAGTCCCTGGGCTTTTCTTTTCTATTCTTTTTAAATCTTCACCATGATGGTTCCATTGTGATATATCTAACAACTCCTCCTTAAAAAGCCATGGGCTACATTTTTGTATTGTATCAACGTATGCCCTGACTGCTCTTGATTTTACTGGGAAGCCTCCTTGCTCTAACAATTTACTTAACATTCTTTCGGTTTGTTTTTTACTAATTTCTGATCCCATATTTCTACTATAATACAACCCAACAAGATGACGCCAAACAAAACCGAGATAGAATGAAATAAAAATGGAACAACAAAAAATCATTATAACCTTTCTCCCTATCTGTTCCTCAGACGGAAATAGTTTTTCCTCAGATGTGAGCGGTTTTTCTTCCGTCTCACTCATCTCCAGGGACAGGCAACTTAAAACAAAAATGAAGCAAAACAAAAGAGGAATCCTAAAATGGCTACCCATCCTCTCGCCCTGCCCTCAGGGGCGAGCAGTTTACTTACCCTCAATCACTCCCTGTGCGAGCCACCAAATGCCACAGTCTGGCTGGGCACAATTCAGGAGCCACTTGTCAAAAGAAACGAACTTTATTTTTAGAACTACACACACCAAACAAAACAGCTCCTCAGGAAAAAACCCTCAGAGCCCAACTGCCACCACTGGCTTCCCACAAGCCTCTCACCAACACAAGCCTCTCACCACCTCCCACAATCCTCCTGCTCTTGAGGCCAATTGGCTGAGTCATGTGGGCGGAGCCAAAAAAGTCCCCCAATGAGCAGCTCCGTGGTCTGAAAGGGCAGGGAAATAGCCCAATGAGCATCACTGCAGAGGAGCCAATCAGCTAGATGTTGCTGGGGCTGCTGTGAGCCAGTCATCAGCTGGCAGTCTGAAAGGGTGGGGAAACAGCTCAATGAGCATCTCCAATGAGCATCACCACAGAGGAGCCAATCAGCTAGATGTTGCTGGGGCCGCTGTGAGCCAATCATCAGCCGGCAGCTGGAAGTTTGCTGGCAGCTCAAAGTTTGCTGGGGCCCCTTTGGCTGTGTCTCTCAACACTTTTAGCCCCTTTATCAAATATAAGATAGTTGTAACTTTGTGGATTAGTCTCTGTGTCCTCTATTCTATACATTGGTCCACCCACCTGTTTTGGTACCAGTACCATGCTGTTTTTGTCACTATTGCTCTGTAATATAGTTTGAAATCTGGTATCACTATACCGCCTGATTCACACTTGCTGCTTAGAATTGCTTTTGCTATTCTGGGTCTTTTATTTTTCCATATGAATTTCATGATTGCTTTATCTTTTTCTACAAGAAATGCCGTTGGGATTTTGATTGGCATTGCATTAAACCTATAGAGAACTTTTGGTAATATCGCCATTTTGATAATGTTAATTCTGCCTATCCATGAACGGGGTATATTTATCCATCTTCTAAGATCTTCTTCTACTTCTCTCTTTAGGGTTCTGTAGTTTTCATTGTATAAATCTTTCACCTCTTTTGTTAGGTTGATTCCCAAATATTTTATTTTTTTTGAGGATATTGTGAATGGAGTGTTTTTCCTCATTTCCATTTCAGAAGTTTTGTCGCTGATATACAGAAATGCCTTTGATTTATGCATGTTGATTTTATATCCTGCCACTTTGCTGAATTCATTTATTAGTTCTAGTAGTTTCTTTGTAGACCCTTTTGGGTCTTCTAGGTATAGAATCATGTCGCCTGCAAATAGTGATAATTTAAGTTCCTCTTTTCCTATTTTTATGCCTTTAATTTCTTTAGTCTGTCTAATTGCTCTGGCCAGTGTTTCAAGAACTATATTGAATAGAAGTGGTGATAGAAGGCATCCCTGTCTTGTTCCAGATTTTAGAGGGAATGCCTTCAACTTTTCTCCATTCAGAATGATGCTAGCCTGAGGCTTAGCATAGATAGCTTTTACAATGTCAAGGTAAGTTCCTGTTATCCCTAGTTTTTCTAATGTTTTGAACATAAAGGGATGCTGTACTTTGTCGAATGCTTTTTATGTGTCTATCGAGATGATCATATGGTTCTTATCTTTAAGTCTATTGATGTGGTGAATAACATTTATTGATTTCTGTATATTGAACCATCCTTGCATCCCAGGGATGAATCCTACTTGATCATGGTGCACAATTTTTTTGATGTGTTTTTGTATTCAATTTGCCAGAATTTTATTGAGGATTTTTGCATCTAGGTTCATTAGAGATATTGGTCTGTAGTTTTCTTTCTTTGAGGTATCTTTGTCTGTTTCGGAATCAGGCTGATGTTGGCCTCATAGAATGAATTTGGAAGAGCTCCTTCTTTTTCTATTTCCTGAAATAACTTGAAAAGTATTGGTATTAATTCTTCTTTAAAGGTTTTATAAAACTCCGCTGTATACCCATCCGGTCCTGGGCTTTTCTTGGTTGGTAGTCTTTTGATGGCTTCTTCAATTTCATCCATTGATATTGTTCTGTTCAAATTGTGTGTATCCTCCTGACTCAGTCTGGGCAAATCATATGACTTAAGAAATTTATTGATGTCTTCACTATCTTCTATTTTATTGGAATATAGATTTTCAAAATAATTTCTAATTGTCTTCTGTATTTCTGTAGCATCTGTTGTGATATTGCCTTTTTCATCCAGTATTTTAGTAATTTGAGTTCTCTCTCTTCTTCTCTTCATTAGCATGGCTAAAGGTCTGTCGATCTTATTTATTTTTTCAAAGAACCAACTTTTAGTTTTGTTAATTTTTCAATAGTTTCTTTTGTTTCAATTTCATTGATTTCCGCTCTGATTTTAATTATTTCTTGCCTTCTGCTACATTTGTTGTTGTTTTGCTCTTCCTTTTCTAGGGCTTTGAGATGAAGTGTGAGCTCATTTATTTGTTGGTTTTTTCTTTTTTTTGAGGAATGACCTCCAGGCGATGAATTTCCTTCTTAAAACTGCTTTCATTGTGTCCCATAGATTCCAATATGTTGTGTCTGTATTTCCATTTATCTCTAAGAATTTTTTTTATTTCCTCCTTTATGTCTTCTGTAACCCATTGATCATTCAGTAACATATTGTTCATTTTCCATGTGATGTAGGATTTTTTCCTTCCTTCTTTTATCATTGATTTCCAGTTTCATTCCATTATGATCAGATAAAATGCATGGTATTACATCCACCCGTTTATATTTACTGAGGGTTGCCCTATGGCATAATATATGGTCTATTTTTGAGAAGGATCCATGTGCTGCTGAGAAAAAAGTATATCCATTTGATGATGGTTGATATATTCTATATATGTCAGTTAAGTCTAGGTTATTGATTGTGGTATTGAGTTCTATAGTTTCTTTATTCAACTTTTGTTTGGAGGATCTGTCCAATGGTGAGAGAGGTGTGTTGAAGTCACCCATAATTATTGTATTGTGGTCTATTTGATTCTTGAACTTGAGTAGAATTTGTTTTATGAATGTCGCAGCACCATTATTTGGTGTATAAATATTGATAATTGTTATGTCTTGTTGGTGAATGGTTTCTTTTATCAGTATATAATGTCCTTCCTTATCCCTTTTGATTAACTTATTCTTGAAGTTGATTTTATTCGATATGAGGATGGCCACCCCTGTTTGCTTACGAGGACCGTGTGCGTGGTATATTTTTTCCCATCCTTTCACCTTCAGCCTGTGTATGTCTTTTCCAATCAGATGTATCTCCTGGAGGCAGCATATTGTTGGATTTTTTTTAAATCCATGATACCAGCCTATGTCGCTTTATTGGAGAGTTTAAGCCATTAACATTTAGAGTTACTATTGATATATGGTTTGTACTTCCAGCCATGTTTGATTATTTATCCTTTTTTTATAAATTTAGTTTGTTTCTCCATGTTTATCTTTCCCCCCGCCCTCTGTCTTTACTGAGGCACTTCCCACTGATGGTTTTGGTTATTGCTTTTCATTTCTTCCTCGTGTGGTGTTTTGCTCAAGATGCTTTGCAATGCTGGTTTTCTGGCTGCAAATTCTTTTAACTTTTGTTTATCATGAAAGATCTTTATTTTGTTGTCATACCTGAAGCTTAATTTTGCTGGATACAGAATTCTTGGTTGGCATCCATTGTCTTTCAGTGTTTGAAATACATTGTTCCATGACCTTCTTGCTTTCAGTGTCTGTGATGAAAAATCCGTTGTTAACCTTATTGGTTTACCCTTGAATGTAATCTGCCTCCTTTCTCTTGTAGCTTTTAATATTTTCTCTTTGTTCTGTATATTGGATATCTTAATAACAATGTGTCTTGGCATTTGTCTACTGTGATTTTGTGTGCTCGGTGTCCTGAATGCATCTACAATTTGTATATCTGTTTCCTTTTTTATTTCTGGAAAATTTTCTGTAATTATTTCATTCAGCAGGTTACTCATTCCCTTCGTTTGAATCTCTGTACCTTCTTCTATCCCGATGACTCATACGTTTGGTTTTTTTATGTTATCCCATAACTCTTGGATGTTTTTCTCGTGATTTTTTTACCAGTCTTTCTGAGTTGGCTAGACTCTTTTCAAGATGATATAGTTTGTTTTCATTATCTGACATTCTGGCTTCTACTTGCTCCACTTTGTTAGTGATACTCTCAATTGAGTTTTTAATTTGGTTTATCGTTTCCTTCATTTCTAGAATTATTGTTTGATTTTTTTATAATCTCTATCTCCTGGTAAAGATGCTTAACTTCTTCTTTTATCTGTTTATGTAATTCGTTTTCAATGTGTTCTTTCACTGTTTGAATTTGCTGTTTGAATTTGAAGTTATCCTCCGCCGCAGTCTGGTGATGTCAGTTCTCTGCCATGGTGGTATCTCTTGCAAATGGCGACAGTTCGTTTCCCTTTGCCGGGTGACCAATGCAACGGGTGGGGTCCTTACTGTCTCTCCCAAGCCCTGTTTCAAACCTGTGGCCACTACCTATGAAGGCTCGGTTGGCATTTATCTCCGTAGGATCAGAAGGGCTGACCAATTGTTTCAGCCGGATGGATTAGTGCTGAGTCACAGCTGTTTGTCTGCGGGAAGCAGGTGAACGGGAGCTTGAATTCAGCCGATCCTGGCTCAGTGTGTGTTCCAAGGAGCAGTATTCAGTTAAGATCACAATGAGGAAAAAGTCAGCCATTTGTAGAGCTGTAGGAAAAGTATTTCACACAGAAGCAGCAAGTGCAAATAATCTGAGTGGAAAAGGGCTTCTTGGCCTGATGGAACAATATGGAGCAGCAGCCAGGTACCTGGGCAAGGCAAACAAGACATTCAGAGAGGAGACCCGGGGAACAGAAGCAGATCATTAACACCTTACAGGAAATCTATCACTGATACTGTCCCCTGCCTCTCTTTTTCTACTTTTTCCTTTTCCATCTTCCTGAGGTCCTCCCTCACCCCCCACCAGTACTTGGGGGGATTTAACCCAAGTGTGCTCTACTACTCAGTGATATCACCAGGCCTTTTTATTTTTAAGTCTGAGATAGGGTCTTGCTAAATTGCATTGGCTGGTCTCAAACTTGCAATCCTCCTGCTTCAGCCTTCCAAGTAGCTGGGATTATAGGAATGTGCTACCACACCTGACCATTTTCCTCAGTTTTGAGTCTTAGCCTACTTCATGTGTTGACCACAATCACCTTCTCCATGGATGGCTTGTGGTTGATTGAAGCCAGTCAGCATATTTTAATGCTGTGGTCATGTTGCTATTTCTGGGGTGATGCTGCTCATCAGCAGAAATAATTAGGGTAAACCACAGGACCTTGGACCCCTTTATTTGGATAAGAACAAGAAAATATGTTATCTCAATAATGTCTATTAACTTGCGAATGTCTTATAGACATCCTATGGGTTATTGTTAGCAGAAATGTGACACTGTGGATAGCAGAACAAAGAAAATGGAACTTGTTAAAATCAAATTAAATGGATTTAACATTAAACATTTATCATTTTTTATGATGAAAAATTCAAAATCCTTTCCTCTAGCTTTTTAAAATACATGGTAGGTGATTGCTATCTATAGTTATCCTACTGTGCCATAGCACAGCAGAGAATCTTACTTTTATCCAACTATAACTTAGTTCCCCCTGATCAACTATTTGGGAGGATTTTAGGGAAAATTGACCAGAAAGGAACATACAGAATCTGGAGTATGGGGAGTGATAGTGATAAAAAACGAGAAAGTATTTCAAAAGAGACACTGACTCTGGAATTCTGCTGAGAGCGTGACTAAGGTAAGGAAAGAGATAACAGTCAATTTTATTAGGGCATGATGTGAATCTGAGATGTTAGAAGGCTCTCAAGTTATCAAAGAAAAATTACGTTTCATATATTTTTTTTAAATTTTTTTTATACCATAGATTGAATTCAGGGGCACTTGGCCACTAAGCCACATCCCAAGCCTTACTTCATAGTTTATTTAGAGACAGGGTCTCATAATAGTTGCTCACTTTTTCTGAGGCTGGCTTTGAACTTGCGATTCTCCTGCCTCAGCCTCCTGAGTTGCTGGGATTATAGACATGTGCCTGGCTATATTTTATATTCACTTAAGAAAGATATGTTCTAATATCTATACTTTGAAGATAAAATTTCAATGATGTTGAATCATAACTAATGAGAATATTTGATCAAAGTAAGGATTTGAACTCAGCTCTCAGGAACTGTATGGCTGTATTCAACAAAAAGAATTTTTAAAATTCCCACTTTTACTTGAACTTCTTGAAGAACATTAATGGAAATCTACCTCATAATCCATAGTTTCACTTAAATCCCTTTTCTTTGATAATTTGCTCAAAGTGGGGGAAGGAGAGTGAAACTGAGAGAAAGAATGCATACCTCTGTGTGTCTGTTTCTCCCTGTATTTTCCCCATAGTGCCCTTTGTGTTTCATGATGCCTTTTCCCAGTGGTTACTGAGATTTCTGTTCTAATACCAGCCATCTGAGACTATTGTTGGAGGACTGGAAGACCCAATCACTGCATTTCTCTAGACATTCCTCTTGGAGAGAAATGCAAGAAGTCCTTTGTGAAATATATATTCCTTTCACTTTGATTGCCTTTTCCTTATACAGAATCTCAGATGGATCAAATTATCTTTCTTCTTACATCTAATTTTCTAGCAAAGTTGGACAAAACAGTTTTGGTTCAAACTATTTCTACTTGTGGGGAGGAGGGATATTCACTTTAAATAAAATTTTCTACTCATGAATTCCAAAAGTTAAAGTGTCAAATTTCAAAGGACTTAAAACATTTACTGAATTTGTGAAACAGATTTTCACAACCGAAAGCTGAATTTTGCTTTTTTCTTGTTGTCACTTTAAAGGTTTTGTGTTTTCCATGATGTCACTGTCCCCACTGAAATCTATCTGTCTCAGTCCTGCAGAGGGCAGCTATTCAAGTTCAGCAGGGAAGCCAGATCAAATACTAATACCCACTTCTTTAACAAGTACATGAAAAGCAAGAACAAGCAAAATGAGCCATTCAGAAAAGACAGGCAAGCAGTCCCCTGCTCTGAAGGTATAATGTGAAACTGATATACTCTGAAACCTATTGAATATTCCCTCATCTAGGGAAAACAGAAACTGCTGTCCTACTACGGAAAGAAACTACATAAATCATTAGAGAAGAAAAAGTAAGTAGGCCACATTCGTTGGCTCAAGTTGAAATCCTTTTTTTTTTTAAATTTCCTCATTTTTTAAATTCTTAAATTCTTTTATTAGAGGTAAGATACATTGTACACTTTCAAGAATTCTTTGACTGGATGTAACATAGTGATTTTCAAGTATCTTGCTTGTGTCTCCCAAATGTTTTCTTTTATTGGTAGGGCCAGATTTTAAGCATAAGAAAAAGAAAGGGCTGTGTTTGTGGCTCATTCACTTACTTCCTTCAGTGTTTGAATGCTGAGGTGTCCTAAAACTTTAGATATTCTTTGAAAGCTGAGCTAAAGATTTTTTTTCTTATTTATTCTGGTCCAATGTAAATATTTGTCTATCGAGAAATGCATAGCACATTAGAATCATAAACCTACCATCTGCTTAAAATGAGCCAACACCCACCTGTAGGGAGACGGATATAGGCTGGTATCCTGTTTCTCTGGCTCTTAAGTGAAAGTCACTGACGCTATGGGGCCCTGGTTTGTTTGAGCTGCCCCATGCTAAGATTGCCTGATAAAATTCCAGAAGGGTGTGTATATTTGTTGCAACCCATAAAGATTACTTTCAAATTCTCTTAAAGAAATCATTTTATAGTAATCCGGTCAGAAAGAGGATACAGTACCATCAGCTTTAGGTAAATGGGTACATTCATGGACATTAGCTCACTGTGAAGATGATCTTCACTTCTCTGTTTCTAGTAGGTGCAGAGAGGCTAAGAGCAAAAGAGCACATTCTACCCACAGTGATTCATCTTTTCAAAATGACCATCATTCCCCATGTTAAACTGACAAATGCCTCTGGCTGATACTTCAGAGTAGAGTTCTCCCTGAAGTGTTTATTCCTGCCACTTAGCAGTAAGGTTATAGAGTCTGGCAAATAAATTCCTAGTGGAGAGTTATTCCTTGAGGTGCTACTTTTGCCTTTGAAAGGAATCCTTCAGAAGACAAAATTTTAGGTCAATCACTTCACATAAAGTGCTCCCCTGAAAGACTTGATCTGAGATCCTTCTGTGGGAAAACTGCACACAATAAAGACAGAAGATTGCCTGGTTGTTGTACTTTAGAAATAGAAAGTTTTGAAACAAATTACTAAGAAAGAATTTCCAGGGTTTCAGACTGATCTCAATATGCCCAAGGTAAGAAACAAAATGATCATTTAAGATTCCTGGGACAGTTTATGTAGGTTTATATATGTTAGTTGCCAAATCTAGGTATGGAAATAAATCAAGCTAAACTGGCGTTTTTTGGGGGGGGACAAATTACAACTTATCTTAGGATATCAAATAGTTATTTGATGAGTACAAACAAAATTTTAAGAGTTCCATAGGATTAATAAAATCAGAACAATGATTTCAACATGGTACCAGATCCCAGGATTTAGGTAGATAGAATAGGTGGTTGTAAGGGGTAGTAGAAAGACCCACTTACTATCACTACCTGTAACCTCGAAATCTTTGAAATTATTCCCCATTTGCTTCTTATTCTTTTTTTTTTTTTTTTGGTACCAGGGATCCCCAGCCCTATTTTGTATTTTATTTAGAGACAGGGTCTCTCACTGAGTTGCTTAGTGCCTTGCTGTGCTGAGACTAGCTTTGAACTTGCAATACTCTTGCCTCAGCCTCCTGAGCTGCTGGGATTTCAGGTGTGTATCAGTGCACCCGGCTCCCCAGCTTCTCACTGTTAAAACTGTTAAAGTACAAATGCCATTAGTCACAAATACCTTACAGAAGATGCATCTATCGAGCTCTATTAAACATGCAAACCTTAACTCTCCTCTTTAACACTTCCCTGTGGGTAACAGTGATTTCTTAATGGCTATGGTATCTGTGGAACATTGAAATAATATTACTCTGTCCTTTCTCATTCTAAGATACCCATGCTGAGCATCACAGTTACCCTAAGTCACAGAGGCTGAACTTTTTCCTTTGATTTGCTGGAGATGGGTGGAGGCTTAAGGCTGAGAATGAAAGGATTATCTACAATTTTCTCTAATACATAAATGAAATCCATGTTAATTAACTGTCTTTAATAAAGGACATAGTCTAAATAGTTTTTGTGTTACATAAACATGAGCTAGATTTAATCATATATATTTTATTCTAATCAGTTATACATGACAGCAGAATACTCTTTGATTAATTGTACATAAATGGAGCACAATTTTTCACTTCTGGTTGTACACAAAGTAGAGTCACACCATTTGTGCAATTATACATGTGCCTGGGGTGATCATGTCTTTCTCATTCCACCATCTTATGTACTCCCATCTCCCCTCGCCTCCCCTCCCTCTACCTATCCTATGCCCTTTCCCCTATTATAAATTAGTATTCACTTATCAGAGAAAACATTCAGCCTTTGGTTTGGGGAATTGGCTTACTTTGCTTAGCATGATATTTTTCAACTCCATCCATTTACTGAAAATGCCATAATTTTATTATCTTTTGATGCTGAGCAATATTTCATTGTGTATATATACCACAGTTACTTTATCCATTCATCTATAGAAGGGCATATAGGTTGGTTCCACAGTTATGCTATTGTGAATTGCGCTGCTATAAACATTGATGTGGCTGTGTCTCTGTAGTATACTGTTTTTATGTCCTTTGGATATAGGCTGAGGAGTAGGATAGTTGGGTCAAATGGTGATTCCATTACAAGTTTTTAAAGGAATCTCCGTACTACTTTCCAGACTGGTTACACCAATATCATTCAAAACCAGTACAGTATGACAGTGAAATTTGTCGACACAGGAACCAAAATTGTTGGATCTGGGTACCTACTGCTAATTTGCAGTGTGACCTCTTTCCAAGTTTTTGAACATCTTCGGTCCCCATCTAACTCCTAAGTAAAATGAAGATAGTCCTAGCTCTCATTGGTAGGACCTATTACTATTCAAATTCATGCAAAGACTTAAAAAAGTTTTGTTCCTGGAACACAAAGAATGTTCAACCTATGTTTGTTTGAATTACAACTAAAAACAACAATTTATAATAATTCTTTCTTTGGAATGACTTTTGCTTTTGAATTTTTGGTTGTAGGCATTTCATAAACTTGATTAACTTAAGCAGTGATAGAAATGTCTTTTGAGGATTGAAATAACTTTTAATATTTGTTTGGATGAAATAGAATCTGACAAACTTATTGTGAGAAATGATTCTTTAATTTTAATGGAGCTGCTTCTCCTCCTCCTCCTTCTCTTTCTTTTTTTTAGGGTTTCTTTTGAAGTATGTGATGGGAAATTTGGTGTTTCCTTACCCATTATGGATTCCTACAAGTTGGGAATGGGAGGGAAAAGCATCTGTACTGCTTTACTAGGGCACTCATAGAAAAATAGATTTATTTTCTCTCAATTTTGCAAGTGAGAGGTCTGAGAGCAAAATCTTAGCAGGGCTGCTTCCTTCTGAGGCCAGTGAAGTAGAATCTCTTCACGTCTCTCACCCAGGAGGCTAGGTGATAATCTTCATTGTTGCTGCATGACCTCAATCACTGCTTTCATACTTATGTGTGTTCCTTATGTATGCATGTCTCTGTGTTCAAATTTCTCCTTTTATGTGGACACCAGTTATATTGGGCCCAACCTGTTTCAGTATGATCTCATCTTAACTAATTACATCTTCAATGACCTTATTTCCAAATAAAGTTGTATTTGAGGTATTAAGGGTTAGGACTTCAACCTACGAATTTTTTTGAGGGGCAGAATTCAACCTCTTTTGGAAAATAAATATGTTTTCAGAAATTGTGGCAATAAGTATGGAGAAAATATCCAATTGCATTTTAGTAGATTTAGTCCAGAAAATGTTTGTATACTGGTATTCATAAATGGAATCATTGTAAACACCAGTCAGTCAGGTATTTAAAAAAGAATCCTGTTGTGCCCAGCAGTTCAGGAGGCTGAGGCAGAAGTGTCCTGAGTTCAAAGCTAGCCTCAGCAAAATGAGGTACTAAGCAACACAGGAAGACCCTGTCTCTAAATAAAATACAAAATAGGACTGCAGATGTGGCTCAGGGGTTGAGTTTCCATGAGTTCAATCCCTAGTACCAGAAAAAAAGAATCCTGTTGCAGGCACTATTCACAACCCTGTCCTCCCAACACTCAATACAATTTATTTTTTGAGGAAAAAAATGAGTGTGTATGTATGAATGAAAGATAGTGGGGGAGGGGGGAAGAAATTATCTTTCTACTTCTAAGAGTTTTCTTGCTCTTAGAAAACTGCTTAGTAAAATAGGTGTCTATTGTATAAGAAACATATTTAAGATGTAGAAAAATCCTTACTGAAGAATTCTTCACTCATTAAGGATGTTCATGAATATACCGATTGCATATAATTTTGTTTCAGAAAGCATTACTATAAATCTTAAGCAAAATTTTAGAAATCTTTGTGTGTATGTAAATCAATGTGTTAAAAGTGTAAATTTTCTTGAAGCTTAGCACACTCTTGTTAACTCTAAAATTTTGAAGGCCCTAATAAAAAAACTTCATATACTTTTATATTTTAGGGTTAAATCAATGAACAAGAATTTCCTTAGCCCTACAGTATACTTTATTTGCTACTTTATCATTTTGGTTTCTGTAATGATGGAAGACATACCATTTAAGACTCATGGATGAGGCATTTTGTGTGAAACCTGATAGCCCTATTAGACAGTGGGGCCATCTCAGTGTTGATCCACATCATTCTTTTACATTGTTTGATAAGGAGTTGCTTTCTGTTCATGATATGTGCATCTTACCACTCAACTGATTTCTTTAGGGGGAGCAAGATTGCCTCATTTTTATCTATTTCATCTTTAGATCCACAATACCAAATATAGTATCTGGCAGAGTAGAGATTAGATGTTGGATAATTGGGAAGAATTAAAAGCTATAAAATTCTTAATTCAGAGTGTTTTGATTTCAGAAATTGAGACATTGACTTGAAATATAAATGTTATTTGAGGCAAAATAAAGGAAGCTCTAGTACAATAAATATGAGCAGGGTTGCTAGGATTCGTACCTAAAAAGAAATGTTATCCAGTTAATTCTGAAGTTTCAGATAAACAAATAGATTTTAGTATAAGTATATCCAAAATATTGCACAAGACATATTTACATTGAAAAAGTTGTTTATCTCTGATTTAAATTTAGCTGAATGTCTCGTGCTCACCTGAAAACCCTATTCTAGGTAATATTTAATAGATAAATTTTGACTCTTATCTCTCTTTGAAATGCAAATGAGGTCTCTAAAAGCTCCTTTATACAAAGGCCTAGGCACACAGAACTGTTTGTACTATTTCAGAGAGTTGATAGTAGTGATTTTTTTCCTTGAATGTTTTAGGGAAGAAATAATGTTTTGGAGGTTATGAGCATAAACAGAAGTACATTATACATGTACTTCCTCCAACACAGAGTATAGTCCTACATTTCAAAGGCAGGGGCAAAGTTAGAGATGATGAAATCAAAGCATGCACTTTTGTATAGTGAATATACTAGCTGGAAATATCAACTAGAAAATAGAGTTTAATTTGTAACGTAGGATAGAGAAAGAAAAATTGGTTAAAAGGTACATTTACTGATACGATTTATATTATAAAATAATTATGTATATAATATTGTTAGTTTATACAATCATGAATAATAAATGTATGTTAAAATATAAAGGTATATCTATTTTTATTATCAAGAGCAATTTATCATTTAATAACATCTTTACACTCAAGAAAAATAAGTGAATGTTTAGGGTTATTTATTTTATAGTTATGAACTCATTTCTTCTGTAGTTCACAGAAGATGACTGCCACATTTTTTACCTCAATGTGAGTTATGCAAAAATGAAATCAAGTTTATTACTTTAGTATTTAAATTTAATATTTAATTAATTTAGTCTTTAAATTTAGATTATTTTCAGAGAATGCCAGTGCATTTGGATATCTAGCATTCATTTAAGAAATTAACCCCAGACTTTGATATAAAAAGTAATATAGGGTATAAAAATTAAAATAGAATATTAATATTTGTTTGCCAAATAAGAATACATGGATATTTAGCACTAATGTTCACATAACCTGTTTATATTCAAATAATAAGTTTAGTAAAGATCTACTTAAAAAATGACAGAATGGTGGAAACTATTTTCTTTCTCTGGTTCATCAAACGTTGGAATTATTCGAGTGTCTAGATTATAGACATTGTATATCTATCATATGTAAAAGTGCACTCTTATATTCTCAAAACAATTCAGATTTTGTCAAATGCAATCAAATTCTATGTGCCAGAAAAAGTTTAGCCCACCTAAAACATTTTTTATTTTCTGATAATTCCTACTGGCTGATTATGGAATTTCTATTAGCAGGAATTTTGTTGTTATTTAAGGGAGTAGAAGACATGATTGATCCTCTGGAAGCTTCCTATGAAGAAATGAATTGGTAGTTGGATATCTGATCATTTCAGATGAAAACAGAATTCTTTTCTTTTAGTTAAGTGGAGAAATGCTTCAATCTTCCTGGATAAGTTACACTGTTGTTAAAATATTAAAAGTTTAAAGTACCTACTCAATAATTTAGGAAAACATACAATTGAATTTTTAAATTATATTGTAAATTTGTTGTAAATGGGTTATAAATGTATATCTAAATATAAAGGAGGAAAAGAAGTAAGTGTTATCTCTGAATTATGCTATTCAAATAAGAAGTGATTAAAATGCATGCATTTGCTTTGGTCCATGAAGACCATTTATGATGTACACTAGCGTGATAGATACAATGGAGAGGCTAGATGTAAAATTAGATGAGTTGTTGGTAGAGTGAGAGGTGAGATGTGAGATGTGAGGAAATAGAATAGACACCTCTTTCCTAACTCTTGGCTTATACAAGCTTTCTTGCTATTGATGCAAATAGAAGTTGAACTACTACATTGTCATGTTCATGTCTTAGCAACATTTATTGAAATATCATTATATTGTCACAAGAATATTTAAAACACATTTAAAAAATCTAAATAGCATTACAAAATCCATATATTTGCACATTTAGGTTTTGTCAGTGAGTCAGATGTTTTCTTCATGGTATTTGACCTCAGAATTAAAGACATTTTCCATCATACTTCATAACTCTGATTGAATAAGTCTTAATGCTCTTTTCATGTTTTCTATCACTGAAATAAAAGTAAACAGACATTGAAATATTAGTAAATGAAAGTAATCATATGTAATAATTGTTGCTAGGATCTGAAATAAGTCCATTTAAATTAATAGCTTTGAAAACATGAGAATTCATCAACTGACATTGAAGAATTTTATGCTAAAGATATACATGTGAATTTATAGATTAGATCAGATCAAATTTCTTTATGATAAACAATTTATCAGAGGGAGTAGGTATTTTCTCTTTAATCAGTTATTAACTGACCCAGTATTGCTGGATCTGAGAGGCATCATTGTCTTATTTAATACAGCTAATAGTAGAGGTTGTAAAAAATGGATTGAAGTCCTAAGTCTCTACCTTCTTGCTCATAGTTCTTAAAGGAAGACAAAAACATTTCACTGTTATAATTTGAGGAAATCATATGTAATTTTTTTTTTACACAAAAAGAATGCACTACCTTGAGGTTATGTCATTGTAACGCATACAAAGTTCTTTCAGTTGTCCCAGAATTTAGTGATCACAAGAATTCTTCAGCATCCCTGAGATTCTGGGGTGCCCCAGAAATTCAGATTTTGGTGGGAGGTAGGAGTTTGTGACAGTGCTAATATAGGCCTTCATTGGCCCTTTTAACAGTCAGGGGTCAGCTATTACACTGTCCAAGGCAATTCTTAAATACTTACATATTGGTAAATCCTGAGGTTCATATGTATACAATCTGTTAGAGTATCTTCCAGTTATATCAGCTCTGACTGTTAAGGAAGGGTCTGTCAACAAAAAAACAAGTCACTGAAATACTATTTAACATGTTTTGAAAATCATTTTCCCCCTCCCACTCTAAAACAAAAGTCAAGTAAATTTATAAGCAAAATTAATTTCTTTTACATGTGAATTCATGATGAATTAACCTAAATTTTCCTTTTAGTGTGTTATAACTGTTATAATTCTCACTGGTCTGGGGCACCATACTGGAAATACATTGGGATATTGATTTAATAGCATAAGTTGCTTTTTAAAAATAAACTTTACAAGTAATATAGTGAAATTTTATTATAAAATTAATAGCATAATATAATTTGTTAGAAATGACTTCCCTTTAAAAATAATAGTATTTGAGTTAGCATTTAAAAACAAATAGAATCAAGAATGCTGAGAATCATACCAATTTTGTAAATCTGACACAATGAGATTATACACATACCAATAAACATGATTCTAGGCACATACTGCCCATCAGGTGATAAATTCTTGTCAGTGGTCTCATGCTAGCAGAAGAAGAAAGAAATGACTGTTATTGGATTAGATGGATTTTGACAGTTAATATAAAAATATTTTATGTGAACTAAATTTAGTAGATTGTAAATTTTGGCCTTTTATGATTCTATATAATATTCTATATCAACCAATACTTAATTCTGTATGTTTTGAAAATAGAATAAAAGGATTCAAATCTTCCATTAAATTATGATATTAAGAAAAATTGTATACATAGCCATAAAGAAGGAAATTTATATCATTTGTAGTAAATGGATAGAACTGAAGAACATCATGTTTAGTGAAATAAGCCACACTCAGAAACTCAAAGGTCATATTTTCTTTCCTACATGGAAGCTAGGAGGGAAAAAAAGTAGAAAAGGGATTTTCATGAAAATAGAAGAAAGACCAGTAGAATAGAGGATGTGAATAGGGAGAAGGAGGAAGGGAGGAAAAAGAAAGGTACTGGACAATGAAACTGACTGAACTGTTATATGCACATATGAATATATCACAATTCCACTATTTTTTAAGATCATAATGGAAAAAAAGAGAAAATATTGTTGAGTTCATGTACCATGAGATTCAACATGATGAAATTATTCTGAGCCATGTCTTGTATTTCTTCATTTTGGGCAAATACTTTTTTTAGTGCTGTGAGGGAAAATAAAATTTTAGTTTTAAGGATCAAAACATCTTCAATATAACATTACAAAACAAACCTTGTGTTTTGAATTTGTTTGCAGCAATAACGTGGGTGTAAATGGTTTGTTGACCTTTTGCCACTTAGTCCCTCACTGGGAAGCAATGAGTGACAGTCTGTCCACAGAAACATGAAGGAATAATCATTAATGGGGACACTAGTTTTAACTCCTCGTAACTTATTGACTTATGGGTTAAAACAAGTTCTTTCGGCACATTTTCCCACTTGCTCTCCTTTTTTTTTATGGGAGGAAAAGGGATATTAAATTTCAAAGGGCATTTGATAGAAATACATTCTAGCAATCATTGTGGACTTCAAGCATCTTGGTAAAATGGTGGTACTCTTTTAAAATGGGGTTTGTGTGGTGTCCTCATAACTGTTTTTATCAGTCACGTTTTCTACTTCATATTGGACATATAATAGGATCTCAGAAATAAAATTACCTTGGCAGTATTGACAGTCTTCCAAGTGATGAATAACCATCAATGGCTTGTTACTAAAAAAAAAGGCAGTGTGGAAATGTCAGGAGATTAACATCAAGACAAAACATACAGTGGAATTAGACAAAGTTTTGTTATTTATTTATTTAGTTTTTAAGATGGTCATAGATTTATTTGTTTTGTTTTTTTTTTCTTTTTTTGTGGTGCTGGGGATTGGACCCAGGGCCTTGTGCTTACAAGGCAAGCACTCTACCAACTGAGCTTATCCCCTGCCCAGTTTTGTTATATTTGGTAAGATTTATAATCTTAGATTCACACAGCATAGCAATGTAGTCTATAGCAGTGTGGCCCCAGAACTGATAGCATGAAGGTCATCAAGTAGCATATTAGGAATGTAAATTTATAGGCTAGCTCTGAGTTAGCCTAGACCGTCCTAGACCTGCTCAATTAAAAATGTTAGCTATGAGGTCCACGAATCTGCAGCTTAACAAACATAGTGGTTGAGTCTTATGTACATGATAGTGCAGTTAGATAAATAAAAATTAATTCTATCTCCAAAGATGAAAAGATATTATGAACAAAATATTCATTGCCAACGAATACTTGGTATATGATTTCAGGACCGTCAAATGTTTATTTTTACAAAAAAATCTAGTAATATTTGACAATTTCCACATTCTTTCTTATACCAATTTACAATTTGTAAACAACCTAATTGAAGATTTCATATGAATACATTTTTCAGGGTTATTTTGATTTTAACTCTGAAAAAAAGTTTTAATGGCAGTACTTGAGTTAGCATTTACTAATTTACTTCCTTGCTCCTTGCTTTAAAAGAATAATGAGAATATTAACTATAGTAAGGTGTGACAACTATGATTTTGATATGTTATGGTTTGGATGGGGTTTGTTCCCCCAAAGGTTTTGTACCGAATGATTGGTGCCCAGTGTGGTGGAGTGGGGCCTAGTTATAAGGTAATGAGGTCATGGGGCTCCATACTAACGAATGTATTAGTGCTGTCTCATTGAAGTGGGTCTGGTCTCCTGGGATTGGATTAGTTCCCAAAAGAATGCATTGTTCTCAGTGAGCCTGGAACTTCCATTGTCTCTTCTTTCTACATGTACTCATGCTGTGTGATGCCATCTGCCATGAGTCCCTCACCAAATTCAAGCAGATGCAGGTGCCATACTTTTGAAAACTGTGAACTAAATAAACCTCTTTTTATAAATTACCTAGCTTCAGGTATTTTGTTATAGAAATACAAATAGACTGAGGTATATAGGATGAATTTTAAAATGCACCTTTAATCCTGAGAATATTGTGAATATCAAAGGAGATGGATTCTGATATATTCAGCATAAGTCTTTAAAAATATAATTAATAGATATAATCATATAAATTGCTCTCTTTGCACAAGTCTATGCTGTACCCAATATTTCAGTTTCAATAAGTGTTAAACATAAACTTCAAACTGTTAATAATTTTCTTTAATCTTCCAATTTGGGATTCAAGTAAATTTTAGTTAATAATAAACCCTACAACTTACCTGTGAAGATTTATAACATAGCTGGAAAGCTGGCATTTTCCAACAACTTCAAACTTATTGGTGAAAAAGACTAGAGATCCAACGAATGAAATATTATCCCCACTTTTTGTTAGTAGAAATCTAAGTGTAAGAATATTTATTGAATTTTTTTTATGTTGATAACACTTAAAATCTATTCTCTCAGCTCTGGAACTCAGATATTATAAGCATCAACCAAGTAATTTTGCCATTAGACAACCTCTTTGTTTGAATTTAGGGGGTGTAGTTGTCCTGAGACATAGACCAACAGTTTAGTGTTGAGTCCTGTTTTCTTGACATGCTACGGTTTCTTTTCAGCAACTACACAACTGCTAGAAACAATCCCAACAGTGTTCAGGAAAAGGGATTGAAGTAACTCTTGGAGAACTAACTTGACCTTTAGATTTCTGGGCAATTTGAATCCAAGGAAAAAAAATTTATCAGGCACATAGAAGACTCACTCTTAAGGGTTCAGTTATGAATGAGCTGTTCACACATTCAAACGGAGACACTCTTTCATTTCAAGAAAAGCACAGGAACATTTTTGGCAGAAGTAGCAACAGTCTAAAATAAGGTTCCAAATTTTTTTTTTTTTTTTTTTTTTTTAGTAGGAGCAGAAAGTAAATATTTGAGAGTTTGTAGGCCACATGGTTTCATTTGCAAGTACTCAACTCTGCCATCATCACACAGAAACAGCCATAAAGAATATGTTTAAAAAACAAGTGTGGCTGTTGCAGTAGAACTTTATTTTATGGGCACTAAAATTTGAATTTCACATGTCATAAAATATTATTCTTTTGATTTTTATTAAACATTTTAAAATGTAATAATAATTTTTAGCTTTCACAGTGTATAAAAAGGGTGGGTGGCCTCTTAGTTAAAATCTTGTGAACTGGCACTTCAGATGGTAAGAAACCTAAGTTGAGAGAAAGAGTATTAGTAGTTGTACTTTAGAGACTCTAGAATTAGAGGCTGTGAAAGCCTCAATGCTTATCATCATTTGGTGAATAATCTTCATAAATTCTCTAAATTCTCTACTTTTGTTTATTTAAATAGATGACAAATTCAGCTGATTTAAAATTCAAAAATTAAAGCGGTAAAAATTCTTCTTCCCCCTGCTGTCTTCCATATGTAAGCAGTATTATTATTTCTCAGGGTCCCTTCCATAGGTTTTCTTGAATATGTATATATATATATTGTGTAAGTCCAGATTTATGTACACGTGTATGTGCATGCATATATACATATTTCTTTCTTTAAATTAAAAAAAAATAGGGCTATGGATGTAACTCAATGGTACAGCACTGGTTAGTATGCACAAAGCCCTGGGTTCAATCCCTAGTACTGCAAGGGAAAAAAAAAACAAACCAAACCAGATTGGGTGAAATGACATATGCCTATATTTAACAACTCAGGAGACTAAAACAGGAGGATCCTGAGTTTGGAGGTCAGCTTGAGTACCTTAGCAAGACCCTATCTAAAAAATACAATAAAATAAAAACCACAAATACAAACACACATGTATTTGCATAAATGTATCATAGATATGATCCTTTTGTGTAATATTCCATTAAATGGATATATTTTAATATAAATCAGTCTTCTTGAAGATGGGTATTTAAATTGTTCCAATCTCCCATTTTAGATTGCTTCTGAACATTTAGATTTATATAAACATTTCTTTGGTGAATATGTAGTTACATATGCTTTTATGGATGGGTAGGTATTTCTGTGAATAAGTTTCAGAAACAGAATTTCTAGGTTGAAGAGTATGTGCATTTATAATTTTGATGTATATTCTGCATAAAAGCTGTACCAATTCATATTCACTCGGGCAATGTGAGTAGTAACTACTTCCTCTACTTTCACTAAAACTAGTTCACAAGTTTTAAACTTTTTAATCCAGTAGTAAGACAGAAGTTAAGGTGGTTTTATTATCTTATAAATAAGCCTATCTTATGTTTGAGTTACTTATTTTTCTGTTCTGGAACTACCACATCCTTTGCTACTTTTTTTTTCTATTGACTTAACTTTCTTCTATTAATTTTTAGGAATATTTTGTATACTAGAGAAATTCACCTCTGTAATATATACTACAGTTCTCCTCTCTCTTTCTCTGCCTTCTTCCTTTGCTTATGTGTATTTATTTGTTATGCAGAAAATTCATGTATTCAATATACTACATATTTTAGTTCCTTCTTTTTATTTTCTCCTTTTAACTGGGCCACAATTAAGGGCAGGAATGTGGTAAGGCAAGAGGAGGAGCTAGGATGAGAACTGAATAGCTTTATTTTCATCTCACCCTAATCTTAGACTTCCCTTATTATAAGGACTTAAGTACATGTTTGAAATAGTATCTTCTGGTACCTTAATTATTTAATTTTTTATAAAATCCATCTTTGTAATCTGTTTTGATATAAATGTGTGAGGTTAAGAATCCAATTTTTTAATCTTTTCACAGATGGTTATCAAATTCTCGTTAGTACTAACTATTTCAAAATCTATGTTTCCTACCACTCATCATGTAAAATATTCTATTAACAGATGACCAATTTAGTTGACACGGAGAATTGCAGATACTGATGTTTATATTAGTTTTCTATATTTATTGTGTATAACATGATGTTTCGATACATCTCTATGTTATAATGTGTCTAAATCAAGTTTTTAAACATAAGCATTTCTTCACATATTTTTTTATGATAAGAACAAGTAAAATCTACTCTCTTGGCAATTTTCAAGAATATAATGTTATTAGTTAATAACATTGTTAATAACATAATAACATCAATAACTATATGACAATAGTTATTGTCATCATGATGCATAATGTCTCTCTTGAATATATTCTTCCTAATTGAAATGTGTGTCCTATAACCAATATCTCCCCAGTACTCTCCTCTCTACTGTCATACTCTGGTAACCACAATTACTTTTTCTGAGTTTGACATTTTAAAACTCCACATATAAGTTAGATCATGTGATATTTGTTGCTTTGTGCCTGAATTATTTCAAACAACACAATATCCTCCAGATTCATCCTTGTTCTTGCAAATAACCATATTTCATTCTTTCAAAGACTGAATCAAATTCCCCATTGTATGTGTGTGCCATATTTTCCATATTCATTTGTTTATGGACACTTACGCTGATTCCATGTCTGGCTATTCTGAATAGTGCTGTAATAAACATGGAAATACAGATTCTCGACATATTGATTTTATATCCTTTAGATATATACCTGTGTGTTCATCAATTTTGCTTTAATTTTTAAGTTTTTGAGGAAACTCCATACTGTTTTCCATAATGGCTCTTACTACATTATGTTCCCATCAACTATGAGCAAGGATTCCTTTTTCTCTATGTTTTAGCCAGGATGTGTTATTTTTCATCTTTTTGATCATACCCAATCTAAAGGTGTGAACTGAAACTTCATTGTGGTTTTAGTACATCATTTTCTTGTGATTAGTGAGGCTGAGCATTTTTTCAGTATTTTTTGGCTGCTTCTTTTTAGCCTAAACGTCAACTCAAATAACTATCATTTCTTAATGGTGAGACTATTTAAAAACTTTCTATTTATTTTGAAATCTACATTATTATGAATATAATTACCTTGCTGTGCAATAGAACATCAGAACTTACTCCTCCCATCTGAATGCAGCTTTGCACCTGCTGTCCAACCTTTTTCCTTTCCCATCCTCCCCTTTGCCTCCTCCAGTTTCTGGCAACCACCATTCTCCTTTCTACTTATGTATATAACTTCTTTAGATTCCACATATAGGCGATTTTATATAGTATTTCTCTCTCTCTGCCTGGCTTATTTAACATAATGTTCTCTAGGTTCATCCATATTGTTGCAAATCACAGAATTTAGTTTTTTTGAAGCTGAATAATATTCTATCATGAGTATATACCACATTTTATAAATCCATTTATCCCTAGATGGACACACAGGTAGTTTCTATATCTTGGCTATTGTGATTAGTGTGGCAATGAACAAGGGAGTCCAGATGTCTCCACAGCATGCCTTTGGTGTACATACCCAGTAGTGGTATTGCTGGATCATATGGTAATTTTATTTTTGGTGTTTTGAGGAAATGATGTTGTTTCCCAAAATGACTATGCTAATTTATAATCCCATCAACAGTGTTACAAGGGTTCTCTTTCCTCCTTATCCTTGCCAACACTTGCTATCTTTCATTTTATTTGTAATTGCTGATCTAACAGATGCAGTAATATCTTCTGTGGTTTTAATTTGTATTACTCTGATGATGAGATGTTGGGTATTTCATCTGTTGGCCATTTGTATGTCTACTTTGCCCATTACCTGTTTTGTTAAGTAATTTGAGTTCCTAATATATGTTGACATTAACCCCTTTTCAGATGCAAGGTTTGCAAATATGTCCTCCCATTCCACAGGTTCTTTACTTTGTGGATTGTTTCCTTAGTTGTGCTGAAACTTTTTTGTCTGATGTAATCCCATTCTTCTCTTTTTGCTTTCATTGCCATTGCTTTTGGGGTCTTATTCAAGTAACCATTGCTCAGACCAAAATCTAGAACTTGCTTCCTGTTTTCTTCTAGTAGTTTTACAATTGAATGTTTTAACATTTAAATCTTTAATCCAAGCCAGTTGTGGTGGCATGCACCTGTAATCCCAGCAGCTCGGGAGGCTGAGGCAGGAGGATTGGATGTTCAAAGCCAGTCTCAGCAAAAGCGAGGCACTAAGCAACTCAGTGAGACCCTGTCTCTAAATAAAATACAAAATAGGACTGGGGATGTGGGCTCAGTGGTCGAATTCCCCTGAGTTCAATACTTGTAATATCCCCAAATAAGTAAGTAAATAAATCTTTAATCCATTTTTGCTTGATTTTTTGTGTTTGGTATGAGATGAAGTTCTGATTTAATTATTCTGCTAGTGGATACCTCGTTTTACAAGCTCTACTTTTTGAAGAGACTGATTTATCCCATGTGTATCCTTAGAGTCTTCATCAAATATCAATTGACTACAGATTAGGGGTGTTTCCTGGTGGCAAAGCATGTGCTTGACATGAGGATGACCCTGGACTCAATCCCTGGCACCAAAAAAAAAAAAAAAAAAAATTCAATTCACTATGAATGTGTGGGTTTATATCTAGGTTTTCCACTGTGTTTCATGGAAAAACACATGGGTTCGTTTCTATGCTAGTTTCATGTTATTTTTATTTCTATAGCTTTGTAGTTGATTTTGAAATCAGGAATTATGATGCCTCCAGCTTTGTTCTTTCTGCTCAAGATTGTTTTGACTATCAGGATTTTTGTCTTCTTAGGATAGTTTTTATTAATTTCTGTGGAAAATATTAAAATGTTGATAGGGATTGTATTGAATCTATAGATTGCTTTGAGTACTGAGGACATTTTAACAATATTAATTTCTCCAGTCCTTGGATATTCCCATTTCTTTGTGTTCTCTTCAGTTTCTTTCATCTATGTTTTATAGTTTTCAGTGCATAGATATCGTGCCACCTTGATTAAATCTATTTTTGAGAGGTGGGGGACGGTGTGTACGTACATACACTGATAGCTATTATAAATGGGATTGATTTCTTGATTCTTTTTTGTATGGTTCATGGTTAGTGTATGGAAACACTATTGATTTTCATATATTGATTTTTGTCCCCTGCAGCTTTATGAAATTCATTTTTTTTTTTAGTTCTAATGGCTTTAGCTGGAATCTTTCTCAGGCTTATTCTTTATAAGATTTTATCACATGCAAACAAGGAAATTAAACTTCTGATTTGGATACTTTTCTCTCTTGCTTAATTACACGGACAGAACTTCTAATAGTACTATGTTGAACAGAAGTGGTAAGAGTGGGCATCCTTGTTTTATTCCTGATCTTTTAGAAAAATCTTTCCACCTTTCGCCATTGAACATTGTTGCTATGGGCTCATCACAGGGCTTTACTGTGTTGAGGCACGTCCCTTCTGTATCTAATCTGTCGAGAGTTTTTATTTTAAATGGATGTTGAATTTTGTCAAATGCTTTTCTGAATCTACTGAAATGATCATCTGAGTTTTGTCTTTCATTCTTTGAAAGTGGTGTATCTCATATTTACTGATTTGCATATGTTAAATGCATCCCAGGGATAAATTCTACTCAATCATGGTGAATCATTCTTTTGGTTTGTTTTTTGTTTTGTTTTAATACAGGGAATCAAACCCAGGGTGCTTTGCCATTGAACTACATCCCCAGTACTAATTTTCTTTTTTATAGTGTCCTTGTCTGACTTTTTAGCAGGGTAATGCTAGCCTTACTAAATGAGTTTTGCAATATTCTTTTTTAAATTAAAATTTTTTTTTAAATATATGTTTTTTTAGTTGTTGCTGGGCCTTTATTTATTTATTTATATGAGGTGCTGAGAATTGAACCCACTGCCTCACACATACTAGGCAAGCGCTCTACCACTGAGCCACAACCCCAGCCCTGCAAGAGTCTTTTCTCTTCAATTTTCTGGGAGAGTTTAGAAGGATTAGTATTAGTTCTTTAAAAGCTTAGTAGAAGTCAGCAGTAATGTTTTCAGATCCTTAACTTTTCTTTGATGGGAGATTTTTATTATGAATAAAATCTCTTTGCTCATTGATTTATTCAATTTTTTTATTTCTTCATGTTTCAGTCTTGGTAAGTTTTGTATATAGGAATTAAGTTTTCTAGGTTATCAAGTTAATTTTAGTTCAATAACTTTTTTTACATTTTCTGCCAAGTTTATTCTGAGGTATTTAAACTTTTTGGTTGCCATTTTAAGTAGGATATTTTAAAATTTTTTGAATGTACTCTCATGTATTTAAGTTCTGTTATTGACTTCTATGTTAATTTATTCTCATGTAGTTTGAGTTTTCATTATTCCATCTAGTTTTTATTTTCCTTCAGTTTTTCATGTATGCAGGCATCATACACAAAGATACTTGTATCCTCTCCTTTCCAAATTTTAGACTTTTACACTGTCACTTAGTCTCATTGTCTATACCTCCAGAATAATAGTTAATAGTTGTGCTGATGGGGAGCATCTTTTTTTTTTTAGATTTTTTAATTTGTTCTTATTAGTTATACATGACAGTAGAATGCATTTTGATAGATCATACGAAAAATGGAATAAAAACTCTCATTCTTCTAGTACCCAGAGGACTTAAAATAAGCATACTATGGCAGACATCTTATTCAGACATGAATGAGGGACTTCTCTTTGTTATCCCAGTAAACATGATATTAACTTTTATTTTTTTTCTTATTAAGTTCAGTTTGAATCAGTTAATATTTTAAAATATCAGCTTAAAAATTTCAGATATAGATACTGTATTCTATTAAACATCTTTCCAGCATTTGTGGAGATGAAAGATACTGTATGATTTGCCTCTTTATACATATTAAATTATTTTATTTAATATGTTTCTTAATCTTTAATCATCCTGGAACTTTCAGACTAAACCTCATTTTATCAAGGCTGTACTTTACTGATATGTTGTTTGTTACATTAATATTTGGAAATAATATTCTGTAGACTTCTCTATTTTTGTAATATTTGGCCGGTTTTGAGAATGCTTAACCAATTCTCATTTAATTTGGTATATTATGTCTTGAAGGAATATTGGAATTGGATGTTCTTTAGATATTTGATAAATTCTTGGGGAGGTTTAAAAAATACAAGGTTTCTCAGATATTTAATAGGTCTTTAAGGATAAAAACTTTTGGCCATTGAGTAATTGGTTGATCAACGATAAATATGAGTTTGAAAAAGGCCCCAGATTGTTTTGATAAACAGACAAGCTGAAGGATTGTTGGCTTAAATCAATTTCCTATTTAAGCTTATATTATGCCTAATTAGTAATACTGTTTTGTTTATACAACTTATATTCAAAAGCTTGCTAAGGTGATGAAGAATTTAATATAGTGGTATTTATAGCCTTTTTTAAATTAAAAAAATCTATTCTAACAGCAACTATTTTTTCAAACCAAATACAAGAGTAGAACAAATATGTGTGGCAACCCTTCAAAAGCTTACGTGCCTGTTTTGAGTACATTTATGAGGCATCTGTATAATCTATGAAAATTAACTGAAATTAATTAAAATTAATTTTACCTTTTCTGAGCATGGAAGAGACCTTCTTCATAAGTTTGTACCCAAGTGATGTCATCGCCCCATCCTGAAGTAGAAGGGAGAAATCAATGTATTAATTAAGGACTACAGAAGAGCTCTGGGTGGGTTTTGGTAAGCAGATATCTAACTACTGACATTTAACTCAGCTACTAAGCAATTGGATAGCATGTGGTGTTAAGGATACACATTTATAACTGGCTTACAAAGAGTGCTGTCCATTTAGATTA
This sequence comes from Ictidomys tridecemlineatus, assembly GCF_052094955.1. Classification (NCBI taxonomy): domain Eukaryota; kingdom Metazoa; phylum Chordata; class Mammalia; order Rodentia; family Sciuridae; genus Ictidomys; species Ictidomys tridecemlineatus. The sequence goes on along the minus strand of NC_135478.1, from coordinate 156,927,606 downwards.
TAGTATGAAGGATTTAGGACTGTGAGTCAAATAGGCCCATGGCCTTGAACCTGATAAGATCTATATAATAAATTATATCTAGGAACATATTTTCCGTTTTTACTACTTTAACAAAAAAGTATTGCCTTTCTAGATATAGTTAGTATGATGGTTCAACTGAAGTTGAACTTAGTAAATAATGATGGATGTACTTGGCTGGTACTCAGTACATCTGTTAAGAAATGAATGGACTTGGAAAATCAGGTGGTGCTTTAGAATTTGAAATTACATTATGGTTGATCTCAATTTGTTTGCCCAGTTCACATTACCAAATAGTAGTCAAGTGCTTTGTGATTATACCGATAGTTTTGAATTAAACATGGGGACAAATGATTTTGTTAATTGGAAAGATAAGAACCAACTCTGAAAATTTTTTCTTCAGAACACTTTCTTTTCCTACATGAAGATATATTAGTTTCTTAGGACAAAGTAAAAATAGTAAGTACAAAATTGGAAATGTTTTCTAAATCAGTACCCAATGACAAGTCTAGATTGATGTCTAAAACTACAGTTATTTCCAGAGTCATTATAGCAACAACAGGGTTAACCAAAATTCTCAGCGTTTGGGATAAAGTATCATTTTCTGAGTAACCTTGGATAAAATCATTCCAAATTATTTTCTTGCCTTAATAAATAGAAGACTGGGAATCTAAGCAAATTCTGAATCTTAAATTGCTTTTAGGATGTCGTTATGACATATCGATCAATAATTTTCTAGGATTCTAATTACCAAATTATAGATATCAAATCAATTTCCCACTATTTCTACAAAAGATACAAAAATTATTATTATTTGAGGGTTAGTTTGATTCACTGCCTAAAATCTTAATTGGTTCCTTCTTTCTTTTTTAACTCAAGTTTGTCATATGCAACAAACATCTAGTTCATTCTTTGCTTCATACTAGTGAAAATATTAGGTATTTTTAAAAACAATCCAAGTGATTGAGTTTAGAAAATAAAATGATATTACAGTACCTCTTGACAGGGTCTGTGGAGGTCTCTTTTCCTTTCTGATTACAAGGGCAAGGCTGGAAGAAACTGTGATAAATAAGAGGCACAGGGCCAAAGCTGAGTGTAACATGATGTCTTCCAGAGAACCTCTCAGAAGAAGCTAGATGACAAAAGGCATTTTCAGTATCTAGTGGCTTCCTTCAGGCTGTGATTAAAAGACATTGGCTAAGAGCTGGACCGAACCTGTGCTGACAGGTTGCTCTTTAATTTCACACAGTGTAACCACCTACAACTTTGGTTCACATTTTATTTTTATTTTTATTTATTTTTTATTGTTGGTTGTTCACATTTTATTTTTAAAATATTTTAAAAATTCCATTAATTTAGCAAATGTACAGGTGGCAAAGAGTCAGGTTCTGTACACCCTGGTCATGGTGAGATGTAGTTGAAAGAGAACAGGATGAGGACTGACGATCCTGCTTCTGGATTGCCCTGTAGTGCACACAACCTACCAGTGAGACTCAACTAAGATGATGTTAATCACATTTCAACTGCAAAGTGCAATGCAAAGGTGACTTTAGCATGCAGGAATGGTCTTTGTCTTTTGCTTCTTCTGAATCTAATAGTCTAATAGAACACTCTAACTCTATATCAAAATGAGATTAGGCACCAAGAAACATTGCTTAAAATGGAAATCAGAGGAAAAATTGAGTATAGATCAGTCTTGTCTCTGTAGTCACATGTCAACAGGTACTCAGCCTTTTGCCCCTCAGTTTATAAATTCAGCTCTTTTTAAAAATCAAATATTTTCAATTGCTATGAATTAAACGTATGTATAAAGAATAGAAATAAATGTACCTATATCCTTCATGTTTATATATTCGCTTAACTTCATTGTCATTTTTCTCATTGACTTGTGTTATTCAGTAGTGAGTTCCCCACCAAAATAATGAGATTCTCTGACCAAAATACAATAAAAGACTGTTTATAAATTCTGCTCAAACACAGAAGTTGCTATATTTAACTGTATTAGGTATTACGAAGAAAAGTTGAAAGATTAATAAGACACAATGACTTAGCATTGGCAAAACATTTGTAATATTGTAGTCAGTGTTAAATAGCAATTGTAGCATGGGGGAGCAGCAACTTTGCAGTGAAGTTTACAGATTCTAGGTTTCTGCAGACATTTCCTCATTCCTTTCATCCTAGCATTTTTTCCTTTGTAGTGATGTATATTTTCTGTTTCCTCTCTGAGTTGATATTATTTGACACTAAGGTTAGCTTTATTTAAATTACTTCCCTTCCCATTTATTACTTTCTTTGTAGACAGACACTAAAACCCTTGTTAAACAGTAACCACAGTATCTGATAAGGATCTCAATTTAAGTTCGTATAACTTATTAAACCATAAAACATTTCAGAATGTCAGCTTGTACCTAGGGACTGGTCATCTTGTATCTTAAAGGCTGAATCAAAAGAGAAGGGAGATTTTAGTAAGGGATAGAGATAGGTGATGCTGGGACCAAATCCCAGCGTGGGAAGAGCAGGTTTAGTCGGGTTGAGAGGTGCGGTGGAGAAACTGAAGCAACTTGGGAAAGAGTCTTTTTCTTTCTTTCTTTTTCTTTTTTAAAAATATTTTTTAGTTGTTGGTGGGCTTTTATTATTTTAAAAAAATTTATTTATATGTGGTTCTGAGAATTAAATCCAGTGCCTCACACATGCTAGGCAAGTCCTCTATCACTGAGCCACAAACCCAGCCCTATTTTGTATTTTTATTTAGAGATAGTTCTCATGAGTTGCTTAGCGCCTTGCCCTTGCTGAGGCTGGCTTTGAACTCTTGATTCTCCTGCCTCAGCCTCCCGAGCCATTGGGATTACAGGTGTGTTCCACTGCACTCAGCTAGAAAAGGGTCTTAACCTGATTCTAGTAGCTTCAAGAAAGTCTATGGATGAACTACAGTAGGCTAAACAAACAAAGAAAAAAACCCTGAAACTGTTTGGAAACTGTTATAAACTTCTGTTCATTTTCCTTGAAAAGAGGGTCTGAAATTGCCTTTACATTCTTCTATGATCTTGGATGTGAAGAAGAACTAGGAAAAGTTAATCTGGAGAAAGCATTAGAAAGGTTCTCTGTTAGGAACAGAAATAAGTGGTGGAATCTACATAAAAAAAAGAACATGTAACTTTATCATATCTGCTGTTTTAAACCCACCACGTTTAGAGTTGAATGGGAACTGAAATATTATTATTTAAAATTTTTTTTGTAGTATGCCTTTATTTTATTTGTATGTGGTACTAAGGATCAAACCAAGTGCCTCGCACATGCTAGGCAAGTGCTCTGTCTGCCACAGAGCTACAGTCCCAGCTCCTGCATTATTTTTAAGTATTTTTGTATTATTGCCAAATAATACTTTCAAAGTAAAAATCTTAAGTTTTTATTTTATATTGTTTGATAAATTAAAATAGATTTTAACTATATTCTATGACAGCAATACAACTTGAATTTTTTCTTTTGAATACTACTTTCATTGGTAAAGGATGTCTTGCTTAGGGTCCTTTATTATCAGTTGCAAGGCTAAGCTGTTTGGGGCACAGCTGAATATGACATTGCAGTAGTTTATATACTTTGCAAACGCATAACCAAATATCTAAAATTAGGCTTATTAACTGGCTAGTTAGCGTTTTCTGACACTAGGATGTCACTCTTCAAAAGTAATTTAACCTAAGCCACTTACTTGCATATTATGTTAAAAACTTCTGTTTTAAAATAAAACAAAAACTTAAAATGTACAATAAAAGAACCATTGTCACTTCTAGCATAATTTTGAAAGAGTCATTTTTTTAAAATTAAAGTTTACTATCATTACTATAAATAAAGACTAAAACTATGAAATCAGCATAGGAAATCCGGAAGAAAAATATAATTTAATTCCACTTTCCCACCCTTTATGGAAAACCTCACTTTCAAAGAGCAAAAACTAATCATTTAAATATAGCAGAGATTGACTGCTGATTTAAGTCATCTGGAAACTGTTTGCTTACCTGAACCAGCCAGTGCTCTTGTTGAAAGTGTGCTCTAGATGTTTCTGGTTAAAAAGGGGTGTGGGTTTACAGACACACCCACACACCTGACCTACAACCTCACCTATAGAAACCGGAGTGTTGTCACCTGCAAATTTACCAGACTAGGGTTGTCTGAGAAATTCTGTATCTTTCCAGTTCTCATGCTTCTCTCAGTAGAAAAGCTTTCGTCTCTAAATTAAGATCGAATGTCCTCATAAAATGAGGCCAAAGGCCATCTTTGTGTCTTTCTCCCCTACCTTTTATTTCCCAGGGTAATTTATTATTTGGCTGGAGTTCAGCACCAAAAAAAAAAAAAAAAAAAAAAAAGGGGGGGAGTGGGTGGGAAATGAATGTAGAAACTGTGTACGCCATTGTCTCAATGAGAGTTCTGGGAGGCTTGCAGATTAGATACAAAGCAAATTGAAATTCCTAAGGGTTACTCTGTTTACAGGAATATAATTAACCACTACAGAGATCAGATCCTTTTTTCTGAGAATGAAATAAAAATGCTGTTTTAAAATTAAATATTTTCATCATTTGATCACTCTTTACAATCTTGGGCAAAAAAATTAAAAAAGCAATTAGATAGGTTTGTTTATATTTAATAGATATTATTTAATTAATCACTTAAAATGATCTAAAGCAGGAGTGAACAACTGGTTCATTTGTTTTGTGTAGCTCAGGATCTGACAACGGCTTTTATACTTTTAAATGGATGGGGGGAAAAATCAAAGGAAGAATCATATTTTGTGATACATGAAAATTGTATAAAATTCAAATTTTACTGTCTACAAATAAAGATTTGGTGGATGGCGCACAGCCTTGTTCTTTGCTCACCTATCATCTGTGGCTGCTTTCACACTGCAACAGCAAAGCTGAGTATGTGTACCAAGAACTGTGCAGCATGTGAAGTCCAAAATAGTTACTAACTGACCCTTTATAGAAACAGTTTGCTACTCCCCAATCCAGGTTATCATTCATGAATTCCTTCCTTCTTCCCTCTTTTCATCTGTCCTCCCCTCCTTTCTTTGTCTATTTTCTCTGAGTATATTAACAAATGCAGTTCTCAAATATGGGAATGATGACTTTCTTGTCTCCGGTATCAGGGAGGGTCTGATTCTAGTATTTTTCTTTAGATACAGTACTGAATTTTTTTTTTTTTACCATGTTGAGAAGGCAGCCATTATTCCCAAACTAAATCTCTTATAAAGAGTGATATGGATTTCCTCATTTGATAAAAAAGGCTTATCATTTTTCCAAACTGAACCATTTTTGTGATCCCCAGGAGACCTCGTCGTGTAGCCAGGTTATATTATTCTTTTACTGCACCACTGATTTGTGTGTATGTCTAATTGTGCTTTCTTCCTTAAACAGGATTTTCCCTGGAACATACTGTTCAAATGTGATCCTTCCTGCTGGGGTTAAGAAGCTGGATCTATAATTTTAATTTTATATCCAGTTTTTATAAGGCAAAGAAAGAGTTGCACCATGATCCCCAAATGTCCCTGTTGGAGATAGGACTGGGGAAATTTTCAACTTGTTCTTGCCTGGGGATGGTTTATAGCTAAATCTCAAAATATTCTGGTATCCTTGTTTAATTTCTCATGTAATACTCACTTTAATAGGTCATCAGATGAGAACGAGAAAGAATAAGTATTTATGGGGTAGTGAAAGTAGGTCGAATCAATTGATCAGTCTTTGGGTCTCTCTCATTAGTGTGAAATGTAATTTAATCTATTTTATCCTCTAAACCCAGACAATTTTGAGAGCAAAAGGAAGTAATAAAAGTCACTAGGATTATATAATTTTAAACTAATATTTTGAAATATTGGTTTATTGTATAATAGATTACAAATAGTTCTACTAAAGATTATTTTCAGTATTAAATTCTTTAAAATATATGTATGTACATTAAGCAAAATTTTAAAAAATTTTGGGTACATTTATGTTAATCATTTTTAAACTCTACTTGTCTGAAGTCAAGTGGTGGTTTTTGTTTTTCCCCTTAATAGTTTTCTGATGTTAATTCTTTCTGTATTTTTTTTTAAAGATGTTTTTAGATGTACATGAACACAATGTCTTATTTATTTATTTATTTATTTGGTGCTGAGAATTGAACCCAGGCCTTCATGCATATTAGGCACTGAGCCATGACATCAACCCAAATTTTCTTTATTTTTATGTGATTTTTATATTTATTTTTCGCAATTTTTTTTATCACCTTAGAAATTGTCCCTATTGTTAGTATATTAGGTATTGTCAACAGCTCAACTGATACTTCTCTGAAGATCAAACTATTTTTAATTAAGGAAATACTCTTTCTGTAGATGCTGGGTTACCTGGTAAGTTTAAGGTAATTTGGTTCAATGGAGGATAACTTCAATTCTAATTGTAAATATTATCTTTGAAATATTATCTTACTACTGTTTTTTAGTCATTAAAGGATGATTAAAGTTTGAAGAACCTTCTTAAGATGGCTGGGTAAGTAGCTAAGTGGTAGAACACTCACCTAGCATGCATGCAGGCCTGGGTATAATCTCCCATTCCACACATAGAAAGATGACAAATACAATGTTGATGGTGCATCAATTAATATTTCAAGGTTATTTTGTAAAAACTATATTCATAAGCTGCATATGTGAAAATAACAATCCATAGAATAAATTATATTTCTAGTTAACTCAAAATATTTTTTTAAAATTTTTTTGTTTGTTTTAATTAGTTATACATGACAGTAGAATGCATTTATGCACTTTGATATATCATACATAGATGGGATATAATTTCATTTTTCTGAGTGTACATGTTGCAGAATCATTGGTCATGGAGTCACATATATACATACAATAATAATGTATGTTTCATTCTACTATCTTTCCTATCCTCACATCCCCCCACTCCCTCTCATCACTTCCCTCTACTAATCTAAGGTAATGCTATTCTTCCCTAATGCCTCCGGCCTTATTGTGAATTAGCATCCGAATATTAGAGAAAACATTTTGTGAGATTGGCTTATTTCTCTTAGCATAATATTCTCCAACTCCACCCACTTACTGGCAAATTCCACAATTTCACTCTTTGTTAAAGCTGAGTAATATTCCATTGAGTATATATTCTTTATCCATTCATCTGTTGAGGGACTCCAAGGTTGGTTCTATAGTCTAGCTATTATGAATTGAGCTGCTATAAACATTGATGTGGCTGCGTCACTATAGTATGCTGATTTTCCTTCCTTCCTTCCTTCCGTCCTTCTGTCCTTCCTTCCTTTTTTTTTTTTTCATTTTTATGTGGTCCTGAGGATCAAACCTAGTGCCCCGCATGTGCTAGGCAAGTACTCTATCGATGAGCCACAAACCCCACCAAGTATGCTGATTTTAGTCCTTTGGGTATAAACCAAGGAGTGGGATAACTGGGTCAAATGGCGGTTTCATTCCCAGTTTTCTAAGCAATCTCCATGGCTGCTTTCCATAGTGGTTGCATCAATTTGCAGTCCTACCAGCAATGTATGCATGTACCTTTTTTCCCCACATCTTCCCCAAAATTTATTGTTGCCTGTATTCTTGATGATTGCCATTCTGACAGGAATGAGATGAAGTCTTAGTAGTTTTGATTTGCATTTCTCTAATTGCTAGAGATGTTGAAAACTTTTTCATATATTTATTGATCAATTGTTTTTCTTCAGAGAAGTGTCTGTTCAATTCCTTCGTCTATTTATTGATTGGGTTTTTTTTAAGATTTTTGAGTTTTTTATATATTCTAGAAATTAATGCTTTATCGGAGGTGTATGTGGTAAAGATCCTCTCCCAATCTGTAGGCTCTATCCTCATGTTATTAATTGTTTCCTTTGTTGACAAGAAGCTTTCTAGTTTGAATCCATTCCATTTATTGATTCTTTTTTTTAAAAATCATGCTATTTTTTTTTAGAGAGAGAGAGAGAGAGAGGGAGAGTTTTTTAATATTTATTTTTTAGTTCTCGGTGGACACAACATCTTTGTTTGTATGTGGTGCTGAGGATCAAACCCGGGCCACACGCGTGCCAGGCGAGCACGCTACCACTTGAGCCACATTCTCCAGCCTCAGTGTTCTCTATTCTGTACAGTTTACAAGTCTATTTTGGTGCCAATACCATCTCATTTTTGTTACTATAGCTCTGTAGTATATTTAAGATCTGGTATTGTGATGCATTCTGCTTCACTTTTCTTGCTAAGGATTGCTTTAGCTATTCTGGGTCTGTTATTCTTCCAAATAAATTTCATGATTGCTTTTTCTATTTCTATGAAGAAAGTTTTTGGGATTTTAGTAGGAATTCCATTAAATCTGTATAACACTTTTGGTAGTATGGCCATTTTGATAATATGAATTCTGCCTATCTAGGAGCATGGGAGATCTTTCCATCTTCTGAGGTTTTCTTCAATTTCTTTCTTTAGTGTTCTATAGTTTTCATTGTAGAGGTCTTTCACCTCTTTTGTTAGATTGATTCCCAGGTATTTATTTATTTATTTATTTATTTTTGAGGTTATTGTGAATGGAGTAATTTTTCTCATTTCTCTTTCAGTGTATTCATCACTGATGTATAGGAACATGTTTGATTTATGGGTGTTGATTTTATATCCTAATACTTTGCTGAGTTCATTTATTAGTTCTAGAAGTTTTCTGGTGGAATTTTTTGAATCTTCTAGATATAGAATCATGTCAACAGCAAATAGTGATAATTTGAGTTCTTTACCTTTTCATATCTCTTTAATTTGTTTCTTTTGTCTTTTCTTTTGTCTAATTGCTGTGGCTAGAGTTTCAAGGATGATGTTGAATAGAAGTGGTGAAAGAGGACATCTTTGTCCTCTTTGTCCTTAGCGGAAATGCTTTTAATTTTTCTCCATTTAGAATGATACTGGCCTTAGGTTTAGCATATATAGCTTTTACAATGTTGAGGTATGTTCCTACTCTCCCTAGTTTTTCTAGTGTGTTTTGTCAAATGCTTTTTCTGCATCTATTGAGATGATCATGTGATTCTTGTTTTTAAGTTTATTAATATGATGAATTACATTTATTGATTTCCATATGTTGAACCAACCCTGCATCCCTGGGATGAATCTTACTTGATCTTGTGCACTATCTTTTTAATATGTTTTTGTATATGATTTGCCTGAATTTTATTGAGAATTTTTGCATCTATGTTCATCAAGAATATTGTTCTGAGTTTTCTTTCCTTGATGTGATTTTGTCTGGTTTTTCTATCACGGTGCTATTAGCCTCAGAGAATGAGTTTGGATGGGTTCCTTCCTGTTCTATTTTATGAAATTCTTTGAGGAGTATTGATGCTAATTCTTCTTTGAAAGTCTTGTAGAACTCAGCTAAAAATTCATCTGGTCCTGGGCTTTTCTTGGTTGGTAGGCTTTATGGTGTTTTCTATTTCATTACTTGAAATTGATCTGTTTAAATCATGTATGACCTCCTCATTCAGTTTGGGTAGGTCATATGTCTCTAGAAATTTGTCCATGTCTTCAATATTTTCTATTTTATAAGTATAAATTTTCAAAATAGTTTCTAATTATCACTGTATTTCAGAGGTATCCATTGTGATATTTCCTTCTTCATCTTGTACTTTTTAAATTTTTTTTTAGTTGTCAATGTACCTTTTATTTTATTTATATGTGGTGCTGAGGTTTGAACCCAGTGCCTCACACATGCTAGGCAAGCATTCTACCACTGAGCTACAATCCCAGCCCTTCATCTTATATTTTATAATTCAAGTTTTATCTCTTTTTCTCTTTGTTAGCATGGCCAGGGGTTTATTTATTTATTTTGTCTTTTTCAAAGAAGCAACTTTTTGTTTTGTCAGTTTTTTCAATTGTTTCATTTGTCTCAATTTCACTAATTTCAGCTTTGATTTTAATTATTTCGTGTTTTTGGTGTTGATTTGTCCTTTTTCTTGGGTTTTGAGATGTAGTGTTAGGTCATTTATTTGTTGACGTTTTTATTCTTTTAATGCACTCAATGCAATAAACTTTCACCTCTCTCATTACTGGACAGGTGTTCGAAACAAAAACAAAATAAGGAAACTATAGAACTAAGTAATACAATCAATAATTTAGACTTAATAGACATACATAGAATATTTCATCCATCAATGAGCAAATATACTTTCTTCTCAGCAGCACATGGCTTCTTCTCTAAAATAGACCATATCTTATGCCACAAAGCAACTCTTAGTAGATAAAAAAAAAACAGAGATAATACCCTGCATTCTATCAGACCACAATGGAATGAAAGTAGAAATCAATGATAAAATAAAAAATAGAAGATCCTGTAGCAAATGGAGACTAAACAATACACAACTGAATGATGAATAGATAGTAGAAGAAATCAAGGATGAAATTTAAAAAAATTCTTAGAGGTAAATGAGAACACTGATAGAACATATCAAAATCTCTGGGACACTATGAAGGCAATACTAAGAGGAAAATTTATTGCATTGAGTGCATTCATTAAAAGAATAAAAAGTCAAAATTTTTGTATAGGGAATCATTTTTATTTTGATAGCTTCAAAAATCTGAACAGAGTAGTGGTCAGTGAAGGAGGACATAGTTCCTCCAGTTGATCTTCCATTTCATACAACCAAATGCAATGTCAGGGGAGAGTTTTGATTGCCACACTTGGGGATGGAGCAGTTTAAACTCCTTATAATGCACAGTACAGCTCCTCACAACAAAGACTTGGAATGCCAGAAGTGCTGAAGTTGAGAACCCCTGGTCTGTTTTATTTTAACCCAATCATGGTGCTCCCCTTCCTGAAAAACTGTTTATCCATAAACACTGTAGTGTAATTTTTGCCTATGAAATACAAGGGTAAATTCAAGGAAAGTTTTTTTTTTTTCTCAATAAAAATCAAGAAGTGTAAAGAAAATGGTCACTTTATCCTTTGGATATGGTCATGGAAATGTCATAGCCAATTTGATATTATGAGGGTGGTTAAGAAAATCAAAGTCAATATACTTTAAAAAGGCTGAAAGATTAGGACTGGGATGGTGGCTCAGAGGAAGAGTGTTTGTCCTGTATGCATGAGGCACTGGGTTTGATCCTCAGCACCACATTAAAATAAAGATATTGTGTCTACCTATACCTAAAAAATAAATGTTTTTTTAAAAAAAGAGCCTGAAAGATTAAAAACACCTAGTTCCTATTAGTGCTTTTTCTCCCTTATCTAGCTGTTATTGATTTTCATTCTGTTCAGTCTTTTCCTGGAAAACTGGTTCTGTGTATATTGGAAATCTGTCATGGTTTTCTGTGGATCTTTTATAATTTTCATCTTTTCAACCTCTTACTCAGTGTCATGAATTTCTCAAGTTTGTTTTATCAAATCAGTTGGTTAACTGATTTGATTTCTATAGCATTCAGTTTATTCTTAATTACTTCCACTCCAGTAAAAATGTCAGTGATCATCATACTTTTCCATTTTCAAATTGTTCTCTGTTTGACTATAAATCTTTTTTTTAATGTATGTGTGCTAGGATCCCTTTGTAAGGGATGCCTACAGCTATTAGCTGACTGACCTCAGTTTTCCAAAGCCAGCATATTTGCCAGGTTTACACTATGGGTGGCTTCCACACCATGAATACTCTAGGTCTTATGAACTTCTTGGAATCTCCAGCAGAATTGAAATTTTCCCCCATACACCATTAGATGGCTTAGCCTCATAGGCTTTCTTTAATATGTATTAGATTATGGGCCTATCAGTCCTTTCTCACTTTGATCTTGCCTATACTCAGCTTTCATGAATTTTCAGTTTTGCTAAGTAGACTTTTCTCTCATTTCCAGGAAGGTATGATCTCCCCTCCGAATATATTCAAAGGAGAATTTAGAAGACTACAGACTTAGATATCCATCTTGTATTGAAATCTACCATTAACTCCACTTTAAATTAAGCCTAAAATGGGTTGAGTGACTTGCCCAAGCTCGCCATAAGTAGAAGAGCCTGGTTTCAACTTTAGATATTTTGAATCTGAATTTTGTTTTCTTTCCACTCTGGAAGGCAGTTTCCGCAGCAGTTGGTGGTAGGTTTCTAGGGAAGGTGAGCTTTGATGGGGAACTGCTTCTGCAGTGCTGTGTGGAAGAAAAGCAAGAACATGGAAGGAGACTGCATCCCTCCTGGGTGACCACTGATTTTAATCCCTCCTTTGAGGATGCTGTCGCTGAATTTTCACCATTGCCTTAACGGTTGTCATGACGGCTTATTCTAAGAGTTATGTGAGGAGAAGGGATTGTGGTGCTACTTGCCCTCTGCATCTAGTCTCCCATTGTTCTGTTCCAGGACTAAGGATGTCTGAGTCCAGATCCTGATCAGCAGTCACTGTGTCCCCAGACAAGTTACTAACATAAATAGAAATAATGATATTCTTGAATTGTTAAAATGATTATGCAGGAAAGAACATGAAGAGTAATTGAAAGCAGATAGTACCTTCACAGACAGATGTGCCTCCTCTGGAGCAAGCTTTCTTGTAGTTACTGAAGATAAAACATAATAGGAAAGTCAGTTGCTCTCTTCTTTGGAAGAGAAAAATGAAGGAATAAAAGAATGATGGTTGTTGAATTCATAATAATTGTTTGCTCCTATTATTTATTATAGAACTCTTCTTCAACTAAACACACTAAGCCCAAGAACTAAATAAGAAAATTATTTTAGCAACAGGATAAACTAATATAATATTAGGTATTTTTCCAAACTGTATGATTTTTGTAATGACAACACTTACCTCAAGATGAGAGGCAGACAGGTCCCCACCCGACCCTGCCCCGCCACTAGGGATTGAACTCATGGTGCTTTACCAATCAACTCCATTCCAAGTCCTTAAAAAATTTCTAAGTTGAAACAGGGTCTCACCAAGTATCCTATGCTGACCTTGAACTTATGATTCTCCTGCTTCAGCCTCCTAAGGAGATAGGATGAAAGACATATACCACCACCCACAGCTGGCACCCAGTTTTTGAAAATGTATAATGTTTCAAGTACTAATTTCATTTAAAATTTAAGTAAGTCTGACTCAGTTTTGTTTGTTTTTGTTGGCCCAATCATTTCTCCTAGTGAATGTCTGTCTGCAAAGAGGCTGGATTTATGGCCGGAGGAACCCAGTTATTTTAGAAACTTGACAAGGGCTCAGCTGAAGATGATCTCTGATTCTGACGTTAGATGTCAGTACAGTCAAAGGAAAGCAGAGCAAATGGGCAGTGAAGTGAGGAGAAAAGTTGTTAAAATTGTGGTACAGAGGGCTGGGTACATAGCTCAGTTGGTAGAATGCTTGGCCCTGGGTTCAATCCCCAGCACCCCCCCCCAGCACCAAAATAAATAAATTGTGGTACAGAGCACCTGGATAAGAACCTGAGATGATATGATTTGCATATCCACATTGCCAGGGAGAAGGAGGAGCACCTTTATATATATATATATATCTGTTTTCCTGAAACACTGTTTAGGAACAACTCCTAACCACTTTGTTTGTCTTGCAACCCCCTGCGCCCCCCCCCCAACACCAATAGATGATACAATGATAGAAGGCCCAAGGATTTTCAAAGCAGAATAATCCTAATAGGTTACCAGTGAGGATTTCACAAGACTAGATCTCTGAGAGTCTTGTTCTTCTAATGAGCTTAAAGTTTAAACTTTAAGTCTGTAAGGTATTGGGATTGTACTGGGAATTATAAATTGTAATGGCCTGGAGGCCAGGACATGCTAGGCAAGTGCTCTTCCACTGTGCTATACCCTGAGCCCCTAAAAAATTTCTTTATGTAATTATCACGTTTTCCAAAAGTTCCTTTGCTTGATAAAGAATCAAGATTTAATAACCTTAAATATTTGTTCCATACTTGGAACTCTCCCCAGACCAAGTCTCTAGTGTTTGTGTGTAAAGTGTAGTTACCAGGTGCTTCCACATTTATTTGTTTAAGAAGAATATCCACAAATAATTGGCAGGAAGTGGAGCATATAAAGTTTCCTTTTATTGTTAGGTAAAGCAATGAACTGAGAAGTCCATCCTCCTATGTTGTACTCAATTTGTCTTTCCAAGTGTATAGATTGGCACACACTTTTGAGATAAATTCAAAATATTTCACACTTCATCTGGCATAGGTACAGTGAATCAAATCTAGAGGTGGTTAGGTCTCCCAGGGGCAAAGGAGGAGCTCCCTGTGTCTGTGTCTCTGTGTGTGTCAGAAGGGAGCATAATAGGGGGCAATTGCTGTATCACCTGTTTATCAATTTAAGGGGAAAGTGATCCAACATATGAAGAACTAGGATGACTGTACCAGACCTGATAGTTGAATATCAGCCTTGTGTGTATATAATTTGATTTATCAAGGGTCCACAAGATTTCTGGTCTAGACTCCAAGTATGGTTCAAAGTTTATTCATTTTACCCTTTTGATAATGGTCCCTACTGCTAATTTTTGCATAGGAATGGCTTTACTGATGAGAAGATTGTATGTGAGGTGGGGAAGAGAGACTGAAAATAATAGAGAAACATTAATCTGTGCATTTCTATAACATCTTTCTTCTTCAAGCTTAGTGGAGGCATTATTTTATCTTCTTCCATAATTCTAATTGGTATCAAGAGGCTAATACCTCTTCAAAGTTTCAGAAAGACAGGTTAGTATCTAACATAACTGTTACCTTGGGGATCCCAGGAAATATAATAGTATTGGGGATGGCAGTGAGGTTCTCAATACTGATGATAAGTGCTGGTTGTTTTAAAGTATCTTGAGCACTAATTATTTTCCTTTGCCCCACCTGATAACTAATCTGCCAGCTTGTATTATATGCACACTGTTTCACATAGACAAGTTGGAGGGGAGTGACTAAATTGTAATGGCCTGGAGGTCAGGCCATTTTCAGGCTACTTGTTTGCAAGGCTCAGATTATGAAGGCACCATAGTTGTCCAACTCTCATTTGACACTTGGTTGATGTTCATGTTTTTGTTTTTGTTTTTCTGTTGATTGTCCTTATTGAAAAGAAATGGATCTATGCCTTAGTCCAGTGATTCTAGTAATGTTTTGAATCTGTAACTACTGAAGCTGTTCTTCTAGACACCTGTGTCATTATTTGTTCATTCAAAGCCAAACTTACAGCTAAATGATCTGGGTTATGTTAATTGTTGCATGCTTTAGAGCTGCTAAAGGGTAATAACACATACATGTTTTAACCTGCCTCCGAGAAGCTGTATCAATAATTATGCCAGAAGTTCACTGGCAAAAGTACACATGTGTTATACTATTAAAAAGAGATAAACATATTTTTCAGTACTACAACTTTAAGAATTAATGCTTGCCTTCATGATTAGGCACCTTGTCTTTTTTTTTTAATATTTATTTTTTAGTTTTCGGCGGACACAACATCTTTGTTTGTGTGTGGTGCTGAGGATCAAACCTGGGCTGGATGCATGCCAGGCGAGTGAGCTACCACCTGAGCCACATCCCCAGCCCAGGCAACTTGTCTTAAGCAGCATCAGGTCTTTATTGATGTCATAAAGAACTGTACTTTTTCACTGTGGTGAGAAATTACTACCTTCTAATTCTACCACTTCTCATGGTTTACCTATTTTCGTTTAGGGTTTCCCTCCATGTTTCATTGGTACATGTGCAGTTTTTGTTTCAGTGTCTTGGCAATTCCAATTCTTAAGGTTGTTCTCATTGAACATCTGTGGCTTTCACAGTGTAGATAGGTTGTACTTTTGTCATAATGAGAAATACCTTAATGCCAGGGTAACTTCTAAGCATGTTACCAGCAAACTATTTCAGAGCTTAGAATTTTATGTCTCATAGACCAAATTACGATACTAAAATTACATGGTTTATTGTACTGAAACAGTGAGTCACTGGGATTACAGGGAAGTATGACAAGTTTGAGGCCAGCATTTCAGTGACGGGAAAAAAAAAAAAAAAGATTGGACATGTAACTCAGTGGTAGAGTGCCCCTGGGTTAAATCCCCATTATTAAACAAAGCAAAACAGTTTCAAACCCCCAGTGAGAAGCAAGGGGAATGGGAAGGGAAGGGTTAACATGACATGGGAGGAGTGCAATAGGGAGGAAGGACATATTATCCATGTGCTACATGATATCTAACTGTCCTGCCCCTTTCTAATAGTCTCCCCTCTAGTGGAGGCTTATGTTCTAAAGTTGCAGTGGGAAAAGTGAGCACCCAAATTCTAAGTGAGAGACACAGGGCAAAACATCTGACCAGTAACTGTTGCCAAATAGAAATTGTTTTTATACTCATGGGTCAAAAAACATGAGCCAAAATGAGTGGCACTCATGGGTGACTGATTTAAGGAGGATATTACCAGAAGTAGAATAATTTGAATCTAGGAAAACAATTTTTATTTTCATTGCTATTTTATTTGAATGCTGTAAAGAACCACTTAGCCACTAACACCATAATAAATAGAATGTTTCCATCCATTGCCAAAATTCCCTTGTGCCACTGTGCCGTCCATCTCCCACCCTCAAGACCAGCCACTACCCAATTTTCTGTCTCTATAGATTAATCCTGTCACTTCTAAATAAAATGATATAGGATGCAGTCTTTAATATTTAGCTTCTTTTGCTAACCACAGTGTCTTTGTAATTTATTTATAGTATTGCACATAGCACTGTTTCTTTCTTGTTGACAAGTACTATCCCATAATATAAATATAGCATCCCTTCCCCCATTGTTGAGCCTTTCATCTGCTACTAGCTTTGGCTATTGTGGATAAAGCTGCCAGGCATATATGTAAGTACAAGACTCTGTATGGATACATTTCATTTCTCTTTAGGACATACCTACAAATGGAATTGCAGAGTCCCATGTTAATTGTGTGTTTAGCAAGAATCTACTCAACTGCTTTCCAAAAAGGTTGTGCTAATGTAGATTGCCATTAGTTGCTCCATATACTGGCCAGTACTTGGTATGACAATCTTTTTACTTTAGGCATTCCATGGATAAGGAGCCCTGTCTCCGTATAGTTTTAATTTGCATTTCTCTAATGACTAATGATGAGTATCTTTTCATTTACTCAAGAGCTCATTCATATACAATGGTGTAAAGTCTATTAAACATTTTTCCTATATTTAAAAATTAGATTGTTTTATTTTTATTTCTCTGTTGTTCAGAGTAATTTTGTATTCTGGAGACAGCCTCTCTGTCAAAGGGAATTTATCTCCTCTGCTCTGTGTAGCCTGCTTTTTCATTTTCATTTTCCTTATTACGTCTTAGAGCAGAAATTTTAATTTTTATGAAGTCTAATATATCATTTAAATTTTTTTTGCTTGTGTGTGTTTTTTTTTTGTGTGTGTGTGTGTGTGTGTTCTAAGAAATCTCTGCTTACTTCAAATTGTAAAAACATCTTTCCTGCTGTGTGCGGTGCTGCATGTCTGTAATCCCAGCAGCTTGGGAGGCTGAGGCAGGAGGATCACAAGTTCAAAGCCAGCCTCAGCAACAGCGAGGCACTAAGCAACTCAGTGAGACTGTGTTTCTAAATAAAATACAAAATAGGACTGGATATGTGGCTCAGTGGATGAGTATTCCTGAGTTTAATCTCCAGTACGCACCCCCCCCAACACATTTTTCCTATGCTTCTAGAAATTATGTAGTTTTGTTTTCATGTTGATGTCCATAGTCTACATTTAGATAACTTTGCATAATCTAATTTTAATCTAATTTTCAAGTGTTTTGGGGGTGAGGAATTGATGTTCATTTTGTGGCCATGTAGTTGTTCTGACACTGTGTTACAAAAACCATACTTTCTCCCCTGAATTACCTTGGTGCATTTGTCACAAATTTACTGATTGTTCACATGTGGGTCTGTCTCTGGACACCTCTGTGTTATTCCATTGATCTATATGTTTATATTTATGCCAGTGCCACACTCTTGATTTTTGCTGTATATTAAATGTTGATCTTAGAATCTGTAAACAAGTCAAGATGGCGCCTGGCATTTTGCAGAGGGAGTGGTTTGTGAAGTAACACCAGCGAGCCATTAAGTGTGGAGATTCCTTATTGGTTGACTGCTGTATCTAGTTTATGTTAATTAAGATAAGCTGTGTGTAATGTATATATACCCCTACAATAAACGGCTTCTACTCCTGCTGTATCAATGTACACAAGTTGTTCGTCACCCCCCAGTTATTTTGCTGCAGCCGGACTGCAGCATGTTGAAATAGAACAGAGTAAGTAGTCTTTCTTTTTAAACTTATTTTGGTTCTTCCAGGTCATTTGCCATTTCATATTAATATCAGACCCAGTTTTTTTATATCCATACATGTACACATTCACACACAAAGACTGGGGACTTTGAGTATCTACTGAATCTACTGATTAATTTGGGAAGAATTAAAAAATTGACTCTTCTAAGCCACCAACATTGTACCTGTCATTTCTTTAGGTATTCCTTAATTTCTTTGAAGGATGTTTTAGTATACAGATCTTGCATATATTTTGTTAAACTTGTCCTGAGTTATTTCGTATTTATAAATGTCATTGTAAATAGTTTTCTTTTACACAGTTCATTTCCTAATTACGTGCATTTTCTAATTAGGTTGATTTTACATATTTTTCTTATATCCTGTGACCTTGTTAAATTTACTTATTAGTTTTAGTAGCTTTTTTTGTAATTACTTTGGGATTTCCTGTCATATGTTTTTATGATCTTATTAATCGAGATAGTTTTACCTTGCCAGCCTCTGTTTTTCACTTTTTTTTTTCTTATTGTGTCTCCAGTGGAATTTTGAAGAGAAGTGTTGAAAGCAGAGATGTTTACCTTGCTCTCTATTTTAGGGTAAATCATTCAATCTTTCATAATTAAGAATGATGTTAACCAAAAGTTTTCCATAGATGAATTTTCATCAGCTTGAGGCATTACTAATTTATTACTATTTTCCTGATAGTTTTTTTTTAAATCATGAATAACCTCCTAAAATGCCAATGTATGCATTTTTAAGTTGACATTCAGCCAAAGACTTAAGGCAACCTCCCTGTGTATTTCTGAAGCTCTTTCTCTACATAACTCTTTCTTTGTATAACTTCCACAAATTCTAACACTCATGGCCCCCTTGACCTTGGACACTTTTCTCCTTAACTGTTATTGTTACCCTTCCTTATGCTGTTCTAGAAATGACCTCCAAGCAAAAATCTGGGGTTACTGCAGGATCCACATCATCATTTCCCCTTTGTGAGGCATTGTCTTCTCAACTGCTTGTTTGTGCAATGCATGAAAATAGTTATTTTAATATTTTGTACACTTGTTGTCCAGTATTGTAACATTTGCTTTATACAAAAGAGTAGAAATCTGTACCTGATAGATAATTAATATGTTTACTTAATCTTTCTATTTCCACGAGTAATGCACTTGGGTATTTCCCCCCGTTTTCTGAAATCTATGTAAAAAATACACATAGGTGCTGCTTATTACCTCATTTATTTTATGCTAACATGTCTCCCAGGTTACTTACTTGCTATTTATACTGAACTCAGCTTACACATACTTCCAATCACTTCTTTTGTTCCCTCTAATAATTTGTTATATGTTCTATGTTTAAAATTTTTGAGTAGATATCAAGAATTGTGATGAAAACTATTATGTAATGATTACTTTCTCCACAGATGTAAGCCTGTGGGTGTCTTCTTAGATATAAAAAAAAGAGTATCTTTATTTTTGTAACTGAAATTCATGGCATATTATAAGACCAGTTCTTTTTTTTTTTTTTTTTTTTTTTGGTCAAGCGTTACTGCCATAATCTTTTCCTACCAGGGTTATTCAGGTCAGGGTTACTTTATAAAATTGTTCTGGGTCTTTTTCCTAATATATACATTTTTTTTCTAAATCTGACTAAAATTTTAGAAAATAAAAATTATAATGGGTGCTTTATAATGCATTTACTAAATCTCTTTGGCGTGGCTGGATACAATTGTGAAAACAAATCAAAGATTGAATTACTTTTTTATGATTGCAGTCTACCTACCCTCCTTTCCAGTGTTCTGTATAAATTCAGATCCCTCTGGTCTGTATGAACTCTGACCCCTATCTTCTAATTTTAAAATGCTCCTTTACTTGTTCTATCTCTGGCAGGTGAAATTATAATTTGGTTCAAGGGTAAAGTTATTATGGGCTATTGGACTAAAGAAATGGAGATGTTTGTGAATCAATGGAGATGAAAAGCTCTCATTTCTTCATGATATGTTCTGTTTGGTTGCTGCTCTCCTGGTGTTTACATGAGCATACGTGGTAAAACAGCCCAAGTTCTTTCCTGAAGAGCTTTCTCCAGGATGATTGTGGTGCTGGCTTAGCTCTTTTTTCTCTTATTCCGTTTTTCCTTGGTCTGTTTCCATTGACTCTTCTTGATAGAAGAAGCATTTAAATGGCTATGGCATGGGTGCAGGTTTGAAGGTCAAAGACATTGTTTGCTAGGACTTTCCCAGAACAGATGCCAAAATGCCAGAGCCGTTCAGTACTGACCCAGAGATGGACTTCAATGCTTTTGTGTGTGTGTATGTATGCCAGGAATTGAACCAGGAGTGCTTAACCACTGAGCCGCATTCTCATTCCCCTTTAAAATTTTTTTTAATTTGTTCTTTTTAGTAATACATGACAGTAAAATGTATTTTGACATATCATACAAAACACAGAGTATAACTTCCCATTTTTGTAGTTGTACGTGATGTGGAGTTACACTGGTCGTGTATTCATATGTGAATTTAGGAAAATTGTGCCTGATTCATTCTACTGTCTTTCCCATTCCCATCCCTGCCCTCTCCTCCCACCCATATAACCTGGTAAATCAACTCCGCCCCATCCCACCTGCCTATTGTGAGTCAGTATCTGTGTATCAGAGAGAACATTCAGCCTTTGTTTTTTTAAGATTGGCTTATTTCATCTAATATGATAGTCTCCAGTTCCATTCATTTCTGGCAAATGCCATAATTTCATTCTTCTTTTTGGCTGAGTAATAATCCGTTGTATATATACACCACATTTTTTAATCCATTTATCTATTGAAGGGCACGTAGGTGGGTTCATAACTTAGTTATTGTGAATTCAGCTGCTATTAACATTGATGTGGCTGTGTCACTATAGTATGCTGGTGGTTCCATTCCTAGTTTTCTGAGCAATCTCCATACTGCTTTCCAGAATGGTTCCAATTTGCAGTTCCACCAGCAATGTACAAGTGTACTTTTCACCCCACATCCTTGTGTTATTGTCACTTGTGTTTGTAGGAGGCCACCCTGCCCATGAGCTGAGAATCTTCTCTCAGCCTTGAATAAAAGGGCTGTTTGGTCTGGCATTGCACGCGCTGTGCGAAACAAGTGGCCTCCACCGTCACTCCACAAAGAAGTTTGCTTTAGCCCTGGGCTTGGGCTTTATTCAATAGGATTGGACAATCCCCCTTTGAATCCTTATCCCCTGCCTCATTTGGTGAAGAACATTCCATTGAATCTCCTTTGTGTATCCCCCCTGTAAAAATAAAGACATTCCGGGTGCATGCTCTCTTTCCAGTAGAAGCTGACCCGTAAGGTTGCAGAGTCATTCTCCCCTCAACATGAAAACTACTGTGTTGCATGATTTCTTAGCTTAATATTGCAGCCAGCTCTTTTGAACCCACCTGATCTCCTCAGCGCAGGCCGCAGGCGAGATAATTGCCATTGTGCTTGATAATTGCCATTCTAAGTAGAATGAGATTAAATCTCAGTGTGATTTTAATTTGTATTTCTCTATTTCCCAGCCCCCTTTTTAATATTTTATTTAGAGACAGGGTTTTGCTAAGTTGCTTGGGGCTTCCCTAAGTTGCTGAACCTGGCTTTGAACTCATGATCCTCCGGCCTCAGCATCCTGAGCGATTTCAGGCATACACCACTATGCCAGGATTTGATGCCTTTTATTATTATTTTATTTATTAATTTTTCAATATTCTTTTTAAAAACTTTATTTTATGTGATGCTGAGGATTGAACCTAGTGCCTTACACATGCTAGGCAAGTGCTCTTCCACTGAGTCACAACCCCAGGCCCTTCAATGCCTTTTAAAAATGAAAATGTGCATTTTCCAGAGTGTGCACTTTGTGAATCTTTAGCCTACAGTGGTGGCAGTTTGGCCAATGCTTTAGTATTACTTGACTCTGTTTAACTTTTTCCAAAAGGGAGACTTGGGTTAATTTTATCATAGTTTAACAGGTTATAATTAGTATGGGAGCAAGATCCAAATATTTGACAAGCAAAATCCCTCATAAAGATTAGCACTGTGGCAAAAACAGGAGCCCCTGCTGTTCATACCACCTCCAATTATATTAAGAGCTGGGGGCTGTCAGTGCAACCTAGACTAATATTTAGGTTAAAGTTTTCTACAGAAAAAGAAGTTTGGCTTTAGGATGTCTTGATTTCTGCTTCTCATTAGTGCAAAGATGGTGCTAGTTAATTATTTAGGGGACAACAAGGCTCATCTCAAAATAGGCAGCACTTCAACATGTAACTCTTTGGTTTTTGGATCAATGCTGTAGTGATGGTGGGTAGAGCAGGATTTGATCACTTGTTTCTTCTTCAGCTTTAGTTTCCCTTATGCAGCCATGATTAATATACACTTACCAGAGGCAATCAAAGAAAGAAGAAATGCCTAATTTTCCCCACTCCTCCACATGGTATGAATTTAGCTGTGATACTTATCTTGGATATTCCCTGTCTTCTGGAATTGCTAAGTGTATCCAAAGAGAGAAGAAAAACAACTGAGTTGTAGTGACCCAAGTAATTTGATTATGTGGTATGCAAGGATTCCACTTCTGATCAGGAATCTTCAGTGGACAGCAATGAAATCTTGGTCATGGTTTTCATTTCTGGGACTCAGAATGTAAGTCAGCCACTAATGGATAATGAAGCTTATCAACAGAGATGAAGACTGAGAGCCAAATACGTTTATATCATATTGAATGGAGATGGAAGAAAAACTTGACCCATTGTAAACCTAAGGGTAATAATTGAAAGAGCCACTGTGGGAAAAATCGAAGAGGACTCAGATGTATAAATGGGTTTGTACAGGACAAGAAGCAAGTTGACATGTTTTAAAACTAACTTGAATCAACTAAAAGAACAAGGAAATGAATGCTAGCATCTCAGAGGTAAAGCTCACCTATGCTGTTGCATAAATAAGAAGCCCATTAAAGTGTTTTTATAGCCATGATGTGGCAAGTTATCAACGCCAGAACTGAGAGCTGAGGAAAGGGGAATCTTTGAGGAGGAGCACATTGCAAAGGATAATATGATTCTCATTGGCCCATAACAGAAGAGGCTTGAAAGGAACCATGTTGAGTCCTCAGACCATTAATTCTTTTTTTTTTTAAATAATTTTTAGTTGTCAATGGACCTTTATTTTACTTATTTATATGTGGTGCTGAGAATTGAACCCAGTGCCTCACACATGCAAGCACTTTACCACTGAGCTACAACTCCAGCCCCAAGCTATTAACTTTTTTTTTTTGGAGAGTTTCCTCCTACAGCGATAATTTCTCCCATGTTATTGACACTGGATTTCTCAATAGAATCCTTTGGCAATTGTATACAAGTTGAAATATAAGAACCAGAGTGTTATTGGAAAGAAAGAAAAAAAATTCAATATACTGAGTGGTTATTGAATACACAGAAAGAAATTTGGGATTAAGGGTTAGTGATATCACCACTAGAAATGCTGAATTTAAAAGAAAACTGATGTATTTCAGATGCCAGTTTCTCAAAAGACCCAGCATTAAAATTATTTTCTCAGATAGGGAGAATACAAAATTAGAGTAGTACTGTTTACTTCTGGATAGGAGAATTCTCTAAATCCATGTTAATTTAAGTTTGCAGATAGAAGACTAACACTTGTTACAAAAATGGCAAACAGCAACAATGTAGGTTTTTTTTTTTTATCTCTTCTATTTGTCTTCCTAATGTTTTTTCCTCAAATAAAAAAGATTTTCTGCCATTGTGTATAGTTGACCCAGTGCTGTGCGTCTGGAGCAGCGATGGTGAATACAGATATAAGAGCTGCCGGTCCTCTCTCCCACACCTGTGCAAACAAGTCTCCCTGATCCCAGCCTCTGTTGATCATAGATGCCAGGGAGGAGCCTCTGACTCTGAGCAGTGTCTCCATCACAGAGATCTCGTGTGTGCCTGGACTCACTTGGCTACTTGCAAGTGCTTATTGACTTTAGCTTTGTACGGTAGCATAGTTGGCACTCCATGGTCACCTGGAGATACTCCTGAAGTACAGTAATTTTCAGAGTTCCAATTTTAAGATTTTGATTGTTTGGGGATAATTATTGGGGGAGGGAAATTTGAGGAAGTTACTCTAAGGCAGAGCAGGGTTTAGCCTATGTTAACTTTGGCAAATATTACATGAGCGAAAATGAAGATGTCCCCTCTACTATTCCATGGTGCTGATATGTGTCATGAAGTTAGTAAAAACCATGAGTCTGTAAGTTCCAGTGGTTTCAGTCTTCATTATGCTACCCCACCAATTTCCCAGAGACCAGGAGTATTTACTATGAGTAAATAGAACTAGTTAAAGCTTTATCACCAGTGTTAAAATCTGTGATGTAATATATGTATACATTATGGCTACAAAACCATTCAGACCCACTTCTATGGCTCTTGAGTCCTAGTATCTTCATAATAAATTATTTATATAGGCTCGCTGTGCTTCTGATGAAGTCAAGAAAGTTGTTTACCCTAGAGGCAAGCGATGCATGGTTGCCTGTGGTCTCAATGTGGTCCAACGGCAGGTACAAAAGTACACTACTACTTCCATAAGTTTATGAGACAGCACAAATCAGGCAAAGCAAATTTATTACTTACACAATAAGAACACATAGTCAAGGATCCATGGAGGGCCTTATTTCCTGAATCAGGAAATATGCACAGAGCTGATGGTGTCTTGTGTGTGTCTCACATTGTATTGCTCTGAGGGACTCTGAAAATGCTTTGTCCTTGATTTTATATCTTGGGTGCCACATGGTCATTGAGCTTAAGTGTTGCAGAATATCATGTTCTAGCAGGAATGCAAACATCGCTGGAGCTAATCTGGCCAGCCCTTCCTTTTCTCAGGATAATGCATTCTCAGTACAATATACAGTTATTCTGAGAACTACTTGTGTGAAAGGGAGAACTGGGTAGGCCAGGGTCATCATGGATCTGTCCTACAGGAGGGACATTTGTATTCTTCTGGGTGCTTCCAAAAGGGCAGAAGCAGCATGCTAGGAGAAGTGGCCCAGTACTTATGGGTCAAGGAAAGAGTTACAGGGGCTGGAGGTATGAGTGGTTGAGTGTATGCTTAGCACATGCAAGACCAGAGTTCAATCCACATCACCTCCCCATCTTTTTTTTTTTTTTTTTTTTTTTACAAATGACCACTCAGCATGAAGAAGCATCTGCTGAGTCAAGGGGGTTGCAGGAAAGATGTCCGAATGATGGGCTTCTCTGAAAAGTCTATAAAGGTTTCCCTCAAACAGACTCAGCCCTAATTTCAGCCAGATCCTAACTTCTGCTGCATTAATATCATTTCAGGCAAGGTATTTTTTTTAATCCACTTTCCATGCTCTGCTCTGTCTCATCTCACATCTGGAAGTGCATCTGACTCAGGAGGGAGTAACTGACTCAGAAGCAGGAGACAGGAGGGAGGAAATCTCCAGAGGGAGAGTTCAAAGAACTTATTTGTACCTCTTTCCCCATTGTTGGCTTGGTCTTCAGCCAGCCTGAGCTAGGGATAAGGATAAAGTTTTTTGTTTTTTAATTTTACTTTTTTATTCTTTTTAGATATACATGACAGTAGAGATATTTTGACATGTTATACATATATGGAATATAACTTATTCTAATTAGGACCCCATTCTTGCAATGGTACATGATGTAGAGTTACACTGTGGTGTATTCATACATGAACATAGGAAAGTTATGTCCAATTAATGTCATATCTTTCCTATTCCCATTCTCCCTCCCTTCCCTAGGATAAAATTTTTATGTTTAATCAAAGTAAGAATTTTGAAAGTGATAATTTTGAAAATTAATCTGTCTGAAACTGGCAACATATGTAGAACTACAGGAAAATATGGGACTTGTTTGTCCAGGGGCAAGAAAGTGTTACTCCCAATTAATACTTTGTGTGTGTGTGTGTGTGTGTGTGTGTGTGTGTGTGTGTGTGTGTGTGGGGTGCTGGGGACTGAACCCAGGGCTTTGTGCATGAAAGGCAACCACTCTACCAACTGAGCTATATCCCCAGCCCCCAATGAATACATTTTAAAGGATGGCAAAAGTTATATTTTGACTATAACATAAGTTGTGCTTAGTCAACATACTAGAAATAGTATCAAAGGAAGAAAGTGATGGACTGTGGTGCTGAGGGTGGGGAGGGCAGTGTGAGGGAGGGATAAATTAGAAGCTATGTTTTTTTTTTTTTTTTGTGCCAGGGTAACTGAACACAATGGCCTTACATCTTGGTGTGCAAAGCTAAAAAGAATAACCAGGAAATAGAAGAGTGGAGGGAGGTTTGTTTACTGCAGTAGGGAAGGAGAGCACTGGGGTTATTTCCAGAGCAGTGTTCCCCACATAAGAAAGGAAACATGGGGATTTTATTCAGGGAGCCTATACATATTCATATAGGAAAGCACATTAAGAACTGGGCACGTTTCTGAGCATGCACATTTTAAGGTGTACATTTCTGCAAATGCTCAGGTTGAAGTCATAGTTCAAAAAGGAAAGATGATAAACACATTTCTGGATGAACTTAGCTCAGGACCTAGAGCACATGTTCAAAAAGGCAAGATGGCAGACATGAGTGCTTCTGGGCATGCTCAGTTCAGATTTATAAAAAGCTGAGTTTACTCCAGGTTGCCCAAAGGATTGGATTCAAGTATATCAGTGACCTTGACTGGTTCCTCCTAAGTTTTTCCAAAGAGTTTTAGCTGGAACAAAAAGAACAGTCATTTACAGACATGGTAGTTTTCTCCCCATAAGTGTAGGAGTTTGCCCTTACAGGTGCCTGCCTTGCTTAGCTGCTAACTAAAGGGCCTCTTGGGGTTGCCCTTGTCTTCCTGCTCCCTCTCCTGTGATCTGTGAGGTCCGCTATGAAGGAAAGCCTCCCTGTCTTGGGAAAGTCTGAGAGAGAGAGGCTTTTCTCATCTTGATTCTATCCTAACATGCTGTTGAAAAGGTAAAATGTCAAGGGCTGATGCTCAGGTGTGGCCACAGGTGAAGGAATTTGTATGCATAGTATGGTCGATCCAGCCCAGCTCACAAAGGTTCATCCTGAGGATCTGGGAATAAAATCTTGTTCAGTTTATTAAAATAATATTTATGTGCTTAAACTATTCCTTCTTTCTTGAAAAGTGGTAGCACTAAATGACAATGGAAATATGGAATGCTGGGTTCCGATGAGCCCTCAATTTACCTTTACTTCAGAGATGACTAACAGTTTTTTAGAGAGAAGGTAAAACTCTTACACCATGTTTATTTTTTAGAAAATCATTGCATAGGATTTGTCTGTCATAAGGATTTAGAGCGCTTGTTCTTGTGTCTGACATACTCCCCCTTCCCCCCAATTTTATGTTACATATCCGAACCTTTTTACTCAGACAGGCAAGCCACTTATTTTTTTCCTTAAGAGTTCAGATAAATATCTGTTCATGAAAATGTCAAATTTCAGATATGCAAATAACATACTTACTTTCTTCCTTCTTTGCTTCTGGGCAGACTGTCTTGTTAGTTTAGCTTACTTACCCCCTACCTCCACAAAGGAATGGTATTTGTATCATTTCTGGGTTTTGGGTTGTCTTTCATTCTGAAGGTTGTTCAAGTTCTTTGCCCTACGTGATTTGACTCAGTGGGATATCACTTTTCCTTCTCAACTTTCCCCACAGAGAAATAAAGTCAAATTTATTTTAGTCTTTGACTGAATTCTGAACAAATGATACTTAGGAGTTAAATGGAATTAGCTTTTTCAGTTATGTGAATTAGGGTCATCTACCTTCAGTGACTAGAGTGTATCTTTAACAAACATCTAGTACATCTTTCTTCGAAATGCGTCTTCTGAAACACTGAGAATACCGAATACTATGACATTATGTGTAACGTGGGGTTCTGTGATTCAGGATGTGAGTGGTGGAGGGAGTCAGACCTTGTTTTGAAGGCTAGTTCTCCTCCTTACAGAGATGTGTGATTTGGGCAAGGAATACAAACTGCCTAGGTCTTTTTCTCCTTTCAAAGGGGAATAAAACCCTTTGAATTTGTCAAGATTAAGAAATGAATGTTAGGATGTAATACAGTGCCGCTGAATAAGAAAATACCCAATCCATATAGTTAGGATTAATCCTGTTTTAAAAGCTATTTTATGAAGTAATTTAATATAATTTCTTGGAATTTTGGAATTTGGTAACTATATAAAACATACATGTGTCTGTGTGTATTTTACCTATATACATACACAATTCCAAGAATAGTTACATTTATTCTAAGTTTGAATTTTAAAAAATCAATTATTCCAAATGTTTCATAGAGAAATTAAAGAAAATGGCCTTTGCTATCTTTTCAATTTTAGCAATATGTTGGCAGCGCCATCTGCTGATTTGAAAAAAGAACTTCTGGGATATTTTAATAAGAAATGCATGTAGTGTGTGCTTTTTTCTTTTTCAACAACAGTGGGCCAATCTATCATTTTTTTTCACTTGAGAAATTTAATTTTTTAAAAAGCTTAATAATGATATTTTTTTCAAATCATCAGTTACTGTCTCTAAAGAAATGATTCCCCAATGGTGTCATTATTAACTTGTTAATGACTGGTCTTTATCAAGCTATGAATTCATTTTAAGTTATAGTGATATAATATTAAAATTGTGAAGTGAAATGTGTTCATGAACCTAGTTTTTTGCATAGCTTTTCTTACCTACTCAGAGACTAGTCCAGGATCAGATGAATCAGGACACATGGAACTGATTGGCTACTCACCCCATTTTATAAAACAAACTAAGTTTCAGGTTGACAATGGAGACTCGTGTGAAGGGAGTTCTGAGTCTGATTCTGAGAGACCTGGAGAGACCTCTGTGTGCTTTATATCCTAGATAGACCTTTGATAGAAAAGGTATAACTTGAGTTCCAAAGCCACTTGGAATTAAAGCAGGATTCAGGGTATCTGCACTGTCTGCTAGCAAAATCATAAGTTGAGGTATTTATTTTAACCAAGGTTTTATATTTATAAAAATTATATAAATGGTCATTACCTAGGTGAATTTATGAAAACTTATACCTGAATATATGAAACATATACATGTGTCTGTGTGTATTTTACCTATGTACATACACATAATTTTAACTTATGGTATGTTTATATATATATATATAAACATATATGTTTATATATATATTATATATATTATGTATAAATATATGATATATATATAGAGAGAGAGAGAGACAGACATATTATTAAGAATTACATAAATGGTTATTAAATTTTTGTGTATAAATAACCATACACATATTCATATACACATATGAAACCATATATACACATATATATATATACACATATGATTTCAATGTATGATTATGCTAGTATATAGATATACATATCTGACAAGTAAATAAATATGTTACATGAAATATATTTCCCATAGTCTTTTTTATTGTGGTAATCACATAGCATAAAATGCACCCTTGTAACCATTTCAAAATGTACAATTTAGTGGAATTTAGTGCATTTATAATATTGTGCAATTATCATCACTATCTAGTTCCAGAACATTTTTTATGACTCCAAAAGAAAACTCTGTACCCATTAGTTAACACCCATTAGTTATCCTATTTTCCCCTAACCCCTGGCAAACACTGATCTGATTTTTATTGCTTTGAATTTGCCCATTTATGGATATTTCATACAAATGGAATCCTGTGTGGTCTTTTGTGACTGACTTCTTTCATATTAGGTACGTTCATATTAGCACATATGTTTTCATTCCTTTTGATGGGCAAATAATAAGTGTATATAGATGTACCAAAATCTGTTTGTCCATTCATTCATTCATGGATGTTTCTCCTTTCTGGCCATTGTGAATTGCCTCTATGAACCTTAGGGTACATCTCTTACTTCATTCTTTGGGCATATACTAGGAGTAGAATTGCTGGGCCATATGCTATTCTGTTTAACTTATTGAGGAACTACCAGCTGGTCTTCTGTGGTGGCTGTCCATTTTACATTACCACCAGTGATCCCCATGAGCATCCAGTTTCCCCACATCTTCATTTTCAATGCACTTTGGAGTACAGCTTTCCTAGGGAGTGTGAGGTGGCCTCTCACGGTAGTTTTGATTTGTATTTCCCTAATGTCTAAAGACACTGAGCATCTTTGAATGAATTAGTTGGCCATTTGTGAACTTCCTTTGAAACATTTCTATTCAAGTTCTTTGCTAAATTTCAAAAAACAGGATTAAAAGGATGAGACGAGGGAGACAGAATCATAATGAGGCTCTTTAAGGTTGTGAAGAACAAAACTTGCTGGGGTCATCCCAGGTGGGGAAAGGTCATATCGTGAGGCTACATGGGGACACAGAGGAGCACAGGGACCATCCTCAGCAGCTACACACCAGGAAGCACTGGGATGTAGTTTACCGTTGTTCCATTCAACAGTTACTTGAGACTCCTCTGTGTGGGACCTTCATTGCTACTAGGAATCACAGGGAAATGTGACAACTTGGTCTCAGAAAGCTGGTGTCCACGGCTCCCTTTCTACTGATGCTTATTTGCCCTTCAGTTTCCCCCCCTCTATCTTCCTGTTCTCTTTATTTTTATATTCCTTCTCTTTTCCTTGTCCTTATCCTTCTACTGCTTTTTTGGTATCTTCTACTCAAAACTCTCTGGGAGAGGATCTGATTCTTGGTTGGTCTACCCCCTAATGGAGTATCTCCTGGGGCAGACTTCTTCTTACACAGGGACTGCTCACAGTCTCAGGCCTCCTGATTGTGTACTACAGGCGGTAAAATCTGATGGGGCTGGGTGAATCCACACACACCTGTGAGGAGCTCACTGAACTCTGTGGTCAAAAGCAATCCAGAGGGAGGTAGACACTGAAGGTGTTTCATGGGCTGGTTACTATAATGTTTCAAACTTCTCATAAATTTACAAATGTATCTGTTTTAGTTTTTGTTGTTGTTGGTATTGTAATAAACTGTCATATGCTTTGTGACTAAAAAACCCTGCAGATTTCTCACCTGTCTTGCAGTTCTGGAGGCTGGATATCTGGAATGGGTTGTAGAGGGTTACTGTGGAAGTGTCAGAAGGTCTGGTTCCTTCTAGAGGCTCCAGGGCAGAATCTGGTCTTTGGCTCTTCCAGCAGATAGAGGCTGCTGCTGTCTGGCTTGGAGTGTGCTTCAATCATTCTGGCCTCTGCGTCTGTCACTACTCTGCTTACTCCTCTACTTGAACGAGCTTCCTGTGTTCTTCTTACAAGGACCCTGTGTTGACATTGACTTTGCCTAGATGACCCAGTACAATCTCAACAGCGCACGTTCCTTAACCACATTGCACAGTCCTTATGGCCAGGCGAGGGAACATGGATGGTTCGGGGGATTGCAAAGTGGACATCTTTGAGGGGAGTTGTTAGTCTACCAAGTCACAGCAAAGAAAAATTAGATGGCTTAAGCTATAGGGGGTTAGACTGTAAAGAATGATGTGGAACAGTTATGAAAAGTGAATGTAATTTTAAGTTTCTGGTGTTTCTTTTAGCATTTTATTTTCCAGACTGCGATTTGCAAACACTGTTGTTGCCTTTAATGATAACATTTTGGAAATGAGCCATGAAAAGTCGAACACAGACTAAGTATTGCTTGGCAAAATTAATGAAGTGGATGACTCACAGGAATTAAACAGTTCTAAAAGTAATTAAGCCACCCCAGGGGTTCTTTATAGCTCACAGATTCATTAATATTTAACAAACCATGCTGTGGGAGGCATGGTGTGTTCCTCTAGGTCAGAAGACAGGTGGAAGATCCTTCTCTCTTTCCTGAAGGGCTGTGTAGTCCTGGAGCTGAGATTTGTTTCTCTAGCAAATAATTTCCCACATGATTTACCTTTCACCAGATGAGCCAAGCCATGGAGAAATGGGTCAAATTGTACAACAGTCCATAGGTGTTAGACCGGCTAGATCTTTTCTAGAGCCAACCAGGGTCTTGGAGAAGTGGGGTAGGGTGTTACATATATGAGGGAGATCAAAACACCTCGATTTTTCTGTTTGTTTTAAATATTTGCCTAGGGAGTAGGCAGGAAATGCCATTTACCCAAAATGTCTTATAAGTTCAAAGTGTTTCTCCAAGGACTAATTTCTATTTCTGCTTGTGTGTCATTCCAATCCCACTCCTGGTAATGATAGGACTTCTGGCCCAGTGGAGTTTTTTTTAAACACACACACACACACACACACACACACACACACACACACGCACACGCACACGCACACGCACTCTTACTCCTTCCAGACTGGTCACATTCATTCTCCCCATATCTCCACCTACCTAGCCTAAAACTGGTGCACATATCACTGTTCTTTCTTCCTGCTTTAAAAGGAGAACTTGTTGGGGACTTGTTTTGATTTCTAATTCCAGTAGGAGAGCAACTGTAGCCTGGTAGCCTTGGCCTGCCAATCATCTCTGTATGCCTTGTGGCAAAATCATTTTTTTCCACTTTTCTTGCCTGTTACACATTCCTCCAGGAAGCACAGCTTTCTCTTTGGGACATTCTCAACTTACCCCTCAATTTATCCTGAAGCCATCTTAGCTAGTTTTTCCATAGAATACTAAATATCATAGCTGGTCTATCCCAAAGTAGAGCTCCAATTTCTATTTCTGGTGAATAACTCCATTTTTATCCTTGCTACTATCTCTTTTGAGGTTTCAAAGATGTCCATTCTGGGAGTGGGAGCTCCGCGTGCATCCCCCACTTCTCCTTATCCTGTTACCATCTGTAAGAAGTGCTGGCACTGTGATGACAATAGATAAAATTTCTACAGAGATGTGTCTAGGGACTGGCTCCCTGGACCATTAATCAAGCTTCACTGTTTAATTTGGGATCCAGTCTTTAGCTCTGAAATGTCAGAAGCTGGACATCATCCTTGGAGCTGAACCTGAGGGGACTATTTCACAAACACACTTCATGAACAATGACAATGTAAACTAGAACATGGATTTATTACTTTACCGTAAGAAAACAAATTAGCTTCCAGTAAGGCTGGTTAAGGAAATGACCTTAGCAATCATACCAGTGGTATCTCTGAGTATGTTAATAACTTCTCTAGGTCTTGGTTAGTGAAATGGGAAATAAGTATAATGATTACATAATGGAATTGTGTGCAGAATTATCAAATGCAAGCAAGGTATTTGGTTGACATGAATGAGGTCACTGTTATCATGATCATTTTATGATTGAGGG
This sequence comes from Ictidomys tridecemlineatus, assembly GCF_052094955.1. Taxonomy (NCBI): domain Eukaryota; kingdom Metazoa; phylum Chordata; class Mammalia; order Rodentia; family Sciuridae; genus Ictidomys; species Ictidomys tridecemlineatus. The sequence goes on along the minus strand of NC_135478.1, from coordinate 156,894,106 downwards.
AACTGAGGTTGAGAGGGATTGGTTAGCTCCCAAATGATAAAATTGAGCTGGAACTAGATTTTTAATCCTGAGTTTCTTCAGGTGCTCTGTAGTCATGGATCTCAGCTGTTAGCTTCTTACTGATTGGTCATTCCACTGCACAGAGCTGCCTGTGATTGCCCACTGCACTTGGTCTAACATGAAAGTGGAAATCCAGTTTTCAGGCCTATTTACCAGTCTGAAAGAAGTATTTCTGAAATCAATCTCTCTCTCTCTCTCTCTCTCTCTCTCTCTCTCTCTATATATATATATATATATATATATATATATATATATATATATATATATATATATATATATATATATATATATATAGTTTTGCACCAGAGACTGAACCTAACAGCACTTAATCACTGAGACATATCTTCAGACCTTTTTAAAAAACATTTTTGACACAGGGTCTTGCTGAGTTGCTTAGAGCCTTGCTAAGTTGCTGAGGCTGGCTTTGAACTTGTGATCCTCCTCTCTCCGCCTCCCAAGCTACTGGGATTACAGGCATGTGCCAGGCACTGGGCTTTCTGTCTCTTTTTAATCCTTTTGACACTGAATATAAAATTTTCAGACGACTTGTCTTTGCATATAGCATGTTTTTCTTAGTTCATTATCTATAACACCAAAAAGCATAGAGCTTGATGTCTAAATTCTATGATAATGGTTTCAAAAATCCTCACTTCTTTCTTTTTATTGCCTTTTAATTCACTTTGCCTTAAGACTCCTTTTTCATTGAAGCATGATGATTCCTGTGCATATTATGCTCTTTTTTTCTTCTGATGATGAGTGTATGCAAACAAAAATCAAAATGTAGAAAATCTTTTCTGGGGCCATGTTTTCTTTGGAAAAAAGGTTCATCTAATTATGTCTTCCTGTTTCTTTAGGATCTTTTAGCCACTTTGGCTTTGATTCTTAACAGGAGGTAACTATTAGAATATAGAAGGTGGCAGAAAACAATAGTAGGAAGGAAATTTGGGTTAGAATTATGGATATTTGATTTTACTCGTAACTCTGGCTCTGTGGGACCTTGGGCAAGTCACTTCCCCCTTTACGGCTAGTTTCCTTACTTACTTCACCCATAATGTTTGCTTTATCCACGTTTTAGAATTCTTGGGAGAAATAAATGAAACACAATAGTGTTTTGAAAACAATAGAATCAGTGGAAATTGTTGTGGAGCAAAGCAGCCTGGCCTGGGTCTAGTCTACAACTTTCAGCCAGTCACAGATCTTTACCCTCTCTGAGATACTAATCAGACTCCTTAACTCTAAACAGGATGATGGGTCACTCTGTATCATTTTATTCTGTCATTCTATCAAATATGTCATTTCATTTATTCAGATTCAAATGAAGGGGACAAAAGGACCTGAAAGCATCTTGTAAAACAGAAAATACTGCATGAATAGAAAGGTGACATCAGAAGACTCTGATGCTTCCTGGCTCCATGTCACCAGGCAAACTGGGGTAACTTTCAGGCCCCTAGCTCTTCACCTGGGACCTTATGGAACTTTTAATCGCTGTCTGCTTTGAAATCTGTTTATGCTAACATAGGCATTTATATTTTTCTTAAGGCTTTTAAATACCAAGGGAGTGCATTGTCACATGCTTTCTGCAACTTTAATGATATTTATTTCTAACTGCTGTATGAAATCTTAATCCTCGGTTATCTATTTACAGAAATGATTTCCAGACAACATTCTTTGACCCTAAAATAAATTAAAATTCCTGTAATATTGAATAAATTCTGATCAATTAAATTTTATTTGTCACAATGGCAATGAGGCACATATTGAATGGGCAGGGCTGAGCTTGGGGCTCTGGGGAACATTCTTTGAAGTGCTGCTTTTAATCCACTCTTTATCTAAGGCCACTCAGCAGCTCTCTCTTCCTCCCACAGTGCACATTTTGCATTTGTAACAGAGAAAGATAAGGATATTGTAGACTTGTCCTTGAGTCTCACTCTTTCATGGGTGGAGACCACATTTTCTATCCTCTACTGAACCTAGTTTTTGGATTGTTAAAATTAAAAAAAAAAACAGGCAACTTGTCAATGTGAAAAATCCTTAAACCTTATGTTAGCATACATATGGAGTGAGAAAAGTTATAATGTAAAACTGAGAATAGTGGCAATTCATCTCCATTCTGTTCCTTGATGAAAGTTGCTCAAAAAAGTTGTGCTACATCCCAGGGATAGCAAGGAATTTATTTCTACATCTGTAAGATACATGTATGAAAACATGAATGGTGTGACTCTACTTTGTGTTCAACCAGCGACATGAAAAATTGTGTTCTATTTGTGTAATATGAATTGAATTTCATTCTGCTGTCATACATAATTAATTAGAATAAATAAAATTTAAAAAATTAAAAAATAAAACAAACAAAAAAGTATGGATGCCAACCTGCATCAGTAGAGAGAGATACATTAAAATTTAGGCTTGGCTGGGGATATAGCTCAGTTGGTAGAGTGCTTGCCCTGCATGCACAAGGCCCTGGGTTCAATCCCTGGTATCAAACAGACAAACAAAAAGTTTAAGCTCATTTTTAATTCCTCTCTATAATTGCACCATTTGTATGGTTTTGTTTATTTTCTTTGAAAAAATTCATTGGTGCATTATAATTGTACTGGAATTCATTGTTACATATTTCTACTCATTTTTGATAATAGGCAAATGCATCAACCAGTGCTCCTTATTGTCACATTTAGGACTTCAAGCAATACTTTTTATTCTTTGGTTAAATTCTTAGAAAGTCTAAAAAATGGATTCGAGTCACTGAATTCATCTCTTCAAAGGTTTGCTTCAAAAACCAATGCTGTCTATACAAATGGCCTGTCAAGTCTTTGGATTGGAACCTTGCGATCAGTGACATCTTGGAACACTTGTAGGATCTGAACAGGCCACTAGATGGTGCTCATGACAGGGCGAATCTTCTAAGAGACAAATTTTCACAGCTGGTAGATTTTAGTTCTGCTTTACTAAACAGAAAGCCGTTCAGTTCCAAATCTGATCCTAAATTCAAAACTGTGTTGTACTATAAAAGACTGAACATTCCTGTGAAAACAGATTGAGGTGGAGTTCATTTGTATCGTCCCAGAACTGTCTTCTGTCAACTGCCTCTTCTCACAGAGAACCAAAATTTAATGTGTGACTAAAAGGTATTTTAATATGGCAAGTCTAAGCCACCATAAATACCATATGAATGACTTTCTGTAGTTAGAGAAATGACCAAAAAATTATAGAATAAAGTCCAGGAGGATCAAGAAAGATATTTCCCTCCTTAGTAAATCTAGGAACAGTGAGGATTTGGAAATCCTATAAGCAGAGGACTGCTCTGAAATGAGGACTGTTTAACAAAATGGGCACAAACAGAAAGTATTTTTGTAAAAGTAATTTTGCCTTATTTAAGTAAATATTATAAATATTTATACATTCATATATGCATTTATGCTCTTCCTTCTCGATGTTGCATAGTTTTAAAAAAGTGTGAGCCCTATAATACATTTTCTGTCAACCATCCCTGAAAATCGAACTCCTTCATCACATGGAAGCAAAAGTGATATTTTTTAAAAAGAAAACAAGACACTTCTCCAAATAAAAGGCTTCTTAATGTCTTATAATAAAGTCACACCCCCCTATAGGCCAACGTGACCCAACTTCTGCCCATTTCTCCTACCTTATCTCTTCATTCTTTGGGCTGCAGGATCAGTGGATTTCTGCCACCTCCTGTGATTTGCTCTGCTCCTTCTGGGCACAGGACATAGGCACATGCTCTTCCCTTTCCTGGCTGTCCTGTCCCTTGCTCTTTCATTCGATGACTCTTTTTCATCCTTCAGCTTTTAGGTGAAATATGGTCTCATCAGAGAGGTCTTGTCTGTCAATCTTCTCCAAAGTGTTTGCCTGTTAGTTTCGGGCCTTTGTTTCATTCACAGCATTTATCCACCTACCAAAGTTTGCAATTTTTGTTTACATATTTTTAAAAGGAATTTTATCTTAGTCTACTTGGCTTCTAATTGTGACTATATTGTTATGAATTGGGGATGTTGAACAATTTCTATATATAACTCAGTTGCCTCACCTATCAAGTGAGCTTAATATTTACCTCCTAGGATTGTCATGAAATATAAACATGTTGATACATGCAAAGTGCTTAGAACACTACCTATGAGGTGCTATTTTAGGCAACATTTCTGGGTGAAGGAACATTCTTACCATGCTGATAGCTTCTTTCTCTTTTCCTTCCTTTGGAGAGTGCATCCCTGACTATCTCTGTAAACCATGCCACACTCTCTAGCTGTCTGTTTCCTGTACCATTGCCCTACTTTATTCATCTTCATAGCGTTTTTTATTTTGTAATATATAGGGGGGATTTGGTGTAGGACCTCCTGCTGATACCAAAATCTGTAGATGCTCGAATGTCTCATATAACATGGCATAATATATACATATAATCTATGCATATCCTGTGTATTTTAAATCATCTCTAGATGATTTGTAACATAATGCTATATAAATCATTATAAAGAATCATTTATGGAATAACAACAAGAAAAATGTCTACATATTTAGTACAGTTGCATTTTTTTTCTGAATACTTTCTATCTGCAGTGGGTCAACTCCATGGATACAGAACCCACACATATAAAGTGCTGACTTTATTTACTTTTTTATTAATATATATTTCTTTCTTACTATATAATTTAAGCTATGTGAAAATAAGGAGTTTGTTTCATTTACTGCTGTATTTCAAGGGTCCAGTAGAGGCAAATATTGGGCATTCAAGGAATGTCTGTTGCATGAATGCATAATTGAATTATTACCATGGTCTTGTGTCTCCCTCTGTAAAATGTAAGCATGGTTTTGTCTTTCTAGTCTATATACATGTTCCTGGCAAAAGGGGCTTGGGAAGTTGTGTTAAAGTGATACTCAAACCACATAGGATATTTTAGCAATGAATACTTTAGTAATGTTCACATTTTAATTTATTGGTGGTAATTATGATATCTGTGGTCATATCAGTTTTTCAAAAGACACTATACATTTTTGAAATCCTGTCACTTGAGTTTTAGTTTATTACACACCCTTCTAATCCAGTTTGTATACAGAAATTGACACCTTGTGAATAGTAGTAATGATCCAGTCAGATTGTTTACCAAGAACTTGGTGCTACTCATATACCTATATTCTTATTTATTTTTTCCTCCTTAGGTTTTCAAATCTGTCAACTGGATTTAGTCTCATTAGTAAATTCAGTCACTGGGCATCTGTTGAATATCGACCATTTTCTTCTTTTTTTTTTCATTAGCTAAATATTGGTCTCAATATTTTTTCTTCTTTATTTTAAAAATTCCTTTGAGTAACAAAAATTTCTCCATTAACATTTTAAGTGAACCACAAACCAGAAAGATTCCATATTATTATATGCTGTCGAGGCTGATGGTCCAGAAATAGAAGATAAGTTCTTTGCCTCTAGGATCCCCAAGTTTATTGGTGGGCATTCAGACTCATTCCCAGACATATAAACATAGTAAGCAGAACACTTAAGGGGCTCAAGTTGACAGAGGAAGTAGGTGCTGTGTAGCTCAGGAAAGGAAGCAGTCCACCAACCCGACTCACCAAAGTCTGCTATTCTCAAACTGGGTCGCTGACATCTGGTGTTTGTATTTTGTCGTCCGACTCCATAAGTCCCATAACTTCTTTCATAAAATGAGGTCCATTACTTTCCTAACCTGCTCTTTAAATTCCTTGAATAATGACTTTGCTGTTCCTGACACGTTGTCCGGGCTGGTTTGAGAGCTCATTCCATCCTCTTCTCCAGACATTGCTTCCCAGTGTGGTTTCCCTCTTAATTCTCACAGAACCAACATTGTCACAGAAAGATCTTCACAGTGATTTAAATGACCCAGTTCTCCTTCATGTTCATTCCAAGACCTCTGCTGTGGTCCTGAATATGTGTTCACTTCCTTTTTCCTCATTTGAAATATTTTTTTTCCCCAAATATCATCATTTGCTTTTTCCTAAATGCCCTGATAACTTCTGTAACTTGATTTACTCTTACTAGAAAGAAACATCATAGGGGAGCAATTCAACCATTTTCTTATGAAACTCTTCAACTACTAAAAAAGACAAAATTGACACCTTCATATATGTGTTGTGTGAAGAAGGAGAAAAGTTTTGGGGGTTATCTTTATTTTTGCCAAAACTATTTCCATTCATTTAGGAATCTCAATTTTAATAAACTTTGTTTTCTCATTTTGACCTTTCTCTCTAGATATTTTATATTTGGCCTGAGTAGCATTTAGAATAAAAAAAATTGATATGAGAAAAGCAAAAAAAAAAAAACTGACATAAAATTAAAACACTTTGTGACGTTTGCTATAATTAATGTATATTTTAAATTTTTATACTGCATTAACATTTTTAGATTGAGATGACAAGTGGATTCGTTTTCTTCTTTACTTTTTTTAACATCAGAAGTGACAGATAATTCTGGTTTGTAAGTTAGTTATTATGTTAAATGCTTGAGAAAAAGTTAGGAATATAATTTCTTTTTCAATTAAGCAGTACCACTCAGTGCAGAGTGCTTTTAGTAGTTTCGGCCTGTTAGCTTTATGAAGGAGCTTTGCATTGTTTCCTGTTGTTCTTTGCATCTACTTTGCTCTTACTAGAGGGAATGCATTTTCTGCAGTGTTACCAGGTTGGGCTGAGAGTACACCATGAAGCCAAGAGCACCACCATTGCCTTTTCTGGGGGGAGAGGGGGTAGTTGTAGATGGACAGCGTGCTTTTATTTTATTTATTTATTTTTATGTGGTGCTGAGGATGGAACCCAGTGCCTCACACATGCTAGGTGAGCAATCTGCCACTGAGCCAGTGGATGCTAGGCAAGCACCCAGCCCCCGCCATTGGTTTTGAACTCTGCCCATCACCTAGATGGATGGGACAAGGTAGCAGCTCAGGATCTGCTGAGGGTTACTTTTTTTTTCCCTGATAAAACTTTGTTTCTGCCAACAGTTCTGTATTTTCTTAGAGATAGGAATAAAAACAATAAAGTCATTTCTTCCTGACTTGTCTCAGGAGGAATGTGTTTTGTGTTTCAGAAGGTTCACAGGGTGGGTTGGTTTCTCTGAGCAAAAATGAAAAAAAGAACAAAGCAATATGGCTTCTGCCTTATAAGATCAAGAAGCACTTGTGAATAGGATCTTCACTGGATTCAACCACCATAAAGTCAACTTAATTATTTAAAACAATTAACTAAACTTAAAATGGGGAGAGCAAATGAGAGAAATGAGTCCTCAGTACTAGGAGCCTCAGAGTTCATTTTGTCCTCCTTCTGACCTTGTGCTGGTTTCTATTAGTTCTCAACTTCAAGGGTGGACTAAGTGTCCCAACTGGGCTGTTGTACACTCTGAGCTTTAGTGTTCTTGCTTTGCTCCTGACAGTGAAATGCAACTAAACAAAGAATGCCTAAAATATTTTACATCAGAATTCTTCTAGGTTTTCATCAGAGGCAGAAAACATTATCAAAGTTGTGGTCATTTTCCTGGTGCTATTTTTCTGAGAAAGGTAAACAAAAGGGCAAACAGGGGCTGTTTTGGATGTTGTGGGACAGAATGGAATCAGCCGCACTTTGTAGCATCTGTACCTTCAAACGTCTCTACAGAGGTTAGAAAATATTTACACTGTCTCTTAGTGACTGAGGGTTTGGGGCGGGCGCAGCTACTTCCTCTGCCCTGCTCCCTCTTCCCACACCCTTTTTATTCCTTCCAGGCTGCTTCCCTTTTTGATAGTCTGCTTCCTCTTGTGGCTTCTCTCCCTGTGAAACTCCTCCCTTGCCCCTTCCTTACTTTTGATAACTGTAAGGATAACATGCTCCTCTTTGAGTTATATTTCTTTTTGTTTTATCCTAATCCATTGACTTTATCTATGGAGTCTGACCGATTTCAAAAGAATGCTAGATTTACTCGTAAGGTTGTGGTTCAGAACACTCAGTTAAGTTAGGTTCTACCTTAAAATACTCTCTGCTTTTGATAAATGGATGGAGTTGGAGAATAGAATGCTAAGTGAAGATAGCCAATCCCCCAAAACCAAATGCTGAAAGTTTTCTCTCATCTAAGGAGACTGGTTCATAGTGGGGTAGGGAGGGGGAGCATGGGAGGAATAGATGAACTCTAGATAGGGCAGAGCGGAGGGAGAGGAAGGAAGAGGGCATGGGGTTAGAAAGAATGGTGGAATGAGATGGACATTATTATCCAAAGTACATGTATGAAGACACAAATTGGTGTGGATATACTTTGTATACAACCAGAGATATGAAAAATTGTGCTCTATATGTGTATATGAATTGTAATGCATTCTGCTGTCATATATAACAAATTAGAATAAAAAAAAAGTACTTTCTGCTTTTGTCTGTCATCTTTGCAGCATTGAAGGTGAAGGGATGCGTGGCCCACTTGGCCGTGAAGGTAGTCTGCCTGCTGTTCATGTGTTTACATTTCAGTAGTCATATGTTCTTAATTAAAACAACCTCCTTTTGCTCTTCAAGAAGGAAAGTCAGCATTCCCGTATAAACAATAAATGCAAATGTTTGTTGCTCTCTGGAGTATTTTCTCACCCTTGTGTATGGCTAATTAATTCTCCTTATAGATATACACTTGGTGTCCTAAATTACCCAGGCCCCTTCTGGAAAATGTTTGTAAGACGCTAACCTGGCAAGTGAAGAGGAGTGGTCTGCTGCTTTTTTGTTGTGGTGGTTAGTTTATATGAAGGTCAAATTAGAAAGGGAAACAGTGGCTCCCTACTGAGGAAGGTGTTTGGGCCACTGCTGACAAACACTTATTCTCATTCCTCTCCAGGCTTATCCTTGACAAAACTGAGACCAGACACTTACTAAGTCCCTGTGGGCTTCTTCAAGTTTACACTCCCCCAGTGACAATGCCATTTAAGGGGACTGGGGACATTTGATCTGCCAGGGTGTACAGCTGTCACTACCTCTCTGCATTTGATGATAAAATGTGGGCTTTTCCTCCTCGTGTCCTCTCCCCACAACACATGGGTTACTCAAGGTATTTCTTTTGCATCTCCCATAGTAATTAATGATGCACCAAGATTCAAGAAACAGGGTGTCACCATGGGGGAACATGGCACAATGCAGATGCTTGGAGGCTCATTTTTAATAGTTTGGGTTTGGAATTATGCCCAGGAATTATTACCAAGCATGCTTTGTTGTTTGACTCACAGACCACACTTTCTGAAAACCTGACACAGTTAAAAAATAAAATAAAATTAAATAAAAATCAGTCAGATTTCCCAGGGATGAAATAGGAAACAAAATAATAAAGACAGACATTTATAACAATATAATAAAGACACAATATTAATGTTTATGTGATAGCCAATAAAAATCAAGCAGTAAACTTATGTATTAAGTCACAATTCCAAACAATACCATGTAAATAATGCACATAATTGGAAGTACTCAAAACATGATCCAAATCAAGGAGCCGGACTGGGTCTGATTTATGTAACTTCCTCATAGAGTTCAGCTTTGTAAGGATAAAGGTGATATAAACAAACTGTGCCAAGATTCTGCCTCTCCCAGGCTCCAGGGTCATGCCAACAGGTAAGGACTTGTTTAGGTCACACTTACCTGTACCACTGTAGTCTTCTGAGGGGTAGGAAGCAGGAAGAAAATTATTTAGACAGATAAAAGAGTGTCAAGAATTACTAAACTGCAATCAAATTATGGGGTAGACACAAAGAAGGTCCAACATAGAACTCAATTATTATCGAATATTTAAAATAGACAAGCATTTCAGTACATTTTATTCCTCTAGGTGTGCTACTTTCCTTTCTTTTTATTCACATCTGCTGAGGATGTCTGATATTTCTTCTGGCTCTTTTGCTGTAGTCTTCTCTTTAACTCACACTCCATGTAGAAGCCCTTACCAAGTAGATCTCCCAGTTTGCCCCCAACTGTCTCTTCTTGCATGCAATGCCTTCACCCTTTCCTATCATTGTGTTCAGAACATGTCAAAAATTGTGAAATTTCTGTTTTAAAGTGTAAGATTCCCAGGGTGGGAGCCTCTGCCCTAGATGAAAACCTTCCCCATGCTGACATTTGGAGGCCTTGCTCATCTCAAGCTTGGTTTCCTATCTGAAGACCCGAGCAGAGCTGGCTGGCTAGCCTCAAGTCTTGCTCATGAACATAGGTTTCCACACACAGGAAAGAACTAAACTACAGCTGGGCATGGTGGCACATGCCTATAATCCCAGTAGCTCAGGAGGCTGAGTCAGGAGGATCACAAGTTCAAGGTCAACCTCAGTAATTTAGTGAGGCCCTAAGCAACTTAGACCCTGTCTCAAGATTAAAAATAAACAGTGCTGGGGATGTGGCTCAGTGGTTAACACTGCTGGGTTCAATCCCTAGTACCCTCCCCTCCAAATCAATCAATCTGTCTGTCTGTCTGTCTATCTATCTATCTTAACTATAAATGCATAAATTTGTACACCTGAGGAAGGAAGTCCACACCTAGTAGGTAGAAGAAACCTAGCAATTTCTTGGATGATACAGCAACCCAAGATGGCTCTCCCAAATTTGGAAAACATCCAAAAGATACGAACAACACAAATAGCATGAAATAGAAAAACTAGAACTTATTTCAATAGGAAAAGGTGATAGCTCAGTAAATTTAGAACAGTGTAACAACAAAAAAAATCAAGAAAAAAATTTAAAGAACAGAATAAGCTTTTAGATATAAAGTATACCTTCATTAAAGTAAAATCTTCCATAGGAAATTTGGAAGGTAATACCGAGGAAACTGCCTAGAAAATAAAGTACGGAAAACAATAAAGGAAACCTGAAAGAAAGAAAGAAACAAGCAAGCAAAAATCAATCTAAGAGTTACAATGTAGAAAGTGCACAAATGGGGAACAAAGAATAGCGTGGGGTGAAAATTTTTAAAGAATGTGATAAAAACATTTCCCACAGCCAAAGAGGGAACTGAATCTTTGGAGTAAAGGAGCTACTGATGATTGGAGTAAATGAAGAGAAGACACATCTGGATGCACTTGAGTGAAATTTCCTAAACTAAGGATAAAGAGAAAGTCTTAGATGCTGCTAAAGAGTCAGGGAAAAAGACTCTGTCTATATTTGGTAGAATCAGAGCACTAAAGAAATCCCAGATGCTGATGCAATAGATCAATGCCATAAAATTTCTGAGAAAAAACGCTTTAAACCAATAATTCTATATTCATCAAAGTTATTAACTAGAAAAGAAAACTTAGATGTCTCAGATATACAGGTACTTAGTATAGTTTCCATGTACAGTTATTTGGAAGAATTTACTAGATAAGAAAAGAAATCTTATCAAGCCCACCCCCCCTTTTTTTACCCGAGAGGGAGTGGTTACTGGGGATTGAACTCAGGGACCACTGAACCACATCCCCAGCCCTTTTTTGTATTTTATTTAGAGACAAGATCTCATTGAGTTGTTTAGTGCCTTGCTTTTGCCGAGGCTGGCTTTGAACTTGCCATCCTCCTGTCTCATCGTCCCCAGCGGCTGGGATTACAGGTGTGTGCCACTGAGCTGGCTATCAAGCATTTTTTTTTTTTTTTTGAGGCTAAGAGAAAAGCAAGGATATAAAGGGGAAAGAAAAGAAAAGAAAAATGACTTCAAAGGGTACAATAAACAGTGGCACTACTCCAGGAGTGGCTTGAGTTAATCCTAGGATGACAGTTGTATTCACAGACCTGGAAAACAATAGTTCAAAAGAGTTGGTAGGATTGTTTTATTAAAGAAGAAAATTGAAATGGGTATAATTAAAATGCTGGATGATATCAGTGACCTGGGAACAAAAGCATATGTTAGCTTTCCTCAACAAGAAAACACAAAGTTAAACTCTAGTAAAAACCAAGTCATGATTTAAGCAGGAAGCAACTATAAAAGGGGCACGATGTTGAACAAGTGACTTGGGGACAGCTTTTGCATGGCATAGAGGTGATGTCACTGGACCTATGAGGAAGGAATGTTCCCCTACCACATTACTATGACTTTTATGAGTGAAATATTTAACATGTACCAGTCAGGTTTAAGCATTTGGAAAAACCACGAATAAGCCTTTTAGGGAGACTGAGCTTAGGCAGGGGCTAGGTGTCTTGTACACTCATGGGAAGGGCTGGAGGTGAAAACTCAGGCACCACCGGGAGGATCTTTGGTCACCTTTACAAGTTGCATTTACATGTTTGGAGGCTGCAACTGCTGTAAAGGGGAGAACTGATGCAGGAAATCATCAGAAGCTACAAGACACCTGCTGGCCCTACAGCAGGGACTGGAGGGGACATAGCATCCAGCTGGCTGCTGTAAATGCTCATGTCATGTAAGCCAGTTGCCACCAATGCCAGAGAAAGGATGGCTTCTCTTTCCTTTCTCCAAGTGTATCTCATCAAATGCTTCTTAAATTGCTTCTAGAACCCTCTACTACACTATTACAATCAACACTTAAGGGACTGGGATATCATCATATTATGAGGAAAAACACTGTGGATATATTTTGCTAAAATAGGAAACATGAAATTTTCAGATTTGAGGGTAGCAGGTTAACTTACAGATACCATGGCCAAGTGAAATATAGCAATAGGAACTTCATTTTGAACGGCTCCAGAAGTGATTAAGGAAATTGGTAAAACTGTGTAGCAAACATCTGGTGGTTGGGGGTAACTGCTATAGAAATGGCTGAGAAAAGCACCCACATGCTTTGAGGAAATGCCAGGAAATATGGTTTGAGGTATCCCATCCCTGTAATAGCAGGCAGAGCTTGGAACTGAGGATAAATGTGAACTACGAATAAAGAAAAATCTCTTTCTCTACCTAAGGATACTATTAGTAAATTTGTTTTCAACAGGCAAAATATGGAATATATAATTAATAGCTGGATTATAAATGTTTAAGTAGAATGACAGAAAATTGAGGTATGGTATGGACAGATACAAATGTAACCCATGAAAGAAAATGAAAAAGAAACCTCTTATAGAAGCAAAGAGATACCTTAAATATATAAATCAAGAATGTTCAATAAATCTCTTACTTGGAGAAGGAGAAGAAAGAAGTAAAAATAGCAACAGAAGTGGGAAGTGGAATATGGTGGTGGGTAGAGTTTGGGATCAAGATCATTGCCTTTTAAGATCCTTTTATACTGCTTTAAAAATATACCCATATTATTTTAATAAAAAGGTTTTGCTTTGTATTATGATCTTCAAATAAAGAATTTTTTTTGGTGGTGCCAGGATCCAACCCATAATCTCACATAGGCTAGGCAAGCCCCCTGCCACTGAGCTACACCCTCAGCATCCTCAGTCATTGTGCAAAAAATTTTAAAAACACTTAAGGAAATGTATCCCTTTAATGACATTTCTACTCTGATAGACTATTAAACTATTTTGTCTTATTTTAATCAGTTACCAGGATTTTGTTTTTCAAAATATTGACAATGATTCTCATTGGTTGCTCCATCTGCCTTTGTACCACTCTATTGGCCCCTCACCTACTATAGTGAATCATCAGCAGGGATGTGCAGGTGCTGAGCTCTGCCTCCTCTGACTTTTGTTTTCAGGAGAACTTGCATGAATAGGACCCACACCCCTGTTCTAAGCAAAGAGGAGCTGACCAGTATCTAAATGTACTCAATCAGATATCTGGAAGTATCAGACTGAGGGAGTTTAATCAGAAATCATTAGCTGAAATGTATAGTTCCTGGGTTGTATTATATATAGTGAACATAATTAGGAAAGAGCCATCTTTCTCAAAGTGTACTTCAAAACAAACAAGTTTAAGAAATGCTTGTTAAACATACCCACACAGGCTTTTTAATGCACTCTTTCTCAATAGTTAATTTGAATGTGCAATATCAATATCAAAGACAAAACTTGTAGCCTTCCCAATTCTTATTTCACTAAGTATCTCAAGACTGTGAAATATTTCAGAAATCTGTGTTTAAATTTGGTAGTGGTGAGGGAAAAAAAATGGTTAAAGAAAGATTTAGTAACACCCGGACACAAGAGTTAGTATTCTAGGAAATAACTGAAAAGGAAACCATGTTTCCATAAAAATCAATTCAGTCATTGTGTGCAGGAAGGATTTAAGATGCAAGGAAGAGAGGAGGCAACGACCCTGCTGATGGAAAGACCACTGTAGCAATCCTGGGTAGGGGGTCAAGAGCTGGTATAATTCAGTAGAGCACATGACAGCCATGATATAAGGAAAGCAGAACAAGCCATGAAGGCCATGTGGATTTGAGAGGAAAAGTGGAGGAGGCATTGAAGGATTCACAGGTTTGAGAATGGTGTTGAAGCACCCACATTTCCAGAACAGAAGAACGGGTACCCAGCCACAGTGCTTTTTCCTGAGGACAAAAATAAATGCAGTGGTCCTCCTATCCTGGCGTGCATTCCAAGACTCTCAGTAAATCTCTAAAACTGCAGACAACCCTGAACCTATCATGGCTTGTGGCTGTGACTTGTGTGGTTTCATGGGCTATAAATGTTTTTTATTTCTTCAAAATTTCACAGATAGATTTTTCTCTTACCATACATCTCAGCCATCTCAGTAAATTATGTGTTTCTTTGCTTATTAATCCAGCACTTTCAACTTTTCACATCAAGCATTCCAGGCTCCTTTGATATATCTGAATTGCCAGTAGCCCTACTCTTGTGCTTTGGAGCCATTATTAATCAAAGTAAGGGCTACTTGGTTAGAGGCACAGCAATACCTGAATGGTCAATCTGAAACTGTAAAAGCAGATCTGATACCAAGACTGCCACAAAGAGACCAATGAGTAAATAGAGTATATAGTGAGGAAACACTGGACAAAGTGATGATTCATGCCCTGCGTAAGTAGAGCAGGATGGTGTGAGATTTCCTCAGGCTTAAAATGCAATTTAAATCTCACAAATATCTTATTTCTGTAATTTTCTATTTAGTATTTTTGGATCATCATTATCCATAAGTAACAACCTGCAGAAAGCAGAACATCGAATGAGAGGGACCTACCCTAATCTAATCCTAAGAGTGCTTAATTTTTAATTATATACATAAAAATACTTCTTGGTAAGACATCAACTAATATATTATTAATTTTAAATTTATATATATTTATTCTTTTCAGTTATACATGATGGTAGAATACATTATGACATGTCATGTATACATGGAGTATAACTTCCACTTTGTGGTTGCACATGATGTGGAATTACACTGGTCATGTATTCATATATGAACATAGGAAAGTTATCCAATTCATTCTACTATCCTTTCGATTCATGTCTCCCCTTTCTTGTCCCCACTCTCCCATGTCTAACTCATTGAACCTTCACACCTCACACCTTGCCTATTGTGAATATCTGCATATCAGAGAGAATATTCAGCCTTTGGTTTTGGGGATTGACTTATTTTATTCAGCATGACAGTCTCCAGTTTCATCCATTTACTGGCAAATGCCATAATTCCATTTTTCTTTATGGCTGGGTATTTCATTGTGTATATATACCACATTTTCTTTATCCATTCATCTACAAAGGGCACCTACGCTGATTCCATTGCTTAGCTACTGTGAATTGAGCTACTATAAATACTGATGTGGTAGCTTCACTGTAATATGCTGATTTTAAGTCTTTTGAGTATATGCCAAGTGTGGGATAACTGGGTCGAATGGTGCTTCCATTTCAGACTTCCCGAGGAATCTCCATCCTGCTTTCCAGAGTTAGTTGCACCAATTTACACTCCCATCAGCAATGTATGAGTGTACCCATTTCCCCACATCCTCATCAACATTCTTGTTACTTGTATTCTTGATAATTGTCATGCTGACTGGACCAAAATAAAATCTTAGTGTAGTTTTAATTTGCATTTCTCTAATTGCTAGAGATATTGAACATTTTTTTTCATGTTTGTTGACCATTTGTATTTCTTCTTCTGTGAAGCACCTATTCAGTTCCTTTGCCCATTTATTTATTGGGTTATTTGTATTTTTGGTGTTAAGTTTTTTGAGTTTTTTATATAACCTGGAGATTAATGCTCTATCAGAAGTTCAAGATTTTCTCCTCTTCTGTGGGCTCTCTCTTCATGTTTTTGATTGTTCCCTTTGTTGTGAAGAAGCTTTTTAGTTTAATACCATCCTATTTATTGACTCTTGATTTAAATTCTAGTGCTTCAGGAGTCTTGTTGAGGAATTCAGTTCCAAACCCGACATGATGATGGAGATTTGGGCCTCCATTTTCTTGTAGTGGGTGCAGGTTCTCTGGTCTAATGCCTAGGTCTTTGATCCACTTTGAGTTGAGGTTTGTGCAGGGTGTGAGGTAGGGGTTCAATTTCAGTCTGCTACATATGGGTTTTCAGTTTCCTCAGCACCATTTGTTGAAGAGGCCAATTTTTGGCCAATGTATGTTTATGGCACTTTTGTCTAGTGTGAGATGACTGTATTTATGTGGGTTTGTCTCATGTGTCTTCTATTCTGTTCCATTGGTCTTCATGTCTGTTTTGGTGCCAATTCCATGCTGTTTTTGTTACTATAGCTCTGGTGTTGAGATATCTCCTCCTTCACTTTTCTTGCTCAGGATTGCTTTGGCTATTCTGGGCATCCTATTTTTTCCAAATGAATTTCATGACTGCCTTTTCTATTTCTATGTAGAATGTCACTGGAATTTTAATAGAAATTGCATTAAATCTGTTGAGTGCTTTAGGTAGTATGGCCACTTTGACAATATTAATTCTGCCTATCCAAGAGCATGGAAGGTCTTTCCATCTTCTAAGGTCTTCTTTAGTGTTCCATAGTTTTCATTATAGAGTTTTTTAAAATTACTAAATGAAATCCAAATGAGACATTAGAATAGTGCCTGCTTTAAAGAAACATCAACAAATACTATTACCCAGCAGCCCTAATGCTATCCTCTCAGGGAAAGAGGTTAAGCTATGCTCTCTGAGCCAGAAATATTATCAAATTGGTAAGAAATAGGTTTTATTCAAAACCAGCTATGAAGAAAGATAGAAAAAACTCAATTGCTTCAAAATTTCTGTCTTCAAAATTCCTGAAATTGAGCAGAACTTTTGAAGGAGAGGAGGGGGGAAAGTGAAAAAAATACAGAAAATGTCCATATGCAGGTTTAGTTAGCTTACTTAGACAGCCTCCTAGCTTCTTTGGCACCTGCGAGGTGGCAGGTTGTAACCCTCTATCCTCTGTTCACAGCATGAGAAGCCATTCCCAATTTCAGATGGGGGGGTCCCAAATTCAGACTGTCTTAGTACTTGGTGGCTCTGTTGCTTTATTAGGAGTAACTCTATTACTTTAAATTATTTTAGTCTCTAAGGGAAATTGATGAGAAGTAAGAAGAGTCTGCATCAGAAATGGATCACTTAATTATTTAAGTGATCTTGGCAAGTTTCCAGTTCTCTGAATCTTAATTTTCTTTTATTTCTTTTCTTTTCTTTTTTTTTCTAATAAATAACACCATCAAGTTTGCCTCTCTCACATGGTGGTTTTCTTTATAATAATAACCAAGTAAGATTATATATGTGAGAAGCAACTTTGCAAGGGAAGGATGTTATTTTCACTCTCATCCTCTACCATTTCACTGCTCCATTGGAACCTCCATTTAAAAATGGAAAGGACAACAAACTCTACAATATTCCAGGAAAATTAGTTGAAAAGGAAGAGATCAATTCATAAATACTGTGCAAAAGATATAATCTTATATAGAGAAGACTAAGAATTGAGATTTTTCCATTCCTGTAATCATGGTGATAACATAGTAGATTTTAAATAATCTCAACATAATATGAAATAATACTATAAGGAGAAGTCATCTTGCAAGTCCTCATATATGAGTACCTTCCATTGATGTACTGCGAGTCCTGGATATATATGGTTTTTTTTGATCTGCTAGATTGGAATTCATAAACCAAATAACATTTGAACTTGTACATAATCATGGAATATATTTGGCATTGTAACAAATTAATATCAGGGACACAACAAAAAGTTATGGGTTTTGGGCTGGGGATGTGGCTCAAGCGGTAGCGCATTCGCCTGGCATGCTTGTGGCCCGGGTTCGATCCTCAGCACCACATACAAACAAAGATGTTGTGTCTGCCAAAAACTAAAAAAATAAATATCAGAAAAATTCTCTCTCTCTCTCTCTCTCTCTCTCTCTCTCTCTCTCTCTTAAAAAAAAGTTATGGGTTTATCTCAGAGTTGGAGAAGTCAAAAGACCTCACCATTTTTAGGATGAATTGGATGGTATCTGACATAGGTTTTGAGTAAACTTAGTAGATTAGAATCTTAGGTTTCTTAGGATAGGAAATTGTTAGGATTTTGACAGATAATACTTAGACTTTACTGTCCCATGTGCATTATGATATTTATAAGAAATCATTATTTAAAACTAATTCAAGCCAGGCACTGTGGTGCATGCCTGTAATCCCAGTGGCTTGGGAGGCTGAGACAGGAGGATCGCAAGTTCAAAGCCAGCCTCAGCTATGGCAAGGTGCTAAGCAACTCAGTGAGACCCTGTCTCTAAATAAAATACAAAATAGGGCTGGGATGTGACTCAGTGATTGAGTGCCCCTGAGTTTAATCCTCAGTACCTAAAACAAACAAACAAAAACCCCAGACTAATTCAATGATACATATTATTTTAGAAGAGTCTATATAGATAAAAAAAATACATTTAGTTATATAAAAATTAGTCATTGTCTTTGTAAAATCTGAGACTTGATTTATTTGTACATCTAACCTGAGTCTACTTAATAAATTAATTTTTTTCAGTCTTCCTGTTTATGTAATTTTATTTCCATAGCTAAGATAAGGCAAAGTGAAATCCCTAGCTTTCTAAACATATTAACTTGTATATAAACAGGAAGACTCAAAGGCGGTTAGCTGGACTGAGGGCTAGATCTACTAATGAATTAGATCTTAGATTATAAAAGAAACATCATTTGCTTTGATGCTTTTTCTTCATTCTTTTTTCTTCCTCCCTCTGTCCCTCCCTCCCTCCTTCTCTCTTTTTCTTTCGTTCTTCTTTTTTGGTATGAGGGATTGAACCCAGGGGGAACTTAACCACTGAGATCCCTTTTTAAAAAAATATATATACATATATATTTTGAGACAGGGTCTTGCTAAGTTGTGTAGGGTCTCGCTAAGTTGCTGAAGCTGGCTTTGAACTTGCGATCCTCCTGCCTCAGTCTCCCAAGTTACTGTGATTACAGGCATATATAACCACATCTAATAGCTTTGGTGCATTTGTCAGAAAAATCTCTATGGTTTCATTTTCTGTATTTTTCTTGTGATTATGTAAGAAGATAAAACTGAACAATGAACATAATTGAAAAACATGCTCTAAAAGAACAAGTATAGAATAGAATTGAATTCATGCCTCCAGACCAAATAACTCAATGAGATAAAATTTCATTTTTCTCTCTGCTAAAGCAGTTGTTTAAAAAATTTCCTACAGGAGCAGAAACAAGACTATGAAAAATTCTTAGTGGTTAAATGGGATAAATATACTCCAGAAGGTTCTTAAACATATAACTTTAAGTTTAAACCTATAAGAACAAATTATATAGTCAGTTATTGTTAATTGCTTACTTGTTTATATATGTAATATCAACAATGATATTACTGATTTATGGTGGTTTTCTAACTAAAGGATTACTAGAAATTTCATTTTAGTCATACAAATAATAATTTTCCAATGTATTATTTACTTCAATAAAATGAACATCATCCTGGTAATCAATTTCAACATTATTAGATAAAATCAGAGATACCAACTGCGTCTCTATAACAACTTTTTTCATAAAGCTATCAATGGAAACCCTTACGTTTTCATTGATGACTTTAGATGATAAAGCATGCATATTATTTTAACTCATGGAGCTGTGTCTGTGTTTCTTAGGAATTTATTGAAAGCATAACCTTACCTCTCTCTGTTTCTCTCTCTCTCTCCCCCCCAACCCCTCTCATTCTTGGGAACCCTTCCTGAGAGTTACCCTCAGCATTCTATTGTATTCTCTGTTTCATCAAATTGAACACATGTCTAGGGAGAGAATAATGGTTCCCATGGATGATCTGACTTTTTGTCTTAGTGTAACTTATTTTTTAAACTTAGATTATGGAAGTTTTATTCATGTCCTCCTTTGTCCATCTACTCATCTCTTTCACTTCCAGTTAGTAGAAAAAAAAAACTTGAGAAGATGTTCTCTAGTAGGAATTAAAGCAGTCTCTCTGATATCAGCAGCCCAAGGCTAAACTGATTTCCATTCACCTTCACTTTCTCCAGTCCAGAGTACCAATAGCAGGTAAAATTATGTGCATTAAGGTGGAGACAAGAATGGATTCTTCATTCTTGTGTCTTTTAACACTAATATGAATTATTCTTTTTAAAGTTTTTGCCTAAGTTAGACATAAGGTTCAATTGTCTCGACTGACCACCACCTATGGCAAACTTAATTTTACTTTATTATTTCTCAGACAAGTCTATCTTCCTGATGGCATAATTTTATAGCTGAAAAAACCCTTCACTCAACATTTGGAACCCTTTTTTAAGGTATGGAACTTTTCAGTAATCCTCATCATTATTGAAAAATGTTTTTGACATGTGGGAGACTTAGCACTATGTAAAATCTGTAGGGTCCCAGAGTTTTCTGAGCTGGCCTGTCATTATCTTTTAGACAGTTATGCAAAACAAAACTTTCATTGCCCTTGAAAGTTGTAATATGAAACAAATGACTGGACCAATGAGATGCTGTGATTCATGTGAAAATGCATCTTTGTGAATGGAGTAATTGAAACTATATGACTTCATTTTATACATTTATGGCCATGTACTGAGTCTATACAGTAAATGTACCAAGATGGCTATGAGCCTTTCAGATGTAATCATGGACCAATAAATGTTGAGCTTGGTTCATTCTTGCACATCGTGTATTAAAATGAAAGTTTATAAAACTAAATTGTAGTTCAGAGTGTGAATCAAGCCAGAAATAATGACAGTCTATAAGGCTTTTCCTTTTAACTTCCCATAAAAAGGATGAAAATGCACAAAGGAAACAATTGTAAGACATGTGGGATGGACTCCTAAGAGGGACAAATGTCTTGCTCAAAGCCCTGTGTGCTCCTGTAATGGAGAATCAAGACTCCCTTCATATGTTCGTTCTTTCATTTCTAAACAGGAAGAGGGGAGCAGTGGTGACCTGGGTCAGGGACAAATGGATTTCTCAGAGGCATTTTGGAACAATAGCACTGGGCATAGGCATTTTAATGTAAGCATGGAAGTGGGTAAAACCATGTTTATATATGACTTGAAAATCCATATATATCCCTCTTTATCGAGTTATGGCCTCTCTTGTGCCATTTGGGATTCACTTGCTGTTTTTCTGTCATGTAGCTGGAAAGAATTCTGGGGTTTGTTCCTGTTTGGGAGGAAACAGTTTACCTTCCCCCTCGCCCCCTACCCTAGCTCCTGGATGTCCTAGTGAGCTAACAGAAAGCTCAGAGAAAGATCTGGCTTGAATGCTTAGACTGCTGTTCATGGCTTGGGGGAAAACACCATCTTTCCTTAATAGACTTTTGCTTAAGTTCATCTTTTCTGGGATCTTCGTCTTTCAGAGTGCTGTCATCTGGTAAGCTTAGATTAGGGTGGGAGACAAGGGGAGTGGGGCCAGGGGAGCACCTCATCCTCTTTCTGGAGGGAGGGGTGATAAACCTTGGCTTCCTTGGCCTAATGAAGCACTTACTTCCTTGGTCCAACCAACACACTTATCAGAGAGAGAAGTTTCATATACATTCGGGTCAAAGCCTCTCCTTTGGATTTCGGGTGTCTTTTTCCTGTGTGTGTACATGTGCAAACACAAACAATGAGAATACCTAAGAGTCCCATTGGGATGGGTAGGCTGTGATGGGAAACCAGCAGTGGACTCTGAAATCCTGGCCATTTCTCTTCATCTCAGACATAATATTAAGTAACTTCCTCTCAGAGAGTTTTGTCTAATGGCTCATAACGCTTTCTCTCATTTTTCACTTTTGCACACATTGTAACTTTATCTTCTTTATTAGGCTAGAAGCTACTTGGAGGCGGGAGAGAGGTTTGATTTATATATAATAGAAATGTTGCTCATACATAATAGCAGTTCAAACATATATTAATAATGAATGCTTCTTATAACAACATTTAGACAAGCACTAAGAAAATACTTATGATAAATTGAAAACTATGAGTGAATATACAGAATAGTTGATGTTATACTAACTACCTGCACTTTAAAAAACATTTTATTATTAAAAATAGACATACAATAGTAAATAAAAGAGCATAAGGAGCCTGATTCACTCATTATCCAGTTTCAACAATTATCCATACATGAACAATCTTCCCAAATGCATTCGGATTTTTGAATCAAATTGAAGACATCATTTCATTTTAGCTGTAGCTATTTCAGTGTGCTGAAAGCTAGGTTTAGATGCTAGGTCATTATCTTTTTTGGTGCACTCTGCAATCTTATTCTGAAATGATAAAGTATCTTAAATTTGCCCTTGAGTGATAATTGGGCTAACTGGGTTAGGTGTAGAAGGTTGAGTCCTAGGGACTTTGAGAAGCTCACCCTGAATTCTATGATGAGGCAATTAAAATTGGGATGACTTAGCTGTACAAGATGACATGATAGAAGAGCTTAAAAGGCAGAAAAAGGATGTTCCATGTGTTTCTTGTCACTCTCATTTGAGTGCCAACATTCCAAAATGAAATCAATTTTTTCCAGACCAAGCTCAAGTTGAATTACTGTTGTAAACATACCAATCGACAACCTAGTCTTGAATCTGCCATAGGCACCACTTCCAACATCTGGCATGATTAAAGAGTAACCCTCATAAACCACAGTGAAAATCCAAGTGGAGACAGAATCACAAACCCATATGTCCTCATGTATATCAATCTGCCAACCAATCATAGCAGGGCTCCCAATGCCTCAGCTGGGTTGGATCATGATATTTTCTAAGCAACTCTCTTTTTTAAATTAATTTTTTAATTTATATATGACAGTGGAATGCATTACAATTCTTATTACACATACAGAGCACAATTTTTCATATCTGGTTGTATACAAAGTATATTCACACCAATTTGTGTCTTCATACATGTACTTTGGATAATAATGTCCATCACATTCCACCATCATTTATAACCCAATACCCCCTCCCTTCTCCTCCCACCCCTCTGCCCTATCTAGAGTTCATCTATTCCCCCCACACTCCCCCTTCTTACCCCACTATGAATCAGCCTCTTTATATCAGAGGAAACATTCAACATTTGTGTTTTTTTTTTGGGGGGGGTATTGGCTAACTTCACTTAGCATTATCTTCTCCAACTCCATCCATTTACCTGAAAATGCCATGATTTTATTATCTTTTATTGCTAAGTAATATTCCATTGTGTATATTTGTCACATTTGTTTTATCCATTCATCTATGGAAGGTCATCTAGGTTGGTTCCACAATTTAGCTATTGTGAATTGTGCCGCTATAAACATTGATGTGGCTGTGTCTATGTAGTATGCTATTTTTAAGTCCTTTGGGTATAGACCAAGGAGAGGAATAGCTGGGTCAAATGGTGGTTCCATTCCTAATTTTACAAGAAATCTTCATACTGCTTTCCATATTGGCTGCACCAATTTGCAGCCCCACCAGCAGTGTATAAGTGTAGCTTTTCCCCCACATCCTCTCCAACACTTACTGTTGTTTGTATTCATAGTAGCTGCCATTCTGACTGGAGTGAGATGAAATCTTAGAGTGGTTTTGATTTGTATTTCTCTAATTGCAGCGGTGATGAACATTCTTTTCATATATTTGTTGATTGATTGTACATCATCTTCTGAGAAGTGTCTGTTCAGTTCCTTGGCCCATTTATTGATTGAGTTATTTTTTATTTATTTTTTATTTTTGGTGTTTAGCCTTTTGAGTTCTTTATATACCCTAGAGATTAGTGCTCTATCTGATGTGTAAGGGGTAAAGATTTGTTCTCAAGAAGTAGGCTCTCTATTCACCTCACAGATTGTTTCTTTTGCTGAGAAGAAACTTTTTAGTTTGAGTCCATTTCATTATTGATTCTTGATTTTAATTATTTTAAGCAACTCTTTAAAGATTCTGAAAGTCTCCTGCAATCATGTTTGCATTTCTACAGCATTGTGCAGAGTGCCCATAAGGTGTATAGTAGATACTCAACACCTCTTTGCTGAATTCCATATTGAATGGAGGTAGAACAGTGCTTAGAAATTAGAGCATATCATGAAATATTTCTTAACCATTAATTTTCAGAAAAGACAGAAGCAAAGACATGTTTTTGATATGTAGCAAACAGGATGGATGATTGTGTTTTAATATTATATGATCAAAGATATGCATACACTCTGGCTGGACTGATATAAAACAAATGTATTTGATATGTGTAATGGATATATGTGTCAGGTAGAACCTGGCTCTCAAGCAGACTGTGGAAATCAGTTTAATGGATTCCTTCCCGAGAAGGCACTGCTATAAATACACTCTTACTGGGGGATTTCTTGTGGCAGCAAGAATCCAAAGGTCACATTACCATTCACAATATTATACTGGGAGGGGTTGGGAAAGGAGTTTGGTACATATTTGTAATAAAGAAAAGTTTTTTGTGATCCTCTTGTCCCAAAGTACATATTTAAATGTAGATTTTCATATTCTCAAAATTAATGGAGTTATAATGGCCTTGTCATGGATGTGGACATATGATATTGAGATATTTGAAGAGTATACATTAGTTTTCTCTTATAAATTAGTTCTTTTCCCCATGGGTTAAAAGGAATATTCAAAAAGTACATTGTTAATATCTGTAGAAACATCCATGTTATAAAGCAGAGCTCTGGTTGAACGCCAAGTCAGAGTATAGGAGTATACCAGAGCTTTGAGTTGAACATTCTCCCTCATTTGCCCTCGTTTTTTGCTCTTCCCACACTCAACACTAGTATGCTTTGCACAGAAAGGGGTAGGCAGGCCTAGATGGGACAGTGAGGAATCTGTGCATTAGATAGGAGTAGGTCCCAGGGGATGCCCCAACCTGGTTCACTAATTCTGCTGCAAGGAGGAGAAGAGCAGTTTTAGAGGGGATGACTCATGGTTCATGCCTCATAGAACATAGTCATTGATCTACCTCAAAGTAACTATGACCAATAAATATCTCCAGTTCTAGTCCAGTCTGATTAGCAACTCCGTCTGTTTTTTTGGTGGAGGTGTAGGAGGTAGAAGGGTGCATAATTTGAATATAGCTTCCCTTTATTATTTATTAATAGTTACACCACATTTAAAGTATTATCCAGGTGCTTTAGCCTAGAATACAAATTAGATCATAGAATAGTCAAAAATCAATATCATTGATTAAAAACATATACCTGCTAGTGCAGAAACCCCTCTCCTCTGAATATTACCTGTAAGTATTTTTGACATGAGCAAAATCCTATTAGCACATCAATAGTGTCTGTCACTCTGAACTGCTCAAGGAGGCGCCACATCACCGTCTCCTGCTCCTTTGCCAGGCACGGAAGCTTGTGTCGTGAAGGTGCCAGAACTTCCTGGTAGTTGCAGTGGAGTGAGGAAGAAAGGTTCTTTCCTGCAGATTTACACTGGAGGCCCATGTTGATCCCAATTAAGAAAACTAGTCTCTATTATTACTTAAGACTCTTTTAATCTGGGATCCAAATGTGAATCCAGGCTCAGCTAGGTATTGGTGGAAGTCACAATAGTCATTTGAGACTCAGAATCATTTTATCCTTTAAAACATTTAAGTTTTCTCACTGGATAAACTCTCCCACCTGCCTGCTGTTTTTCTTCTTGGAAAGACTTTTCTGAAAAGGGTCCAACAATCTCTGTTGGTTCACATCTGAAATTCAGCAATGGCCAAATTTCAGTTTGTTCCCTCTCTGAGTCTTCTCAGTCCCACTGTAAATGGCCTTATAATGGTGTATCCTTGTCTTTTTCATTATCTGATTTGCCCAGCTTCTGAATCCCAAATAAGACTCCATTAGTACATCCTTGTAGCTGATTCCTGTGCCTTCTCTTTTGCAGATCCATCCCTCAAACATACTACACACCTGACTTTGATCTACAGATTTATCAGGGTTCTACTTGATCATTCAGTTCAGCAAGTGTGGCCTCCCTTTTGGGGTACTGAGTGCTTCACATCTAACTCCCTTTTTTTTTTTTTTTTTTGTTAAGAGGAATGGAACCCAGGGGCACTTCTTAACCATTGAGTCACATGCCCAACCCTTTTTTAAAAATATATATTTTTTTTTTGTTTTGAGACAGGGTCTTGCTAAGTTGCTTAGGGCCTTTCTAAATTGCTAAGGATGACCTTGAACTTGGGATCCTCCTGCCTCAAAGTCCCTAGTCACTGGGATTACAGATATGAGCCATCTCACCCATTCTAGAACTCTTTCTGCAGCCTGAAAATCCTTTTTATGTTCTTAGAACCTTAGCAGTAGCTCATCATTACTCTTTTTCTAATGTAAAATAATGGGACTAAATTGGTCAGAAGTTCTTGGTTCAGTTGTAAAATTTTGAGAACTGGGTGCTTTTAGATTATAAAAATGTATAACTATGATATAAAAATAAAAGCATGCATTTTTTTCATATAAGAATATAGCATTTGGAGTCTTTTAAATATTAACCATGTGATGATAATATTTTACATGGTTTTTATTGTCTTTTTTCTTATTAGTACATTTTAATTATGCAGAATAATTTATTTCATTACAGCATATTTGTATATGTAAGTAACATAGTTTGGTCATATCCATACTTTTTTTTTTCAATAATAAGAATCTGAATTTCAGCCATGTGATTTGTTTGGTATGAGGGATTTAGAGCATCTTAAATCTGAATTTATGGAATATACTCCTACATGGAATAAAAAAGTTAGAATAATTGCTTCTAAAAACCCTCTCAATTATAGCAAGAAAGAGAATTTTGAAGAAGTCATCCTTTATGGGAGAAAATTATTGTAGGTAATGCTTTGAGTGAGCTATATGCAGTTGTTTCTTTCTTTTTGCAAACATGTGTCTCACTCTGGAGATATGGCTGGGAAGGGGTGTGCATTAGCACTTAAGAAACAGATGGCCATACTAATAGCTATCCAGGGGATGGGCTGGATTTAGGACACATGAAAGCAGCAGAGAAAGGCCTGGCAGAACTCTATTTTAAGTCTGCAAAGTAAATTCTAAACTATGCAGTGAATCATAGGCTTTTGGATGGCCAATAAAGGCAGTTGAAATCATAGACTTGGAATTAGCAGGAACTAGTCGATGGAAGAGAAGATTAACGGGGCTCTATTTTTTTTTTTTTAGAACAATAAGAATTTAATGGGCTAGCTGAGTCTTATTATTCCTTTCTGGAACAGTGATGTTTCATGTGTGGATTCCTAAATATGTCCATCCAAAAATTTTGGATTAAATGCTTCCTATAATATAAAGATTGTATGAGGATAAAGTAATATGAACAATATAAAATGACAGAGTTATAGAGTTGGAGTTCTTTAGAAATGTTAGCACAAATGTTTCCATGCGTCTGGGGCTTAAAGCACCAAGATCATTCTGCACATGGCAGAGTGGGGTCTAAAATTTAAGTTCTTTAAATCATACTAAAACATACTAAATCATATCGGTTTTTTTTTCAAACAGGATAATGTCCACAAAGATATAAAACATCTATATTATTATGTATTGACATAAAAAAGGGCTCATTTCAACTCACTCCAGTTAGTAAAAGTGATCTAATGAACATTTCCTTCAGTGAACTGATTATAATGACAGTAAGTCAAGAGAATATAAAGACTACATATAGTCATGCATTGCTCAGTAATGAAGTTATGTTTTTATAAATGCATTGTCAGGTGATTTGGTCACTGTGTGAACATCATAGAGTGTAGGTATACAAAGATGGCTACAACTTCACTAGGCAATACATCTTCTGGATGCATCATTGTATGTGTGTTCTGTGTTGATCGAATCATTTCCATGGGGTGCATAACTTTATTTGCCTCTGGACATCTTATCATCACTGACATCTGGGAGCTCATCAGAGTGAAGAGGTCAGTGCTGTGGAGTTTGGCACTAGACTTTCTTGGGTTCAAGATTTGATTTTCTGGCTTGGCTGGTGTTGGCAACTTTCTTAATCCCCTTTGACTGAATAAAAGGGGGATAATAAAGGCACTTATCTCACTAGTTACTATTATGTTCTTAATTTAAAAAAGGAAACCACATAAACAAAACAAAACAAAATAAGCAAACAAATAAATACCAATTCCAATGTGCAATGATATATGCCATGTGTTTTAGTCAGCTATTTCACTGATGAAACAAAAAGTCCCAACCAGAACAATTGTAGAGGAGGAAAGGTTTATTTAGGGGCTCACAGTTTCAGAGGTCTCAATCCATTGAGATTGGCTAGCTCTATCCCTTGGGGCTCTAGGTGAGGCAGGACATCATGGCAGAAGAGTGTGGCAGAGGAAGCAGCTCACATGATGGTCACAAAGCAGAGAGAGAGAGACTCTACTTTCCAGATACAAAATATATACCCCAAAGCCACATCCCCAAAGAACCACTTTCTCCATCGATTCCCACCTGCCTTTATTCATCACTCAGTTAATCCCATCAGGATTATCCCACTAATTAGATTAAGGCTATAACCCAATCCTTTCTCCTCCAAACCTTGCATGGTCTCACATGTGAGCTTTTGGGGGATACCACATCTAAACCATAACACCATGGTACAGAATTATGAAATCTTAGAGGAAAGACATATAACCCAGGTTTGGAACAAGGCATCCAAAATACAATTCATATCTCTACAACACTTCCCAATTGATTCTTCTAATATTTGCCTTGCCACCCACCTGATTCTTCTAAATCTGATCTCTTGCAGTGCTTCTTTTCTCAGTGACTGCTTCAGTCAGAAACATAAGACTCACCTAGGCATATTGTATTTTTTATCTCCTGGCTTCAAATATTTTTGCAGGGCCTAATAGTATGGGCAAAGGCCAAACTTCTGATTCTGGTAGTCATAGCCCCTCTATTGCTAAAGTCTCAATTTTCATTATTTTCCATGTATATATTGCCTTAAATCCAACCATTCAAATATTTTGCTCTTTCTTGGACTTACCTTGATCCATGCATATTCTTTCAGCAGGCAAGTTTTGTAGCCTTTTCTTACTCTTAATACAATTTTACTCCTTCCCTCCAACAGAAAATGGATTCTTGCAGACAGAAGTGTTTTAGAGTAGTAAAAGGAAATCAGACCACCCTTCAAAAAATAATCTCTGACCCCTTTCCCTCTGTTTACAAAGTAGGAGAAAGGACTAGCTTGTATACTATAATTACATTGCTGACTGGAACATAAAAACATGCAGAAAAATACATTTCAGTATTTTGAGGAAAAGAAATGGTAGAAATGCATTAGAGGATTGGAGGCAGGGTGAAAGAGAGTTGGGAAGTGCCCAAGAAGCACCAGAAGTTAGGTATGGAGCACAGATTTTGTGTCAATGACTATCAGATAAGCTACCAAAGAAATTTTTTTTTTACAAGATAGTTGTAAAGTTGGGTAGAATAAGATAAAAATGTCAGTTTCCCAACTTGTTTGTTTGTTTTTTTACCTCCAATCACTTACCATATTTGAGATCTATAACATCTTTTATTTTCTTCCAAGTATATAATAATAATTATCAACTGACTTCTTAGGTATAGTAGTTATGATCAGTGTTTTCAACTTTCAAAGTAGTAATATAAAATGTTTCAGATAGTCTAAAAATATAAAATAGATGCTGATGCATTCTTAGGAAGAAAGTGTGTGGTTATTACCAAAATGTGTACGCTGCGACAACTGCCATGTCATCCCTTAATCTACATAAGAGGAGGGTCAGCTCTATAAAATTCTGAACCAATCCATCAAAGAAGCCAAAAAATTAAGCAGACCACTTGTTTTGTGTAATAGAATTAAGAAAACCAAAATGGTTGAGTGAAATCTGCTTTTCCAAACGGTGTCATAGATGATGTGAGAATCATTGCATCTTGGTCCTGGGTCATGTGGCTGGTACTGGAGATTTCCAGGTGTACATCTTAACCTGCCATCATTTGCTATCACTTATGTGCCTCGGTTCTCTTAATCCATTTTCTTAAATTTTCCTTTGAGTATGGCAATTGCCTTTTGCCGCAGTCTGTCTAGGCACAAAATAACCGAGCCACCACACACTTGTAGATTCAAACAGCAACTCTTTATTCCCGAACTCTCACCTGCACTCTACACACACATTCTGTGAAAAATACACTCCCTCCACCAGGCTCTGCGTACCAATTCTCTCAGAACCCCAGGAGAACTCCATGGGAACTCAAGGAGTGGGCGCCTGAGGCAGCAGGATATTCCCTAATCCCAGCAGGATCCGCCCTAAATTTGGAGCCGCCCTATTCCTTCAGGATCCTCCCTAAACCCGGAGCCACCCTAATCCCTGAGCAGGGTCACCTTTCTGAAAAATTTCAACCCCAAAATGCCATGAGTCATTCCTACTTGGCTATGGCTCTCAGCAGCCTTTACTCTTCTAGAATTGAACCTCTTTGTCTTCTCTGAGCAAGAATCTGTACTTGCCCTTGAGATTCTGTCCTTACACCCAGGTTAGTTTCTGAGCCCCACAACCATGCTGAAATACCAGGCTGTCCCTGCTTTTGTAACTGATTCCTTCACACTTTGTATAAGCCATTCACCGACCTTTCTCATTTAAGCTTCTAATGAACCTCTGTGTGGACTAAAGCTTCCAACACATGCTATATATTTGTTTTGTTTACTAGAACCTCATCCTGCCTCTACCACTTTAGAAAAAAATATATTTTTCAATCTAGTTTCCTTTCATCCTTCCTTACTTCCTTAAGTCCTTCCTTGCTTTTAAGCTATTCCTTCTGTCTGGAAATTTTTGCACCAAAAACATTTCTTAATAATTTTGATTCAAAGGCCAACTCTCCACAAAACTTCTTTATATTCCCTCAGATGAATTTACGCATTCCATTCACCCACCCACTCATCCATTTTTCTTCTCTCCCTTAGCACAGATGTGATCTCTGTTATCATGTTTTTGAAATGCTGCTTCTTACCATTTTCCCATTCGTGTTATGGCTGTAGGTGTCAGTCTATGTTATGACTCCAAAGTTCTGAGGCTCTGTCTTTCATTTTTATGTCCTCATAGAACCTACGCTAGTACCTGGCAGGCCAACATCATTCAGAACTTATCTGTGAGACAGACATGGAACAAAATATGGCTGGTCCATCAAATTTGATGGATGGTGTTAACACATTTATTAATTGGTGAAGAGTGGGTACAAGGATAGGTATTGGTGGGTATTTTAAAACAACATTTGAGAATATTGGTTTCAGATGTTTTGAGGGGAGTATAAAGGAACAGACCGCTAGAAGTGTTCTTGCTTATACTCCAGGCACGTAGTTTTAAAATTTAATGTCACCATCCCTCTTTTTCTCTTAGTACTGTGGATTTGAAAAAATGTCAAATTCTCACCAAATGGCCCTCTCATCTGTTTTTAAACATTTATGTATTGACAGGAAATATAATATTTGTGGTTTTTTTCCTTGAATATTAAATTCAAGAATAAAATATGCTTCAGTAATACTTAAGAAAGCATTACTTCAGTACACCTTAACATCTTAGAATACTTTAAAAAAGGGCTTTGAATCTTGAAATCGTGTCCTAAGGGAGAAGTGGGACTGTGTTCTTTGTGACTGATTCCAAATCTAGGGCTCAGTGAATTAGCAGATTCTAAACTTGGCAAGCCCGTGTCTCCTATTCCTAGTGGGAAGTATTTGGGTTTTAACTTCCTTTGGAAAATCTCCCAAGCTCGAGGGGAAATAAACATATTCCAAGAAGCAAGGCTCCTTTTAGAAATTCAATTTTAAAATATTTTTTTTTCAGGGATTCTGGCTCTGTCTCTGAATTTTTTTTCCTTCTTAATCAACATTTCATCCCTTTCTTGTCAATTGCCAGAACCAGCCTTTTCCTGGGCTCCCAGGGATTTGAAACATTTTGGCAAGCTGAAGGGCAAAATGGGTGGGAGGAACTCACAAAGAGGGTAAGTGAGAAATGATGTTTCCACTTCCCTATATTCTTGGCCAGATCAGTTTTCTGTGTAGGAGAAAACTCTGGAATCATTTCAAACTCTCCACTAGATTCATGGAGTTGGACTCATAGGGCTGGACTCATTAAATCAACAAATATATAGCATGTGCTGAAAGCTTTAGTCCACCCAGAGGTTCAAATACTCAATCCAGCTTAGATTTAGTTATGGAGATAACTTTCTTACAGCGCTCAATAGCAGTGTAACCCACATAAATTATATCTCCCAAAGTCCATGATCAGTTGTCAGATGTGTGATAAAAAAAGACAGTAAAAGAAGAGTTCAGAGAATGAGGGGACTTTGTAGGCTGCGTGGTCACATGAGGGCGATGCATTTATTTCCAGAGTTCTCCAGGAGGAAATCGAAGTATAAGAAAATATCACAGAAGATGAAAACTTGGCTGGGCTTTGAAGAATTGATAATAATAACTTATTGTTTTTCCATTATGTGTCCAACAGTGTGTTATATGCTTTGCGTATATTCCTTCTAGTCCTAACACTGCAAAGTGGGTATCACAATTTCATTAGTGTGATTTTGTTGGCCTTGGAACTCCCCTAAGAATAGGGATGTATTTATTTGATTTTTTTCACCTTTGTATCCTTAGGTGATGGAAAGTATCTAATAATTATTTATGGACTATAGATAAGAAAACTAAGATTGCAAAGTAAGTAACTCACCCAAGTTCTCAGTGCCAGTAAGTTGCAAAGCTGACTTTTGCACCTCAGTCCGTGTGATTGCCTCTTGTGGTATAATGCTCTGGAGGAATGGACATAAGTTACATTGCTGGAGAAAAATGAGAAGGGTAGGCTAGGTTGGAGGATTAAACACAAGGAAGATCAAGGAGGGGTAATGAAAAGGCCAATTTAGCTGTGTAGTCATAGAAAAACAGGGTGGGGTCAGAATGTGTAAAACCCTATACACAGGGCTCAAAATTTCATTTTCTTTCACTTAGTGGAAAATAAAAAATTGTTTTGCGGCAGCTGGTAAGAGAAACATGGTGAAACTGTTTGAAAAGAACTAACAAAGCTCTATGGGAAGGAAGTTTTGGAGGAAGGAGTGACTGATAACTGAGGCCAGTCTTAGCAGGAAGTGATAGATACAGGATCAAGGATAATTGGAGCATTCTATATGTGGACATGGGTCCATAATCAAATCAGTGAAAATGGAAATAATGGGAGTAGGCAAGGGATAATTTAAAGGAAAAACCTTTAGATATTCATGATAAAATATGGGCACTTAAAAAGGTAAAAATTAAAGATGAGTGTCTTGTTATAAGTTCATCTATTTGGACAAATGTAGTGACCTGGGGAAGAGAATAACAATTTTGTTCTAGCAGAATGCAGATTTAAGCCTGTTACCATTGGGTTCCTGAATGACATGTCCAATGGGAAGGAATTTAAGTATTTCAGACTGACGCTAAAATTAGAGAAATAGAGAAAAGTGATAGGACAAAGGTACAGAGAAAATAACTGAAACTGTAGTAGTGAGTTAGGAGAAAGAAGGTTTGGTGTTAAAGAGAAGCTCTGTTAAAAATGTTGAATTGCTTCTTTGGTAAATGATCATATTGAACCATAACATGGTTACATGGACAATTTTTAAGTAACTTTTTACAGTAATACGGCCATGCATCACACAAAATTAAACTCTAGAATTTTGCCACCATCCTAGGAGTCTCTGTCATAATGAGCCCCCTACAGAGGTAGTCATTTTTTTTTCATCTCTACCATCAGAGGTGTTTTGGAACTTTATATAATTGAAATCATACAGTATGTACTCCTTTTCATGAGGCTTCTTTTATTCAGTATTATGTCTGGGAGACGTATCTCTTCTAATTTCTTCAAGAAAGTATTACTTCATGTTAACAAATTTGGAAGTTTTCTAATTTTTCTTTCTGTTACTGATTTTAGCTTAATCCCACTGAAGCCAGAAAACATATTTGGTATTATTTCAATCTTCTGAAATACATTAAGACTTACTTTATTATGGTCTGGCATATTTCTATTTTGGTAAATATTCCATTACCCTCGAGAAGAATGTGTCTTTCGAAATGTTGACTGTGAATGTATTCTATAAATGTCAACTAGGTCAAGTCTGTCCCGCCTGTTCAGATCTTCTACAAGGCTTCTTCCGTGCTTTTCTTGATCATTTGTTCTCTCAGTTTCTGAAAGAAATATGCCATGTTTCCCCACAATCATCAAAAATCTGCTTAGTTTCTCTGCTAGTTCTCTCTCTCTCTCTCTTTTTTCTTTATACATATGAAGCTTTCTTACCAGGCGCAGACCAATTTAGGCTTCTGTTCACATGAAAGTTTTCTGCTATGAAATATATTTATCTTTAGAACTACTTCTTGCTAAGGTTAACTTTGTCTAATATCATTCTGGTTGTAATATTTTCTTTTGGTTAATGTTTTTGTGATAAAACATTTTTCTATCCTTTTATCCTATCTTATCTCCTTGTATATAAGAATTATCTACCCACCCTTCAGTCATAGTCACAGATTGGGAAGCCAAAATTTACGGAAGATGTGTTAGCTTTCTGTCACTGTTACAAAATATCTAAGAAAAATCAACTAAAGAAAAGATTCATTATAGTTCACCAGTTCAGATGTTTTAGTCTATAATTACTTGGCTTCATTGTTTCTGGGCTTGTGGTGAGAGAGAAATCATGGCAGGAGTGTGTGGTGTAGCAAATTTGCTCATCTCATGGTGATCCAGAAAAGAGTCGGGGGAGAAAAAAGGCCTGGGACAAAACACACTATTCAAAGGCACACCCCGGTGACCCAACTTCTCCAACTAGGTCCCACCTCCTCAGGTTGAGTACTGCCACCTCCCAACAGTACCACTCAGCCTTCCACCCAGCAGCCTTGGGAGGACATCCAGATCCAAACTATAGGGGAAGAGGAAAAAGCAGGCCCAGGAAAGAGGCAGAGCCATAGGAGGAGAATAAAGCTGGGATCTACGAAAGAAGGATTTCAAGCAAGATGGAGAATTGAACCTGATCTGGTTCTCTTTCAGCAGAGGTACCTGTCACGTGCTATAGAGACCTGAGGACAAATAGATATTAATGAAAGTTCATTAGGTTCAGTAGTTAGGCATTCATTAAAGATTTTTTTTTTTTTAAATTTCACATAGCAGGCTTAAAGGGATATAGTGACAAGAAAATGGAAGGATCAGATTTAAACATAATGTTTATGGAATCTAGCTGTGGAAAGAGTGGAACTTTGTTTTTATTTTCTATAGAAAGCAATCTACAAGCATAAGGTTTAACCTGCTCACATCTTTGACCTTCTCAATAAGTTCTTCAAGCATCCATCTGCTTTTTTACTGGTACTTTGGTATCGCCTCTCCAAACCACCACTTTTCTCTTCAATTATGCAGGACCCCCCGCAGGCTTCTAAAATCCAAGCCAGGTTTCAGTCTACTTACATCCTAAGCAGGATGAAGAGTCAGTCACAACTGTTCTCTGACTCACAGTGTCAGGGTGGAAGCCGAGTCCTTCCCAGTGTGACTCTCCAGCAGGATGGCTACTAGAATGGAATTTTGCTGGTTCATTCCTGTTCCTCCTTGTCTTCTCTCTCCAAAGATAAAACAGTTTTCTGTTTAGCTTCAGAACACAGAGTATGTGGTTAAATAAATTATGACTCAGCCATCCAAAGAAGTTGTTTGCATCTGCAAAGAAAGAGAAATAGAATGAGCAAGCTGACTACTGACCTAGAAAGACCTCCAAGGCACACTAGTACTGAGAACAAATAAGGAACACACTAGTGGCTAGAGAAGACCATAATTTTCCCTGGAAAGGATGACTACTTGCCCAGATTTCTGAAGGAGGTTACCATCAGTGGCCTCACCTCTCTCCCCCTCTTATTCTGAGGAGTATTCCTTGAGTGATTTTAAGATTTGCATGCACATGATGGGAAAAAGTCACTGGAATTCTGTCTTCTTAATTTGACATGTATACTTCTTTAGAAAGAGAAGAAATACAAATTGTGTCATGTGATTTATTCTTTTGCTGTGATTGGCTACATTCTTCAATTATCTTCAAAGGTGGGTCAGCTTGTGCCTGCCTCAGTCAGATGAAATGTGGGGAATGGATATAAAACCCTGGAGGGACAATTGGATAGGTTCTTGGAGAAAGTCAGTGAAATTAGATTTGGAGAGGGTGAAAGACTCCTCTTTATCCAAAACAGAAAGGAAAGAAGAACTCCTCAGACTAAATGTTTAAAGCACACAGAAGGGGGTGGGATGAGGAAAACTCAGAGTTGATGGCCTTGATTTTCTCAACAGAAGGTCACTAGCAAAGCCTTTGACTATGATTGTAATCTTGGTGGTAGCATAGAAAAAAGATAAGTAATGTGTCTTAGACAGTGGCATGTACCACACATGAGCATTATAACTTGTCCCTAGATATATATTATTTATTTGTAAAAATTTCAGGAGAATATAAAAATAGATAAAACAGAATGTTCAATCTTCATCAGTCCATTATTTGGCTTCAATAAATATGAACATGATGTCAACTGTGTTTCATGTATACCCTACTTACTATTTTTTTGTGAATAATTTGCAACAAATTCTAGGCATCAAATTATTTTGTTACTAATTTGATATGGGATAAAAGAAGGAGGTAAACAGTATAAGGGGAATGCATTCAATTCTAGAGACATGAATTTAAAAATCTGAATTTCCCAGATGACTCCTACCAAAATACAAATTATTAAAATTTATCCAAGAAAATTATGTAAAACTCAAAGTAATTACCATAGACAATATACAAAGATGACTAAATGTTTGTTATTAAAAATTTAACCAGTTTAATATGGTTTTAAAACTGAATTCTTTTCTGTCAAGTAAAAAATATTTAAACTATATATTTTTTATGTTACTTAGTTTGTTCCAAGTCCTAGGGAAAAAATGGAAACTTCCCTAATTTAATGAATTGATTTGTGTGTGTGTGTGGGGGGGGGAAGTACTATAAGAATGGGAAATGAAATTTTCTTTTGGCTGGCAATAAAAAAATCTAAGATATTATATTTAAAAAATTTAGAGTTAATGCAAAAATTTGATGAGTTATTTGGCACAATATAAATATTTAAAAATAAATAGGCTTTCTCTACTAGCAATCAGCATCCAAAAGTAGAATACAGGAGAAAAATATACATGATTAAAATACAGACAATACTAAATATTTTTATTTCATGAGAAAGGCACAGAATACATGTGATGAAAACTATCCCATCTTACTGATTTATAAGATATACACAAAAGATCTGAACTAATGGAAAAATACTATATTGTTGGATAGAAAAGGTTATATCATAAATAACAAATTGGTAGCTAGAAAACATACAATAGAAAAAAAGGGGCAAAGAATAAGAAGAGGAATTTCATAGATGAGTAAACCCAACCACTAGAATATAAAGAGCAGAAACTCTCATGAATTGCTGCTAAATGTGTGAATTATTATAGCATTTGGGACAATGTATCCAGCAGAATTTCTTAAATTTAGACACACACATGCCCTTCATCTTAGCATTTCTGCTGTTAGTCAGCTTTTCATGTTGTGAACAAAATACCCACCAAGAACAATTTAGAGGAGGAAATGTTTATTTTGGGCTCATGGTTTCAGAGACTGAGTTCATTGTCAGCAGACTCCCTTAGCCCTGGGTGGGAGTGGGGCAGAACATCATGGCAGAAGGGCATGGTGGAGGAAAGCTGCTTAGCTCATGGCATCCAGAAAGCAGAGAGACTGAGGAACCAGGGACAAAATAAAATCCCCATGGGCATGCTGCCAGTGACCTACTTCTTCCAGCCATGCCCCATCTGCCTACAGTTACCACCCAGTAATCCATTCAAATTATTAGTCCATCAAATGGATTAATCCACTGATGAGGTTACAACTCTTATAATTTAATCATTTCACCTCTGCACATCACTGTATTGGACATCATGTTTCCAATACAGGAGCTTTTCAGGGAACAAATTATATCCAAATTATAGCACTGCTTCTGTGAATTCAGCACAGGGAAATAAAACATTGAAAAGTTCAGTAATATAGAGGAACAAGATATTTACTGTGAGATGGCTGGAAATGACAAAGAAACTATACAAAAAGCCCCAAATAGAATGTGCAAATGTGAAAGTATGAAGTATATGATATCTCTTTTTGGTAAAACCAGTAAGATGTATATATTTAATTGCATAGAATAGTATAACAAAGAAAACTAAAGGCAACTGGATGGTTAAAATGGAATAACCACTTGGAGAAAGAGGAGATTATGTGGCTATTGGAGGAAAGAAAGGCAAAAGGGAATTATGAACATAAAATTTAAAGACAGGACACTAAAAACAACACCAATATTTATGCATTTTTATACATTTTTCTAAAAATAAATTATATAATACACGTACACACATATGATTTTTCAAAATTAAAAACACAAAATGAGTTTTCTACTTTAGAGTCTAGAATTCCAATTTTAATATAAAGTTCATATTAAACAAACTAAATTTATTAATTTCATTTTACAAATCACCTTCTCAATTGATGATCAAAATGTTTCATTCAGAATTATTTTTGAGAGCATACTATTTTCTGAGTAGATTATTGGTCAGGAGTTGGGTTTTACATGCACATTTCTGTCCCTGGAATTTTCATAGAGGATGTACATATGGGTTACTAATCAAATGAGACCTGAACTGTCATGCTGTTACTTAGGGCCAGGATTGAAAATCATCCAATCACAAGGGTTTTGGTTAAGGAGAATGTGGCTTAGGTTTGAGATTAAAGTGAGGTCTTCCTGTTCCTATACTGAATCTAAATCTTAAAAGAATCTCAATCTTAAAAGGAAATAAATTACTGAGGGATGCTTCTGGAGAATGTGTTAAAGGTTGTGCAGACAGAACACAATAAGGGTCCAACTGCCCAATCAGCTGTATGGCACCAGTCCATAGGCCAGTCTCACAGCAACTCTCAAAGAATGGAAGGAGGAAAATGGCATTCTTCTTCCAGCCTTTGGGGAAAGCTCAGTCCTCCTTTGCTAACTGCTTGAAACAGGAAAAGCCCCGGAGGAAGGAGGCCACATCTCACTGAGGGGGAACAAGACAAAGAGAAAGTGCCAGCCCTAATTTTTGCTTTTGAGCTGCTGTAAGTCTCACTCCAACAATAAAACATGTTTCATGAATGTCAAGCTCCACATAATCAGTTTGGTCATTCTCTTCTGGGTGAGCAAAAGTGGGGATCAGGAAAAGAAGCCAGAGGCAATCCATCTAACCCTCTCCAAAGTGAGGATCAAGGAAAGATAGCCTTCCTCTGCAATCTATCTGCAACTTCAAAAGTTGTACTGAACGCTGTCACTTACTGTGCCCACTGTTTCATAAGAATGATAACCATTAGGCAATAGTCTTCCAGTGACTTTCAAAATGCCCACAGATAAAAGGGAAAAATGCATTTTCCATTTTCTCTCTAGCCATAATCTAGTCACCTAAAATGCTTGATTTTGATTATGCCAAGAAAATAAGCAAGGGACTTGAGAGCTGTTATGAATGCTGCCAATGGTCTTAATTTGAACATTGCATGTGATTATCCTGTGGACTTCAGAGTCTCCTTACGTGCGTGTGAGAGTTATAGAGAAGTTTTGCCATTATTATTGTCTAAATGGTTTTAATTAGAAAAGATGGTGGTGCTGTGTTAATGGTTTATGTTAACAACCTGGAACTGCTTTAAAGGTGACTTGAGTTGTTTTTTCTTCATTCCCTTCAAAGAGTTTGAAGGATTGAATCTTAAAACCCTCAAAGCTTTCCCAAGTGTGTAGTAGCACATAGGAAGGTAAAGACAGGAAAATGTACATAATTACCTCTGATCACTTTAGGTTTGCCTTATTCTCGATGTTGACATGCACGTGCGCGCACACACACACACAATCTCTGTCTAGCCCTTACAATGCTCCTAGGACAATTCTCAGCTCTGGAGATTGACAGATTGATACATCTCCAGGATTGATACTTCTAAGTGTTAGAGTATGTAAACAAGTCAAGATGGCACCTGGCAAAATGCCAGAGGGAGTGGTTTGTGAAGTAACGCCAGCGAGCCTTTAAGTGTGGAGATTCCTTATTGGTTGACTGCTGTATCGAGTTTATGCTAATTAAGATAAGCTGTGTGGAATGTATAAATATCTCTGTTGTCCTGCAATAAAGGGCTCCCGCTCCTGCTGTATCAACGTACACAAGTTGTTCGTCACCCCCTGGTTATTTTGCTGCAGCTGGACTGTGGCATCTAAGGAATAAACGAATGACTTAGTACAATCTACTTGTCCTGATTGTGGAAGCCCAAAGTAAGGCTGCTGGCTTGTGTCTGGTATTGTTGTGGCAAACTCCTGAGACTGTCCCCTCCTTTCTGCATGTACTGCCAATATCTGGGTGACATCTAAACCCTCCCTTTCTTAGAACACTGTAGTAAGCCATAGACTGATAATTTTTTATCACCAGTTTTGTCTCCCTTACTATCTTTGCTGCCCCATTCAGTGCCCTTCTGACACTGTCACTTTTCTTGAAGCAATTCTTCAGTAAGTTTGTGACCAACCATACTCCAAGAGATGTTTATAAGCCCAGACTCACATTCCCAAGGAACATGCATACTGTCCCCCAATGGCAGCTGGGGTCTTCAGTTCTCCAGCTTCTGGATCCTATCCAGTCCAGTTGACGGTTGTTTTCTTAATATTCATTACTTCTCTTCCTCTTTCTCGACCCCTACTTCCATGGCTTTGTTTCAGGCTCTCCCCGTTTCACAATTGGATTACGATTAACAATCTCTTTCAGTTTTTCCCGTTTTGTTCTGTTTAACTAATACAGTATGGCCTCACGTGACACAAATGTAACCTGGTTGCTGCCTTCAAAGAAGAGCATCGACAGCAGCCACCTGCCCTTCTATATCCTCAGCAGCGTCAGGGGGAGGCTGCACTTCTGTGCAGGGCACACTCAGCACCAGATTGTCTGGTCCCTGCCTAATTCTCCTCTGAGCTTCGATGCTCCCCTCTCCCTCAGCCGCAGACAATTCCACTTACTCCCTTGTGAGCACCACGAGACCTTGTGCCTTGTCTGCATCCCTTCTGCCCAGCTTTTGGCTGTCAGGTTAGGATTCCCATTCTCTTTCTCTCCCCCATGACTCTTCTGCTCAATAACTTCGGATTGTTTTTTAAAAGCTTATCTTACTTTTCCTCAGAAACGTTTTCTTTCCTTTTATTAAATGTACTTCTAATTGATACATGAAAACACAAAAATTGTACGTGCTAATGGGGTGCTTTCATCTGTATGTTGTGTCATCAGATGAAACCTATCTGTCTCATCACGTGTTCCACTTATGTGGAAAACATTCAAAATCCTTTCTTTCTTCCTTTTTTTTTTTTTAGGTATAGTAGTATACAATTGCTACCTATAGGCACCCCACTGAGCAAGAGCACAATAGAACTTCTTGTGCTATCAAATGGCAGTTTAGCACCATTTGGATCAACATTTCCCCACCCCTCTTATTGTTTCTAGCCTCTAGCAACCAACCATCCTACTCTCTATTTTTTTTTTTTTAATTTTCTCTGTGTATGTGTTTTTGTTTGTTTTGTACCAGGGATTGAACCCAGGGATGCTTAACCATAAATATATATATAATTTTTTAATTTAGAGACAGGGTCTTGCTACGTTGCCTAGGGCCTCACTAAGTTGCTAAGGCTGGCTTTGAACTCATGATCCTCCTGCCTCAGCCTCCTGAGCTGCTGGGATTACAAGGGTGCACCACCACCATGCCCAACCTTACTGTCCATTTCTAAGGGATCATTCTTTTATATTCCAGTTATGACTGAGATCATTGTTTTCTCGAAAGCTTCTCTCAGCCCTCAACTCCACTTCTGTCCCCGGGTTGAGTTTGACACATTCCCCATGCACTGAGCACACTGTAATTGCCTATTTCTGAAAAGACCTCATCTTACACATTGTATTTGCACCTCCAGGGTGCAGCAAATACCCAGCAGAGAACCCATCGTGGGCAACCTTCCTGTTCTGAGACTCTTCAAATAAGCACATGAGATGGGAAGCTGGTGGCTCGGCACAAGTTTTCTTTTTTTTTTTTTTTTTTTACTATTATTTGTTTTCAGACCAAAAGAGGGCAGTTGAAGATTGAGGAGTCAGATCATTATTTTTCCTCTAAATATTGGGATATGTCATAAATTAATTTTATTTAGAGGTATGTTTTATTTTAATTTTGCAGTAGTATTTTGATTCCAAAACAACCAGAGATGTTTGGTTTAGATAGTGCTGAATTTCTTAAAAAAAAACACATCTGAGTATTTTCACTGACTTTTGTCATAATCACTAGTGCCACAATGGATGGAAATTTTTCTTTTCATTGATAGGTAGGATTACTCTGAGAGTAAGCTTATTTTTTTTTAAGCTTTATTGTTTTCCAAAAAGTTTTCTGATTAGTCAACTGATTTTTAAGACATTGCTGCATGATTTGTTAGATCATGGGTTTCTGGATATATTATATAATTAATGTAAACTTAGGAAACTTGTTTTGTTTTGGTTTTTAGTGCTCCAAATTTAAGTCGCTTTAGTCACAGGATTTCTGTAAATACAAACTTATGTCGGAAGAGACCTTTTATTTACTTCTTGATTCAACTCAGCATGTTTATTTAATCTGTAATGATTCAGCTCACTGGCTGCGCTAGGAACTTGGAGCGCGAGCTCTCAGGATGCCTCAGCCTCTGATGCCTTTGATCTGAACTGTAAAGCTCAGAACCAGGGCTTTTCTAATTTGCCATGGGAATTTCTCTTTCTTTCCTGTTGAGTACAGTTGTTTGATGGTAGGGCCATTCTCATTTAGTTTAGATTTTTCCATACCTGCAGAAATGAAAGTTTTCTTTTATTCATATTGAGTTGGTTTTTTTTTTTGGTGGCTTTCATATGGAAAAGGCAGAGAGTCATTCAAGGCACTGACAGAAATCTGTGTTGTTGATTTTTCTCTCCCTCCTGGACCTTCTGGAGGGAATACAAAAGAAGATGTTGAGATTAAACTGTCTGGGAGGTCACAA
This sequence comes from Ictidomys tridecemlineatus, assembly GCF_052094955.1. Lineage (NCBI taxonomy): Eukaryota > Metazoa > Chordata > Mammalia > Rodentia > Sciuridae > Ictidomys > Ictidomys tridecemlineatus. The sequence continues at coordinate 156,850,775 of NC_135478.1, read as the reverse complement.
CCACAACCCCAATGTACAAACAAATGATTATTTTAATGACTATATTAACTTCTCAGAAACCCAAACAAGAGAAAGACAGCCAGTCTATAAATAGTTTTCCTTTAGGTTAGACCGACTTGCCTAGTCTGCCCCCTGGGTCACCAGCCTCCCTCCTCAGCCTACATTTGCTCATTTGCCTACTCTTATATGTCTTAGTAGGTACCAGCATCTGTCTACCCTCCCTCTACTTTGGATGATCACCTTCATTTTTGTAATCAGTCCCTGGAAGATTCATCTTGATTTGCACTCACCGTAGCTGCTTGAGTCCCTGAATCACCTAAATTCCTTGATGCTGGGTGAACCGGTCCCTAAGGTCCATCCAGCTTGCCACGCTCGCCTTACAGGGCCAGTTGCCCTTTGCACCTTTGAAATAAGACTACTTGGAACCATGGATTTCAAGTGAGGTCTCTGAAAAGAAGTATGAGGAACCACTCTGTAAGCTTGATCCCTTCCTACAATTAACGGTTACTATTTCAAATAAGTAAGATGCTTTTAGATTCTCAGCTTTATCAGGGAATTTCAATAATGACCTGAGAGTTTCCTGGTCTGCTTTCAAAGACCTCAGATGTTTTATCATCCTAAACCTGAATTATATTTTAAAATCTGAATCATTTTGATCATTCAAATTCATTGTCAATAACCGTGAACACAAAATCACTCTGCCTTCCACAAAATGGAGGAAAAAAGAGGTCCCAAGGAAGCAAGGATCAAGCTCCTTCTTTCTTTCTGCTCTATCATTATAGCACTTGGTTTTCAGTCTCCAGGTCCAACAAGCTGCTGAAGCTCCATCCATCACTTCTATCTTCCAGAGTGCAGGAAGAGAAAGGAAGAAGGCATCTGTCCACAGTGTCAGTTTTTTTTTTTTTTTTAAGCATCCTGTTTAAATATTTTTGCCAGAACTTCATCAAATGGCCACAGAAAGTTGTTAGGCTAGAAAATATCATCTTTAACCAGGTGTACTGTAACCCCAATGAAAATGGATTCTATTCTACTTAGAAGAAAAGAACCACTATTGGGTAGTTGCTATCTATCTGCTAAAACTTGAAAACAGGCTGACTAGTACTTCAGGTGTTCTTTGTTTACATATTTTAAAGTATTTTACTTAAGTCTCCTTTTTTTTATCCAACTTTTTGCTTCAAACCTCAGTAACAAGTCATTGAATTTTAAGTATGCAAACATTTTTTCATTTTGAAATTTAGATTTTTAACATGCATTTCTGGTTTTTGTTACCATCTCTGTGTGTCCATACAAGATTGGTTAGGTTCCTCCGCACTCTGCTCCTCTTTTGTGATTGATAGTTACTCAATCAGAACAGCATTTTTATGGCTCTCAATCCTGGTGAATCACATTCACTTTCGGATTCTTAATTCATCGAGTTGTGAATCTTTGTTTCTTTATTTTTGAGAAACTGTCTTGTGTACATTTTCAAGGTGGGGGTGCTGTATCTGACCAGTAAGCATTTTCCTTTTCCTGCCAATTTCTTGCTCCATTCTCCATCAGCCTGATTTGTCTGGAGATTCTATCTACAAGGGCTGGCCATGTGATGCTGGTTTGGTTAGCATGTTCTGCTTTTCCTGTTAAGTGATTGCTGCAGGGACAGCAAATGATCCAACAAAAGTCTGTCACTGAGATCAGTGTGAAGGGCATCATTGTTTCTCTTTTCAAGATTGTGAGGGGCCGTCTCCAATATCATGGGGGTGGGAAGAGCGTGGGAGAGAGCATGCATGTGCACCCAAGAAGGAGACCAACACAGAGCAAGGCAAGGCTGAGAGTGGAACTGGGAAACTTTCTGGGTGCCTCTTTTCAGAACCTGAATCAAGCCCGCCTAATGCTGGTGTTGTTCCTGGCCTTTCACGTAACATAAGCCAACAACGATCCTTTTTCCTTTTAAAATCATTTGAGGTGAGTGTATGCGCCATGTAGCTGAAGGAGTTCTCATCATTCAACCTGGTAATGTTTGCTAGGTTCTTAGTCACCACACCAGCCAACTGTTTTTGCCTTGTTTGTTAAAGTGGACAGGATTTATTAGATGCAGTCGACCCCTGCAGGTGTCAGCTGAGTTACAAAAGTGGTAAGAATAATTCTTCAGGAAGCCCCTCCAGTGCCTGTTTTCGGTGGTGCTATGGCGAAGTGCTCAGGTTGGTGTCAGTATGACAAAGGACCCGTTTCTACTTGAACTCCATCTCACCAGTTTCTCTGCTGATTCTCCTTCCTCAGCACATAAAGAACACAGACACAACTGACCAGAAACATGGCTGCATATCAGAGAGAAGGAAAAGTCAAAGGCAGCAAAAGTAACTGTATTTTCAGAGGACAACAGGGAGCCAGCCACGTTTCAGAATGTTTTGAAGGAAACTAAAATCTCTTGGGAAATCTATTAATGAGGTCTCTAAGTTCCACAGAACTTAAACCTTTGAGCAGTTCTGGAAAGCAACCAAGAGTTCCCCAAGATTAACAAAGATCCTCATATACTTGACCTGTAATTATCCATTAAATATAAAATGGCAAGGTACACAGGGGAAGAGATGCAAAACTAACATTTTTTGAGGGCTGATTGTGTGTTAGGTATATGCCAAGTTTTTTTTTTTTTTGTGTGTGTGTGTGTGTGTGTGCAGAATCTGATACTAAAGAAAGAAGGTAGAGGCATTTTCAAAGCCACAACTTTCTAAGGAATATGGAAATGTAATGAAAATAAAAATATAGTACCTGTTAGATAGAAAATACTTAATAAATAGTTGAAATCATGATTGTTGTTAATGGTGATGCTATCCCTGGCTGTGGGAACATTTTCAAGAGTACTAAGATTGGATTTCTGTTACCTTCACAGGGAGGCCAGGTACACAATGGCTCTTGTGTTCTTTCTGACTCAGCAAACTAAAATACCTGCATCATTGTCCCTCTCAAATATTAAAATTCATTTTTTTTTTGTTTTGATATGGGAAATTGAACTCGGTGTGCTCTTCTGCTGAGCTACATCCCCAGCCCCCAGCCATTTTTTTTAAATGCTATTTTGGATCTCACCAGTTTGCTGAAACTGGACTTGAACTTGTGATCCTCCTGACTCACTGTCCCAAGTCACTGGAATTACAGGCTAAAATTCAGATTTGTAAGTCTACAGTATTAGTGAATCAGAATCCTTGAACATGGAACTTATGTCACCTGTATTTTTATCATGTTCCCTAGCAACCTCTTGGCCTCAGGGGTTTCACTATGGGAAGGGAGGTGTGAGGAATCATTGTATTTCACTAACTCTTAATTTATCTTTGCAAATTATCTAATTAATTAAAATTTGGCCAGAGAATAATTTCAAAATAGATTCAGTAGCAATAAAATTAATTCTGTCTTTCAAGTCTCAAAACATCTTTTGCAATGACAGCACAGTTTCATTGACTAAACTATGACAATTATGTGGCAAACACACCTTATTTTAATGTATGACAAAGCCAGCACTTGGGAAGATTATATATCCCAATTTAACTTATTTCCCTCTTTTTTCCTTTCCCTTTTCTTTTTCCTTCCCTTCCGCCTTTCTATTCAGCTTATCCTTATAATGCAGTATTTTAGTGTGATCAGCAGAGGGCACCAGGCTGCAGCAAGTCTGGGCATCAAGTATCTAAAAGAGAAATTGCTAATTGAATTCAAAGAGGATAGATTAAAATGAGCTTATACATATTGCTACATACAGGAATCTCGCTGCATTTTAATTATTATGATTGACATGGACTGTCATGATCACATGGCTCGAAAAACAAACTTCATTTTTAGTAGCTGAGTTTCAGGATGTCCCCTTCCCTTTGAGAGAATTTAATTCTCTTTTCAACCCTGAATTCCTGAATATAATACTCTTAAATAAGGCGAACTCTGCTCAGACCCATTGCCAACAGATTTGTGACTCCTCCTGAAACCCTTGTTTTATTGGTTTGTTCTACTGTGTAATTGTTTAGTTTAACTTGGTAAACATGTCAGTTTTCCCAGGATAATTAGGTGGATAAACAAAATGTTCAAAAAGAAAGGGAGCCAATTAGACTTTTTATCAGAGATATGCACATAAAACAAGTCTTTGAAAATGGATGGACTTTTCCTTAGAGATTTGATCCCAAATTAGAGTTCCTGGAATTTACAAGGGATGAAAGGAGTCAACTTTCTTAAATATAATAAAATCTCAATTATTTTGTTGAGGAGAGCAGATATAGGAGAGGAACTCTCACGTGCTTCAAATTCACATTTGGGTTAGTACGTGGTGGAACATGCATGTACTAAGAGCATAATTTTATCTCTACTTACTCATGTTCACTTTTAAACAAGTTGGATACCTGGGTGAGAATGTTCCACAGCTGTGGGTAATTTTCTTGCAACTGGCCTAAAGTAGATAAGTACCCAACCTTTCTATGCTATTAACTATTTTGCCCAGTGTGTTCTAGACACTCATATATTGAATAGATTGAGAGATGAAAAATTATCCTGAATTTTACAGCCTGTGAATAAATTAAGTATTTTTTGTAGACTTTAAAAGAAATCTTTAGAGAAGCAAATAACATCTATTTATTTTATTCTATTTTTTTTTTTTGGTCATTGAAAATAGACTCATACTTAGAGTGTAATATCTGATCCGACTTCTTTCCAGACTTTATCTCATGTTGTCTGTTTCTCCTTAATATAGTTTTATCTTTAATTAAAAGATGGTTCAAGAGGTTGTGGTTGTGGTGTGAGGCTCTGGGTTCAATCCTCAGCACCACATATAAATAAATAAATAAAATAAAGGTATTGTGTCCATCTACAACTAAAAAATATTTTTTTAAAAATGGAGTTCTCTAAGAGCTGGGGTTATGGCTGAGCGGTAACGCGCTTGCCTAACATGCTTGAGGCCCTGGGTTCAATTCTCGGCACCGCATACAAATAAATAAAAATAAAGGTCTATCAACAAATATTTTTAAAATATTTTAAAAAAATGGGGTTCTCTAAGTACATATCTGTTTGTTTCCTTTTGAAAAGTTTCATAATACAATGCAAAGAATAAAATCTGTACTAATATGTTTTCTTTATTACTTCTTAAAAGTTTTATTGTTTTCATAATTATTCTCTCTGCATTCTGGAAAGCTGTTCAAAATTAAAAATCTTCACAATTAATAAAAATATGCATCTAAATTTAAGGATTTATCTCCCCCAATGATCATAATATTATGTAGACACTACCACTCCTTCACACTTCAAGCTGATGTTCATTCTCCAAACTTCTCTATTCTTATGACCTGATCAAAGAATATCTTCTAGGAAAAACAAGTCCCTCTTGTTCCGTGGTAATAGGGCTTGTTTTTCTTTATACTTTTCTCCGGGTTCTTAACTTGCTCCCAGTCTTGTCTAGATTTCTATACTGCTCTTTCTATTGTTTTTCTCAAAGTCCTTTCCATTTGTCACAATAACTATACCTGTTACCACTGACAATGTCAGAAGTCTTTGTCTCTTGTGTGCCTTAGCAATGGGCTGGATGCCGCTACTCAGTCCCTTGTGAGATTAAGTCCCATGCAGGTACGGATTTGTATGTGAGTAGTAAACAGAGCCTTATGTTGCTAATTATGGAGGAGACTTTCAGGGGAAGAAATAAAGCTGAGGAACATGGCTGAGGCTATGAATTACAACACTGTTGGAAGTTAGTTATTAATCACTGCCAGAGAAGCCTCGTGTTTGAGCCTGCCACGTGCCTGTGAGCAGTGATAGTCTGAGGAGAGAGTGGCTTCCTCTCCCAAACCTATGTTCAACATTGTGGCCCTGAGGTAGTGATTTGGGAACATGTTTTCTAAAGGGTTCCTAGATATTTCAGTGGCTTCACAAGGATTTTTAAAAATTTATACTCTTTTTATTTTTTTTAAATGAACCAGCTATATTTTTGAACGGAAATTTGAAAACAATAAATTATTAAGAAATAAATAAAAGTCATCCTAAAATAACAAAATCCTAGATTGAAAAGTTTCAAGATGTAAAAATCTCACTACCTTGAATTCTACTACCTTCAATCCCACTATTATTAACAACATGTAAAAATTATTCCAAATATTTCTGTATGTGTGTGTGTGAGTGTGGACAAAAACATCATTATAAAAATGTGATCTGCTTTAAAATGAGTTTACATTTAATTTTACTTTAATTTAACAGAAGAGGCAAAAGATGAAGTGAAACTGAAAAAAACGCTGTACTTCAGGTAAAAGTTTCTTTACCATAAAAGGTAGTAAGCTCTAAAGAATCTTGGGATTCTTTCCTCATACACTTTAAGAAATCTGTTGAGATAAATCAGGCTGGTAATTTATTCTAAGCTCTGACCTTGTTAAATTGAATTCAGGTTCTTCTTTTATCCTGTGCACGTGGGATGGATCCTGGACTAGACACTGGGCACTGTGAGCCTCTGTTTTTTCACCTGGGGCCTGATTGCATCACCTTGGACTGGCAGGTAGAGCTCCCCAGTGCTACAAACCAGTGATCAAGTATAAGCAACATACCAGAACCCACACTTTGTAAAAGTGAGCAGAATCTGATTCATTCTCCCTCCTCAGTTGCCTCTCAAAGTAAACAGTCAATGAGAGTTGGAATAGATGAAAGAGAAGGGCAATGTCTAAACTCCCCCTGCCGAGCACCCCCAATATGTCTTATATTTGACCATTATTTGATCTGTGGATGAATCCAGGAAGGATCCAAGATGGGGTAATTTTCCTTACGGGATAATGGTAACAGTCATTCTGCTGATTTTTCATCAGATGGGTTAAAGATCACCATTTGTTGAATATCAACAAAGAAGAATATAATTCCATCCTAAGACTTGATCTCATCTGTGTAGACCCTCAGAGAGGGGTAAACAATTACCAGAAACTAGAGGGCAGGGAGGAGAAGCATCTGGCTCAGCTGTTATCCAAGCAGCCCTTGAGATCTCGAAGGCCATCTCTCAAATAAAATCCACCAACAGAGAAGTTGGCACTCTTTGCTCAGAGCAACTGTGTTCAGAAATCAAAGAACACTGGTGTTATAGTGTCTTATATCCTTCTATGCCAGTTGGACAATATTAGCAATGTAGCATTGTGTCCTCAGGTAGTTTGTGAAGAACACAAGATTTTTATCACAACAGCTGGGAAATCCTTAATGAAATCGCAACTTAAGTTTTTTGTTTTTCAAAATATGGTACACAATCCTTCAATTCAAAAAGAAAAAAAAATTTTTTTTTCAGCAAAAGGCATCTGAGACCACCCTTGGAAAACTAAGTTGAAATTCTAGTAACCACATTAGTAAGCTTATTAAATCTATGGCTCTAGTAACAGTGAGACTGAGCTGTGAGTAAAGGTGAGAAGATCAACAACATGGTCTCTGGGAGGTGCAATGCTTTAGGTATATTGTGTGGATAATTGCATAACAACAATGCGGTAATCCTACTGAACAACAATGGTACGTTGTCTAGTCACAATAAGGAAGTAAACAGTTACCACTGTTGCCATCACAAGTTCCCTAGACACTTTCTGCACTTGTGGTAATATTAGGTTTTTCAACTTTATCCAGAGAGTTGAATTCATCTACTGCTAAATGGAAAAAAAGCACCATAGAAGAGAAGATAGCAACTGAGTGATAAGCCTTGTTCCACTTCGGTGATGTCCTCATTTGTGTGCTTCTTAGCATTTGTGTATTTGGGGAGGCAGATCCTGAAATGGGGCAAAGTCAAAATTTCTTTTGAGTCTTCCAATTAGGTAATGAATAGAGAATATTTATTCAGGGATCAAATGGTCCTCAAAGACAACCTTCCCCAAAGATGGGAAATAAGTGACTTAAACCTGGTAGATTTTAAGAACAGCCTGTAATCTAGAACTAATTTTTCATCATTCTTGAGGCAATGCACTTCCAATTTGATGGTCTGTGAATTATGAAGTTCTGCACTTTGACTGCTGGGGACCCAATCTATTCTTGTCCCCATGTGATCCTTTAGGATTGGACCTCAGGTGGTTCTTTTCCTAGACTTGTGTAACATCTCTTCATCCCTGTGCTGATCACAATTCAGCTGAGACTCAGATACCAGCTGCACATCTTTCTGTGCAGCTTTCTTCTTTGGGGAATCTGCCTGTGAACTCCAGCTGTGTGGCTCCTCTGGATTCCTGACCCTACTCCCTCAACCCAAGGCTCTCCCAGTCTCTCACGGAGAGCTCTCTTTGCTGAGCTTTGGCCTGGAAACTCCCCAGGCAGTAAGCTGAGGCAGCCAAAGGAATCACTATCTTTGTTTTCCATCACTAGGTCACTGTCCTATGCTGTTGATGATCAACATCTGAAAATCATTGTTTCATAGTATATTTTGTTCATTTTTTAGTTGTTTCGTGAGTGGGAGAAAGAGGGCAAATCTAGTCTCAATTAGTATGTCCTGAGTGGAAATAACCATGTAGACTTTAAATTAGAAAACATTCATCATTTCTGTGTCCACTAAAAATTGCTCATGATTCGAAACATATGCTATCTCTTAGGCTGATGAGCCACTTTACCTTCTGCAGCACAAGAGAAGCACATTGTCAAGTCAGGTGTCAGAGGGAGTTGGCAAGAGTCCTTAATGATATTACAGAGGTCTCTACAAAATTAATGAGCTACAGGTGGATCACTAAGATGGATAGCTCTGCTCTTGAATCTGGTTTCTCATGTAAATAAAATAAAATCTAGTTTATAAATTAAACTTACTCCATTTTATCAGATTTATTTCTCTTCTCTCTTTTTTAATAGCAGTATGTCTAGGGTTGCCTTTAGGATATGTAATCACTAGCAGATCTGTGAATGTAAATGCAAATGCACCACTTTATTCTAGGCCTGTGTTTTGCTTATCCAGTCTTAAAAATAAGTCTTGGTTTACATACCACAGACTAGAAGAAATGAGAATAGTATCGAAGAAAATAGATCTGGAGACAACAAAGTCGAATATACTTTGTTTTCTTTAGCTTCTGTGACTTCCACTGGAAGCTTTTGGAAGCTATATTAAACCTCTTTGTGGCAAGAGAATACTATGTGTATATTTAATACAATGAAAACATGAGTGGCACAGATAACATGAACGGGCAGGGCACATTCAGGAAGAAAAGGGCTCCTCATGAACAGGGTACAGAACTGCACAAAGTGAGGCTTCATGTTGGCTTCTAGCAAAGTTATAAGAAAACAGGAGAACTATTGTCTTGTTGTTTCTTACAGTGATCTTTATAATTTTCAGTTCATTTTTAATTGTATAAGTTTTAGGTATGGAACATTGAGCCTTTTAAGCAAGGCTGCAATTCAGGAAACAGAAAATTCAAATATGAAGAGATAAAATTAGGAGTCCGTGGACCAGGTATAAAGGTTTAGTATCCTAAAAAGTCACTTATCATATGGCAATCCTCTATAATCTCCTTTATAATTCAGCAAATTATCTCTTTATTAACATTTGCTTTTCATTTACTTAGTTTCTGGATTAGTAAGGAGAGTCAGGTCATAGTTTGGTTAAGCTTGATGTTAACCATGATAAAGCTGTTTTCTATTTGCAAGATATAATTACTCTTTTTATAAAAACCTACCTTTTTATAGGTTGATTCTTTCATTTTCTTCCTTTTTCTCTCTTGTTCTTTCACAGTTTATATGAAGTTCATTCTGTTCCCTAAAACTTATGCCAAATAATCCCACTAATAATGATATGTGCATTTCCAGACTCATACAACATTTAGAGTTCATGTTATCCAATTGTGTATTTGACAGGATAGTACCTTGCTAATCCTTGTGTATTTTAAATATTTAAGTACTGTCAAACTGTTTACAAACTTTCTGAATGCTGACTCCCTATATTTTTCTTCTTTTATGTTTTCTCTTCCGTTTAGCCTACTGCTAAGTCAAGGCCAGATTCTTGATAAAAACTTGTTGTCTCGAAACTAATTCTGAGGATTTAAAGCTGAATAGAACCCCTCTCTTAGAAAACTATGGCCTTAACTCATTTAATAGTTCAGAAAAATAAAACAGGAAATAATTGCTTGTGAAGGGCCACACAAGAAGTTAGGTATGAAGCTAAATTTGGACCTGGGAGTTTCAGACTCAATCCTAAACTCAAAACCAAAGGCCACACAGCTTCCATCTATATAGTTAGATTAACAAAGCATTCAGAAAAGCAAAGCTGCTCTTGTACTGAAGGAAGGTTTGAGACTGTGTATTCTTTGTAGAAAGTAAGATAATGGCTCTCATTAAAATGTCCCACCCCAGTATGCTGGAGCTACTGGCAGAGTCAAATTGTTGAAGAGGAGCTTGGTAGAAAAGTCCCCTCTGGCCCCCTGGATGGAAGGAAGGCTCTCCTGCGCTGTGGTGGCTGGTTGTTTGGTTGTATGTAGGCAGCGGAGAGTCATTTCCTCATCTTTATTCCAAATGAAGCTGGACACTCCCTTTTCATTTTTGAAAGGTAATCTGTGTGAGAAGGGAGCCAGCGTGTTTACCCAGTGGGCTTGGAGCCAGCCAAAGGCCGCCTACTTTTCTCAGTCCTTCCCCTCTCTGTTTCCCAATCATCCCTCCTCTAAGATGGCCAGATATGAAAAGTTGCCAATCAGGATGCCAGAACTTCAAAGGGATCCATTGCATGTGCACACAAAGGCTCACTTGTTCAGCACTTGGACGGAGATGCCAGTGGCTTCCAGGCAGACAGAGAATCTGAGGTTTGTCTTCACTTGACTTCTCCTCTGCGCCATCTGGCTGACGGAGAAGCCTTTCTCTTCACTTCCTCGGCCGAAACCAAGTGAAACTGTGGGTGAAAAGGAGCGCCGTTTCAGCCTCATAGCTCACTTCCATTTTTAAATGAACAAATAAGGTCATCTCTGCTTCTGAAATTCATTAAATGATGAGGGTTCCCCATTATTATCAATAGAATTTATTATTCTATTTGCTTTTAATAACCCTGATATACAAGATCACACATTTTAGAAATTAATATAATAGGTATCTACCTGAGGGTCTTATTTTGATGTGTCATCAAGGCACTTTATCCATGTCCCTCTAAAACAGAAATACTCCCCGAATGTTCCACATAAAGCACAAAATTCTTCTTAAAATACTTGAGATGCTACTCAGTATTCATTCTTTGGCAGAAACTTAAAAGAATTCAAATGCCCTGGGAGGATAGTGTTTTTAGCAGGTATTTGATGCTGGTGTGAATGTTTCTGATCTGTTTCAGAGCACAGATTTTGATGACAAGTATGGTGGGGTCAGAAGGGCAAGGGCGCTTGTGGATGAGAATGAAATCTATCTGGAGGCAGAAAAGGCAAGAGATTTGAAGATGTGGGGTCAGGCTTAAGCAAGGTTGCCAGGGTATGTGTGTATGTGTATGTTTTACTGTGTTAAGAACACTTAGCTGCTTGAGATCTCCAGAACTTAACTCATCTTGCATGTAAGACCCATGGAACATCAATCAACTCCTCTTCTTCTGACCCCAGCACAGCAACCACAGTTCTACTGTCTGCTTCTAGAAGTTTGTTTCTTTTAGACAACTCATATAAAAGAAATCATGCAGTACTTGTTTTTCACTGATTGGTTTACTTCACTCAAGATAATGTCCAAAGGCACAGTTTTTAAGGAAGCATCATTCTCAGGCTCATGCCAGAGTAGGTTCAGTACCAGAGATTGAGTGTCTCCTTAAATTTTGCAACTTTGGAGCTATATTTGCCTTATTCATGTCCTAGGACCTGCTTCTAAGATACTTTCCCAAAAAACTCTTCCTCTTTCCACAGGAGCTGCTGTGGGTGAGGCAATATATGTTGGATAAAGTAAAAAGAAGTGATTCTGTAAGTCTTTAATTTTAGGTAACTCCAGATCATCATTTCACCTTGGAAATAGAACTAATATTTGCTATTTTAACTGTCAAGAATGGTGAAAAGTCTGACATTTTATTCTACTAAACTGCCCTAAACTAAAAAAAAAAAAAATCATGTTATGGCTTCATGGATGCTGAAAGAAGTCAGGTAATTCCTGGATCAGAAACCAGTGGCTTTATTATTCCAATGGAGGTTTTAGCCATTTGTCAGCTTTTGTGTTGGTCCTTTGAACTCCAGCTCCCTTGGGTGACAGGAAAAGGTCAGATGGTACAGGCAGTGGGTTGCAATACAGGAAATAAACCTCAAAATTAAGGAACTATTTTGTAATGGATAAGTAAGAATGCTGTTCATCACTCTGGAGAGAAACAGCTCTGGTATGTTACATAGTAAGCATGCTTGCTCTTTATTCCAGAAGGATCCCTTCTATATTTGCTTCCAGAATTTGTTTTTATGTGAGAGTGAAACAAACCCTTCTCTTGTTTAACACTCTGTTATACTGAGAGGCTTTGTTTATATACAGCTAAACCGAATTGTAATTAAGACAGACCTTGAGGGAGGATGGAATACTAGAACTGAACAAAATGTAGCTGGCTTAGGGTGAAAAGATATTTGGGTAGTGAGAACTCAAAAGAGTGTAGGCGGGACAACTAATAACTAGCATTAGAGGATAGGAAAATTTCTGGAAGGCTTATCCTCCACTGTCCTTTAAGGGAAATATCACATAGGAATTGCAGCTAAAGCATAGGGTAAATAGTAGAAAACATCAGAATGTGGGTATATTTTGGGGGGTACTTATTGCCATTTTCAGCAAAGCCCTTCAGGAGTGAGAGATGGCCTCAAATTATAGTAGGTCAGACTTCAAGAAGACAGGAAACATCTCTTTTGTTAGAAAGGTGATGTCTGTGAGAAGTGTGTGGTATAAATTGCTGATGAGTCCTGCAATTTGAGGTGTGAAGATCTGAGAAAGCCCCCTTTTCTGCTAGTTCCAGTTAGAGCAATTTCAAGTGATGGGAGCAGTGTGGTTCTCCTTAGCTGGAGTAAACACTGTGCCTACAAACTCTTGCCTGCAGCCAGAGTTCTCTGTAGATAATGGGAACTAGATCAAAAATATGAGTTTAGGTTTTGATTTTGCCATTCTAAGCCTATTTTGTGAAATGATCCCCAACCAGTCTGCTCATTTGAGAAGTCAATAGATAATGAAGAGAACACGGTTGTCAAGATGTAAAGGGAAATATAGATAAGATATTGGTTATTTTATATGTGGAACTAATTGGAAACAAATATATTAAAAGCCTACTAAGATTCGAGAAATGGTTTTGGCAAAGAGATTCCAAACTTGATCTACAGACCTTGTGAGTGACACACCCTGTCAATGAATCTTGGGTCCCAGTTGGAATTGGGGGGTGAAAGCTCCAGGACCTACTTCAGTGTTCATAGATAATTGTGAATATGGGGAAATATCCCAGGCAAATGACCAAGGAAAACGAATGAGTGTTTTTACAGGAAGTAGAGCCAGAGGCTATAGAGGGACCAACTGTGGAATTTCTTCCAGAGCCAGGACTGGGCATCTTCTCAATGTTGCCCAGCTGGGTTTCATATAATTGCTCAGGCCAGTAAGCATGGTGTGTTTGCCAGTCCATACAGGAGGTTTTATTATGGTTGTATGATTCCTTTTCTAACAGATTGTATCAAATATGCTGAGAGCAGGATTCTCTTAGTTCATAGGTCACCAGACTATGAAGAACAGAATCTGGACCATAGAGAGGGAACTACCAGAGAGCCTGGATTTGGAACTAGCTGCGGTCACCTAGGGGTTGTCGCACTGGAGAGAAGTGTGGTTTTTTTTTGGTGTTGTTGTTGTTTGTTTGTTTTTTGTAGGAAAGTGTGTTCTTTTGTGTACATGGAAGGAGTAGAAAATTCAAAAGCATAGACCATAGCAAAGATCACTGATTGTCTACCAAAAATCCAATTTTCTCCTCCTTCTCAATTTTAAAATCCCAAATTCATTTTAAGAATATATTCACTCAGCTCAAGGATTATATTTCTCAGCCTCTCTTGTAACCTTGGTCAGCCATGTGACAAGCTTATGGCAAATGACCTATAAGAGGTAGCATTGTATTATATTTCTAGAAAAGAGAAGTTTCAAACTCTTTTTTTTTGTTTTGTTTTCAGTCCTGCTTCCTGGAGCATGAATACAATGGCTGAAACGCTAGTTGTCAGTTTAGATGGTGAGGATGAGGCTTCTCACTGTACAGATATTGGAATGCAAGGTCCTGGCTATAGGTTAAAACATTGACAATTCAAGTAACTGCTGAATCAGGCCCGGGCTGCCAGAATTCATAGTTCTTTTGTATGACAGAATAACACAGTTTGTGTTTGATCCATTGTTAATTTGTGTTATCTTTTTCATACATATTTGAACCTAATTTTGACAATTGTAAAATTCTGTACAAATATAAGGATATTGTTAACATTGTAAGTCAAGACATCTGTGAGAAACATGGCTTCATTAGTCTTGCTAACAGAAACCAAGTCAAGTTTATTCATTAAAAATAATTTTAACAATGGGGTTGAAGGGTGTTTTTATTCTGATTTATAGCATGCCGTTCTAACCTAAGCATCCCTGTGGTTCTAAAATCTTAAGTCCATTTGGGCACAGTACCTTGCCATATTCACAGGGACTTAAAAGGTAATTGCTACATCAAGGATCTTGCTGATGGAACATTAATAGGCTGAATTGTTTGACAATATGGCTCCATCTAGAGTAACACTACTAACTGAACCAAAGGTGGAGAACTAATAATGTAGTCAATACATAGGCTGGTTAGTGTCCTCTGGTTTGTATGTTCTGGTATAAAAAGAGGATCATTCAGCATCTCTCTGTCAGCAGTGTGAACTAGGAAAACAAGATAGGTATCAGTAATGGAAGATCAAGCTTAAGGCAGGAGAAATGGTCAGAGTCAGACTGTGATAGCCACATGTAAGTGGAGTAGAGGATGGCAGAAACCATGAATGGAGAGAAACTTGGGTGAATAGAGGAAATAGAATAGAAGATGAGGACACTGCCAAATACAGTACAAGAAGAGGAGACAGAGAGAAGAGATGAGGAGAATACCAAGAGTCTTGTCAGGGGCAGATCTCTGAGCCCCTGTTCCTGAGGTCCTGGTGGCTGTAGAGCAACCAGGTCTTGTTCCTGAATGCGAGGTAAAACCATGTCCCTGGGCTTCCTGCCTGCTTTATCTCTTGTCCTCCAATCTATTCTCATAATGACACATTATCTAAATCTTTTTTTCCTATCTGAAAGAGCCTAATTAGAATGATTGTGATGTAAATCAATATTTATGTACCTCGTTGCTGAAACCATAATGACATTTTTTTATTACTGGGAGCTAATGTACCTAATTTTAAATTATTTGAATTTAATTTTGCAAAAGGTTGAATTGAGGCAATTTGTTATATCAAAACCAATGTGATAGAAGACAGTTACAATAAGGTTATATGGAAGAGAAAGATCAGTTATAGCAAGAACCTAAAAGGACATAAGAATCTTTTGAAGAAAATAATAATCTACTGCATATTTTCAGACTGGTGGTAAGCACTTTTTATGTTAGCAGCCTTCTCAAGTAGATGGTCTTCTCACCCCCACTGTGAAGTTAAGAGCATGGAGGCTAAAGGTTAAATATTTGCCATGGTGACTGGATTGCAGAGCCAGAATTTGACCTAGGCTCTCTGACCAAATCTACATTCATAACCACTATGCTGTTGTGATTCTCTGCTTACCTTGAAGCATTCTGATCACTCTTCTAATCGATAAGTAGCTCCAAGCTGTGGCAGAGTACAAATGGATAATATTGACAGGGCTTCTCTGAGGAAGCTGGTGGGCCAGGAGCCATTTCACAGGGGATCCAGGAAATATCTTGGACCTAGACCTACCAGGCCAATTGAGGGGTTCTTGGGTCATTCTGCAGGAGAGAAGCAAGTGAGCTTCTTCAGAGAATAATGAGACAATTCTCATTCCACACCCTGTTAGTACCTAGGAACTTACGGTAAAGTTGAAACTACCATTAACACAGGAGGCTGTAGTGTTCTAGTTACCCACATGGATTCTGAATCTAGGCCATTGGCACTTTCCATGAGTGTGACTCAAGGCAGGTTCATTAAGCTGTCTTCCTGTTTTTCATCTGTAAAAGGGAATTTCATTCAAAAAGGATTTCCTAAGACTATTATAAGTATTCAATGATTTAATGCAAGTAAAGCTCTTGAAAGAGATAGGAGGAGCTCAGTAAATAGTGGTATCATTACAGTTATAGTTCTCTAAACCTCTCACTGTCTCCAGCTGTCAGATCCAGTGGGCTGAAGGTTTCAGTGGACATCAGAAGGGCTATCCTGAGGGTGGATGGGAGCAACGAACCTCATCTTTCCTCCTCCAGGCTTGAATGATTGGTACTGTTAATAAAGCTAGACCTGTCACACTTTATCACAATCATCAATAGCAACAGCAACTAATGTCTCCTACATGTTTAGTAGATGCCAAGCACTTTAAACACTTCCCATAAATCATGGGCTTTATAGTGGGTAAGAAAAAAATCAAAATTGTTTTAAAGTTATAGTATTGAGGGGAAAAAAAGAGAGGCATTTGCTCAATTAGACTGTGTCTGAGCTCTTTGAAACACAAGGAGATTCTGCTCTATATTTTTATAAATTAGTTGAGAAGAGAGCTGGCCATAAGCACATCTCAGAATGAAAAGCTGAATGAAAGTACAAGTATAGGCATTGGCTCACGACACCCAATTCACATGAAAACGCTGCTGTTTACTGAAAGTATAATGACTGGGTTAATGTGCACCATTTCCTTCCTTTTCTGTTTGCTTCATTAGAGTTTCCAGTTAACTACTCATTCACCAAAATGAACTCAGCTTGAGGAGTAGGGGATTCCTAGAAATGAGTGTGACCAAGCTAGGCAATGCAAATACATCCAATGTTTCCTCTTACTCTCAGCCTACTAGAGATGAAACAGACATGAGAACCAGGCTTACATCACACCTCTTGTTGAGTTGAAGACCATTATCACTTTATTCTATAAATGTTTATAAGTGATCTATTTCTGAATTAATGTTGCATAACAAGTGATTCCAAATTTCAGTGGGTTAGAACAATGGGCATTGATATAGTTCTGGTGTGTAGTGAATCAGTTTAGGCTGGGATTGCTGTGCTCACTCGCATTTCTGGAGATTGTCTGACACCTGATTGGGGCTGGCTTTCTCTGGGAAGACTGGAAAGACATGGCTCTCTTTCATGTATCCTTCGCCCTCTAGGAGGCTAACCAATCCTGTGCTTATGCTATGGCATAAGTGCAAGACCAATCCTGCAAACAAGACTCCCTTTATAACATCAGTGAACATTTTATTGGCCAAAGTAAGTCATGTGTCTAACCTATGTTCCAGAGGTTGGGAAATGGGTTAGATTCTAGTTCTTGAGTTAGAGAAATCCCTGGATACAAGAAAGAGTAATGAATGAAAATAATCCTTGCAATCTCTACAGGTACCTCTTCCACCTCCCTCCTGGAAAACTATACCCTCAATAACATATTTTTCAAATTTAGTTTTAATTTTAATTAAAGTTACTTATGTATATAAAAGAGTCAAATATTCAGTTAGAAATATACAGTCCCCTAACAATTCTCTTTTAGCTGCTTTTTAAAAAGAATTAAATCTAAATTTCTTTTTTTCCTTAGTATTTTTTAAATTGCTGATGGACCTTTATTTTTCTATCTATCTATCTATCTATCTATCTATCTATCTATCTACCTACCTACCTATCTACATATCTATTTATTTATATGCAATGCTGAGAATCAAACCCAGTGCCTCACACATGCTAGGCAAGTACTCAACCACTGGGCCACAATACCACCTCCTAGCTAATTCTTTTGATGTTGACATCCAGAACTCTTTTCAATTTTATCATTGCCTATTGACTTCTTAGTAGGCAAGGTAAATGTTTATCTTCTACTGCCCTCGCTTTCACTTCACATGAACAACACCCTTGCTCCTGTGTTTTCTACATTGTTCACAAATTTGTTCAGATTGTTTTTTAGTATTTAGATCCTTCACACATAGCAAACACTTCTGATCATTGATCCATAAAATAAACTGATTATTTTTCCTTTTTTGCCCACTTTTTCTTGTTTCTGAAGCTAATTATTGTCTTACTTTTCTTTGCCTGTCTATTAGTATCACTAATTCAGTTTCCGTTCTCTTTAAATTGTCTAGTTTCTTATCATGTTCATCTCAATTTATTTCCATAGAGCTATTTCTCTCATCGATGATGACCTAGTCCATCTGGTGTGACTGTCTGGTATCACCCTCATTCTAGAGATAAGTATTTCCTGGACCTGACCTTTTGATGCTTGGATGATTCCCTCTGCTGATAGAATATTTCCTTTTATACATTCTTAACAAAGATTAGTTGAAAAACCTTCTAAAAATGAACACAGATTCATAGAGATAGATATTTAAAATTAGCAAAAGCAGAAATTTATATTTTTGGCATTGTACGCTGAAGCTTTTATAGATGTTCAAAAAGCATTCTCCTTTAGCTTATTAGTAAGGATATTTGCCCCAATATTTTATAATGTAATTGTTTAAATAAGAAAATTCAGAAAAACTATAAAATGAATAGTAGTAGTTGATAGTTGCCTGCATCAACCTAGGTTTTACATGCACAACCTAGGTTTTACACAAAACTGTATATAATTATATCTATTTTTGAATTTATTCAAAGTTTAATGGTTGACACTCTGAAATTTACCTCTAAATATCTCAGCATACATCCCTAAGAATGAGAATAATCAACAACAAAAACAATATTCTTCACACACTTGAGAATATCTAGTGTCAGGTCCACATTCAAATTTTGCCAAAATGTTTTTTATTCTTGTTAAAAACCAACAACTTCAAACATCACAGTGTCAAATCTAGGTTCATACATCGCAGTTAATTGATTGGTATTTTTAGGCTCTTTTAATCTAGAAAAAATTCTCTATTAAAATATTCTATAATTCCCTCTGGCCAAATGAACTTCTTTTGGCATATAGTTCTATGAGTTTCAACACACATTTGATTCATACAGTCATCACCATCATAGGATACAGAACGGTTTCATTACCTAATATTTCCTTAATGTTCCCTCTTGTAGTAGTCACTCCTTATATCTGCTCAAGATTGCTGATAACCATTGATTCCAGAAACTCTCACCCATAGGTAACTCCATCCTGCTGTTTTTCACCACATATTGTATAAATGGAATCACGTAGTATATAACTTTTTGAAACTGATTTCTTTCACTTGGCACAATATATTTCAACTTCATTCATGTTTTTGTGTGTATTAAGAATTAATTTCTTTTTAAATATTCAAGTAAATGCACCATGATTTTTCTTTACATGTACTCATAGAAGAAAATGTGGGCCATCTCTAGTTTCTAATGATCATGAATAATACTGCCATAAATGTTTGTGCATAGATTTTTGTGAGAATATAATTTTCATTTCTCTAAGCACCCAGGAATGGCTTGATATATCAAATAGTAAGTGTATTTTTGTTTTTTAAAGAAACTCCAAATCCTTTGACTTCGGTAGTGTACAACTTTACATCCTTATCAGCAGTAGATGAGAGTATTCTTGATAATTGCCATTATGACTGGACTAAGAAAAAAAATCACAGTGTAGTTTTAATTCACATTTCTCTAATTGCTAGAGATGTTGAACATTTTTTCAAATATTTGTTGATCATTTGTATTTCTTCTCTGAAGTGCCTGTTCAGTTCCTTTGCCCATTTATTGATTGGGTTATTTGTATCTTTGGTGTTAAGTTTTTTGAGTTCTTTATATGTCCTGGAGATTAATGCAATATCTGAGGTGCAGGTGACAAAGATTTTTTTCCCCATTCTGTAGGCTTTCCCCTCATGTTCTTGATTGTTTCCTTTGCTGTGAAGAAGCTTTTTAGTTTGATACCATCCGATTTATTGATTCTTGATTTTACTTCTTGCACTTTAGGAATCTTGTTGAGGAATCTAGTTCCTAAGCTAACATGATGGAGATTTAGCTCTACTTTTTCTTCTAGTATGCACAGGGTCTCTAGTCTAATGCCTACATCCTTGATCCACTTTGAGTTGAGTTTTGTGCAGGGTGAGAAGGGTCTAATTTCATTTTGTTACATATGGATTTCTAGTTTTCCCAGCACCATTTGTTGAAGAGGCTATCTTTTCTCTAATGTATTTTTATGGTGCCTTTGTCTTGTATGAGATAACTGTATTTATGTGGGTTTGTCTCTGTGTCTTCTATTCTGTTTCATTGGTCTTCATGTCTGCTTTGCTGCCAATATTATGTTGAAGAACAGACTCTTATA
This sequence comes from Ictidomys tridecemlineatus, assembly GCF_052094955.1. Taxonomy (NCBI): domain Eukaryota; kingdom Metazoa; phylum Chordata; class Mammalia; order Rodentia; family Sciuridae; genus Ictidomys; species Ictidomys tridecemlineatus. Next base: position 156,830,510 of record NC_135478.1, on the reverse strand, counting down.
GGCTTTTTTCCCTGCCATGGAATGGAGCTTGCATGTGAATTTATTTTCCTTTCTATAGTGGTTTGGATACAAAGTGTCCCCTGAAAGCTCATGTGTGAGACAATGTGAGACTCTTTAGAAGTGAAATGGTCAGATTATGAGAGCTATAAAGTGATCAGTGGATTGATCAATTTGATAAATTAATTTGAATGGAATAACTAGGTGGTAACTTTACAAGGTGGAAAAGGCTAGAGGAAGTAGATTACTGTGGGGTTGTAACTTTGGGGTTTATAGTTTGTCCTTCACACCTTGCTCTCTGCTTCCTGGCCACCATGTTAGCTTTCCTCCATCATACCCTTTCACCATGATGCTCTATCTCACCTCAGACCAAAGGAATCGAAGTTGGCCAACCATGGACTTAACCTCTGAAGCCATGAGCCAAAACAAATTTTTCAGCCAAGTTGTTCTTGCTGGGAAATTTGTTCACAGCATGGACAAGCTCACACACTATACTGTACTACTTTAATCCAACTCTCCCTCTAGGGATTTTAGCACTTTAAATGTAATAAGTTCACTTTAGCTGAATTGAGAATCATTACTTTTGTATTAGAAATATCAAAAAGCTATCAATAAATGTTTGTTGAACAGATAGATAAATGTCTAGGGTATTCTCCCCTCACCCCACCTGCTTTGAGTGATTTAGTATGTCAAGATGTACCTGCAGGGTACAATCAGTGAGGATGGATATTGGACCCCTTTAGAGTCACCCAGTATCAATCAGATAGGTTTTACATCTGGGAGCACAGTCTCAGAGAAGTTACCCAAGACTAATGTACTGAAACTAGAAAAACGGAAAAAATACTTCTCAAAACATATGCCAAAGAAAAATATTTCATAATTCATTTTTTTTTGCAGATGTCAGAGTGAATGGAGTAAGCAAATAGGAATAGAGGAAGCATGTGCTTTGTTCTAAGATTCTCAGCATCAGATCAGTCTGGGATAAAATCATTGGCAACAGATGTTCATTTCTGAGAGCTTAAAAGGTTGAATAAAGCTGGCTTTTTTCATCAACATAGTCTAGACTCTCTCTCTCTCTTCTTTACCCCATTGTCTTGACAATCCCTGACCATTTGAAAAGAAAAAGATAGTTAGAAAAAGAAAATGAAATTTAAGAATAGAGAGTGAAAGGATGCAACCAGGAAAAATACACTTGTAACTAAGCATACACATTTCTGGAAGTACTTCACTAAAAGGAAAAACGATTCTATAAATAGTAGTTGTTGAATTTTTTTGATTACTTCATTCTCCATAATAGAAATTATGTTGAGAACCTTAGCAGTAAAATCTTGTGAATTTAATCACTTGTGATTTATCTCATTCGATGTTAAACTATTTTCATAAAATTTTCTTTGCTTTCCTTAAAATTTTCCTTGGGGGGCTGGAGTCATCTTAGTGGTAGGGACACTTGCCTAGGCTGTATGAGGTCCTGGGTTTGATCCCCATCACTGCCGCACCCCCCCCTCAAAAAAAAAAAAAGAAGTTGCACTTGTCCAGAAAAAATCAGTAAACTCGAGACTAGAAAAGAAAGAATTGCAACTTTTATTGTGGTTTGCCTTCGCAAGCAATAAAAGCCATTGCTTTTCCTCCTTTGAATAAGGGAAATGAGATGAGTTTGGCTGAGAATGGGGAAAGATTTGTGGGTAAGAGAGGAGAAGGAGAAGGGCACAAGGAACACTTCATTTTATTCTTTTTGGTCGAAACAGGGCAGATGCACAAGTATCATCAGGGATATGGTTTCCTGGGCTTTGAGAACAGACATTGGTGACTTCTGGTGGATGCCAAACAGCAGAATACTGGAGTGCTGGCATGTTCTCCAATTATGTGATCCACCCATTCTCAGATAGGGGAAAGTGTCTGAAGTTCCCTGTAGAAACTTGTCTGCATCCCTAACTTCTTCTCCACTGCCAGCTAATCCTTCTGTTTCATTGCTTTGAAGGTTAACAGGATTTCACCATATATATATATATATATAGAAGGGGAAAGGGGAATAATGAATGGCTGTGAGCAGGTGGAACATCAGGTGTACGTAGAGAGGCCTCTGATAAATCAGATTTGATAGACTGGAATTTGCAAGAGAAGATAGCATGAATTATTATTTTCTATGAAGGCCAAAGAAAAGATTTCATAGGCTATAACCATTTCTAGGATTTTTTTTGTGTGTGTCAGTAAATCTCGCAGCATTGCTCCATAAATTATTTCTTCATGTAACATGTTTATATTGGATTCATATAGTGTGTAAGTGTTTTAGTCAGATTTTTTTTTTTTTTTTTTTGCTGCTGCGACTAAAAGACCCTACCAGAACAACTGTAGAGGAAAGAAGTTTATTTAGGGGCTCAGAGTTTCACCCTGTCCATAGACAGCCGGGTCCATTTCCAGGGGATGGAGGGGAGGCTGAACATGGTGGAGGAGTGTGGCAGAGGGAAGTGGCTCACATGATTATCAGGAGATAGAGAGGTCTCTGCTTGCCCAACACAAATATATATCCCAAAGCCATACCCCCAATGCCTTGCCTCCTCCAACCACACCTCACCTGCCTTCACTTACTACTCAATCCCATCAAGTGATTAATTCACTGATTAAATTTAGGCTCTCATAACCCAATCATTCTTCTCTGAATTTTCTTACATTGTCTCACACATGAGCTTTTGGGGAACACCGTACATCCAAACCATAACAGCAAGCTTTATACAAATATCTTTATTATGAGATTTGGTATTAGCAAGATTCTGTATGATTATGGAAATAATGGAAGGGTACTTAACATGTGCTGATTTTTCTTGATCTGTATACTATGCACTGTCTATAAACTGAGAAGTCAGATTAATTTATTTTTTAAAATCCCTTATTCAGTTTTCTATACTATAGTACATCTACTAAAACATGTAGCAATCTTGATTATTTCCCATCAGTCCATCATAGAGCATAGTGAAAGAAAGAAGTAATTTTTTGCTGCCTGCCAATCTTTTCTATCTGGTCATTTTTTAAAATGTGAAATAATCTTTAGCCATTTCTCTTTCCGTATATATTTTTAGCAACCATCCTATTTAATGTCTCATTGAATTGCACTTATTTACTAAATTGTTCTTCAGCTTTTCTGACTCTAACACTTTTTCTTCAAAACTATGTTTCTCAAAACTACTCAAAAAGACCAACATTCTTCATTCAGGTAGACAGACCTGTTTTGCAGGTAAAGGAAACTGAAAGAGGAGTTATGACTTTTCAAAAGAAGAAGGCAACATTATTTTAAAGTAAATAATATGACTATACAATAAAAATTAACTGAAAAGTAATCAGAATTAGTAACAGTTCATTAAAGTAGTCAGAAACAAAATAAATGTGTAAAATAAAATAAAATTCCATATTTTTACATACTCCAGGCTGAAGGACAAATCTTGTGCTCACACACCCAAGTGAAAATGATTCCATCACTTTCTGAATTTCCCCAAATGCCTCACAGAATCCTGGAAGAGAGGTTGAGCACATGTCTTGACAGCTGCTAGTTCTTTCTTATTCTTGGCTAAGCATGTTTACCTCAGACATAACCTGGTCTGCAGTGGTCTTGCCCTGCCTGGAACATCACTTTGGGTGACTTTGTCTTTGAGCCATTTTTGCCCCTTGAATTCTCAAGTATCACTACTTAGGAAGAAGAGTTAGATATGAAAAAAAAGCCCATTGGAATGGTTTTCCAGAATGAAGGAATAACCCTCTCCTTCCCCCATTGTTGAAGAATATTTTATTCCTATAATAGAAAAGCTTCAAAAACATTCACTTCAGGATTCTCTGAATACTTCACATTCTCTTGTCCCTGAGGAAATAGTTAACCTCAATGAGAAGGAGGCATTAGCAAAGGGCAAAAATAAAGTCTTGAGATTCAGAACCAAAAATGAGCAATCCACAAATGGCTGACATCTATTTGTCCCAGCTCTCTGTCTCTGTGCCAAGCATAATGTGTATGGATTCTGCATCTGCTCTCTGTGTACGTGCCAGTGTTACAAAGAGAACTGAAGAGGGAGTTTTGTGAACTTGCTTACTTCTTCATCTTTGAGGCTCAGGTGTCCAGAGACTCCAAAGCATACTTTCTTAAGATGTTTTGAAGATAAGTGAGGGACCTCACAATACAGTTTTCTCTCCTCTTCTCCAAGTGTATTTCCTGGAGAGATGTACTTATCCCTATTCCGAGATCTTCAGGAAATTCAGATTTTCTGAAGAGAGAGGGTCTTCAGGAAAATGGAGAAGCTATGAAGTGACTATGTCATATCTCATGGGAACTGAGCTGGGGGAGGTGACTGGTCTAACAATGTGGCCACTGCAGGCCTTCCTATTGTGTCTTTCTGAGGCTGGATGAAGAAAGGTTGTTTCCTCTTGACTTTTTGTCCTCATTAAGGATGAAAGGACATTAGCACATTGCTTTGAGTGCAATGTGCTTTGAGTGCAATTTGAGTTTGGTAATATTGGAGTAAGGTTGTCTTTTGGTAACAGAAAATGCTTTTATACTTTTCTAGTTTTCCTGTGATATGGCAAAATTAAGGCAATTCATTAACAATTTGTGCTACCAGTCCTGCTATCCTTGCTGCACTTATGCCCTTTCATGAACAAAATGGGCATCCTGTAACCCTGTTGCCTGACAGGCTGGAGGAGGGTTTCTCTACTTGGGGTCAGTTGATTATTGTTCTGTTAGCTACCTTATGAAGGGAGGTGTCTCAGTCTCTAAGGAGCAGAGCCAATTCCAAGGCCACTCAGAAACCAATCTAGGAGGAGGACAGTATAACCTGGCTGCCTTACTCTGTTTCAGGTCCCATGACCAGAGGTGAGGAAAAAGGTATGAAAGAGAAGTACTTATTAATATAATGTTTGTTTAGGAAAGGAAACATTGCCCTTCAAAATTAAGAGTTTCCGTCATTTTTCAAAAGCACATAAAAAAAAGTAGAACTGGTAATCCAGTCCCTAGGTCTGACACCTGAGCAGATGCCCTAGAGAAAGAATATGGTCTCCTTTTCTCACTGAATTTGCCATGAGAAGGAGTGGACAACCCAGTATTCTGTCAGGTGGCCTCCAGAAGTAGTCCTTAAAAGGGATATATAGGAGGAATATAAATAGCAGGAGAGTTGTGGACAATTACCAAGGGTGAGGTATTGTGTCATTAGAATTTACCTGTTACCTATCTGATCTATATGACTGTTCTTTGAAATGAATGCAGGTTATATGTTGTCATGTTTTTCAACAATTCTTTCACAAAGTTGCTAAGCTTTACACAACCATATTAATTGTTGTGGCTTGGATGTGCCTTGCCTGCAGGTTTCTTAGGGTGGTGGTGTAAAGGTAGCGTGAAACCTTTAAATGGTGGTTCCTAGTGGGGGTCTTCAGGTAACTAAAGGGCCCAGCCCTTGGAAGAGATTTAGGTAGCTTTGTGAGAGCAGATTATTTTAAGAGTGAGGCAGACCCCTGAATCCTGTCTGGCTTTCTGTTTTGTGAAGTGATGTCTCCATGTTATATATACTCCTGCCATTTGTCAAAGGTCCTCATCAGAGCCAAACTGATGTCAGCACCATGCTGGTGAATCTCCAGAACCATGAGCTAAATCTCTTTTTTTAGTCAGGCATGGTGGCATACACCTGTAATTCTAGCTGCTCAAGAGGCTGAGAAGAAGGATTTCAAGTTTGAGACCAGCCTCAGCAACTCAGTAAAACCCTTTCTTGGTGGGGGAGGGAGTAACCCTTTTTTTTTTTTTAATAAAGTTAAGCTGCATCAGTCATTTTGTTATAGTAACAAAAGCACTAAAACAGCAATTATATCAAGTAAACTTAGCTAGTTAGCAAATAATACCACACCATTAAGAACAGTAGTATGTAACTAAGATCAGAGTTAAAGGTGGAGTTGGGAAACCTTAAGCAATTTGCCAGATTAATGCTTAGGATGAAAGGTCTACATTTACAAATTTCACTTTTGCCAACCCTGCTAAATATTAAGTACTGCATTAACATATTGTGAATAGCTCTCATATCATTGGGCCACTTTCATGGGTGAAAGATAGATTTTTCACATGAATTAGACTTCCAAAAGAGGCAAGATTTTTATGTAAATATTTCCACATACAATTTCACCTTTTTGTAAAATAAAAAATGTTTGGTAGGAAAAAATGTAAAAAATATATTGATAATAATATAAGTGAAATGAAATATATTTTAGTATGCTAAAGAAAAATTAATCTGAGGATAAAATGATGAGATGTTTTCTCAAAATACCAGTGAAGAGTAATTTATAGTTATTTTTTTCTTTGAATGCCATAGTTAGAATATTATGCAAAGATGTAGATACAGGGAGGCAAACTGAGGAGGTAATTTTATATACATCAAGAGAGGTGAAGAGTGACCCTTGTTGAAAATCCAGTGAAATTTGTCATACTACTTAAGTAATACCATTTTGGTATGGCTTGACCTAGACTGTTAAGACATGAATATTAAAATATGTTTGTATTTTAGTTTTGATAAATTAGTTTAAAACAAATTGGAGATGCCAATATTGTCCCAGCTCTTCTAAGAATTGGTTCTTTAGAGTACTCTCCCTATTAATGAATCAGTTATTTTTTCAAAACAGCAGAGCATTTGAAAATTAGTCCTAATAAGTGGCAGTGGAGTCATGCTGTCTGGCAACAATTAAAAAGAGCAGCGTTTTGGGAACTGACATTTTGTGGTTCATCCTGTCTTTTAAGTCTCACCGGAAGTTAATTATAATGTGCTGGCTTTTTTTTTTTCTTTTAAAGTTTATTTTATCTTCTTTCAGTTTACTCACTTGGTGGCATATGCCAGAAAATTCCTCAATCCATGGTACTAATGGAAAAACAACTCTTCAATCTGGGCAGAAAGCTCAGACATTCCAGATATCTCTTTTTAGTTGGATTAAAGGGTTTGCAATCTAAATATCTAGATGTGGAAGAAATGTGAGGAATTTCAAGGTTTCCAACCTTAAAACCATAAACAGGAAAGTTGGCCATGCCAAGCTCATTTCTCTAAATTCTTTTGGAGCTCAAAGGGTGTGGGCAAGACTAGGATGCCCACGGGCAATACCCAGGGGTTATATATACATAATCTGAGTGTATCCTTATTTTAGAAGCTTGTATATTAGTTCATATCCTGATTCCTTTAGGGAACTTTAGTTTGCTTTGATCATTAAATCTCAGGGTTGATGATATTTTTCCTGGTTAGCCAAGTACTTAGACTTCTGCCCTTCAAAGATAATACTTCTGGTAGTGATTGCTATCTCTCTGTGTGGGTAGATTGCCAGCAGTTATTTCACATTGTGCACCTTGGGTGTTTGTTTTGATGTGGCTGCAGATGATATTTGCAGTTGTTGTCATGTTCATATAGAGGTTAGCAGAGACTTTTCTCAAAACAGAGCAGTCTCTGTATTGAAGCAGTTTGCATACGAATTGCTGTACCTATAAACACAGCACATTTGAGACATCTCTAATGCTTCTGTGAAAGCTTTCTTTTTTCTTTCCCTTTTCTCATTCAGCAGTGGTGCCACATGAAAAAATGCTGATTGGATAATAAAATTAGCAATGCACTGGGGACATATCTGAGTGGGGCCCAATTTAGCAAAGCACCCTTCCTTTGCCTTGTCCCCCATCAGAGACAGCCTGATCACTGGGCAGAGTGATCACTGAATTTTCCTTCTACTTCAGTGACTGATCCTGGCATGAAGGCTAGATGGGTTTAGGGAGAGGGGAGTCAGGGACCCTGGAAAATGTCCTAGCTTGAAGGAGAATCAGCAGAAGTCAGCAGGGAGGGCAATTTTCAGGGAAAATCAGAGTAAAAACAAGCTGGTCCAGTTTTAAGAGCTAAGGGGAAAACTTTCAAGCAGGCAACGGTCAAGCCAAATGGATTGCTTTAAGAAGTTATGAAAATGGTTGTAATGTGGAAACTGATTCCAGAATCAAAGTCAATCTGGGAACACTTGATCGAGATTTCTGAATTTAATCATTTTCATCTGCAACAACAAATGTTCAAACCACATAAGAAGCATTGGTTTCACATATTTTAACAGTTTTTTTTCCTTTCTACATATTCGTACATTATTTTCTGCACTCATTTTATGTTGCACTGTAACTGTGTTTCCAGTTCACCATCCACTCAGCTCTTAAGAGTCATAGGAGATCAGTGCATGGGGAGGGCAAGGGTTTGGGTTTCAGGTTAGACCCTGAGTTTCCATTTCTGCTTTTATAAAATTACTGTGCAGCCTTGGAAAAGCTGCCTTAGATCTCTGAATCTCAGTTTCCTTCTCTTAAAAATGTGGTGGTATCTCTAAAGGAGAAATTAAAGCTATTTTCAGTGTCATGATTATTGTTAAAAGGTGAGGTTAAGCTGATATAGAAAAATATTTAGTGAGATTTTATAACAGGTTAAAGAGAATGAAATGAAATCAGAGGGCTCAAAATGGAGCTTAAAATAAAGTCAGCCTAGTACACAAATTTTACAACTATATCTCATATAATGCCATATAGTTTTCACTCTCAAGCTCAATTACATTCTAATAAATTAAATAATGAATCCCTTCAGAGTATAGTGAAGTTTTCCAAAAGTTATTAATATAAAAGTAACTAGGAGATAAATTATGTGCTCCATTCATCATTAGCTTGGAAATCATCTGAGCTCTGGAGGACCTCTTAGTTTTTTTTTTTTTTTTCCTATGTGTATGCACCTGCCTACATCATACCTGGAGGTAACGAGGAGAAAAATTGCTCATTTTCATTCATTTATGCTAGAACCTTATTTTAAAAGAGAGTATAGTTCCAAAGCACTTGTAAAAGTATAAAAAGTACATCATTTGTTGGAAGTATGGTTTTATTTCTTACTTTTGAGTACATATCCCAAGAAATTGAAATCAGAATCTCTAAGAGATAACCTGCATTCCCATGTTTATTGCAGAATTGTTCACAACAGCCAAGAGATATGGAAGCAAACTTAGTGTCTAGATAAATGAATAAAGAAAACATGATATACACATATAATGGAGTAGTCAACATTAAAAAAAAATGTGCCATTTGTGACAACAGGGATGAACCTGGAAGACATTATGCTAAGTGAAATATGCCAGACATAGAAAGACAAATACTGCACGATTCCACTTACATAAAAGATCTTCAATAGTCAACTTCATAAAAGCAGAGTATAATAGTGATTGCCAGGGGCTGAGGTGTGGTGGAGGAAATAGGGGGTAGCTCTTCAGTGGATATGAGTTTTCAGCTATGCTAGATGAATAAGTTCCTGAGGTCTTCTGTACACAGTAATGCCTATAGCTAACAATATGGTATTGTGCACTTCAAAATCTGTTGCAAGATTAGATATCATGTTTAGTGTTCTTACCACAAAAACAACACAAAAACAGTTGGACACAAGGAAACTCTGAAAGGTGCTGGATATGTTTGTTACCTCAACTGTCATGATGGTAACAAGAATGTTTGCATGTGTTCAAACTCATTAAATTGTACATTAAATATATGCAGTTCTTTATGTGTGCACTCTACTAAATAAAGCTGTTAATTTAAATTCTGTCTTCACCAATCACTTTGTGGAGGTCATTTACTTTTTAAAACACTCAAAAGTCATTGCAACCTACATACCTGGTTCTTTTGTACTGTTTTGAAATCAGCATTTACTTGCTGACACATGTTTCTACCACATTCTTTGCTTCCCCAATAAGCAAGTTCAGACCGAGAAGGCGAAAGTCCAGTGGAAAGTACCGGAACTGAGGGAAGAATATTTGCCTAACTACCCATATACTGAGTGCTTTCTTGGAATGTGCTGTGTGTATAAGATAATATCTTACCCACACATGTAACTTTTGCCTGTCTGTAACCCAAATCTGAGTTCTACAAGGAAATCACAAAACCCCAAACAATGTTCTCTCAAGTTAGATCAGATTTGTTCTTTTAAAAAAATTGTCAGGCTTGTTTTGAAAATTATAAACTGTCCCATAATGAGCATCTTACCATCTGTGGAATTTAACTTTGTAAGGTATTGAAGGTAGTGAATGTCTTATTCATAAGAAAAGGAATTTAAGGGTGACAGCTATAGAAATTAAAGTACATTTTGTTGTGTTTCTAAGGTTTATGGAACTTTCCTTCCTTTCATTTCTTAATAGCTTTCCTGACTATCCTGAATGGAATCTTCTTTTGCTATCTGTGAATTATCAGTTGACCAGGCATGTGCTCTAACGCATTGTACTTAAACAGCTTAGTACATTTGATCCAATTAGCCATTTTCTCCGTAGAAATCCCTGTCCTTGGCTCTTATGGTAGCACTTTGGTGTACCTCTTCTACTGTTCTGACTACTTCTTTTCAGCATCTGTTACTCCTTTTTTAAACTTACTTCATTTTTTTTAAAGAGAGAGTGAGAGAGGAGAGAGAGAGAGAGAGAGAGAGAGAGAAGAAATTTTTTTAATATTTATTTTTTAGTTTTCGGCGGACACAACATCTTTGTTTGTATGTGGTGCTGAGGATCGAACCCGGGCCACACGCATGCCAGGCAAGCACGCTACCGCTTGAGCCACATCCCCAGCCCTAAACTTGCTTCTTTATCATTAGTTTTTCCCTGGGACTCTATTCTTAACCCAATTTAAAAATTTTTTAAAGTTTCTATGTATGTTCCCTGGACAGTGTTACTAAGCCATGAATGAAAGAAGTCCCAAAATTAATTCTCCGACTTTCTCCCTGTGTGTATGCCTTGGACAACTAAGCCAATGTTTTGTAGACATTTTTAAAGTGTCCAAAATACAACACACACACTCTTACTTTCTTCTATCACCATCCTTAGACTTGTTTCTCTTCCATGTCTTCTTTCTCACAGCATCCACCATGCATCCTAGAGCCCACAGAAATCTTTGAGTTTGTGCTGGGCCAGACTCCTTTCCCTCCAGGAGCTTTGCACATTTCCTTCTCAGATGTTCCTTTAGTTAGTTAATTCCTATGCATCCTTCTCATCTCAGGTAAAGTATTTATTCCTCTTTGATGTTCTCTCAGGTTGATTTTTCGACAAGCAATTTCAAAATAGATTTTTTTTCTTCACAGAACTTATTGTTGTCTGAAGCAATATACATATTTGAGTAATTATTAAACAAATGACTATATTGCTCACTTCCCCACTCTTATCCAACGGCATGGGAGCCATATTTATTTTGGTTTGCTATTTTGTTCTTGGCAAGATGAACAGTCCCTAACACATGGAATGCTCTCAGTAAATCTCTTGGATGTTAAATGAGTGTATCCTTGGTGTTTCCTGGTGGCTTTCAAATTCAACCCGTCACTATATGCTTTTGCTTTTATCTGATCACATATCTGATAAATCTGCTCTATGATCATCATCCCGGGACATTCCTTGGAGAAGATAGTCAGCATGCCTTGCATGCCCTCAGCCTTGACTCTACCCACCAGATTTTCAGTTTAGACACAAACTTTCTTGTTCTGGAGTCTTTAAACACTCCCACATTTCTCAAGTAATAAATCTAAAGTTCATAGACCGGTTTACAGGGTTTTCAACAACTTGACTTCAACCTCTTTTCCAATATTATCTCTCTACTTTATTCATTCCATGATTTAGTAATGGCAGAAGTCTCATGTGCCCTGAACACATCACATTCTTTTATTTCTGCAATAAAACCCCTCTGCTGTTTTGAACTCCTCTGCCAGCTGTGTCTTGAACTATACCATTTATGTGAATCTCACACTTTTAAATCAAACCCTTAACTCGGCAGGCTATTACAACCATTAGCCTCTAAGTACAATTAGCCAGTGATGAACAAAGTTACAATATGATGGTAAGAACTCTTTCTCTGACTTTAGACTCTGTCTTCTTTCCAGATAAGGATATTCTGGTTCCAATTGCTAGCATTTTGCTCCCAATCATGTTTAATTGCCCTCAGTCTCTCCTTTCTACTTTCAGTCATCTTTCCTGGATCACCCACCTCTTGGGTTCTGCTTCAACCATGCTCATGGGAAACGTCTTCTTATCACACATGCTGATTTTATTTGTAAACTAAAACCCAGAGTGATTCCATTTTCTTGCCTTTTTACTGTACTGTTAATAATGGAGTGCACTTCTAGATTGATTGCTAATATATTTCACAACTTTTGAAGAAATTATATTTGAGGATCTGTGTTATAACCTGAGTAACCATCCTGCTACTCTCAAAGTTCCTCATCTTGGTTTGACACACAAAGTCTCATTTGAAAATTGAGGCCAGCTGTAGGTTCCACCTCCTTCAAACATTATTTTCAAGTGGATCTTATCTGATTCTCAGCCGAAACATTACTCTTGTCAGACTTCTTGGTAAACCAGTTTATTAAAATGATTCATGCACCTAAAACAAGAAACGGAAAGCCTAAATTGAAAAGATATCTCAAAATTGATGCATAAATGATCCAAGAATGATTTGCTTTTGAAGTTCTAATAATGGATTATTTGTTGATATTGGAAATCTCAAATTTACTTTTTCCAATACATTCTCTGACATTGTTTCACTAAAATATTACTAATGGTCCTACAATATTCTACAATAGATGATTTATGAGGAGCTACAAGTCTGATTAATTAATTAGACAATTTACATATGCAGCTACTGCAAAAACAGATTCTAGATCTCTTGAAGAATCAGGATAGGAAAAAGAGGTATTTTATGTTCAGTGAGGCTATTTCTGCCACTCATGGTTTGAAGTGGATCCTCTTCAAGGAATTTAGCTGAATGGAATTTGAACAGACTCTAATATGGTATAATAAGGTGAAATATCTTGACCTTCTGTATTTATAGACATATTAGTCTGTAGTCTATTTATCACATTCTATTTCCTATTCTATCAATCTTATTTTCCACTCCTTTATAAAAAAACAAAAACAGAAAAATTATCTGTTTATTTGATTATAAAACAAAAGAAAACCCTTTGTTCAGGAGGAGCACAGCTTCCTTTATGCTGAATTCCCAGAGACATATTTCCTTTGTGTCATTTTTCAAAAAAATAGTATAATATAGTAGAAAGTCATACTATATATATAAAGTACAAATGTAATCTATAATTTTCCTCTAATAGGGTATAAAGTGGTAATAGTCATGAGGCTGTATTTATGATGTCCTTTAAAGTAGAATTCATAAAAGAAATTCTACACGAAATCACAAGTAGAGTCCATATGTGTGGTTCTGATGAACTAGAAAGAAGCAAGAAATTTAAAATTTCTTGAATTTCTTCACAAAAAAGTGGAAGTTTCCAAAGGTTTTTAGGAAACATGTTTACAGAAAAATTATATGGAACACACAGGGGTTTTGAGATTTAAATGTTTTATTTTTTTTCACTTTTCACATTTTTTTGTTGGTACATTACTTGTACATAATGATGGTATTTGTTGTTATATATTCGTACGGATACATGTCGTAACAATATAATTTGGCCAATATCATTCTCCAATATTTCCACTGTCCCTCCCCAGCTCCCACCCTTGGTCCCTTTCCACTACTGATCTCCTTTTGGTTTTCATAAGACACACCCCACTTTATTTTCCTTTTTTCTCTCTACTTTCCAGTGTAAGTGCATTTATAAGCTAAGTTAGCAAATTGATATAGCTAATTACATAAAGACTATTGGAGACAATGTAAACATATAAAGATGTCATGCCATCACAAAATCATCAGTGATCTGTGAATAATTTACAGTAATAAGGTGAACACCAATAGAATTTTTTCTGTATCACAATAATTTGTTATCTGTATAGATTACTCATATATATTAATCTAGTTAAACAAAGTAGACAAGTTTTTATTTTCAATATATTTTTTTGCATCTTTTTAAAACTATCTCTTAGTTTTTTTTAATTAGTACATATTTTTTGCATCAACTATCCTTCAGGATCCAATCAAAGCCCCATCACCTTGTAACTTTCTTTTCTCTCTTTATTTATATGTGTATAGTCTATATTGCACAACATATATAATTATTCAGGTTTATGCTTGATGTTTTTATATAATTTGCATGGTTATTTTTTTATTTGGAAAAGTATTCTAAAATAATAGAATTAAATAAAACAAGATTTTCTAACATTTATCTTCATAATTGAAGATAGAACTTAAGGCCAAGACTCATGTATGCTGACTACCTAGTAATATTTTCTTTTTACATAAATATATGACTTCAGTCAAAGTTAAATGAGCCTTGAAGAGTCATGTCAAGTTAGTAGAATTTTATTGAGATATTGAATTTTTAAATTTTAACCCTGTTGAAAAAGATCTATGCTTGGGTTTATTTATGTGCAAAATCATTTCATTGGTATTTTTCACTGTTTCAGAAATATAAGTTGTATCTTCTTATTTATTATTTATGTAATAAATAAGTATATTAAATAATCTTATTATTAATTTAATTATTATATTAAATATATAATATATAATCATATTAAGTATTGTAACATATTATGTAATATATAATAATGTATAAATAATTATATTAAATATATTGATGTGATTATTATAATCTATATTACATATTTAATATAATAATTAAAATTTTATGTTTTCTAATTCTCATAACATAATTGTATTATTTATATATTATTATTTATATTAGTAAAAAGCATCATTTGATTCATTCTTTTTACTAAACACATAGATAGAATATCACTGTATTTGTATTAATGTTTTCTACTAGTCAATATTTCTTATAACTCTTTAGTTATTTAAAATATTTACTGTATGGTTGTAAGTTATACTATTTGGTTGTAAATCCTTGTACTTCTTGAATCTTATGTCCCAGATTACACAGCTTTTCCAATGGGACATCACTACTTCTATTAAGATTCTCCCTCTCTGTCCTGGAATTTAGCTCATCATTGAATTTACAGTTATGTGTAATGAACAAGCTAACTGTTCTAGCATGGAAACATGAAACCTCATTTGTGATAATAGGATTTGACTTGTCTTCTTTCTCTCACTTTTAATAATGTCATAATGTTGATGCATCTGAATGTAATTAGCATAAACAGTCTTAAGAAATGCTTTACTGTACCAGAAAATGTGAATTAGAATTTAAATTATTATTGTTTTTCCAGTCATTGACTTTTGGGACAAGGCCAAATGGGTTTCTGGTTCTTGGACTGTGCTAACCAATATAACTATGGGCATATGTTTTCAAGATTAATTTTATGACTAGATTTTCTTGTCTAATGGCAGTAGCATTTTCCTCCCAATGTCTATTGGAATGGATAAATTGTTTGGGAGGGGGGAACAATAGAAGCTAAAAACTCAAAGGTGGCAAGTGAAAAAATCCCTTTCCGCCTAATTTCTTTTTCTTCTTCTCCCCCCCTCCCCACCCACTACTGTGTTTTTTATCCTGGAGAAGCAGGGGAAAAGGAGAACATTCCATTTGCCCTGTTTCTCCTCCCTTTAGATAGTGGGAAATTGAGTCAAGAGTCAATACTTCATTTTTCTACTCAGGAATTATTTATGTGAAGTGGAAAGTAAGAAACAGTTAATATGAAGACTGATCTCTGAAGAAATAATCATTCAAAAAGAGGCTGGCTTAAATATCTTAATAACCATTGTATTTGACTCAAACGCTACATAGCTGTATAGACAAAGACACTGATTAACAGGATTTTTATATGGAAGTAATTACTTAGGGCAGAACCTTGTTTGGGAGAACCAGTCCTCAAAGTCTGTGGCACCTCAGAAAGCCTCTGAGATAAATAGGTGGCAGGCTATGGTTTCACTGTAACTAGTTGAGTTCTAGGGTGAGGTTGAGGACTACAATTGGACTTCCTCCTGCTATCCTCACTAGTTCCTGTCTTAGCTAAGAGATGAATATGATGTTTATGGGTTGGACTAAATTAGGTCATAAGTTAAATCTTGAGGTTTAGTAGTTACTATCTGGTGATTAGAGATCTTTTAAACTACTGGACATTGTGAGCAATTTGTATATTTCTGGAGATTTTAGAGAGTGCTTAACTGGGCTGACATTTTTTTTCTTGATCTTATTGCAAATGCAGTAAAGAGCACTGTCTAGGAAGCCTTACCATATCTTCCCTTTGTGGGTGTGTTTAATCTCATTTGTGAAAATAAATATTCTTCATTTGTTTTCGGTGTAGGTTCTTTTTCTTAGACCTTGGAAACTCTGAAGAACTTTGCATATATAAGTGTTTGGTGTCATTATGGGTATTCTGAAAAAAAAAGAAGAAGAAAAGAAAGACAGAGAGAGATAGATGAAGAGAAAAAGGGAGAAAGAGAGTACAACTAAGAAAAAGAGAAAGATGTCAGAAATGAAAGGTAAGTATATGGAGCAGAATGTACCTTAAAAATAAATGAAATCAAAGAAACAAATGCATGGTTTAGAATTCATAACTGTACTCTGAGTTTTAATTTGTTGAATAATCTAGGCTACCTTATTTATAAAATAGGCATATTAATAATAGCATCATGCTGATTTCAAAATTATACTAATGGTCTTCTACTCAACACCTTCCTTAAATTAAATATCTATTACATATATATGTATGTGTTTGCTGAATCCTTTATAGATCATAAATTATGGAATTATTTGCAACTTGAGTGTGTGTATAGAACATTGAAGTTAGTCCACCTTACTTATAGATAGACCAGATTCTAGGAAAGCATGTCATCTTTGGTTTGTAAGTAGGTTTATATTCCTGTGTTGATACTGGTAAGAATGGCAGTGTTAGTATGAAACATTTTTTTTTTTTTTGAGGATTCTGGAGGATGCATATAGATTGGAGGAGAGAGTTTTGTGACTGGTGACTTCTGTCTGCATGCACCCTGCATGGAGAATGGTGACAGGTATTTGGTATTTTGATATCTCCAATCTATTTCAACATCCTGAGTTTACAGGAAAAAAAAGCCCAGACATTTCTATGACACTTCAGAGATTGTGCAACTTATTCACATACGCTGACAGTTAATTTTTACATTCCTGTGAAGTATGCAGTATTTTGAACCCCAAGTATAGATGAGAAACTGATGTTTTTCAAGTTCACAAGTCAGTGACAGAGCTAAGACCAGAGGCAAGGCCTTATGTCTTCTAATAAAAAAAAACAAAAACGAAAAAAAAAAAAACCACCTTTCCACAATGAAACAAAAGGCTGTTGCTGTACCAGTTAGGAATGCCTCTGTGGGCACAAGAAAATCTGATTAGTGAGTGATAGGCTAAACAAACATAGTCAGTCCCACATGGTGCATTAGTTTCCAATTGCTGCCATAACAAATCACAAAAAATTCAAATAATACAAGTTTATTATCTTCTAGTTCTAGAGGTCAGAAGTCTAAATTCAGTTTCACTGGTCCAAAAATCAAGGTGTCCACAGGACTATGCCCCTTCTGGAACCACCATGAGAGAGTCCCTTTCTTGGCCTCTTACAGCTTCTAGGGACAACTTGCATTTCTTAGTTTGTAGCCTTTTCCTCCACCTCCAAGGCAGCAGCTCAGCATCCTCTCTCCTCTCTGACTTCTGCTTCCATCCTCATTTCTTCTCATTCTGACTGTGATCTTCTTACTCTTAAAATTACCTTGGCCCCACCCAGACAATCCACACTGATCTTTCCATCACAGAATCCTTAACTTAATCTGCAAAATCCCTATACCATGTAAGGCTACATGTTCACAGGTATTGGGGGATTAGGACATGGACATTTAGGAGCCCTAATTTAGTTGACCATAATAAGGTCAGCGTAATATCCCAGAGATGGTGCGGTAACTCACAAGTCTATCTATCATCTTAGCACCAATGTGCTGAATTTCTTTCTTCTTTTCACTCTGCCTTCTTTAAAGTTTTGACCGATATCTCATGATCACAAGATGACTGCCATGGCAGATGGTGTATGATTCTGTTTTGAGGTAGGAAAAGAACGGAAAGGCAAAAGCAGGTCCTTCCTTTTCATTCAGGAAGTGAAGGCCTGCTCATGAGGTTCTCCCTCTGTCTCATAGGCCAGCACTCTCAGAGGGGTCACCTTAGCTGTCAGGGAGAATAGGAATGCAAATATTTCACATCTTAGTCTTTCTTTTTGAGGACCGCAGGGGACAAAGAAGATTAAAAATGAGTTTTCAATGAGTCAACCTCCTATTAGAATCCCTAGATGTGAACAGTAGAATTCACAGTATTTAATTTTAACAGAAAGATTTTCAATGTAATTTTAGATCACAGAATCTCTGCAAAGAATAGAGGACTAAGCTTATTGATAACAAAATCTAATGATATAAGGAGGATCATACCAATATGGCACAGAACTTTTCTAGCATAAACATCATAGTAGCTACTGTCCCTGGCAGGTCATTTGTAAATGTCGTATATGGATTCCAGGAGCTCCACCATCCTATCTTCATGATAGCACCTGTCAAAAGATGTCCCCATAGTGGCCACTCATATTGCTTCTATTTGCAGCCAAGTCTCTAACTAACAAAACCTGTGCGTGTGTCCACCCATAACTGCAAAGGGATCTTGGAATGAAAATCCCTTGGACTAGGCTATCCAGAAAGCAGAGCCTGAGTTAAGGATTAAAATGCTGAGACCTCAAGAGGTGTCAAAGAGTAAGGGTAAAGTGAGAAGAAAGCAGAGGTGGGACAAGGTACTGTAATGCATTTTTGTGTGGGTTCCTGCTGTAGTATTAGCTCTGGGTATGTGTCCATTGACAGGTTATATTTCTCCAGAGCAGTTAAAGGAGGAACTGATTCAGTGCTGGGGTTGTGGCTCAGTGGTAAAGTGTTTACCTCACATGTGTGAGGCACTGGGATATAAATGAACAAAATAGAGGTCCATCAACAACTAAAAAAAAACATATATTAAAAAAAAAAAAGGAACTGATTCAGAGTGATCCTGAAACAGGAGAAAGGAGCAGAAATTTTTCCATGGAACTTCCTCCAATGTTCATTTCCTGTCTGTCAAGGTCAGTTCACAAGGACTAGATCCCTCATGCTTTAAAGTTGTATCATTCATACACTGGTAGCCATTCGGGAACCCAGATCCCACTCCTGATACTGTGGCATTGCATCTAAACCTGGAGGCAAAGGGAAAGGCTAGGGTCAATAGCTTTAACATCTGGGCAATGTGGACCACGTGGCCCTGTGCTCCATGTCAGCCTCCAGCCAGCCTGTGGACTAGGTAGTTCATCAGGACTAAGTAGCACCTTCAGAAGGAAGGAGGCAATTGAAGGAATCCAAAGATGCACCACAGGTCTTTGTCCTATATAATAAGGGTTTTTTTTGTTTGTTTGTTTCTATCTTAAGAATGCTGTTTTTCACAAAGTAGAAAGTGATCATAATGTAAGGAGAGTGTTCAAAAGATATTGGGCAGCCACTCATGACAGAATCTATTGTTATCTGACACATCTGGCCACCCAGTTGATGTACATCTCCCATGTGATCCACTCCACAGCCTCCTAGAAATCATCACTTTTTTTTCCTAGAAATTGTCACAGTTTAAGCTTCAGGAGGGTAGTACTCAATGGTTTTGATTACCATTGTACACTCAGGATCTAATACCATGCCCAGCATCATGTAAGTGTGGATAAATATTTGTTGATTGGATGGATAGAGGAATGAATAAAGGAATACCAGATAGCATATGATGACAATGATATAGGTGGTTATCACAGAGATTAAAACACTCTTCAATCACTTGGGGTATGTTCAAAAAAGAGAGAAAAAAAACTTTCTTGGTTGGGCCTTGGCATCTAGTTTTAATAAGTAAAACAAAGAGAATAGGGACACTCCAGGCAGAAAAGCCAAGCAAGGAAAGACACATGTATGCAAAGGCTCTTAGTGTGTTCTAAAGATGGTGGAAAAACCAATGCTGAATCAAATTTCTGTTTAAGCTTGTTCCTATATGTGTGTCTGTGTATTTGTAAATGTGTGTGTGTGTGTGTGTGTGTGTGTGTGTATGTGTGTATGTGTGTGCATGTTTATGGATTTCTGCTGATCTCTCATCATTCTTCTGACTGTCCCACAAAACATTGTGCTGGAGAGAATGATGCCTTAATTCTATCACATCTGAACCTTGCCTGCGAGACATTTTTCTTGAGTGACCTGGGAAGCTAAACTCTCTTAATGGGATTAGTGGTATTTTCTGTTTCAAACCA
This sequence comes from Ictidomys tridecemlineatus, assembly GCF_052094955.1. Taxonomy (NCBI): domain Eukaryota; kingdom Metazoa; phylum Chordata; class Mammalia; order Rodentia; family Sciuridae; genus Ictidomys; species Ictidomys tridecemlineatus. The sequence goes on along the minus strand of NC_135478.1, from coordinate 156,810,356 downwards.
AAATAGGACCGATTGGCCTGCACTAGCAAGTGCTTTACAATCTACACCATCTATGTTGTGGTCATTGCTAAAGTATTAGAGCTAACCCAGGAGACAGGAAGAGGCATTAGAATTCTTTCTGCTCTAGCCCTGCTTAGAGATGTAGCCCAAGATAAAGAAAACAGTGCATTTTTTTCTTTATCAGAATACATCTTCCCTGTAGAGCTGAGGTTTTTAAAGAAAAGCCAAAAGCAACTTGTTGGTCACTCAGGGTGACTATTCTCCTAGCACTCAATGCTAGTTAAATCAAAGGACTTTAGATTTAACCCATTTGGCCTCAGCTATTTGCTTGTTAATGTGATGGGTGTGGGGAAGAGAATCCTAGAAACCTTAATCCCATTTACCAAAATACCAAAGCAATCTGCACCTTATATCACATAATTAATTATGTCTGAGGTAAGCTTAGGAAATTTAGTCATTTGTTGAGGGTTGTTTTTCCCATAACAAAGTCTCCAAATAGAATTATCACGTCTATCAAATGTTAATTTGTCAAGAAAAACAGAATAGCTAATAAGGATAATTAGATTTATATTGTAAATAGAGTATTATCCTGAAGGCTTCCATGTCTCCAAAAGGAAGTATGAAATATGACTGAGAGGGAAGTCTTAATCAACCGAACCCTAGAGTTGCTTTCTCTTCAATGTACGACAGAATCTTTCTCTGGAACCCAGTTAGGGAGAAAGAATGCAGCCTAACTTGGCATTTTAGGTTTTCTATGAGATATTATGATAGCTATAGAGGCAGTTCTGACTTTGAGATCCTAGTTCTCAGTTGTGACTTGTCTCCTGCAGAAAACAATGCCCCTTCATGTCACAGACAGGAAGGAGGCTGCCTGGCTCTCTTGATGAAGGGCAGAGGTGAGACTACAACTTCTATCCCTGTGTAGGGACAGACACCAGCATGCTGGTAGGATTTTTAAGAATTCTGAGATTTCCAGTGAAAGAGGTTTCTAGTGACTTCCCTCAGCCAGTGGGTATTGATCACATTGATATTAAGATCTTGATCACATATTTGAACTTCTAGGAATCTAGTAGTATTTATTCCACATCCTGTGTTCTGTCTATGCTTCCATTTCTTGTTTTCCACCCACAATGTCTCTTCTGTAACATTTGTTATAATTTTGACAAGTTGAGCTGAGGTAAAAAATTGAATTGATTTTTACATAAATTAATACCTATTATTTGTATGGTAGGTAAGTTATTAAATTTTAGAGCAGGGACTGCAAATATTTCCTTCAGTATATAGTGTCCCAAAGAGGATAGGAACAGACAGAGGAATTTGCTAAGAAAATGAAATTAGAAATCTGCTGACACTAAGTCTCTTTCTCAGGAAAAATCAGAAAACTTCCCTCGCTCCCCTTCCACAGCCCCTAACTGATGAGGCTGCTCATGGGAAGAGTAGCTGTGTCAGCCACTTCCCTTTCCTCAAATTTTCAATGGAAACAACTAGAAACTGCAAGAGACTTACTGGGTGGCAACTGTCCAGTTTCAGCATAATAGCCGTGAAGATCCACAAGTTACTGGATGGAGCTTTGGCGACTAGAAAACCAGTAGAAGGAGTGTCTTCCCAGCTCTGCATATTGACTATCCCCACTCACATTTTCACTGTTCTCTCCACTGTCTGACTCCCATTCTAGGCTTTCTGTCGGCCTCCTTCCTCTTCCATGTTCCCTTTTCACTCTTTTTGAAGTTTTATACATAAAGTATATTCAGTTTTGAAATTATAAAGTAAAATACCTATAATCCTACTGTTCAGAAAAGTATCTTTGACATTTTCTTTGTGGTTTTTCTATGCATATGTATGTACTAGTGTATAGGTTTAGCAAAATTGGAATCATTCTGCACATTTTTAACAGTATATGATAGCATTTCTCAGGTAAATAGGAACTTCTATAATTTTTTTTTTTTTTTCTTTTGCAGTACTGGGAATTGAACCCAGAGGCATTCTACCACTGACCTACATCTCCAGGACTTTTTTATTTTATTTTATTTTTTTTTTTTGAGCAAGGTTCTCACTAAATTCCCTAGCTGGCCTTGAACTTATGATCCTTCTGCCTCAACCTTCCAAGTTGCTGGGATCACAGGCCTGGGCCGCCACCATGCCCAGTTTATACTATCATTTTTATACTATAATTTTCTATTGCAAGATACTCTCCATTTTATGAAAATTGTAGTACTCATTTACCAATATAATTTTGGATATTTATACTGTTTAGAAATCTTCTGTTATCATAAGAAATGATGAAATGAACATTTCATAGTTAATTTGGCACATACCTCTAAGAATTATCTTAGGATAAATTCCTCAAAGGGAAATTATAAAACCAGTGTATAGATCATTACATTGTGTTAATTGCCAAAAAGTCCTCAGAAAGGTATAATTTATTTTCACTTGAAAGTATATGAATCTCGGCAAGGTGAGTGAGAAAAAAAAAAGTTGGGGGACTTTACTGGAATGTAATACTGGACATTCAAAGCAGATCAGGGACTCTGGAGGTTGGCTCTAATAAAATAAGAAAGCCCCAGTTCCACATCTGCTGCAGTGGCCAGAGGCATCAGCCAGAGCGGTCCCCAAGCAAAGTGGAGGGATAAGGGAATTAAAGGAACCCACATTTTTAAGAGGCCTGAGGTGTATCTGGGCACAGAGAGTTCAGAGATCAAAGACACTGCTCTACTAAATGGAAAGGCATGTTGCACAATATCCTTGTGTGGGAAAGAAGCCACCATCTCTCCAGGATGCATGCAGAGGACAGAGAAAGAAACCATTTTACGGCTTTTTCATGAGAGCTGACAGCTGAGTGAGCTAATTCCTGGCAAACCTGAGTTTTGTCTAAAATACAGGCCTGGAAAATCCAAATTGCATGATATAGAGTGTGCCTGAGTGATTAGGAGAAAATCAAATGCGGAGAGAGATTTACACGGGGGAATGTTGGTCTTGGAAACTCACCTGGCTCTACCCTACCCCTCCAATCTGACTGCTTGCAGACTGACTGGGAGAGATGCCCCTAGATGGAAATTTGAAAGGTGGGGAGCAGGAGACATTGACTTTGGAGATTGAACCCCAAACCAGGAAATATGGGGTCTGCAAGTAATATAGTGGACTAAGAATTGGCTCCTCCACCAAGTGGCATCCAGTGAAGATCCCTAGGGTCCAGTCTTCCAGTGTGGACCAGCAATTTCTGGGCCCTGGAGGTGCACTAATTTAAAGTCTCCAGACCAATTGGAATTTAGCAAAGAGTCTGGAGCATACCTAAGCTTAAACCCCACTTCCAGGATTTCCTCCTGTGGGATTACCCATCTTACTACAGCAATCCAACAGAGAGTGGGCATCATGATCCAGATGATGCCACCTAACACTGCTGAGAAGCTGAAAATCGTTTGAATTCCAATGGAAAGGACTCTTCAACTTTACATTGAGATTCCCCCCCCCCTTTTTTTTTTTTAAATGTTTTTCTGTTTAATTTTGACCTTAATGGTTCATGGAAAATTTTTTTCTCCTTCTCCTCGTCCTCCTCCTCCTCCTCCTCCTCCTCCTCCTCCTCCTCCTCCTCCTCCTCCTCCTCCTCCTCCTCCTCCTCCTCCTCCTTGGATTAAACACAGGGACACTCAGCCACTGAGCCACATCCTCAGCCCTATTTTGTATTTTATTTAGAGATAGGGTCTCATTGAGTTACTTAGTGCCTTGCTTTTTGGTGAGGCTGGCTTTGAACCCGTGATCCTCCTGCCTCAGCCTCCTGAGCAGCTGGGATTACAGGTGTGTACCTCTGCGCCCAGCTTCGTGGACATTTGTACTTATTCATATTTGTATTTTCTCTCATTTCTGGCACTTTTGAAGCCAGTTAATTTTCATGGATTAGTTTTGTTTTTTGTGTTTTTTTTTTGAACTAGGATGTTTTATTAGTATATTTCAGTTTTGTATTCTCTTACTTTTAAGTTTTCAATTTTTACTTTACATATATTTATTCTATTACCTGTTTCCCTTGATTCTCTTTTTTTCTTTACTTTTGCTAATAGCCAATCTCTATTCTCTTTCACTCTTTTTTAAATTTTTTACTTCCATCTTCTCTCCTCTCTCATACTCATCACATCCTAAATCACTTCTGTTCTCTCCCTGTCCACCATTTAAAATTATAAAGTCTTTTGCAAACTGAATGTTTTTATTGTAGACAATAACTGATCATATCATTTATGTTTATTGGGACAATTAACATTGTGAATGTCATAGTAGAAACTATTTTGTTTAAGGCTATATATTGTTTGCATTGGTTGTTGTTGTTATTATTATTATTATTAATATATAACAGTGGAATACATTACAATTCTTATTATATAGAGCTCAATTTTTCATATCTCTGGTTGTATATATAGTATACTCATATCAATTCATGTCTTCATACCTGTACTTTGGATAACAATGATTATCACATTCAGCCATCATTAATTACCCCATGTCCCCTCCCTTCCCCTCCCACCCCTCTGCCCTATCTATAATTTGTCTATTCCTCCCATGCTCCCCCTCCCTATCCCACTATGAATCAGCCTCCTTATATCAAAGAAAACATTTGGCATTTGTTTTTTGGGGATTGGCTAACTTCACTTAGCATTATCTTCTCTAACTCCATCCATTTACCTGCAAATGCCATGATTTTATTTGATTCTTCTTATCTTGTACAATACTCTTTTGATGTGGTAAGTCATTAATTGAAATTTTGTTTTGTTTTGTTTTCTGTTTTCAATGAGAAGTCATTGGTTCAAGGGTTTATGGATTCTAGTGACGGTGGGAAAACTTGAAAGACAGTGGTCTGGTTGTTGGCTCTGGCCTCACCAGAACTAATCTAGAGTTGTAGAAGGAGCTATGTACTTGGGTAACATCAGGTAAAACACAGGTGACGGAGTCATCAGTTCTATCAGTGCCCCGGAGCAAGTAGGTTTCATAGCTTTTTCTTTTATTTCTATAAATACTCATTCTCGAACACTACTGCTTTCATCACTCAAAACATATTAGTCTTATTATGTTCAAGATTATGCTAACTGATAACAAATACATGAAGGTTATTTACATTTCATTTTTATACACACAACACCCCTCTTTGCTGTTCCAAATCTATAAGGTACAAATTCAAATTGAGTCTTAGGTAAGTTGATGGTTCAAAGTTTATAAACCTTTTTTAAAAAAAAACATTTTTAGTTATACATGGACACGATATCTTTATTTTGTTTATTTATTTTATGTGGTACTGAGTATCAAATCCAGTGCCTCACATGTGAGAGGCAAGCTCTCTGCCATTGAACCACAACTCCAGGCCCCCTATTCTGCATCAAAATAACCAAGAATAAATTTGAAATAATATGGTTATGTGAAAGATGCAATAAGTGCCTAATGACAGAGAGTTGACAACAATTTTTAACACCTAATACCCCTCATAGGAAGCTGTGTGCTTTTCAACTCAATTTGTTCTCTAGTTACAATTGAGATAGGGTTATATTACATGTTTGAGTTACACACTTTTTTTGCAGGGGGTATTAAATTATTTTTACTTTTTCTTTGAGGCTTTATACCAGATTTCTAATATTAATGTTATTGGGCTATCAGGTTGCAAACCGTAAGCAATGGTTTCCCTATGGTTTACCTGTTATCTAAAATAATAAGAGTATTAGCCTTGAATGGGGCTTCAAGTAGTTTTTCTGTTCCAACCTATGGTAGGAGTTCTTTCTATAAAATATTATTAGAGAAAAAAGATGATAACTTAAGGGCAGATGTTGGATAAAAATTCAATTCACTGAAAATCAGGCAAGACATGTACTTTGTGTGGATGCCAATTTCTCCATAATAAAATAGAAATAATAGTCCTTACTTCATTAAATTGTTTTGAAGATAAAATGAAATTTTAAAAATAGAACATGGAAAAATATGTTTGAATCTCTAAAACACTATAAAAAACACAAGAGACAAATTTAAGTTTACCAAGAGGGTGGCTGTTTATCCTTGGTGTGGTGCTAAATCAATTCTGCTTTACTCCTAGTGGAGAAGACATTAATTGGACTTCTGAATGTGGCTACAGGTTTACTCATTTATCTTTTCAAATCCTTATGAAACCTCAAAGATGAGAAAATATTGCTTACCATCGTTTTTTTTTTTTTTTTTTTTTTTTGTTTAATGGTAAAGTTTGGGCTTCTGGGAAATATTAGTAAAAGATGTATTTAAATGAGCTTCTGAATATAAAATGAAGAGCTTATAATGAAAACTTCAAATCTTTTTTAACTTTACCAAGCTGCCATTTAGATTAGCAGAAATGTATTCATTTCATAGCAAAAAAGTTATACTTATTTTAAAAATAATGTTAACTATTCAATAACAGAATGGTCTTAGAAAGAGGAATAATCAAAATTTTGGAGAAAATAATAAAGCATACAATGGAGAAAAAATTAATGAATTTAAAATCTTATAACAAACTTATTAATACAGTTCTTTACAGGAACAAATTAATTCTGCATGTATATTTGATGATAAAACAGTCTTAGACAAATGGAATATTGGGATTGGATAATATTCGTCTCATTGCACTCCTACTGTCTAGTGGTAAACAAGAGTGTCACAGCTTGCTGACTCTGATTTTCTGTTTTAATGTTAGTACAGTTGTCTCCCCACATCCATGCTTATGTAGTTTCAATTATCCACAGTCAACCTCAGTCTGAAAATGTTAAATGGAAAATTTCAGGAATAAACAATTTCCAAGTTTTAAATTGTGCACCATTCTGAGTAGTGTGGTGAAATATGCACCATTTCATTTCCTCCCACTTGAGAAATGAATCATCCCTTTGTACATATATATCCACAGGGTATATGCTACCCACCTACTAATCACTTACTGGATGTCTCATTTATCAGATCGACTATAAGGATATTTCAGTGCTTGTCTTCAAACTCTTATTTTACTGAGTAACAGCTCCAAGGTACGAAAGTTTTGATGCTTACAGTTTGGATATATCAAAGAGAAGTCATAAAGCACTTCATTAAAGTATTATCTTTATTATTTTGTGACACAAGAAAAAGGGTGATTACAGTACAATATTTTGAGAGAGTATAAAAAGCATATTCATATAATGTTCTATTTTATCATTAATTATTGTTATTTCCTATTGTGCCTAATTTATAAATTAAACTTTTATCATAGTGTGTATGTTTAGGAAAAATTATACTCTTTATAGGGTTCAGTACTATCCATGGTTTCAAGCATCCATTTTTAGGTATTCCCCACAGAAAAGGGAGACTGTTATAGTGAAACTGTTTCTATGAGGTTATTGAGCATGAACAATTCAATCAATTTATCCCTGTCTTTATCCTTCAAGTTCACCCAGAGGACGGAGCCAATACTTTGAAATGAACCATGTCACTATGTAGTGTCGCTGTCATTACATTGTGAGAATTTTGTCGGTTTTGCATTTTCTTCTAATGTTTTAGTCCCAAGTCACACTTTTTCTAAACAACCTACTTGACCGTAGTAGGTCACAGAGCTGGCAATTTGCATTTCTTTTACTTATTCTTATTCTACATTGTCTTTTGTAGGCATCCATTTCTCTTTCTGTGATCTCGGAGATGTTTTTCCATTTTAAAAAACTGTCCATGTATAGAATTGCTTTTTCACTTTTTGTGGATTGTGTCATATTCATCATCCATTACTAAGAACCTTAGTAGGCTTCATAATTCATATTATTTTAATATAAAGGCAGGATTTCTGTCATTATTTGGTCACAATTAACCTTTGATTACCCTTTCTACCAGGAGGGACTCAGAATAAATTTCAGATAAAAATATATGTTGTTTTCACAGTAGGCCCTCCATATCTGTGGGTTCTACATTTGTGCATTTAACCAACACTGATGGAAAGTATTTTTTGAAAAATTGCATCCATACTGAACATGTAGAGATTTTCCCTTGTTGTTATTCCCCTAGCAATATAGTACAAGAATTTACCTTGTACTAGGTATTATAAGTAATTTAGAGATGACTTAAAATATACAGAGCTGTATATACATCATATATGAGGGACTTGGGCATCTACAGATTTCAGTATCCACAACTTAGGATACACTTGGGAACAAGAAAAGATGTACTGATTCATAGTATTTAGAAAGGGAAACATACATTACTCTCTAGAATGTGGTATTAAGATAAATTTTCAGTAAATATTTGCCACAACATTCCTATTCAACTGAACATTTATCTTCTCCTTGAGCTCATACTTTTCTCCTACTTTGGCAGAATGGGAAGAGAGCCCCCGATGAGAAGCAGTGGGGGACACTTGGTCTAGGTTATCTAATTTAGAAACACCACCCTCCTTGTGACAGAAATGCAATGATTCTGCTTGATAGACAAGGCATAGTGGTCAGAGAAGTTAGCTACTTGCCTTGGGTCAACTTGCTATTCAGCTGAAGACTCAAGCCTCAACCCTTCCTTCTTTACCAGTACTGTTCGATGTCTGTCCCCTCCCCCTCAGGTATTTTTTTTTTTAATAAAGTCCTGTTTTTACGTGGGCTGAAATAAATTATTACACATCTTCAACCTATCTTTTTTTTTCTTTAATGCTAGCCTAACCTACATACTAATGAGCACAAAGTTTTCAAACAATAAATCCTCTGTCAATCAACTCAAAAAAAAAAAAACTAGCCAAAATAGGAAATAACTATTCTCATTGATACATTTTGGGGCATGTCAGAAAAACAATTGGGATTTACTGTGCTGCATGATCAAAGGGTTGACATTCTTAGGTAAGAAAAGCATAGCACATTTTGAAAAAATGTGATCGGAGAAAGCAAAAATTTGAAAATGCAAAATACCCCAATATCTGAAAATTTCTGAGTGCTGACATGACCCTGCAGGAAGAAAATTAAATACTTGACCTCTTGTGACAAGACAGATCACAGTAAACTTAGAACACACTAAGAATGTTGTATAAAATTACATTTAGGCTATGTGCATGAGGTATATATTTAGAAATAAATTTCATATTTAGACTTGAATCCCCTCAAAATATTTCACTGTGTATTAGCAAATATTCCAAAATCCAAAAAAAAAAAAAATTTAAAGCCCAAACTTTGTGGTCCCAAGTTTTTGAATAAGGGATGTTCAGCCTATAGGTTGCAACAAGACCTTGTAACAGATGGAGATGACTTTCTCTGGAGTTATTATTAAATGAGCCTTGCTCCAAGGAAGCAATCATTCTGATGTCCCCTGGAGGAACATAAATGTCATAGAATGTAGCAGCTCAGAAGAGGACAGAATTAGAAAGCAAGAACTGAGAGATATAGAAAAGGATGCTCAGTCAAACTGGTTGCACCAGTTCCTTTAAAGAGAAGAGTAGAGAAATTAATACGATGATTCAGCACTAGTTTTGTTTTTTTTTTAAATGCACATCCCTGTCTAAATTAACCATACAGGATAAATTATATAGCTCTCATTCTATGTTGTGTCTCCTACCATTTTTGTTGCCTTTATATATGTATAACTCTAAAAAAACTACCTTTAGACATACACAGTTATTTGGGTAAGGTGGATTTTTATTCATTATTATAGGCAAAACTTTTTCGTCTCCAGCAACCGGATAAATAAAAATGCTCTTTATGGAGTACTGCAGGAATAACACTGAATCTGCTTTGCTAGATTTTCCTAGATACTCCATTATGGCACCAGAAAACACTGGGATCATTAAGTTATCAGACTCTGAATCACTCAACTGTTTAGAATAAATGAGTCTCTATGCTTGAGAACATTCTCTAACAATGTGGTAGGTCCAAGAATTGTCAGCCAGGGATGTGAGGGAATTAATACTTCAGGAGTGACCCTCAACCAGTGAAGGGTGGGAGCTGGTGAGTAAACATCTCTGCTTTCTTGCCATTTCTGGACAGTTCTGAGGAATATTTTGCACAGCTTTTTAAAGGATCCCAGTAGAACTTAGCCAGGTTCCCACTGTGGTGATAAGTGCATTAACAATATAGGTGTTAGCTGGATGAGTTTCTTTCCTTCTTTGTTTCCCACTGTTCTTCCTGGGATCACTTCCCACTGGATATTTGTCTTAAGATCTCCTGACACAGACTAAAAAAACTACTTGCTTTTTTTTTTTTTTCCTAGCCAGTGTGGTAGAAGAAAACACTTTCCCAAGTTAAAGTGCAATGTTAGGAGATTGTGGAACTGGGGCTAGGGTGATGGCCAGTGATGGGAGAACCTATTCCCAGGTGAGCCTCTGTGGCACATGCTGTATGCTGATGCTGTACATAGAGTGGTGTGTGTGTGTGTGTGTGTGTGTGTGTGTGTGTGTGTGTGTAAGAGAGGGCAAAAGAGAGATTTAATGATGTCTTGTGCTTGAACTGTATCTAAACAAAGTTGTTAGTAGTCCAGAAAATATGGGAAAAGCTTAGCACAATGATGACAGGAAAGTTATATCAGGCACTTTTGTGATAACTGTGCCCCTTATTAATGTCTACATTACACCCAGCATTGAGATCATGCTTTAAAGTTCACGTTGAAATTAATGTCAAAATATCTTAAGGAAAAATGTAAAATTCTTCCTCTTCTAAGTTGTATGTCTTGGTTTATTTTATGTTTTCATTATCAAAATGAATCCTATAATTTTACTTACAACAAGTACAATGATCTAACTTAAAAAGTTGGGGTAGACAATGATTCATGGATTTTTTGAGAATGGTTTAAATGTTTCTTATTGTAAATCCATCTGCTTTAGAAATGTTTCCTCCAAGAACCCTCTTGGGGGTAGAGGGTAGAGGAAGAGCATGTAGTTAGGTCGTATAAAGACCTAAGGGAAATAATTACTCTTATTCTCAGAAGCCAGGAACAATATTTTTAAGCAAATTATTATGAAGTTTTAGCAATTAACAAGAAGGTGAGAAACCTTTGGTTTATTCTTACTCTTCTATTTCCTGAAATTTCAACATTCATTCCTTTTTATTCTACTCTAGAAAATGAAATATTTTAAAAACCAACAATAATCTAAATTTTCACAAAGAATTCTATTTCAACAGTCCAATTCCTTTTTCTAAATTAAGAAATATGTTTTTTCTTTCTTCCTGCATCAAAATCAGTTTTTTTTAATCTTCCAGGTAAAGAAATAGCTTAGAAGTTTACACAATTTCAAACTAAATTTAACAACAACATGTGAAAGAATTTTTTTCTACCTACATAAACATTTGAATTTATATTCTTACATGATGTTGATCACAAGAAATGAGAATAAAAAAAAAAAGAAAACCCTAAAACCAACTGGAACAAGGATTTGATTAGAAATGATAGTTGTTTGGGAATTTATTTTTATAGGACAAAGGCTAGCTTTCAATTGTTTATTTTAAGGTTGGAGAGTTTACATTATGGAGGTATTCATATCTCCATTTCTTTCATTTTGCTGTGACACATTTCCTGGATATTTCAAACCATTCTGTTTCGCAAGACTATTTTGCATTCTGAAGAGGTTTCCTGCCTAATTTAATTCTATCAACTGATTGCCATGGAAACTCTTAATATCCTTTCCTCTTCCTGGAATGACATGTTGGCTCTGTTTCAAGTAGATTTTTTGGCACAGAACATAAAATAAGTTACATAAAGTAAACTGTGCTGTCAATGGAGAGTGCCCTTCAGGGTGGAGAGGAGACACACACACATCCCTGCTGAGCTAGAAAAGGTAGCTCAGCAAAAAAAAAAAAAAAAAAAAAAAAAAAAAAAAAAAAAAAGAAAAAGAAAGAAAGAAAGAAAGAAAAAGAAAAAGGAGAAAAGGAAGGTAGTTCAGCAATTACAGATAGGGAGCTTCATAATCCAAATAAAAACCAGCTCTTTAATTTTATTGTAAAAGAAGGTGAAAATCAATTCTTTGCTATCTATCAGCCAAGGAAAATCAAAGCAAAACAACCAATGGTATAGTCACCCTCAATTTTATGAATGAATCAATTTAAATATCTTATTTTGAATATCTCAATAATTTTTCAAAAATAGATTAATTTGGAGAATGTGAACAGATAGGCTGGAAAAATAATTTGTATGATGAACTTTAAAACAAAGTTCCATCCATTTTTCACCATGGATTTTAATTCAAAAATACATTTTTCAAACAATACCAAATGTGTTAGGTACCTTGGGCCATTCTATTACTACCTATGATAGAGACTGGGATCATATTCTTGGTTCATTTACTCATCTTTAAAACTTTCTTATATGGAGTTCAGAAAGGGAGAGTTAAATTACAATCACAAGAAAGATGAAGGATTGTTCCCAAATTCTTTTTTGTATGTGAGATAAAGCTTTAATTGTATGACTCTGTGTATGTGTAAGCAACTGTTGTATATGACTCTTTATGTGTGGATATATTGGGTACAGACATGGAGTGGTCAGAAGTACAGATCAATAAAAAAAAATACACAAATATTGAGAGAAAGAATAAAACTCTGACAATTCCCTGAAAATTTAAGCATACAATAGTTTCAATAAAGTTAGACTACTTGAATATTTGTTCCTGGAATATTCAGATTTTGTTTGTTCTTTGGGGAAAAAAAAAAGGTGAATGACAGTTAAAAATCTCTCTGCCAACTCATAGTAAGCTCTATTTTCCTAAGATGTAGAGGTAGGGAGCAGGTGAAAGTTTGGTTCCTTGCAAATCTTGGATTTTTTTCAGCAGACTATTAATGATTTCTTTTGATGATGTGAAATTTGTCTGTATGAAATAATCTAGCTATGATTCTTTTTTCTAACTGGGGTGAAAAAACATTTTTTTCTTCCCATAGTTAGTTTAAATGTCTAGAAAATACAATACTCTAAAAAGTTTAATTAAAATGAAATTCATATGAATAGAAAGTACTTCCAGAAAGAACACACATACTTAGCAAATCAAGAAAGAATAATAAAATAATAGTTTCTAAATTTTAAGAAATTTCAGAAATTAATTTATAATTTTGGGGGGATCTACTTTGATTATACAAATTAGAGAAGCATACAGAAACTTCCAGTTCACTGGGGCATTAGCTGCTTTGTCCAAACTTACAGCAACTGTTTTAATATCTCATCATGACAAAGCAATAAATAGCTCTGGCCACCACTGCATGTTGCTCAGTCAGTGTAATTTACTCTTAGTTATACTGTATGTAAATAGTGCATAGTTTTATGATGTCTTTTTGTTGTTGTTATTGTTAAAACAAATGTGGAGTGACATCTACATTCATACATATTCCTGAAATAGTTCTTCCGATCCCACTTCCCTTGATCCTTCACTGGCAATGTAAGTGCTTACCGGAGACTGCATGATGGAAATCTCTGACTTAATTTTGAGTCATTAGAGGCTTGGAGAATAGTGATTAAGATCTAAACATTGACCTATATATTTCAGTGAAGCATGTCAACTTTAGGAGCCCCTTAACCAAAATTAATTTATTTTTATTTACTTTCTTTTTTGAATTTTTTCATAAACTAACATTTTCCTCTCTTTCTTTCTCCCTCTACCATCTTCCTCTTTCTTTATTTTTTTTTTCCTTTCTTAATACAGCCTGACTCTTCTGAGTAGGTGGGGAGCTCTCCTATGACCCATTTTCGTTCTTTGAACCTAACTCAGCAACTTGGGCAACCAGCATTGTCTTTATTTGTAAAATGCACAAACATTACCACCACTTTGTAACCAGATTCATACCAATGAGGTGATCCTCATATTAGTAATGAAGTTCTTGCCTAAAGTGGATATACCCAGATACGGAAGTTAAAATGTTTTATTCTGGAGAGGGCAGAATAGAATAAGTGAGGTGAAATTATGTGAATGCACATTTTAGCTGCATCTGAGGAACATCTCATTAATAAGTGGCCACATTCTAGCTGCATGACAAAGAGCTCCCTGTTACTTGAAGAGATTTGTGGGTGACAAAGGAGAAACCATTCTGTTGTGAGAAGCCTTCTTTTCTTTCCTGCCTTCTATTTTCTCTGTTGTTTGTTCCTTCTCTCCTTTCCTCCTCCCACTCAGTCATCACACACCTATTAAATTCTAAAGGCAACAGAACACAACAGACACTAGTATGGCAATATGTAAAAAAGTGGATGTGTAACCGATATGATTCTGCAATCTGTATACGGGGTAAAAATGGGAGTTCATAACCCACTTGAATCAAATGTATGAAATATGATATGTCAAGAACTATGTAATGTTTTGAACAACTAATAATAAAAATTTTAAAAATTCTAATCATGCTTCACAAACTTTGCTTCTTCATCTAAAAATCTGTAATTGAGAAGAAAATAGTCATTATATAAGGAAAGAAACAGCCAGTGCTCCAGACTTCTCCTGAGAAGGGCTTTCCTTGATATCTTTCACACGAACATTGAGAATTTTAGAGCACATTAAAGCTGAGAAAACTAGCAATGCTGCTTCAAAAACAAATTTTTTAAAAAAACTAAATTTTTTTTTCTGACTGACACACATCATAATTTGTTCCTGGATGTAACTAGGGGCCCACAGAATCAATAAAAGATGGACAGTGTAAGTGGGAAAACACATTGGAATCTGAACACCCTCTCCAGCCATCCTCTCCATTTATATCTCTAAATGGGAGGGAAGGGGAAGGTAACGCAGAATGGAATGGATCAAATGACATTACATGCAGTACAAATGTATAACAACAAGGTCCACTATTATGAATAATTATGATGCACAATAAACATGATCTTTTCAATAACAAAATGAATAAATGGAAATAGAATAGAAGATAGAGTAAACAACTTTTATGTGTGGGTGGGGGAGGGGACAATCAATAGGATAAAGATGGAAACAGCAAGTTACTCCTTTGCCCTCCATAGACAAAAAGAACCTCTGAAGCACAGGCTGCAAGTTGTCACCAAATAACACAACTCACCTTTGCCCATGTTAACAGAAATTTTTACTCCAGTATATGATCACTCAGAGTGGAGTCTTTTGTGACCAAATATTGCCATGTGTCTAAGTTCTAGCCATGACAGTTTTGGAGAAACTTCCTTAAGAGACAGTCGGTATATGCCTTTTAACTCTCCTATCTTTTGTCTCTCGTATATTGTGCCACGTGCACTGCAGATGCTGTCACTCTGGACTGTGGGGACAAGGGTCATACTGCAGTTATGGCAGAGTGGTGGCAGGAAGGAGTTGAGGAGATCACAGAATAAATAGAATTATTATAGAAATCTGATTGCCTTCTTTACACTTGTCTTCTTTTAGTAATGTTGTTTACAAAATAATTGATAACCAGACGTAATCCCAATATAGTGTACACCATACAGGCATGCTAAAGACAGATGGTTTCTAATTCTCTCAAATTTTCCATCTGTCCCTCAACATCTCTAGTAGGCAAAGCACAGATGGGTTTTCAGGGTGTTCTCTGAATCACACATTCTAAGTACTTTTATATGCTTTTCTCCACTTAATCTTCATAGATAGCACCGGATTCAAAGTATGAATAAGAATAGAATATGCTGTCAGAGGAAAAACCAGGAACCGAATTTCAAGTCTTGAATTTGAACACAAATCTACCCAACTGCAAGCTTTTCTGAACTTTTTCTGATAATTAACATTGACTCCTTGATATTCCGGTTTAAGATCCTTCCCCAGCTGTATGTATCTATTGCTAATAGATTGGTTGGGACCAATTCATCCCGTGTGCTTTAAGAGATGACTCTAAAGTACGTGCAGTTTCCCTTAATGTACTATATAGGTAGGTGAAGACTGATATCCATGAAAAAGAGAAACTACTGGGGATGACTTAAAGTGATGTGAAAAGAAATGCTAGGTCTGACTTGATGCATGTGCGTGGAGTAGTGGTGGTAAATGAATGGCATCAGCCCGATTCCAGATTCCACAATGAATTTAGTTTGGCTCATGATATTAAAAAGATTAATTGATTGGTAACTTTTAAATGTGAAAATCTGGATTTCTGGCTTCTCTTGAGAGATCACAGGTCTGGTGACATTGGCACTGTTTTTCCCCCTGTGGCAACAGTCAGCTGATGCTGTGTACCTGCCCTTTTTACAGGGCTTTGCCACAATTCCTTCTCAGCCTGCTCAATTCATTTTCATTACTGATGGTTTCCTGTCAGGAAATTGATAAGTTTATGACCCTTATGTGGACATTTTTTTCCTTGATGACAATTCAACATAGTACATGTTATCATCAGTTCCCAGTAAAGTTTGGCAAATTAATCTATCACTCTGAATTCCAGATTTACATACTTTATTTGTATGAATATGACTGTATAAGATTACTCCTTGTTTATTAGGATGATTTGGAAACCTGTAGAGACCCCTGCTTTTCATTATAATTATCAATGCATATTGATAGTACAAATTAACAGGTTTCTCTGTGACATTTCATACATACATGTATCATGGTTTGATCATATCTGCCCTTCCAGAGAGACCCTTTCTTAAGTATGAGATCTCTTCAATATACCTACAAACTCTTTAGAGCAAGTCAGAGATGAACAAAGTTTCCTCTACATTTTAGAATATAGGGTTGGATTATTTCAATAGCTTATCTACCAATAAGTTGTTTATTTGTTACCAGGGATTGAACTCAGGAGCAGTCCACCACTTCACCACATCCCCAGCCCTACTTTTTTTATTTTTATTTTTCTTAGAGACAGGGTCTCACTGAGTTCTTAGCACCTCGCTGATGCTGAGGCTGGCTTTTAACTCACAATCCTCCTGTCTCAACCTCTTGAAACACTGGGATTATAGGCTGGTGCTACCGTGGACCGCAGGCCCAGTAGGTTTTGAAACTAGATGGTGTATGAGCCAAAGAGGACTCATGCAGTGGTGTCGTTTTGCCAGAGTACCTTCTCTCTTTTACAACGTGATGAAAACATTTTTTTCACTGAATATAGTTTTCATTCTTTTTTTTTCTAAAAGAGATATAAGCCTCACAGTAGTAGTGGTCTGGATATATTTGTGTATAAGATGCAATGAAGAAATAAAATGAGTTCTCTCTTTTCTGTGTTGTAGGAAAGTGTATCATCATACACTTGGAAGTCCAGAGGGGAAGCTTCAATAAATATTGATGATGATGAACTAAGCATTCTCTGCAATAGTCAATTAACTGTAATATAATTAGAAATAAGCTCAAAAGCCTATCAAAGGCATGCAGCCAGCCCTTTAAAATGACTGTGCAGGAAGAAGTTAATGGCAACATGAGGTACAAGGATTTGTTGGATCTCTGTGCTCTATAGTTGTGATAGTGTGTGTTCCTTTGTTTTCACCCATGAACAGATAAAATTATGACTTTCTATGTCTATCACAGATAATTAAAAACAAAAGTCCTATGCAGTTTGGTTTTCTTTTAAAATCGACAAAATCATGGTAATGCAACACTTAAAAATAACTCCCTTTAGACATTTCAAGCTCAAATAAAAGAAATACCTTTGGGGTGCCATTTTCATAGCTTAGACACTTTCCATCATTCTATTAAGCAACCGCTTTCAACCTAAATTCCGGATTAATGTTCACAGCATGATTTGATTTTACACACCAATTCAGTTTAATTTTTTTTAATAGAAAACTTCTGCCTTTATGACTTACAGACACATCCTGGTCTTTGCCTCAGAAATTTTGTTCTCTTATAAAGTAAAATTCTTCCATTACCCACTATGACATAAATCCAAGGCTTTCTTGACCAATTCTCAAATTTACAACATGTGGATGATTCCAAGTACATAAAGGAGATGGGTGGGTATTGTTTAGTGGCCAAGTGTCCAAACTTTGAATTCAAACTTTCTGGGTTCAGATCTCATTTTGGTCAGTTGTTAACTATGCTTAACAGGTTAATTAACCAATTTTAACTTTACATTTTTCTTTACAAAATGGAAATTAAAATATCAATTTCACAGGTTTCTAGGGAACATTAACTGTCAAGTACCAGACATTATATTGAGCCTTCCATGTTAACTAGTATCATCATTACAGGGCCTATATAAATATACTGCTGTCCAGTCAAGGTTGCTGATCACAAGCAATAAAAAAATAGATTCTAGCTAATTTATGAATAACCATTTTGAGTTGATTACAGAATCAACAGGACAATAACAAGAGTGTTAAAAATTGGGTAAAAACAATTAAAAGGCTAGATAGTGTAAGCACAGGTGAGGTTCAGCAGGAAAACTTGCATTAGAACATCATGGCTGGACTCTATTGTGCCTGGACATGGTGTGCTGTCAGCATTAGTGAATTATAAGTGTTTTTCTTCCTTCCTTTCTCCCTTCTTCTTTTTCTTCCTTTCTCCCTTCCCTTCATTTTCTTTTTCTTTTATATCTGTAGTTCAATGATAAAGTTCTGTATGGAAATATTCACCAAATCTCTACCATGCACCCAAGATGTAGATGCCAGGGGCTAAGGAGAGAAAAGATTGTATTCCCTTGACTTCCACCAAGTCTCTCAAAAGGAGGAGTTTCTCTGATAGGTCAGGGTTCAGATATGAGCAGTTAACACATAGACCAACAGTGACACCCTTTGTTGTTCTATGACTGTTTTCAGATTGGAATATAAAGTCTTTGAAAGAAGAACCTGAATCATGGTTTTCATCATAGAGTAGGTCCTCAGTGAATTCATGTTAATAGATAGTTTAAAGTTCGACAGATTTATTTTCAGGTTTTATTGCTTATTATGCCCCACTTAGAGTTTAATAAGTCAACGAGTAATGAGACTTATTATAGTGTAGAAGTGAAGTACAGATGCCAAAATTGTGATGATATATGGTAAGAGAGGACTAGGATAACTTTTCAAGTTAAAGAGATATGTTTATTCATTAATATCCTGCAGGGCAGAGAGTAAAAATGAAATATTTAGCACTTCTAAGACAATTAAATCCTCTATTGTGTACAGTATTTTTTGGGAAAATTATGGTGGAAAATCAGAGTAGGGGGAAAATAAGACCTATAAATATTATTTCAAAAAATTCTTTTTTAAAAAATTTTTTAATATTTATTTTTTAGTTATAGGTGAACACAATGTCTTTATTTTACTTTATGTGGTGCTGAGGATTGAACCCAGTGCCTTATGCATGCCAGGCGAGTGCTCTACCTCTGAGCCACAACCTCAGCCCCCACCAAAATTCTTAGTGTAATAACAACATATGACTATTTTAGTAAAATTTTAAGACATAGAAAAACATAAACCCAAAAGAAAAGAATCTTTCCTAATGCTAGTCACCACATTTGGGAATATGTGTGGGTGTGTGTGTGTGTACACACATATATATATATTTTTAATATTTATTTTTTTAGTTACAGGTGGACACAATATCTTTGTTATATTTTTATGTGGCACTGAGGATTGAAGCCGGTGCCTCATGCATGATAGATGAGCAATATTCCTCTGAGCCAAAACACAGCCCCTTTATATATTTTTTTATATGTGAATATTTATGTGTGATGCATGTGTATTTAGAACAACAAATTTATAACAACTACATCAATGCAAACATAATCATTAAAAAACTGTGCTCTCATATACAGCATTTATTAATATGCTTTGTAATTATTTTCTTAAAGATTTTGTCATAAAAGAAATAGATGTTTCTACAAAAAATCCAGGAAATATGATAAAAAGAGTGTAAAACATGTAAAATCTCAGCAACCCAGAAATTACTATTCTTGATATCCTGCTGTATGATCTTTCAAAATCTTTTCTTGTTATATGCACAAATATATATATATTTATCATATACATTTATATATATATATATAATCTACTCTGTAGATTTTTTTATTTTAACATTTTTATTGGTACATCATAGTTGTACATAATGGTGGTATTTGTTGCTACATATTTGTATGTGCACACAATATAATAATATAATTTGGCCAATATCATTCCCCAGTATTTCCTCATTCCCTGCTCTCTTCCTTCCCTTTGTTTCTTTATTCTATTCCTTTGGTCTTCCTTCAGTTTTCATGAGATCCCTTTTCTTTTCCTTCCACATATGAGAGAAAATGTACAACCCTTGACCTTCTTCTGAGTTTGGCTTATTTCACTTAACATATGTTCTCAAGCTCTATCCACTTTCCTGCAAATGAAGTCATTTCCTTTTCACTTTCTAGAATATTTTCCAGCCTACTTTTAAAGCATAACAATAGATTATAATCATCTTTTCATATTAATCATTATATTTCTGCACCATCATGGTCAAGGACTATATAGAATTCTACTTTGCAGATGTATACAATTGATTTTCAAAAATACTAAAATGGTGAACTTTTTTTTTGCTTTATGTAAAACAAGCAATACTTCAATGAACATCCTAATAGTTTAATATTAAAAAATATCCTTAATTATTTCCTTTAGCCAAATTCCCAAAGTAATTATTAGTGCCATGTAGTTATATGTATTTTTATATCTTTGGATAACAAAATTGTACTCCAGAATGTTGCACCAATTTAAAATTATAAATAAGATATGAGCATGCATTCTTATAAAAATAAGTATTCTTCTTTTAAAGTAGTTTAAAAAATATATAGATTAATTATTTTGTCATATAACAAAATCAAATGTGTAGGCATCTTAATGATGTAATTTAAAAGGCTTGAGTGTATTACATTTTACAAAGCAACACAATGACACATAGTTTATTACTAAATCTCTGCATTTATTTATGAATATTTTTGAGGGAAATTTTAAATAGAGGTGTTTGAGGGATATTATCTTTTGGATGTGAGGTGTTCCCAAAAAGCTCATGTGTGAGACTATGCAAGAAGATTCAGAGAAGAAATGATTGGGTTACAAGAGTCTTAACCCAAATAGTGAATTAATCACCTAATGGAATTAATTGAGGGTAAATGAAGGCAGGTGGGGTGTGGCTGCAGGAGGTAGGGCATTGGGGGCGTGGCTTTGGGGTATGTATCTTACATTTGCAGAGTGGAGTCTCTCTTTCTGCTTTCTGACCATCATGTGAGCTGCTTTCCTCTGCCACACTCTCTGCCATGATGTTCTGCCTCACCTTGAGCCCCAAGGAATGGAGGCGGCAGTCGATAGATTGAGACCTTTGAAACCATGAGAACTTAAGTAAAATTTTCTTTCCCTAAAATGGTTCTGGCCAGATAATTTAGTCACAGCAGTGAAGTAGCTGACTAAAACAGGGGAGGAATATATATTATTATCCCATAACATGATGACTTTGGTTAATTTGTAGGAAAGAAATAGTAGCACTATTACCTGAAGAGTTCAAATAAGTATATAATTATGTATATCCTTCTGTGGATTAAAAATTATGTTTAACTTCTTGTTATTTTAGTCTTCTTAAGTTATAGGTAGACTTCCATCACAAGTAAAATAAAATATGTACTTATTGTTATTAGAGTACCTGTAAGATTCTACATATTATGGTTGCCATCTGCCTCTCTATTCCCAACCATCAATCTTGTAGTCTCAACTGCTCTCGTTAACTGTTTTCCAGCCTCCCCATCCTTGTTTCTTTCCACCAACCTTACTCCTCCCAAATACACCGTATAAGACTTTGTGAGTACTCCTGTGCTCATCTATCTATTTATGACTAGCTTCTTATCATTTGGGTTTTCCCTTAGGTAGCATTATTTTAGATACTTATTTTTATCATTCCACCACAAAATTAACTAAAGAAAGCAGTGATAACCATTATTGCTCTTCATGAATTTTCCTGGTTCTCCTCCTGCTAGGCGTAATCACGATTACATTTACCTTCCACCTTGAAATCAGTCATGGCTATGTGACTTGCTTTGCCCAGTAACATGTGAAACTATATGATCTGATGCAGCTAGGTGAAGGTCTTTAAAAACTGATCTATAATTTCTCACACATCCTCACTGATTCCATTGTATTTGGTGATATTGAAAACTCCCTGAGAAAGGATGTGGAACTGAACCCCTACTGAACCACCATGGACATGTTCTGTAGGAAAAATAAATAAATCCTTTGTTTTTGTACACCATTCAGACTCTGTTGTTGGTTTTTAGTACAGCAAACATAATATGTCCAGAATAATACACAGGTTCCTTTTCCCTTTAAATAATATTAATATTTTTGTTTTACTTTCTTCTGAGCTTCTTTAATTATATAAATTCAACTTATTTTCCCCTCAGTAAAACGTAAGCCCCTTGAAAGTAGGGCTTTGTCTGTTGTATTCATTGTTGTATCCCCAGTGCCTGTAATACTGTTGGGTCCTCAGCAGGTCCTTCTAGAGTATTTGTTGAATAAGTGAAAGAAATGAAGGGAAGATTTTGGCATACACTTTGAAATCTAGACTGAGACAGCTTCTTCCCTTTACAAAATGGTTGTCCCCAGGTTTCAAGACAGACTTTGGCATGCTTAAAAAAGAAAAGATACTGTTAGGATTCTGATCATCAAGAAAGATTAAATATTACTTCACAAATTTGTAAGAAATTTTAGCCACTCATAGTATGCTCTTTTCTTCCCATTAGTACTATGAACAGTTTTCTTCTGTGTGGATGGATAATAACCATAATTTTAATTATCTTTTAATATTTTGCTATCATGAGAGTTCTTTTATGCAAAATACTTTAACAAAATTTTCTGTGTATTTGGTGAATAGATAGATGTGTTTTTCTGTATAGATTCTTAAAGTGTATATTTCCATTCTGACACTTGATCAGCCTTTCATTAACCAGTGTGCCCCAACTACTTTATGGTCTGCAGATGTGTATCAATCACAAAGAATTTCTGAGTTAATGATTTTCAAAAAGTCTTTAACCAAGTGGAATAAATGTGTTTGTTGTTGGTAGTTGGTTAACAGTGTTTCCCAGAAGAGGTCATGGGCATATTGTACCCTTTTCCTTCATCTGCAAGAGGCTTAGCTCTTAAGCCAGATGACAACATCTATTCTTTGGTCTTAACAAACACTAATTTAGGTAACTATTAACAACTGTATCTCTTGGTATCTTCTCAATCAGCATGTGCCTTCTCTTGACCAGAAATAGAAAAGCACAGATGGCAAAGCTACACATTTGTAGCTCCCATATGACTCTGAAGTAACTCATTGTCTTTTCAAATGTCAGGCACTTCTCATGTGGAACTGCATTGTGGCCATTTGTTTTCTTGGCAACTAGAAGAAACACATCAGAATGGATCTATGTGCCTTTAGATGGTTCATATGCTGGGATTTGCCATCACATGACCCAAGTTCATTAGAGCTCATTTGTTACAGAATGAAATACCTGGTACTTTTTTGTCTTGATTTTTAAAAAAATAACAGCCTGTACTGCTTACCCTTAAATGAACTCTTCCTGGTTTTCTCAAAAATACTTCACATTTCTTTCTTTCCTCAAATTGCACTTTTAATTTATTTTAAAAAATGAAAATGAACAACTGTACTGGATATCAGAAGTTTTACATGTTTGCTTGATTGCTAAATAAAAATAGGGTAACAATTGAGTTTAGAGCATGGAATCATTTCCATCTTTTACTTTGGCATCCAAGATATTTCGAGTGCTTTACATACTGGATAAAACTGTATAAATTCAGAGTGATGTTTTTCTAATTCTGATGTGCAACAAGAAAGACTATGTGAGGCTTCAAAGAAAGATGGTCCTTAGTTTGAAAACTGAGTATGAACTTCAATATCTCATTTAATATCTCATTTAATCTTTGGGGCTCAATTTCCTCATCTCATTTAATCTTTGGGGCTCAATTTCCTCATCTGTTAAATTGGGGAAAATGTTTTCTATCATACATGGTTGAGGTGATCATTTAATTAGCTATTGCCTGGCTTATAGTGAGCACTAAACAAATTGCTGTTATTACCTAATCGAGAGGAATGATATATGCTTGAAATATGAATGTTTCTGAGATTGTGATGTCACCAGGGGTATGAGTAAAGCTGTGTATTACTTGTGCTGTTTTAGCAATATTCAAACATATAGGAAAGACAAATTCATTCTAAAGAAATAAGGAATAATGACAACAAATATTTTTTTAATTAAGATCATAAGAGGAAAGACTCATGTTTATTAGGGACCTTATATCCATTGTAGCATTTGTCCTTGCATACTATTGTGTAGTCCTCAAAAGCCATGTGTTTACTGGGGGAAAGACATTCCAGGCAGAGAGAAGAGTTACTGCCAATATTCTAAGGGGAAGCCAAGCCTGGTATAAACAGTAGGAGGCTCATGGGTCAGAGCAGAGGAGGGAAAGGAAATAGGAAATAGTGGCAAGAGAGAACAAGGGCTAGATGGTATAGGTCACAGTATAGACCTTGACTTCACTTAGAGTGAACTGGGGGGCTATTGCAGGGAGGGAGGCTGACATGATCTCATTTATGTTTTATAAAGCAGCATGGGTCACATTGGTTGTTTATTTTAGAATAGAACTGTAAGGGAGGACAAGGTGGAAAGAGGAGACCAATTGTAAGCAAAAAAAAAAAAAAAAAAAAGGCCAGACTTGAAGTGGTAAAATTATGCATCTCTTCTGAAGGTGAAGGTCACAGGACCTCCTGACAAACTGGATTTGAAGTTACTGAGAGAAAGCGAGTCAAGACAGTTTTAAGATTTTTGGCCAAAGCCACTACAGTATGGAGTTGCCATACCTGAGGCAAATTGGAGCAGATTTCAAGAGAACTTCAGGAGTACAAGACAGCTAGTACGTGGACATTTGTCAGACATCCAGGTGTGTGGCTATGTGAGTATCCATGATAAAAGAATGGAAACTTAGAAAGCTTATTACTTATCTTAAAAACAAATAAATATAAGCCCAGTAGCGAATACTTTTACCTCAAGGAAGGAGAATTGTTTTAACAGATCACCCAAAGGACTGAGTGGCTAGTATTTTAGAAAAGGACTGTTCACTTGTCTTTTAAATTGGTTATTAATTTTAGAGTAGACTATGTTCTCTGTAGTCTCAGTGCTATTCCTATCACTCAAGGAAAAGCAAAGTAGCAAATGGACAAAGAACTACTGTCACTACTCAAACCAACTCCAAAGCTCCCCGCACATGCCAGAAGAAAGTAAAAGTCACTTTTTAGGATAAGCACATGAGCACATGCAGGAGAAATATAGGTTTTTCCCATAAGACAACACAGGATTCCTGGATCACAGAAGAGATTATCATCAACTAAAGACTTTTGTCCACTAGACTGAGGCCAGGAATTAAAAGAGTTTTGACTGATAATAAGAGCCATCAAGTCTCTGCCACGGCACTGGGGTTGGCCTTGAGAGAGATGAGGTAGTGATGCCTGTTGGCATCTACATACACATTTCCAATCTGAATGTGTTAGAAATAGTCATCATTACTTAAAGCTTGTGAATTCACATAAAAGGAATTTGGATGTGACCGATAGTAAATTTTCATAAGCTATTTATATGTGACTGCTAATATTTTATAGTCATTAAGGTAAAAATAAAATATTGTAACTAAATTTGTGATTTGTCAATTTGAAAATAATGAAGGATCTTATACGACTCATATGCTCCAGGGCACATTCACCCTAAGAGAAAGGCAGTTGAACCAGCTGGGAAGGTGCTGGGAAGACAGTGTTGTAAGGAAAAGAAAGAGAAGATGGTAGATGTTGGAAGGCTAAATGTCCTGGTTAGAAGTTTGGTTTTTATTCTGTAAGCAGTGGGAGTTACAAAAGCCTTTGGAGTTAGAGTTTGACAGGATTTGATTCAGGAAATTAGGAGGATATTTTTATACGTAAGAAGTATCCTGTGAAAACGGAGGACAATGTAATAAGTAATTATAGTGATTTTAAGAAATAATTTCATTTTTGAAAATGAAACTGATTTTTACATATGGTATTATAAAGAAAGGCCTAAATTAATGTTTTCAATATTTGTCTTCAAAAATCCAGGTCTATATCCTTAGATACTTATATTTAGATGTTTCATTGTTTTCTCAAATATCTGAAACCAAACTTATGTTTTCTAAAAGATGTTCATTTTCCAACTTCCTTTTCCCTTTTTTGGTTTCACTAATGTCCCATCTTTATATTATCACTCTTCCAGTTCCATTTATTCAGATACTGAATATCTGCTTTTCCCCTAAATAGTCATATTTTGAACATTTTTAATTCCCATTACATAACTTTATATTGTATCATATTACAGGTAGAAAACTCCACAGCCTTCCCAGAGATATCCTTGGGAAGGAACCCAGGGTTGCTCTAACACTGAGCTACACTTCCCAACCAGGATTTGATGCAGGAAATTTTTATTTTATTTTGTGAAAGGGTTTCACTAATTTGCCCAGCCTGGCCTTGAATTTGCGATTCTCCTGTCTCAGCCTCCCAAATTGCTGGGATTAGAGGTTTGTACCACCATGACTGGCTAGCCTTTCTTATATACTTCTGCCCAAAGAATCAAGTTCCAATTTGGTTTCCTTTGGTCTATTAAGTGAAATCTACATTTTCTTTCAATTTGCTTTCATGATTCCCTTCTTCACTTACGCACTTCAGTGGATTACACTTTATGTCCCTTTGTAGTTAGCAAGACCGATTGGTTGTGTTACTTTTGAGCCAGGACATTTAGTTGCTGGGATAAAATTCTCTAACAGCCTCTTCCCCTAGTGTGAGTACTGAGGAAGAGCCCTCTTGTCTTGATGGTAACCCCACAAGATCAAAGCTGAATAAGTCACTGAGTCATGCATGGGGGTTTGCCCTTGTGTATCTCTTGCATCTGTAGCATATTTTATGTGGGCAACAAATAAACTTTTGTTACATTATGCTGCTGGAATTTCAGGATCCTTTATTATCACTGCATGTCTTATCTATCCTATTAAAACTGTGGAAGCTTGCCACTGTCTGACTTCATCATAAATATTTGATCATATTTTTCTCTTGAATTTTATGCAATCTGTCTTTGCTCACAGTTCTCTCATTTGTTCATGCCTTTGTGTGTTTGCTCATGTTTCTCCTCCCTCATGTCTACCTGCACTGACTGTCACCTGTATGTCAGAGCTCAAGCTTTCTGTGTCTCATAGTTACATGTCAAACAATTTTGAGCCTAAGTGTAAACAGCCTAAAGGCGAGTCCCAGTTGCTTTGTGGGCCAAGCCTGGAGAGTTCCATCCACACAGCCTCTGTCTTCTGCCTTTTCCCAGCCCTAATTAGGTGAGCTGTTATCCCTTTCCCTAATGGCTCTTCCCTCCAATTAAGACTCACCACATGATTTATATTTGGAAAGCACTCTTTTGATTATGGAACTTCCTCGCTCAGAACTTTCCCCATCACTTCTACAGTCAGAGGCCTAAGGGACGAAGTTCAGACATTTTAACTTGACATTCAAAGACTTTCAGACCAGTCCCAGATTTTTCTTCTACAATTCTTCCATACAAGTATAACTTGAAATTTCCAAGTTCTATGAATTTTATCTATTTCTTGCACCCAGGCTAGAATATCCTCATTTCTACCTACAAAATTCATGCTTCCAAAACCCATAAATCCAAAGAGAAAATATTGATAAAGGAGACCATGTTAAAATCAACACCATCTCCTCATCAAAAGACACCATTAAAAGAGTAAAATATAACTCACAGACCCTGAAAACATGCATACAGATTTATCCAATAGAGGACTACTTTTCACTATATGTAAAGAACTCCTACAAATTAAAAGAAAAAAAAGCAGTCAAATTTAAAAGAAAAATTATGGAAAAATGCTTAAGCAACCATTTCATAAAAATGGAACCCAAATTGCCAATAAAAATATGAAAAAGTCCTTAATGTTCTTAACAATCCCAGAAATTCAAATGAAATGCACCATGAAAAAGGGCTATATACCACTCACTACATTGTTTAAAATTTAAAAATATCAGCAAGGATGTAGAAGAACCACAGAAACACCCATCACGTAGGAATGAATATTATTACAGATACTAGGTAAAACTGACATGATCTCATATGATTAAACATATGCATAAACTATGATCCAGCAATCAAATCCTTATAGGAAATTATAGGCCAAGATACAAACAAAAAAATGTTTGAAGTAGCATTGTTCCTAACAGTCAAAAATCCTGAAATAACTCGGCAGCACATCAGTCTAAGAATGAATGACTTATATATTCATAGAACAGACAATAGTACCAAACTACAGCTCTAAGGATCTCATGGTGAATACTAAAAGCACAACACTGAGCACAGGAAGTTAGGTACAGAAGAAAGTCAGATAGCCAGTGTCCAATTTTAGAAAATTTAAAAATAGGCAAAACTATATTATTTAGGAATTCATAGTTAAATAGCATAAATTCAAGCAAAGCCAGGGTATGATTGCTATCATAGTTAACAAACATACTGTTGAATTCTGAGGCAGGTAGGATGATGGTTACATGAAAATATGCTTTATGGTTTTCATTTGAAGCATTTTTTTGTCTCTGAGTTATATTTAACAATAAAAGATTTTTTTAAATCCCATAAATGTCCTATAAAATCTACTCCTCCACAAAATCTATTCTGACCATCTGATTACTATGAGCCTGCTTTCCTCATGGTGTCATATTGTGGCTAATGTGTCCTGGAAAGTCTCAGTTCTAATCTTTCTTTGCATATATTGAGTTCTCCATATGTTAAATGTAGTGTTGGGGCTGAATTCTATTTTTAGTTCTAATATTCTATGAATTTAAAAATACTGTATTATAAAAGGATCCCAGAACAAAAGTTCAGAATCTTATAAACAATTCATGTTAGAATGTCTTGAGGTTATAAGGGAGAACTTTGGAGAACAATTGGTTTGATGTTCTTGAATAGGTTAAACAAAATAAGATTTCAACTAGGGAAATCTCAAATGTTTAAAATAAAGAGGCACAAAGAAAGTAGAGGGAAAAATTGTGATATCAGCCACACAACAATAAACCACTTTTTCCTCCCCAAGAATGGGGAGATGAGTCACCAACTGACTCTAACCAAAAAGTCACAGAGGAAATTCAGAAAGAGAAGCTGCTTTAGGGGAACTGAAACAATCATCAAAGAAATAAAGATACACATATTAATTTTTCATAAGCCAGAGTGCTATGTATCTAATGGGTCCCATTTTGCTGTTTTATTTCATGGCTATATTTTGGGGAAAATAGTCTATTCAAATTTAGGTTGTGGTTCTTAGCGATTATTGATAAATAATATGAAAAATTATGATATCATAACCCTTGAGAGAGGGACATTAAAGTCTGCTTATCCCTGATGCTCAGCCATTAAATTATACTTGAGACTGTTTTTATAGCTGCTGAGTGGTGGCCTGGCCTATTATTCACTATTTCTAATGACAGAAATCTTATTATATCTTAGGAGGTTGTGTTTTTAGTTTGAAGGCTGTCATTGTGTTTTCACATAGTGGGTTACTTTATTTTGAGAGATTATTTTAAGGCTGCCTACCAATGGTATCCCTTTACTTGTTTCACTTCACAGTGTGTCTGACTCTTCTCCATCAGATGTAATGGTGTCAGAAATACTTAAGGAAGAACACTTCCTGAAGGTGGGATCACATACATATATCTGAAGTATTAGCTGGTCCTCTGGTTTGGGGTACCGTCTAGCGTGGATGTGAGAAATAATTCCTCACTGATTGTCACTGGACCATTCTTATTTCAATTGGGATGACTCAATACAGTTTGACCAGGTCATGGTACACTTACTGGCTCCCCACACATGTGGACCTTTTGTGTTTAACACCAAAATGAAATTACCTAGAGGTAAAATACAATTAACATATTTTGGAATACATCTGACTAAATAAAATAACATCTGACTACCATGCAGAGAAGTCAATTTTAATTACTTCCTCTTTCTGCCTTTTTTCTTCTATTTTTTGTTATAGAGAGTTTCTTAGTCCATTTGGAGATTAATATAAAAGAAGATAAGCTTCGACCTTAGGTGTTTTGCTGTAGGAAGAAGATGCTATTTCCCCAGGTAAAATTTACTCCCATTCTGTTTGTAAATGAATGTTTGAAGGAATGGGCATGTTAGGTAATTTGTTATTCAGAATGATTAAAATTAAAAAGGACCTACATAATAAAAACGCACTAACTAAAAGGGCCCTTGTGAACATACCTTGTGCTTTCAGATCATGCTGAACCTGATAACTTAATCCTGGTGCCACCAGTGAAGTCCATGCTAAGGCTTTAGGATGTCCCTACAGTCCATGCACTCACTGTGTTTCAGTTAAGTCATACACAGTGATGTAGCCTCAGCTTGTTTTTGAGCTTTTAGTCTAAAATAAGTGGATTCTTAGTTTGCATCCTCTTAATTTGTTCATTTCTTACTACAATAACTTTTCTTTTTGAGAACTATAATCTTATGTTCTGTCCCAACTCAGGCTTTGTGCGTGACATCTCATTTAACACCATATTCATCCTACAACATGAGTGGAATACTCATTCTCTTCTATCTTTCATTTGTTATGTTGAACATAAACTTGAATGTGATTCCTGACTGTTATTATATTCACAAAAAGACTCACTCTTTTTGGAAAGATTTTTCAAGAGCTTCCCTCACAGATGTGTTGGCTGGGCTGGAGTTCTCCAGAAAGTGGCCTGGGTGGGACACCTGGGAAAGCGTGACTATCATCTTTCCCTTGATCAGAGAGGTCCTCACACCTCGGCCTTCTGTAGACTTTGAGCATTCATTTGAAAAATTTCCTCAGTAAGTCGGTCAAGGAAGTACTCTTATGTTTAAACCAGAAAACCCTCAGGACATACACAGCAGAATATAGAAATTTGTTCCTACCTGATTTATTTATTGAGCCTATCATATAAATCACAATAGTTATGACCTCAAAAATAATGTTATTGTCTTTGTGTTGCAAATAAAAGCAGGGATGATTCTGCAATCTGTATACGGGGTAAAAACGGGAGTTCATAATCCACTTGAATCAAATGTATGAAATATGATATGTCAAGAGCTTTGTAATGTTTTGAACAACTAATAAAAAAAAAAGCAGGGATGACCATAATCTGTTACTTAAATATGTTGCTGGCTAAGGTTGGGGATGTGGCTCAAGTGGTAGCCCACTCGCCTGGCATGCGTGCGGCCCCGGTTTGATCCTCAGCACCACATACAAAGTGTTGTGTCTGCCGAAAACTAAAAAATAAATATTAAAATTCTCTCTCTCTCTCTCTTAAAAAAATAAAAAATAAAATATGTTGCAGGCTAAATTTGTGTTATATTTACAGCTTTCTGTCAGAGATTAATTAATTCAGTTTTAGCTTCTAAAAAATTAGTAGAATAGGGCTGGTGTTGTAGCTCAGTGGTAGAGTGCTTGTCCAGTATGTGTGAGGTACTGGGTTCGATTCTCAGTATCACATAAAAATAAAATAAAGGTTCATCAACAGTCAAAAAAATTTAAATTAGAATAAATCAATAATTCATATATAGCATAATAGGTGTGATGGAAAAAGGGAAATGGATGAGGGAGATGGGCATTCTGGGGGTAGGAGGAACGCTAGAGTACTTAATAATGGAGTCATGAGGAGTTTGGCAATCAAATGCATAAAAGGTAACTAACATGGAGGTATTACAAATAAAATACTAGGGGATAGATTCCTGTATAATTTCTGTTACTCACAGATTCTGATTAGGTGCATAAAAAAGGCCACAGTTGCCTAGGAAAGCACTCAGTATTTCTTCAGGAGGTAGGTTTAACACAAATCTTGTTGCCTTAGGAGGAACAGTATGTTCACAGTCATTCATCAGCATTATCCTGACTCCATTGGTATTGTATCAGAATAGTAAATTTTAGTAAAGTGGGTTAATTTAACTTTTTGTCTTTTATTTTTTTATATTTACCAAGGATTGAACCAAGGGATGCTTAACCACTGAGCAACATCCCCAGTTCTTTTTATATTTTTATTTAGAGACAAGGTCTTGCTAAATTTTTGCTTAGGGACTTGCTAAATAGCAGAGGCTTTCTATGAACTCACAATCCTCCTGCCTCAGCCTCCCCAGCATTGGGATTATAGGTATGTACCACTGTGCCAAGCACTTTTTATTATTTTGGGGGCAACTGTTTTCTTTTGTAGATGCCAGTAGTGAGGTAAAATAAATAAAACCCAGTAACAGATGGAGGTTAAGTAAGTACATAATCATTGCTAGAATACCAAGAGTTTCACAATTAAGCCGTATTATTTTAAATTAATCTTATTTTAAACTGTAAAGGTCAGTCATTTTGACTCGAAATTCAATTTTTACTTGCATATTTGAGCAAATATATAATCAAGCTGTTGTATTTTCTAGAAAATATTTTATAAACCTTAGTTTTCCATTTTTGGCTGTGCAACTAAAAAAAAAAAAAGGCAGAAATGTACCAAACTGAATCTAAACCAATAAAATGTTTCAACACATCACTTCTCACATCCATAAAAATACTCATTTTTAATTTTTTATCTTGGTCACTTGAAGAGCCAACAGAAATGGGATCATTTATGGTAAATAAAAAGCAAGTACTTTGTAACATGAACATATCAAACACATTTTGAAATCTGAGTGGACGTTCCTGGAATAGATTAGATCACAGATGGATTTATTTAGGTCACTGTCCCTTGCACTCTTGCTGAAAGCAGTTAGCATCCAGAGAGCAGGATGCAAATAAAAACTCGTTTTGATTGTAGTTAGTTGTTGAACGATGCTCCCTAAATCAGCTCAAATTAACTCTAGTTGGATGTGGATCTGCTTTGCTGTTGTTGTTTATATTCAAGGACAGCATTATTTGAAGTTGTTTTAGAAGCTTTGTCTCACTAAAGCTCACTTCAGTAGTGCATAGCAGCAGAGATCTGAGGATGTAACACAGTTATTTGCTCGCTCTCCATTGACTAATGTGGGCTTTCTTCTTTGCCTGTGGAACCCAACATGGTTCAAGTATTTAGGAGGAAGAATGCTATTTGGAGAAATGTGATTTTTTTTCCATTATGGGAGAAAATCCTAATTTGTCTAATATTTAAGGAAATTTCTTTCTCTTTAACACTAATTTGTTTACATGACTAAGTTCTGTGTCCTGAGGTACAAGGGTAAATCTGTTTAGAGTTTCTGTGAATGTTTTCTAGATTTTAAAAGAGAGATTTCTGTTTTTCTTTTTTTTTGGACACTGTCTTGTCAGGACATGAAGCTTAATACTCCTGTAGCCATAATGTAACCAGGAATTTTTTTCTTCAGGATGAAGCCATACTAACAGTGGCAAAGTAGAGAAATGGGCCTGGAATTTGATAATATTTGTTACTAACTTAAGAATGTATCTTTCCTACTTCTGGACCTGTTCATTCATTCACCAAATATTCACTGAGGTCCTACTATATACCAAGAGTCTGAGTGCTGGGGATTTAGATTTGAGAAAATAGGAAAAATTCCTATTCAATGAAGCTTGCATTCAAATTGAAAAAGCCAGACATTTTACAGAATAAATCTATAAACTATACAGTGTGTAAGAAGGTGATGAACACAAATAAAAAAATTAAGGGAATAAAATGTTCTTGGAGTTGGAGAGGGTGTAGCAGATGTACACAGTCATCAGGAAAGGATAAACTGAGCAGATGACATGTTATCAAAGACAGCAAGTTGTGAGAGAATAAAATGTCCTATTGAATTTTTCTCCCATGGTATTTGCAGTCAAAACATGCTTACTGATACCAAGATTGTGGATAAGTTACTCAGGTCCTCATGGGAGCTGATAATTTCCTGTCTCTCGATATGTGTACATTTGCATCTCTTTAATGTCTATTATCATAGCCAATTCAAATGACTTTTATGTTATCGCTGCCTAATTATGTGCTGGGACAAATGCTTTGCTTTCTTCTAGTTCTGAGTCAACTTCTTGCCATTCTGGACATTCAGGTTCTAGAAGAGTAGAGGAAGAGAGAGGATTTTCAGTTGGATATTGAGGTCTGTGACTTTTGTATTATTTATACCAGCTTCACCAAAGTAGCAAGAGCTAGCATTGGTTAAGCACTGGCCATGCTCTGGATAATATTGCAGATCCTTTGAAGTTATTATTTCCTTTCACCACCTCAGCAGTCCTATGGAGGACTACATTAGTATTAGTACCATTTTTAGCATTAGAACAGCAAAGGCAAAAATGTTAACTTTAATGGTCACAGAGTAAATGGTGGAGCATTGACTCACAGTATTGGATTCCAGAGTCTCCTAAATTATATATAAGATAATTTTTTTATTTTTCATGTGAATATAAATGAATTTATAAAGCTCATAAATAATAAATGATCTTAATTCTCTGAAAGGTCAAAAAGTCAATGTAAATCATGAGAAACCAATGGTCCTTCAGCCCAGTGAAGACTCAGGCTGTGTTGAAGTCTAGTTGTGTGAGAACATGACACAAAAGATATAGTTACAACTTTGGTAAAAACATATTATGATAAAATTAATTTCATAACACTGGTGAGAATTTAATTAGTACAGCCATTACCAAGATTTTAAAAGAGTTTGGAGGATTAATCCCTGTTATTTCAACCATCTTGTGATCTTTTAAATAAGATGTGAAAACTTATTCAAATACAGTTAATAAAGTCCACATGTCACTCATTACACCTGTGTTCCTTCCCAGCTGACTGGTTGTGTGTGTGTGGGTGGGGGGTATGTGTGGGTATGTACATTCCTACATATGTGTATGTTTGCAGCAGTGAATCTCACAATGGGCCCTTTGGTAAAACTGGACAAACTAGAGTTAAAGGACACATCCTGGGAAGGAATGCCTCTGTTCATTTATTTTTAGTATTTACAAACTGGCATTTGAATTTTCTTAACTGAAAGGTTAATAGTTCTGAGATTATTTGAAGAGAAGGAACTATGTCAAAAGGTTTTAGAGTATTTTTGAGATCATCAGTCTCAAGCTATCACTAAGAGCAACCAAAAACGTTTAGATTGTGTATGCTTGTGCACATGTGTGTTAAAATGCCACAGTCACAAATCAGATTGATTGTTTGCTCTATTTGCTAATTTTTTTTCCTGTCCTGGCAATTGACCCCAGGGCCTAGTTCATGCTAACAAGGCCCTCTACCACAGAGCTACATTCTCCTATTTGCTCTTCTTGAGTATCCAGCAACTATTAGACACAGTTATTACAGAGATGGAGAGTGTGATTCATGCTTGAATTATAATAGGCCTCTTTGATTGTTAAGATGAGGAAGTATAAAATCTCCTTTCTTTGGTCAGCTCTAAGAAGAAAATGATTATCCTGAGAAGCCGTCATTAGGCATTTTGTAGTATGGAGGGATCAAAGCAATGAGACCAACTAATTGAATTTTCTAAAAATAAATATTCTTAAAATAGGGAGTCATTTTCCCAAGTAATTGTATCCCCATGTTTAGCTTAGGGGTGAGGTGGAATGGAATATTAAATGCAAAACTCCAAGTCTGTACACATGTTGGGCATCTACATCCTCCTGGCTGCTGATCTGACTCTTTTCATACAGCAAGCTTGACACTTCCCATAATAAACTTCTTGCTGGCTCATCACAAGGGAAGAGTAGAAAACAAAGCAGGACACTGAGGCTGAAAGGGGTAGTTTTCTTTGGTTTGTCTTAGTGAAAACATCACATGACCCTCATAGTCCACTCATTGATTCAGCCTTCTCAAGTCCTAGCATGCAGAGGATTTGTGAGGACCATTTTTAATATAGTTTGGTTTGCTCAAGATTAAGTACTAACAGACTGTGCTTAAAAGCATATGGAAAAAATAATATAACTCAGGTCATATAGAACCTCATTTTTTTTTCATAGGACAAAATGAAGAGCCACCTAACAATACCGTGTTGAATCTGTATTTGCTCTTAAAGCAGCTTAATTACACTGAGCCTGGATTACCTAGTGCATAACCAACAGTTGTATATAGTAAACTGTTTCTGTTAGCATGCTAGCAGTCACCAGAGACCGTCAGGACAGATAGCGTGCTCTAGTAGCACCTGGCCTAACTCTAACATTTACAGCATTATTGTTAAGGGACTAGAAAATATTGAAAGCTTGTCTCTAAAAGAGAACTCATTATAATAGAAATATTTATTGACAAGGCACTATGGAAATTGATTCACTTCATTCATAATTGAGTCCTGACCCAAGGTGCTATAGGAACTAAACAGCTCTTTAGCTCACTCCAACCTCAGTGAGCCTGGACAGAAGGCAGCATAGAGGCACGCTGGCACACAGGTAGCTCTCAAGTATCCAGTCAAAGTCTGTGCCCTGCACAAGGTGGGCAGGCTTTATTTACTGTGGAGGTATGTACCAGTGAGTATTATGGAAAACACAGTCGGGATACCGGAAGGCACACAGAAGCTTCATTGTTCCCATTTAGGGTACAATCTCTGAACACTTTTCTTGCACACACTCATGAGGGTACTGCAGTCTGCAAAGGGCTAGTTTGGGTCGGGTGAAAGGAAGCATTTATTCACTTATTACAAATATTTGCTGTGTACCTACTTGTTCTGGGTACTTTTCCTATGTCCTGGGGATAGAGCTTACATGTTAACATCCTTTCTATAAAGCAGTCACTCTTCTAAGTACATGACTTAAACTCATTTAACTTCCATAAAAGTCTATGTGAAATGTGTTAAATGGAGGCCCTAGAACTCTTAGCATAACTTTCCAGAAACAGAATACATACCTGTGCAGTGATTTCTTAACCATTTTTCTATCTAGTCTATGGGTACTTGGAGTAGAAAGGTATACTGCGAAAAAATGGGCACAGGGAGTTGAAAAGGCAGAAAATGACATGTTCTGTTGAATGTAACCTGTACTAGATACAACAGGCAGATCATCTAATTTTGTGGTGTAACATTTTACAGATGTGGTTAGCTTGCTGAGGGTCACAACCAGCTAAGTGAGAGGAAACATCAGGAACTGTAAGTTTCCAAGGGCTTTTGATTCTTCCATTATACCACACTGCCACAAAAGAGAAAAACAAAACCAGAAAGCAAACATTTGAAAACCTTTTCAATTTTGCTTCAAAACCTTTTCAAATTTGCTTGGGCAATTTGTGTGTGCATGTATGTGTCTGTGTTCATTCAGATATTAGAATTAAAATCATAAATATAAATATATAGCATCTCAGACTTACTATCAGTTTATTGATTTACTGAATGAAATATATAGATATTTTTCTCTTTAAAAGAATCCTTATAGGGCTGGGGATGTGGCTCAAGGTTAGCGTGCTTGCCTGGCATGTGTGCAGCCCGGGTTTGATCCTCAGCACCACATACAAACAAAGATGTTGTGTCCACCTAAAACTAAAAAATAAATATTAAAAATTCTCTCTCTCTCTCTCTCTCTCTCTCTCTCTCTCTCTCTCTCTCTCTCTCTCTCTTTTAAAAAAAAGAATCCTTATAATATGTCCAATATGAGTTCTGGCAAAGTTTTTCACATCCCTTTTCATTTTTGAGGAAAAAAAACCATGTGGCAATTTCATTTGAAAAATTTCACATCCTATTTCACAGAAGTTGTTGTTTTAAGCCTCTGGATTATAGTACGATTTTCTAAACAACTCTGACAGATTTTTAAAATTGAACAAAAAGTTGAAAATATTTCTACTTCCTTTCAATGAACAATTAAACACTAAGTTTGACAGAGGGTTATTAAATTATGTAAGCATGTATGTCTCAATGAAATAACAATTCATTGCAAAAAAACAAAGCCATTATTAAAAAACAAAGCCAAGAAAGCGCTCTACCTGTCTCCAATTTCATGTTGTATGTGACGTTAGGTGTGTCTCTCAAAGTGCTCACACACACAGGCACAGGTAGTTTAGCAGTCAAATAAATGTTTCATATGGGTGGTCTGAGACTCCTTAATACAAATCACTTATTCAAATAAACTTATAGGTCTTTTCTCTGACTATGCTCCAGGTGGACAAGCTAATAAATATCTTGAGATATTCATTAGTTTCCCCTTTTCCTGGTGCTTACTTCTACACAATAAGCTATTTGAGAACTAGAAACTATATGAGTATGGGAGAGATTGCATCAAAAATGTCAAAGTATTTGCTAAAATGCTAAAGGTTGGGATCATGAACTTGATTCCAAAATGAGCAATAGCATGTTATGGA
The DNA here is from genome assembly GCF_052094955.1 of Ictidomys tridecemlineatus. Classification (NCBI taxonomy): domain Eukaryota; kingdom Metazoa; phylum Chordata; class Mammalia; order Rodentia; family Sciuridae; genus Ictidomys; species Ictidomys tridecemlineatus. Next base: position 156,772,324 of record NC_135478.1, on the reverse strand, counting down.
TTAAAAATCTACAAAATATTTTTGAACTGAATACACATATGTACATAAATATACACATATGTAAATGTATCTTCTTGATGTAGTGACAAACTGCCAATCCACCTCCTTTTGCCTCCTCCACCCCAACAACACCATATACATTACTTAGCCACACGTACAGGATTCTTGGATCTGCTGTGTAACATTTTCATTCTTTGTGTCCTCACTAGTTCATACACTTTTTACATTGGACATCACATATCTACTTCACAGATGATTTTTGCAGATAAAGCATCATTAGAGAGATCTTCTCTCAGAAGGATGTTAAAGCTGGGAAATTTTTATATAAAGTGAAAGAGTCACCAAAATATAAACCATTGAGTTTCTCAATAGTAGTATAACCCAATCAAAAAATGGGTCAAGGATGTGAAAGACACTTCTCAGAAGAGGACATACAATTAATCAACAAATATATGAAAAAATGTTCATCATCACTAGCAATTAGAGAAATGCAAATAATACCACTCCAGTCAGAATGGCAGCTATTATGAATACAAACAACAATTAGTGTTGGCAAGGATGTGGAGAAAAGGTATACTTATATACTGTTGGTGGGACTGCAAATTGGTGCAGCTGATATGGAAAGCAATATGGGGATTTCTTGGAAAACTGGTAATGGAACCACCATTTGACCCAGCTATCCCTCTCCTTAGTCTATATCCAAAGGACTTAAAAACAGCATTCTATAGGGACATAGCCACATCAGTGTTTATAGCAGCACAATTCACAATAGCTAAACTGTGGAACCAACCTAGATGCCCTTCAGTAGATAAATGGAAAACAAATGTGGGATATATACACCATGGGATATTACTCAGCAATAAAAGAGAATAAAATCATGGCATTTGCTGGTAAATGGATGGGGTTAGAGAAGATAATGCTAAGTGAATTTAGCCAATCCTCAAAAAACCAAATGCCAAATGTTTTCTCTGATATAAGAAGTGTGATTCATAGTGGGATAGGGAGAGGGAGCATGGGAAGAATAGACAAACTCTAGATAGGGCAGATGGTTGGAAGGGGAAGGGAAGAGGCATGGGATTATTAATGATGGTTGTATGTGATGATCATTATTATTTAAAGTACAGGTATGAAGACATGAATTGGTGTGAATATACTTTGTATACAACCAGAGATATGAAAAACTGTGCTCTGTGCTCTATATGTGTAATAAGAATTATGCATTCTGCTGTTACATATAAATTTAAAAAAATAATAAAAAAATAAAAACAAGAATTTAAAAAAAGAATCGTAATGCATTCTGCTGTCATATATAATTAAAAAATAATAAATGAGTATGTAACAAAAAATGTTGTAAAAATGATTGTGATAAAACAAAGGCAGGGAGATAAAATGTCCTTTAATAGCTATCTAGAAGTGCTAGCTAGCCACTAAAATTCAAGACCATAAGACAGAAGTTGAGAAGCAGCTGCTGAGTCAGGAAGTACAGCTCTTTTTACATTTAGATGAGGTGGTGAGGTGTCAGGATGGTTCTTGCCAAAGGAACCATGAACAGAGCATGGTCAAAGGTGTTTTGTTTTGTTTTTACTAAGCTTTCTTTCCGTCCTGCTAACTTAGAGGAGAATGAAGTCCCAAGCAATTACAACAGCTAATGGAAGAACCATAAGATCAAAGTCACCTGGATCACGGAGTAACCCTGTTGCTGTAGTTCAGATGAGTGTCCCTCAAAGGTCTATTTGTTAAAAACTTGTTCCCCAATATAGCACTAACGGGAGGTGGTGAGACCTTTATGAAGTAGAGCCTAGTGGGAGGTCCTTAGGTCATTGGGTACACCCTCAAACAAGATTGGGGGACCTCTGTCTCTTCTCTTTTTTTGCTTCCTAGCTCTTGAGGTAACCAGTTTGCTGCATCACACTCTCCTGCCCTGATGTACTGCTTTCCAGAGGCCCAAACACATAGCACCACCTAATCATGAACTTGAATCTCAAGAACCATGAGCCCAAACAAGTTTTTTCCCTTTATAAGTTAATTGATGTAGGTATTTTATTGTAGACACAGAAACCTGACCAAAAAGTAGGAAGAAAAGCAGACTGCCAGAGATGCCCAGGCCAGATGGCTGTATAACCAAGAAATAATCTTCAGTCGCAGCTATTGAAATTTTGAAGTTGATTACAACAGCTAATATTATCTAACAATGCAAAATTGAACACATATTTCAATTAAAGACTTATCATTATGCAATAGGTAAAACTGTACACTAAGTTATAGCTATGAAAGAAATTAAAAGTAAATTACTTAATGTCATCAACTAAATGCATTTTTTTTTCAGAGAGGTAGATAAAAAGATTACTTTTTACTTGCAAATATAGTTTATAAATGGGACTCTCTAATTAGTTATACAAGTATTATATCACTTTTTAAAGAAATAATAGATAACAAGGTTACCTTTATCTTTGGTATAATTTACAGGTGGAACTCTATAATTATGTAGGTATTATTTCGTTTTGTTCTGATATATACAAACAGCATTTGTTCAGCATATCATTAACAAGAGATATGATCTTTAAGCAAATTGAAATTCAATAAATAATTAAATAATCATGTTATTGGCAAGTGAAAAATTGTATATAATAGTAATGTTTTGATGACTAAATCAAGCCAATTAACATATCCATCAACTCACATACTCCTCATTTTGGAGGTAAAAACATTTAAAACCCACTCTCAGAAATTTTTAAGTAACTATATATTATTAGTTATAGTCACCATGCTGTATAACAGATCTCCAAAACTTATTCCTTCTGCCTAACTGAATGAAACTTGTATTTTCAACAAACATCTTCCCATTTCCTGTCTGACCACTATACTCATAGCCCCTGGTAACAACTGTTTTACTCTCCTTCTATGTGTTCAAGTTTTTAGGCTCTACACATATGTGAGAATAGGCTGTATTTGTCTTTCTGTGTCTGGCTAATTTTACTAAGCTTTGTGCCCTCCAGGTTCATTCATATTATCGTAAATGGTAGAATTTCCTTCTTTTTAAAAGGTGAATAGTATTCTATTGTGTATATATGCATATTCTGCTTACTAATTTATCCATGTATGAACATTTAGGTTGTTTTCATATCTTGAGTGTTATGGATAATGCTTTATGAACATGCCAGTACAAACATCTCTTCAACATACTGTTTTTCCATAATGATTGTGCTAATTTGGATTTCTACCAGTAATGTATTAGGGTTCCTCATTCTCCATATCCTTATCAATATTAACTATAATTTTAGAGTTTTTTGGTGTGTGTATGTGTGTGATAAAAGCCATTTATACAGATGTGAGGTGCTATCTCATTGTGGTTTTAATTTGCATTTCCCTGAAGATTAGTGACATTGAGGACTTTTTCATATACCTGTTGATCTTTTTATGTCTTCTTTTGAGAAGTGTCCATTCAGGTCCTTTGTCCATTTTTTAAATAAGTTTCTTTATTTTCTTGATATTGAGTTGTTTGAGTTCTTCTATATTTTGAATATTAACCACTTATCAGATGTGTGCTTTGGAAATATTTTATCCCATTATATAGGTTGTCTCTTCATTTTGTTGATTGTTTCCATAGCTGTGCAAAAGTTTGATGCAATCCTGTTTGTCTATTTTTATTTTTGTCGTCTGTGATTTTGGGATTCCTAATCACATGTAAAAGCAGTCTCTGCATTTGTTTGTGAATGGACTCATGTTAGAAGCATTTGTGTAAACATTCTCAGTCATTGTGGCCCAGAGCCAGAATAGAGATGAAGATCTGGCTAAGCATTTCCTGTCTGTGAGACTTAGGACAATGTACTTTACCTCCCTGAGTCTCAGTTTCCACATTTACAATATAAGAACACCATCACCTAAGCTATAAGATTTTTGTGAAGGCAAAATGAAATAATACTCGTAAAACTGTCTTCTGTGCATCAAAATTCAAATGTTATTTGCTGTCATTATTTATGGCACTTTGAGCTTCATTAAAAAAAAATAGAAGAAAACTTGGCTTAAAGTCAGCAGAAATTCACTTTCTACAGTAGTGCCTGAATGTGAATCTATTTTAAATATTTCTGAGTTTCTCTGAACTTTTTTTGTGCTCTGCAGTGAGTTAAAGAAAATAACAAATTCGTTATCTGAGATTACCCATATGATCCACTCTTGGAGGTCAAGATGGAGACATGTTAATGGATAAAAGATATCATTTATTTACAAACACTTCAGTTAACTGAGGAGACTGTGCATAGTTAGCTGAACTCTGAGCTCTCAGAGGTCACTGTGAAGAGGAAAAAAATTAAGTAATCATCAGAATTAATCATACTGACGCCTGTTTGTCTGATATTTTTTAGAATATTGTGGGAAGCTAACAGCAATGAAAGTTGGCAAGCAATTTGGAATGTGTGTGTGTGTGTGTGTGTGTGTGTGTTTTATAAAATGTGGCTTTTAAACTTGTAGTTAAGCTTTAGCCCAAACCCCATTCTCTGGAGTTCTAGGCAAACCAGGGTTCCAAATACAAGAAATGCCATGTACCAATTTATGAAAAGAAAACAGGTGGCGAGAAACTTAATATTCATATATGCTGTGGAATTTGAGAAGCTTGTTATTAATTGGAGAATAACTACACTATATAGCTCATAAATGGTGATAGTCCTACTAGCATTTATGTAGGAGAGATCTACTTCCATATTCTTTAAGTGAAAACATACATTTGTAAATAATTGAACATTTCAGTCTTACTTTAAAACAACACTTTGGGAAAGACCCATACTATTAGGGAGTCTTCAAAAATCAGAAGATAGGGTTTGAGGCTATAAACCATAGATAGCAATACAGAATTTCCATTTTTTAAAAGATAAAACATACAGTTTATTGGAAATAGGAACAAACAGAACTACTTCAGCAATGGAAATCACAAATGTCAAGATGGTACAGTGAGTTTTCATTGGAACACATGATTAAGATACAATAATGATTTAAGTCTCCTGAGTGTCAAGTAAGAAAACAAAAATAAATCTCTAACATTCTATAAGTTATGACAGTCTCTAGTAATCTGTCTCCATGGGGGCTTTAGATTGAAATCTTGAAATCCAATGCTCCATGGAGACGATCTTTTAGAAAAAAAAATTTTGGATAATGAATAAAAAGCGTCTCACAAGGATATTTGTGTATTCCATAGTGCTTAGAAGACTCTTTGTATTCCTATTATTTAAAATAAAATTATTGCCTACTTTCACAAAAGTGCAAATAATATAAAGGATATGTTATTCTTATTCTGGATACTATAGAGTCATAGAAGGTTTGGATATAAAGCAATAGAAAACAGCTGCTCAAATATCTCCAATATTTAAATCCCTTTTTTATCTCCCTTTGTCTAAATTTTTTAAAAATTTTTATTATCAGACTCCATTTTTTAATCTTTTAATCATACTTAGTGCTCTTTCCTAAACTGACTTCAAATTCTCAGATTTCTTGGTAAATTACACAGCCCTGAATAGAAGAGGCATTTTTGTTAGTTTTCTGTGATAAAAGAAATTTTTGGTTTGGGCTTGTTTGTTAACAGTTATATATGTGTTCAAATAGTTTAAATATAACTTTTTAATCTTCTGTTGAAATTAGGAAGCTATGGCATTCTAATAGAAACTCAAAGCAAATACGTGTGCTTTTAGTACAATTTATGGACACAAAAGTGAAATATTATTATTTCACCAATTATATTGAGCAACTGGTAACTTGACTTGAGTAGTGACATATTCAGATACTGCAGCTATTTATTAGCTTTTTTGTATTATAATAAACTGGCTTTTCCTCAAAAGGTTTTTTATAGTGTTCTATTGATTGAGCAATTCATTTAGAAGTAAACACAGACTTTAGGTTTTACTAGTGGAAACAAATAGCATAGTTGTCATATCGGATTCATTTTGAATGACTGACTCCTATTGAAGGTCTTCTTGTGAGCAATAACGCATCCTGCTGGTGTATAAAAATAGAAGATGCAGTTCTTTGGGGCATATTTTTCAGAGCTCAAAAGTACTCAATTTCTATATCACTCTGTATATCTACCACGTATACAAATTTATTCCTAACTTTAAAGCCTGTCATTTTAAGATTCATATGAAATGTTGTTGCCTTAAGGGAAAGTGAGAGCAGAAACGAGTAGAGGTCAGAGATGAATCTGAGATATATTTTTAGAATTATTTGTCAACACTAGCCTCCATCCCTTCTTACTGTAAAAGATTACTTATTCCCTAGAATAAAAGATATTTCTGAAAGAAGATTCTTTCACATCTTGTAAATGAAACATACCCATATGAGTTGCATATAGCTCATCTGAAATGCCTGCGACCAGCAGCGTTTTGCAGTTTGAATTTTTTCAAGTTTTGAAATACTTATATACACAGGAGACGTCTTGGGGGTGGAGCTAAACAAGAAATTCATTTATGTTTGCTATTTATCTTTGACATATAGACTGAAGGTAATTTTGTACAGTACTGTTAATAATTTTGTATATGCAACAAAGTTTGTATTTATTGAACCCATCAGAAAGCAAAGGGGTCACCATCTCAGCCATCCCTTGTAAACAATCTGTGGTTCTTTGGCATTCACATCCTTCCTGATTCTGTACATATATACTATCGATCAGCAGTCATTTTCTTACATTTGTTCACACATAAATATTTAACAGCCGAAAATATGACACACCATGTATGCAGTGCCACCGATAGTGTGCCCAGGGCAGGTTATCACTACAAGAACATTAGCAGCAACTAACAGTGTCGCCTGATGTCTCCCCTGCACTGCTGTGTTTTAAAAGCTGTCCTAGAGTGTGATTTTTTTTTTTTTTTTTTTTTTTTTAGGTGGGAAGACACAAGTGAAGTAGCTGTGGAAGCAGAATTCTCTAGGGGTGAGGAGGCCCTCTACTGAATGACATTTTAAGAATGTTCCCTCCAGAGTCATTTGCCTCATTAATCTTGGTTTTTGTCCTGAAAGTGTCTTTGATTTTATAAACTGACATGATTCCCATTCTGTCATGAATGCAGTGCTGCTGTAGTCCTTCAATAAGCACTTCACCACGTCCTCCATAGCCTCTTTTCCTGAAGTGTTGCCAACATCACTTTCATTGTCACTATCATCACAGTCATCTTGATCCACAACCAAAAATGCTTTTACCATCTGCCAATGAATGAACAACTTGAGTATTATGTTGATGTTTAAAACATCTTAATATCTACTTCTAGTCTATTGATAGACTCTGAAGGTAATAATAATTTTTATATTATATAATATAGGTACACATTTTATATCTATATTTTGCATATTTAAGAAGGTCAGGCATCATTTTCTTTTCTCACTTGGCATATGGAATCCTTCAAGGTCACCAGTTTGTTCATCACCATCACAACATAGTTATAGGTCAAAGTTGTGCCAGGTATGCACATCTGTGACCTCAGCCACTGGTCTAAACATTGGCCATAGAACATGCGACATCTTTCACACTAACCTCCTTTTGAACATCTTCCACACCTGTGCCTCTGTTCATTGCTGCCAGCGTGATAGTCTGAGGATACGTTGGTCACATGGCTGAATTAATGAAGTCACATTTCAGAGAAAGTACATGCATAAACAACATTTTTTTTTTTTAAATGAGAATTTCAGCTGGAGGATGAGCAGAACAGTGGTCAAGGAATACAAAATCTCTAAGTCTTCATATTGTTCGACTTCCCTGCAGTAAGCACAAACCAATGAGAGAAGATGTGGAAACAATCAGAAGAGATGTCTGGAATTCATGCTTGTTCATTAGCATAGTACTGGACTGGTTAAGTTCATTATTTAAAAACAGCTGTGATGCAAGCTCTTGCCTATCTCAGCAAGTTTATATGTATGCCTGCCTCTGTATCACCACATGCCAACACAGTCATTCTCTCTGGCATCTTTAATTCCTGTAGGGGCTTTCTTATCAGCTGTAGTTAATGTCTTTTGGGGACATTATTGCCCAAACAGTGATGTTTCATCAGCATTACAGGCTTGTTTTGGCATTAGATTTTCTTCAGCGATGACCTTGGAAAACTTGTCAATCAATTTCCCCACTGCTTTGTGACCAGCATATGCTTTATCACCATACCTTCTCATAAATTTCTGCAACCTACCTCTTTGATATTGTTTCCTTTAAGTTTCAGTTCATCACAACAGATCTTTGCTTATTTCATGATTAGCAAACCATAAAGGAGCATGTGGTTACTGTGATGTTCAAGGTTTTACTCTTTTAACACATGCCAGAGATCTTCAATTTTAGCGCTATGCAGAGTTTTTCTAGTTTTTGTTAACTTCTGTCCATCACTTTAAGCACACAATTTCAACAGTTTGTCCATCTCTTTTTTCAGGTCCTGTCATTTCTTCCTTTGAACTATTACTTGAGTTGATGCATAATCCTATGTCTGCTCCCAGATTCATTCTCTCAATCTTTTATCCAGTCTCTTATGGAGACTTATCTTTTGTACCATCTATGCAAACTGCTCTGTAAATCTTTGAAATCACTACTCTTTGTTTCACTATCTACTCTTCATTTCTATAACTTTGTCATTAAACAATGTCATTTAAACTGAATCATATAAGCATTGTTTTAGGATTTTTTCACTCAACATACATTTCTGAAGATTTATGCAAACTGTTGCATGTATTAATAATATATTCCTTGTTATTCCTATTATTCCACAGTTCAACCATTTACCCATTGAAGGTCATCTGGGTTATTTCCAGTTTGAGGCTATTACAAATAATGCTATTGTAAACATTTGTGTACAAGTTTTCATTTTGGGGGATAAATGCCCAGAAATGCAGTCACCATTTCACAGAACAGTTGCATTTTTTAAAAGAAACTCTGAAGGTACTATTTTTCAGAATAACTGTACAATTATACATTCCCAATGGAAATACATGAGTTTCTCCATATTTCACCAACATTTAGTGTTGCCCCTTTAAAAAAAACTTTATTAATTCTGATAAGTATGTTTTAAAATTTCATTGTAGTTTTAATCTGCACCATCTTAATGGCTAGTGATATTTTGTTGTATGCTTGTCTTCTATAAAGCTACTTTAGTGAAAAAATCCATTGATGCCTTTTGATAATTTTATAATTAAATTATTTGGAGTTTTTCATTTTGAGTTTGAAGAACTCTTTACATATGCTAGATATTAATCCTTTTTACTGTTTTGTGGTTTTCAAATATTTTCTCAGTTTGCATCTTTTCATCCTGTTAACAGGGTCTGATACAAATAAAAAATTTTTAATATTGGCTCAACTTATTATTAACTAATTATTTTTTCTTTTATGGCTCATGCTTTTGATTTCAAGTTTAAAAATTCTTTACCTACTCCTAGATCCCAGAGATCTGTTTTCTCCTAAAAGTTTTATAGATGTTTTATGAGTTAATTTTTATAAAATAAAGGGTAAATTTTAGGTCAACATTCACTTTTCATCTGTCCAGTTACTTATTTGGCATATATTTAATTACTCCAGCACCATTTCTCCTTCATTCATAGAATTACTTTTCTATCTTTGTCAAAGAAAGCTGGGTATATTTGAATATTTCTTTTAACCTTTATAGCTTTTTTTTAATATAATGCACTATTTGAATAAGAATGGTGAGAGCAGATAATTTTGCTTGTCCCGTCTCAGAGCAAACATTTAGTCTCTCATCCTTAAATACAATTTTAGCTATATATATAAACTACAGTGGATATATATATATATATATAATATAAATATTCATACATATATTATTTATTTATTTATTTAGGAACTGTGTATTAAACCCTGGGTCTCTCACATTCCAGGCAAAAGCTAAGCTACTGAGCCACATCCTTAGTTCCAAGCTTAGGTTTATTGTAGATTCTTTTTATCAAGTTAAGAAATTCTCTTCAATTTCTGTTTCTTCAAGTTTCTTTTTTAAATATAAATCAGTGTTGAACTTTTTCAAATTCTTTTTCTTCAGGAACTATATGAGCATATAATTTTCTTCTTTAGCCTGTTAATGATAGATTTTGTCATATTTACCATACTTTACTATATTGAATTGTTATTCAATATTAAATTAGACTTAAACCCCACTTGGTCATGATGTACAATATATTTTATATATTTTTGAATTCTATTTCCTAATAATTTGTTAGAGTTTTGCATCATATTCAATAGAGATAATAGTTTGAGGCAAAATATATGGAATTGGTTTTAAATTTTCTATAAAGTTTGGTAGAATTCTCTAGAAAAACTACTTTATTGGAGAACAATTTTGGGGGGAGGCATTTAAATTATCTATTCCATTTACATAATGGTTAAAGATCTGCTCAGATGATGCATCTCATATTGGATCAATTGTGGTAATTATGTGATTTTGAGGAATTGGTAAATTCGAATTTAGATATGCAGAGTTATTTGTAAAATGAACTTACTAATCTTTTGATGTCTCAGGGCCTGTTTTACTCCCGATGTCAGTCATTTTAATCATCACTGTTTTGCTATTCATAAGTTGTTATAAGCTGTCCATGGGCTGTGTGTGGACTATGTTGCTTATCGTAGCCTAGTGAGGGGATAAGTCTGGCATTGGGAACTTTCTGTGGCACCCCCACAGGGATTGACTGCCTGATACAGGTGAGCTTTCCCTGCAAGCTCTGCCAAAGATCCCACACAAGCACCTGAGATGGATGTGACCTGAGAAGATGCCAATCAACCTGCTGACTACTAGACATCAGGAAGCAAGATTCTGCCCTTGAAACCTTATTCCTGCCTTTGATGTACCCCCTTAATTAAACCATTGGAACCATCTTTCCTTTGTCTAGTTCCAGCACCCATGTGGACTAGATCTATCAGGGGTTTTGCTTTTGTAAATATATTTATGACTATTTGTGTTTTATTATTCACTAATTATTTGAGACTTTAAGTTTTCGGGTGGTTTTCATCCTCGTGGGCAGGAAGAGGAAGCCTCCAATGAGACACCTCCATTAATAAGTCTTACCAGAAGTTTGTGTGTTATGCTGATCTTTCAGAGAAACAGCTCTTTATTTCATTGATTTTTCTCCATTGTTTCTATTTTCAACTCCACTGCTTTCTATTCTTTTTTTATTATTTCTTTTTTTCATGACTGCTTTATCTGCTCTTCTTTTAATGTAAACTTTGTGCCCCGTGTTGCAGACATGCTATTAGAAGTTCAAGGCTGGGATGCAGCAATCTGCGTTTTAACCATGCCAGGTGCGATGCACACTAAAATTGGAGAACCACTTTCCTAGAGAAAGGTGACATTGCCATCTATCTTGGTTACCACAGTAGCTTCCAAACTCTGGTTTCCTTCCATTCTTTTCTCTGTACTGAGATTAATATTTACATATTAATAAAATAAAAGTTACATTTCTCTATTTTTTATAAAATAATCAATGACTTGCTAATACACTGGGGTTAGAGACCACAGTATTTAATGAGGGCTGTAAGGTTCTCTGAGGTCTGGGAATCAATCTGCTTTGCAGGTCTTATCTAACACAGTTTCTCACTCTTAGCCCTGGTCTTCTCTCAGGCTTTTCTACTGTCTTATCTAGGCCCTCCCTTGGACTGATTCCTTTTAATACACCCTTCAGAAGATGTTCTTCCCTGAGGGAAAAAAAAAATCTTTGTAGCTTTCCAGGATAAAGTCTCCTATTCTGCTATTCAATTGATCAAGTACTTTTTCTAGCATTGATCCCAGTTGTAATTTTATATTTAGTATGTGATTATTTCATTAATTGCATGTCTCAACACCTCAAATTAGTCTTTAGGTTCTTAGAAAGAAAAGACCCTGTTTGCTTTTTGGTTGCCATTATTTTCTTCAATATTGGCATAGTGTTTACTGTGTGGTTGACACTTGAGAAATATTGAACAAGTTTATCAATGAGTGACTGCCAAAGAAAATGTATCCTAACATATGTTGAGTTCCCTGAAACTATAATTACTCTCCCCATCCATTTGAAAAACAGATACTGTACTGATGCTGTCCCTGGAGCAAACATCTGTGAAAAGTAGGGCAATTCCTGTTCTACTTGCTGCTAGAATTGATAAGACTATCGTCCTACTATACTGGAGAATTGCCATCAAATATTAAAGCTCAATGTGAATTTTGCCTATCAAGAATTGAACAAATCAGTGGTTGATTTTTATAGCAGCATTGTTTCTATTGTCCATAGAGCTAAATGGAAACTTTATAATCATTTACAACAACTTTTTGTAGAAAAACAAAATCTGGTCTCCAAACAACTTCCTTACAAACAAATCTGATTAACATACCCCTACTTGCTTCGGGGGATTTACTACATAAGCAGAAATTGGTTTGTTTATGTTTTCCCTTCAACTTCTCTACAGTACAAATGTTTTTCACTGCCCCATAGCCCTTTTGCATTCTACCTCTAAAATTTAGAGCAGATATCAAACTTAAAATTAGAACTTCAGAAACATACATATTAAAAACAATTACAATTGATGACTTTAAAAACATCGATTCCCCTTAATACTTCTACTAGACATAAGAGATCCTTAATTAGTGATGAGAAGGGAAACTGTATGGCAAACCTAAAGTAAAAAAATAAAGGTTTCTAAATTCTAAAACAAACAGTTTCTATACTTCCCCAAAGGCTTCCAAGACCTCTCTATCAGTACTTTCTTTCTGGGACAAAACATCATACCCTGGCCAACTGACTGTTTTTCCCATTGGGTTATAGGATTCAAGTGATAAATTTACTTTTAAGAGTTAAAGATGCAGTAACTCCCCTAAAGGCCAAATCTGATATAACAGAGACACCAAGAATCTGCTTAAAGTCTCAAATCAGGGGATGTTTTAAAAATGTCATTAATAAGGGTTGGAATTGTGGCTCAGTGGTAGAGCACTTGCCTAGCCTGGGAGAGGCCCTGGGTTCCATCTTTAGCACCATGTAAAAAAAGTAATTAAAATGAAGTATTGTGTCCAAATACAAGTAAATAATAAATATTTTTTAAAATGTCATTAATACAGTGGATGTTACTCTGCTTTGATCTTTTCAATTCTGTCTCACAAAGATAGATGTCATCTGTACCATCATAATTAAATGTGGAGTATTTTTATGAGTATATAACATGTTACAATTTATGTTTCATAGCTTACAAAATATATATATATATATATATATATATATATATATGAATAAGTGCAGTGTGTGTGTATGTGTATATAAACATCTTTAGTTTTTATTTTTAGCACATAATAGTTACACATAATATTTGGTTCATTTTGACATGTATTAAATGCATATTGCATGTTTTTCTCCATTTGCATAAATCTTCCTAACAGTATGTATCTCTTTATATGTACATGTGTGTGTTTATATTTATATATATGCCTGTTTGTATGCATACACATGCACACATGTATACCCACATGCCTTTCTATCAACAGAAATAAAATTTTATTTTATGTTAAGCTCATAACATATGGATTAGATACATTTCATCCTTTCTTTTCCCAATGAAAAACAGGCAGTTGTCAAAGCCCTTGTAAGGCTAGAAATCCACCCATGTCTGTGCTTGAACTGTGCATATGGTGTATCATTATGTCTTTAGGAAGAAATTACTGTCACACTGCCACAGCTTTCACCAGACCCTCCCAAGTCTTGTGTGATAATATGTGTACAGTTTTCCCTCAGATTGAATCACATGTAACCAGTGGCAAAGTGGAGTATATCAGAACAAAGTAATGGTCAGCATAAGGCTCAAAAAGTCTTGAAAGATGAAAAAAATTACCTATATGAAGAGATCTGATTTGAATTCTTTATTATATTTTAATTGTATTCTTTACAGAAGGAATTATAAGCATTCCCAAATAATAAACTTAATAAAATTCTTGACTCGTTTATTATAGCTGGAAAGCCAGTCAATTTGCAAATTAAAATATTAGATTTAAAGAATGAGTTGTACTTGGGAATAAGATTAAGGTATTTTAAAGTGAGCTCTGATATTCTTATAAGAGGAAGATAAATTAAGGATAAAGCTAAGAAACTGAGGGTAAATCATTTCATACCCGAACAGTGGTGTCTAACTGTTTTTGGCCATCTGGCCAAGGATAATCATCTCTAATAAAATTTCTTGATAATTGTTTCAGGTAAGAGGAAGTCCTAGGCTTCAAGGGAGTCTGGGTTCCTTGGAAACATCAGGGCACAGCACATGAGTCAATTCCTCCAGGTGAGACATGATAATTCTATCACCTTCTTTTGTTTGCATGTTGCAATAACAAGGGGAAGCCTGCTGGGATCTCTGGGGGAAGATTTTTCTGGGGGGAAAAAACGACTTAATGAAAAGACATTTCTCAGCAATGTTGTTTTATATGTCGGTTATGCTAAGAACAAAGACCAATATTGGAAGATAGCAGAATCAAATCATGGAAAACACCTGTGTTCTTAATAATGAGACTGATTTTCTTAGTAGATCAAGTCTGGAAATACCCCACTTTCTCGATTTCTGATCTTGTGAGATAATATATTACCTATTGTTGACACTGTATCGGGTTGGATTTTCTTTTATTTGTAGCCTAAACCATTTAACCCATGTAAGTAGTTTATGCAAAGCTGGCTGTGTAAAAAATGTAACTCAGGGATCATACTGGTGATGGTGAATATTTTTCTAACTAACCTTCAAATTTTCTTTTTCCACTTGAAGCAAATTTAATCATAAAAATGCAACATATATCTTTTATTTTATCAATCATCTTTGAGCATATGGAAAATATTAGATTTAAAGAATGAATGAGTTGTACTTGGGAATAAGATTAAGATAAGTAAGACTTATCTGCATTTTTAGTAATTCTTTCAAAGCACAAGAATCAATCTTACATTTTTTAATCTACTCAATAAATGTTACCCAAATGTCTCAGTTATCAAAAACTATATGGTAGGCAAGAAGAAGTTGGCTTTTTAGTTGTGAATTATTACATGGTTCCTTGAGAAGTCAAATGAAACAACACCCAAAGCACACACAGAATTAGGACATCAGTGTAAGGTAGAATTGAGGGCAGCTCAGAAATGTTTAATGGGTTATGACAACAGGAAGTTCTGATATCAGATATGTGGACTACCGAAGAAGCCAGACCTTAGAACAACCAGGAAGTTTCCCAGAGCACACCCAAGTATATCTCAGGGAGTATGTCTAAGTCTGGAAACAACCTTAAGAGAACTGTGTTTAAGAATTCATTTGGTATTTACAATCTCAGTACTGATCAGATTAGATAAGCCTTACAAAATAACTGCTCCTTTTCTTTATTAAACTAATGTTTCCAAAATGGGATAAACTCACAAGAGTTGTATTCTAAAAGATTGTAAATAGGGATCTGTAGATTGCTTAACAATTTTTTCTTTGGTGCAAAGAACTTGTGTGATATTGATTATCTTATCTCCAGAAAAAGTAATGACTCTGATTAAAAAGTCTTACAATCAGGAGAGCCAGTGAGTTGGTGGTCAAGATGTTCAAAATCCCTCAGGAGTTACTCAGAAAAGTAGATTTTCTTTTTTTATGATATAATTCACCTAAAGTGTGGGGATTTTAATTCATATGTAAAAACCATTCTACACAAGTTAAAAAAAAATGCCCACAATTTAGTAGTTTAAATCTATTAGTTCATGCAATTATGAACATACTAATACAATATAAGGAAAATACATTTGATATAATATACATATCTTATCTATGACAAACTTCTTCCTTTTACATGTAAAAAAAGATTAATGAATGGATTTTATATAGTATTAATGCAACTTGATTAGGTAGACAACTCCAATTGATACATATTAAATAATCTGTTTGCCCTAAATATATCTGATGAGTTGTACAGCAGTCTGATTGTTTTTCAGTACTCGCAAATGGCCCATACATAGCTGGTGATAAAGTATCAACATTTAATTGTGGTTCTAAGTGGTTGGCAGTGTCAATGGCCATACCACCATGACATACCCAATCTCAGCTATCTGGCAGGCAGAGTCCTGCTGGAACCCCAACTTTGCCTCCCTGTACATTTTCTTATCTTCCATCTGAGGTAATTGGCCCATATCATTCAATCAAATAGGCCAACATTCTTTTCTACCTAATGATCAAAACAGAAAAAAAAAATATGTTCTTTGGCTAGAGAATCTATTTTTTTTTCCCTGGGGAGAAAATGTCAGAATTTATAGAAAATTTTTAAAAAATTATTTATCATGATGGAAACTTTTAGATCATCTTCATTATGCATACATTATGCATATTTAAGCTCTGTGTGTGTGTGTGTGTGTGTGTGTGTGTGTGTAAAAGTAGATTTATTCAAGTAAGAAGAAAAGAGAGAGCACCTGTAGGGCAAGAAGAGACCCCAAAGGGGTTCCTGCTGCAGCATACTAGTCTAGGCATTTATATCGTTACTAGGTAGGGGCATTTGTCAATATCTATGCTAACCTGGTATTAGAAAAATGCCCCTTTTCAGCTTGAAGTAGACAGAATAGTCATTGCCTCTTTCTCCTAAAGGGCAGTTAGGGGCACTTCTTCAGAGCTGGGAAATGAATAAGATAGATAGTAAAACAGGCAGACAGTTAAGGAAATGCTCTCCCACGCCACAAAAGAGGCTACTCCATGAAATTAACCTGTGGAAACATCCAAATGTTCCAAATGTCAACTCCTTTGTTCTGACGTGGGCTGAGGGAAGGCTACAGACTCAAGGGCTAATCAATAGACTCAACACTTTTCTGATCCCTGTTTAAAATTTTCATTCTTAAAGAGAAAAATCTGGAAATAGATCATGAATCTCAGTAGAAGTCACATGAAGGAATTCTTGAAACTGTGACACATATTTTGTCAACTGGCAGCATACTCCCCTGGAAACATCCCTGGGCTAAGACTCAGATGATTTGTGTTCTAATTTACCAGCTAGACGTTGGGTGAGTGACTTCACCACCTTACTCTTATTTTCTCATCGGTAAATAGACGTGACCATACATTCTTTAATAAACTCTTGAGGTACATTTTTAAGATTTAAATGTCAAAAGTGGTGAAAGCTTTGTAAAAAGTCTATGATATTTAGATACATTCTGTTTTAATCTGATATTTTGAACTTTGTTGATAATTTTGATACAATTGGGCAGTAACTCTTTTAATGATGTATCAGTTAGTATAAATTCAGATGAATATGATATCAATTTAAAATGGCTGTTTAAGCAATGTCTTTATCTCTCAGGAAAAAAAAAAAAAAAAAAACAAATCTCAGAGTTAGCCATGGGGCCGGAAGGTCGTCGGCCTTGGGAAGGACCAGACTTCCATTCCTCATTTCTCTCATCTTTGTGTAGCTTCTCTTGCTGACATGCCCATGTGAGTTCTAGCTGTTGAATCTGTCTTCCCTGAAGGGCAAGAAAGGAAGGTGCAAAGGGTAAAAGGGATTCTCTTCCAACTGAGGCAGCCACTGCCAAGGACATTCCTGGAAGAAACACACAGTGACTACTGCTTGGCTACTCCAAGGGAGTCAGGAAAATGTAAACTTTAAACTGAGTCATCAATAGTTTCTTGTGATATTCTCCTTTTTTGTAACATAAACAAAACAAATTTTTTGAAGAACCAATCTGTATTTTTTCCTTTAGATTCACTCTGTCCTACCCCTGACCTCCACTATCTCTACCTGATCTAAGCTAAGAAATGAATCAATGCTCAGAAATGAAATCAGGGATGGGCTTATATTCAAAGATGCTTCAAGCAAAAATACTTGGAAATAAAGAGCATGATTTTTGCCTTTGAAGTGGTTGCTTTGATAACTTGAAAATACTACATGCTCATTTATTCATTGATTTTTAGTAAATTTGTATTGAGTACCTACTGTGTGGTGAATATTACAGAAAATGTTCAGTGGGTTAGTGTACTGGGGAATATTAAAATAGGGTGATTAAGAGCATGAGTGGGCAGGTAAAAGGACAGTATTTAGGTGGAAGGATAGGAGGTATAATGTGGGATAAAATAAAAACCTATTTTATAGGAAATTAAGGAATAGAATTTCTACTGTTAGCTAATGCTGATTAGCAATCCATATAACTGATTGGACAATTACACATAAAGTCTCATCTCTCCTTATTTCTGTTCCATATAACACATCTTATTGGATCACAAGTGGGTCCACATAAACACTTCCTGCTTTGTTTGTTTCTTTTTAAAAATTTTTATTTATATATGACAGCAGAATGCATTACAATTCCTATTATATACAGCACAATTTTTCATATCTCTGGTTGTATACAAAGTATATTCACACCAATTTGTGAAGATTTGTTTGTTTCTAATAGACGGAATTGATGATCACTTCAAGTGAAAACTGGACATGACCAAATCACATTCAAACAGATTTGCTAATATCAGTAGTATTCCCAACAGATCTATGCACTAAAGGAGAGAATGTCAAATATAATGTGCCTCTGCTTCACTGATGATTAAATAATGCCACTTTGATTATAAAGTCATAGTCATCTAAATAATTTATGAATGTAGTTATAATTTTTTTTTACCAGTCACCATTTGTATTTTCTAAAGCATTTTTTTTTTTACTATGAAGATTTGGATTCCATTTAAGTCCTATTAATCATTTGTTTAACAGTCCTTGGGCATTTGCAATATGCTACATAATATAGTAGCACAAGTTGAGGTACAAATATAACTGAAGTATCAGGAAAAGTCCGATTTCTCATACCTACTTGCCCACCTCATCATGTCATATTTACGGTACTATAGCCATATACCACCTAATCCCATGGAACCACTAGTAATGTTTCCATTTCAGTCTAGTCTACCTTAATCTATTAATGGCTCCTTTTACAATGAGGAGAATCTGGGGATGTTCACTTTAGATAATGATCTGTTTGTAGAATTAATTTGAACCATCTTGGCCTATGGACTATGTCAAGAAGAAGGAAGTGTATTCCTTGCCTTTAGGCTCTTGATTCATCTCATGAGTCGCCTGCAGGCCTACCCTGTGTTTAAGAGGAGGCTCCTTGGACTGAAGTACATGTGGTTTGGCAGGGCCTGGTGTGAACATGTAAGTGCCAGTAACCACCACTGTGTTCCAGTGCTGTGTACTCATTGTGATCATAGCCTGATCATTATCATGTCTGGTAAGGCCTGCTTCAAAGGAACCTTTCTTGTGATTTGAGGGAAAGACGCCAAAAGAAGACACATCTAGAAAATGTAGTCGGTTTTGCTGCTTGCAGTTCAGCCTTGGATTATTCCCATAATGGAGGAGAAGGCAGGGGAAGATGGTCTCAGACACTGTGACATCGTGTAGGTTGAAGGATGTTGGGATGTTTCTGCTTCATAATAGGATGTAATAAGTGGGTATGCATTTATGGCATTACTGCAGTATAAGAAACAGCATGGTGGATCAGAAAGACGTCAAGGACAACATCCTGACCTTTGATGAGCTGCAGTTTCATTGCAGAGACAAGATAAATATATATGAAAAAGGATACAAAAATGACAGCCTAGGTGGCTGAGCCTTCAGTTATTTTAAAAGAAGACGGAATGTTGAGTGGAATGCCCGAGTTTTCAAAGCACTCTCTCTTGGGGTGAAGTAGTCAGCTGCAATTTGCAAACCCATGTGGTGGGCTGTAGGCCTGCTGTTTCTGAAATGTCCTTGGGGGGCGCTCTTGGCCGCAGGAGCGGCTTTCCATTCAGCTTTTCTGACCAACACTGAGTATCAATAATGAGACTATAACATATTCTAAGAAAATACTACACTGTGAAAATGCTACTCCATAGTTAAGGTACCCACGGCCCCTCCAAGATATAAAATAAAAGCCATAGCATCCGAAGTGATTTTGGAAGCAAATATCTAAATGTGAAATATCAGCAATTATCTTTCTAAACATCATTCCTGACGTTTTCTTCATTTTAAGGTAAAAGCTATAACTATCTTTTCTTGTCTGAGTTCTATCTTGAGCTTCTCTCTTTAGTCTGCACTGACTAATTGATTCTGTGGCCAAACCTTGTAACTAAGATTAAAGCATCCATGTGTCAGAAGGTAAGTAGGGCTTTCAATTCTTCAGTGGTTTGTTGAATAGATACAAGTGTTGAATAACAAAGTTTTACCATATCTTTCTCTGTGAGTGCCTTAAATTGAAGAATAATTAGTAAGTAAAGAATAAAAAATAATATAAAATTTACTAAAACAGTCAGTAAGCCTGATAGAACCAATAAAGCTCATACCTTTTTTTCTTAAGGCCATTGAACTTGTATAAATTTAATCTTGTATTTTGTCATAAACAAACTTAGAAGCACAAAATTCCAAATGCTAATGATTAATATTATATTATGTGATAACATACTAAAACTGTTTCAGTAAAACCAGGAACTAGATAAGGATTTTCACTATTTTTATTATTCAAGTATCATAAAAGAATGTAGATAACAGTGGAAGAAAACGAAAAACTTGGTCTATATATTGGTAATGAAGATATGAAAGTTGTTTTTTTTTAAAATATAATGCTCTAATTGAATAACTAGATAATTCAAGAGACTCTAGATTTCATTCTTTTCAAAAATCAAAATCAGTGATGTGGGCTCTTGATTCATTTTTCTGATGATGTCTTTCTTTCTGCTCATACATAACTCCCAACAGTGCTTGAAGACTCCAAACTGCAGCTCCTGCTTATCATTATAGTAAGGAAACAGGAGAAAATCACACTGGACCAAAAGGAATCTTTCCTTTTTTCTTTTTCTTTTTCTTTTTTTTTTAACTAAGATATTCTATTATTGCTAAAAGGCAGCACTGCTAAGCACATCCATCTAGGGACACCCGTTTAGTGCTTGTCACACTGGTGGCTCTGTTGCCTTTGTGCCACCAAACTCCTCAGTAGACAGTTCAGTAGCCGCTGAAGTCAGAGATCCAGAATGCAAAGTGAACCTGGTCCACAAAAGAGGCTGTCCTGGTGACCGCCTCTGCCTTCCCTGACTTAGCAGGTCTCTAGGACAAGGCAAATGGGCAGAGGGACGCTCCCTAATGCCCACCCGTGTCACCAGTCCCTGTCACCAAGATTCCTTTTCAGATCAAATTCCCACCTGACTAAAAATGAATTTTAAAGTTCTCTTGAGGGGAGACTGAATTAATGAATTAATTCACTATATACCTAGTCAGTGATTCATAGATAACTGTTGGGCTTAACCTTGGCCTTTTAAAACTTTGATTCCCCAGCATGTTTCTAGGAGCAGCGGTTTAGCACTCAGCCATTTATGAGAACTTTAACACACGGTCATTTTTCATTTGAAATGGCTTCTTTTATTTATACACAAACAGAGTATTTATTGGTTTAAAGAACATAAGATTAAAACAATATTTTAAGAGTAAGTCCAGATAATAAGAGAACAAAATCTTGAGCACATTTTAAAGCCAATTTAAGGAATTTGAACTTTAAGAGAATGGGAAAGCTGTCAAGTATTTTAATCAGAAGGGAAAACACGCAGATTTCCATTTATAAAGTTGGTTTAGCTACATTTGGGTGGGTGGAGGAAAGCAGTGGGGAGGTAATTGGTTTTAGGGAGGAGATCAATAGATGAACCACTATAGATCTAGGATTGGATGGATTTTAGAGATATTTACAACTGGAGTCACTTGGTAACTAGTTAGATGAAAGGGTGCACCAACTTTACCTTCTCTGTTAAGTTTTGCTTGTTTTTTTTAAATTTTTATTATTGGTTGTTCAAAACATTACATAGTTCTTGACATATCATATTTCACACATTTGATTCAAGTGGGTTATGAACTCCCATTTTTACCCCATAGACAGATTACAGAATCACATCAGTTACACATCCACTGTTTTACATATTGCCAATACTAGTGTATGGCTAGAATACGGCTTCTGAAAAGAATGTTAAAAACATGATCAATTCAATACTCACACTGAGTAAATTGCTTCATTTCTGATTCCTGACAAGGATATACTTCTCCTAGCTGACTTTTCAGTTAACTTCTCAAGTTCTTCAAATTGAGGGAATTACATTAAGCTAGACTTTTTTTTTGGGGGGGGTGGTGTTGGGAATTGAACCCAATGCCTAGGCAAGCACTCTACCACTGAGCTATAGCAGACCCCAGCCTCAACTCAAAAATCAGGGTTTTTTGTTTGTTTGTTTGTTTGTTTGTTTTTTAAATAGTACTAGGGATTGAACCCAGGGATGAGTTACCATAATCTATATTCCCAGCACTTTTTGACAGGATCTTGATAAGTTGCTGAGGCAAACTTGAGTTCCTCCTACCTCTACCTCCTGAGTTGCTGGAACCACAGGCATGTGCCTCTGTACAAGGCACCAAAATAAGTTTTTTGAGAGTAAACAGATGGATAGTAAAACTGGTACAGAGGTCATGGGTAGAAGATGGGGCAAACTGAGAAACATACCATGCAACCTAGATCATGTGGACCACAAGGTCACAGTGAAGTGTTATGGAAAATAATATTCCTATAAAGCAGCCTCAAGGGAAAAAGCAAACTTTCATCCTTTCCAGGGTTCATCCCCAGCATCTCCACCAAAAGCAAACATTCATCCCTTCCCAACCACAGTGGATCCTGAGGGAGGAGGTAGATACTGAAACACTGGGTGCTGGGCTTTTACCCTTTCCCATTGCTGATGAGTCCTGGAAGGAGAAAAGCAAATAGTGAAGCTCTAGGTGATGAATGGGTCCCAAAGGAAGGAAGATAAGCAGTCAACACCAAGTTCTGAGCTTTTCCCAGTGACAAAGAATTTCAAACTTTTTACAACTGCCTTTCTGAGTTGAAATTTTAACCTGCACAACTAGGTTCCTGACTGTCTGAACAGCACATCTACACTCCAATGATTAATGCATCCTCGTTGTAAACTATAAAACTCAGATTCATTCTGTAACCTGAAGGCCATTTCCATACCCAGCAAATGAGCCCTCTTGTGCCTAATTAATTCAGAATAAAGGAGAGCTTGCTGATCTGTTTGAGGTCTGCTTTGTCCTGGTTATTTGTATTTTAGTTATGGTGCCAAAACCATTTTGGTTATTTTTGCTTATACACATAATGCACCTTACTTATCTTTCCTTCCCTCCCTCCCTTCTTTCCTTCCTTCCTTCCTTCCTTCCTTCCTTCCTTCCTTCCTTCCTTCCTTCCTTTCTTCCTTTCTTCCTTCTTCTCTTTCTCTCCCTCATTTTTTTTCCTTTTGACAGACCTGGTTATCTTTTCAAAGCGTTCAGATAGTGTTATCTTTGTCATTGTTTTAACGATGCAATTTCTATATAGATTCACTTGGAGTGACTATAACTAGATCTTTCTAGATGGTTAGATAATCCCCTTTTATAACTGGCAGAAGATCAACAACTTTTGTAAAGGAAAGTAGTAAATCAGTAAGGTATTTAAAAATATTTAGACTTTGAGAAGTTTCTGGTTATTTCTGAAAAGTTTAATAATCCCATCTTAGGATAAACAACGTCTCTGGTACATCCATGAAGAAAAATTGAAATAAAACTCAAATTTTAAAGGAAGCACAAGTGATACATTTAACATCACTCAAGTGTTATAACAGCTAATTTCTTTGAAAAACCATATCAAAATGCTCTTTGGGATTTGTTCTTAAGTACTATCTTTATTTTTGTTTGTACCTTACATTAAAATAAATATACTGAAGGAAAGTGAAAAATTCAAATGTTTATCTAATATTTATTTAGAGATAGTTTAAAAACTCATTTGGTTTTTTGTATTTGTATAATCGTTCAACAAATCTTTGCCGAGTTCCAATGTGCCATGCACTTAGTCATTCAGGGCACAGCAATGCCTGCCCTCACAGAGCTTCTACTCTGGTTCAAGGAATAACAAAGAGTACATTATCCTGTGTCAGGTTGAAATACTTGCCTTGGAGGGGAAAAAAAGGAAGGTGGGTAGAGGGAGCAGCAAGTGCCAGGGGAGGCAGGGATTTGGGGTGTTATTTATGACTTTAAAGTGGGTGTTGGAGGAAAGCTTCACCGCCAAAGGGCCATCTGAGCAAAAACCAAAGGAAGCAACCAAATAGGTAGAAAAATATTATTTACTTTCACTTCCTGTTAAGAGAAGTTAAAATCCTTTGTAAGTACTTATTTTAAAATGGCAATGTGAGAATAATTGGTTCTATCAGATAATAAATGAGAAAGATGTGTACAGACTGCTATGGACCTATGATCACTCTTAGGGTCTTTCTCGAAGATCCTAACAACTTCAGTTTTGCTCAGGGAAATTCTAGAATTCAGTGTAACCTTGTTCTTTTATTTTGAAAATTAGAGTTGTGGTCATTCTAGGTACCTAGGATAACAATGCCATGTATAGCATAAAAAGGTCTAAAATGGAGTTGAGACTTGGGTTCTAGGCTGAGTGACCACTAACCATCCTTATAACTGTGGGCAGCACATTTAGTTTCTCTGGGCCTCAGTTTCTTCTCCTGTATATCATGGTCTTTCAAGATTTTTTTTTTTTTGTAAGTTGTAAATGTTTAACATTTCCATCATTCTGTGACTTTTCCACCCACTTCTGTGTTTTTACTAAAATAGAGGGCAGCAGGGTAGTAACTATTTTATGGGAAGTTCTGTGGATGACTCCACAAACAAGGAATTTGGAACATTTCTTTATACCTGTGCCTACAACAACCCTCTTCCTGAATTTCTGCCCGAAGTCACTCATTGCAGAAGCTGTTGGCATCCTTGCCAAATCCTCCTTACCCTCATCACTCAATACACATGCCACTGGACTTTATTGCCCTATTGTTTTCCAGAGGCTTACAGTTCTCCCTACTGCTGGGAGCAGTGCTTCAGAGTGCCCCACACCTGGGGTTTTCCTGTTTCATCTCACCCTGCCCTCAGGTAATTCTCCTCTTAGAGTAGCTCAGTGAAAATTTGTGGTGATTTGTCTTATTGAAGAATTAAATGAAGACTCATTCTATTCTGATATTGAAATGGAGTTTTTAAAATTCTTTTTTAGTTTGGTGGGAAAAGAGATTTACTATTCATTAGAGCCCCAAAGTTCAATTTAATATTCCATTTACCTTTCCTGTTTCTCGATTACTGAGTAATCAGTCCATTCTGGATTTCTTTCTCATCTTTGCTTTCTTTCTTTTCTTTTCTCATTTTTTTTAAGAAAAAAATTTACTTTATTTTAAGCTACAATTCCTCCCCCATCTTCAGTTTGTGGATTCAGGGCACTGAGAATGGGAGCTAAAGGGGCAGCTCTGCAGGATTTTTCTTTCTTTTTTGAGAGGAAGAGGAAACCCTGTGTTTTGGCAGAAGGAACAAAGGTGTAATTGGATATGAACAAACTGGATTTGAAACCCCATCACATTTTATTTGACTGGGTATTTGGAAAAGGACCATTACTGCTACAACTGAGTAATGATTTTATATAAATATACATATTCCTCACTACTACTTCATGAGATTTCATTGCCTTCAAAACACCAATTATAAAATTGTATTACATTAGGAATTTTTGTTAAATAAATAGATTGTTGCTGCTTTTGCACAAAAAAGTAACTATGTGAGATGAAAGATATAAATATATATGTGTGTGTGTGTGTGTGTGTGTGTATGTGTGTGTGTGTATCTCCCACTACTTCATGTTGTAAAACTCAAACACAAAATTTATTTTAAAAATATTGATTATAATATCCATATAACACAATTTTAGGAAAGCTAATACAAGAGGATACACACACAAACGCACACATATATATCTTACTCACTAAAATGCCCAACATTCAAAACATACTAAATTTCTCTCTTTCAATACTTTTACGCATTATCATTAAATTGAAGAGTTATTTTGTAATGATTACATATCAATAAATTTTGTCTCATTAATCTTCTAATAAAATTCATGAGAAGAGAGCCAGTTTGGGATATTTTAGGTTTTTCCCTATTGCTTTAAGGGAGCCAGACTTACCAGAAAGTGACAATCACATACAAGGATATGTTTAAAATTAAGTATCAATATATGAAAACTCGACAGAAGTATGTCCTGGCTAACCCAATGCCAAGTTCTGCTATTAAGGGCAAATATAACTGGCAGATGTCCAAGAAAACTATTTGTGTTCCTTAGGTCATCCATTTTAATCTTTTTCAATAACAGCTTTTTAAAATATTTTGAAGGAAAACTTCTAAGGCTTTACTTGTATATCTGAGAATCACAATGAAAATAGTGATTAAGTGGTTTGATGTTTTGAAATTTTTAATAATATTTGTATTTCTGGAAAGAAGAGAAGTCAAATTGACAGACATCTAAATAAATATAGTGAGCTAAATTTAAATGTATTGAGCAATTTTAAAGAAAAAATGTTTAGCTTAGGCCTCAAATTTTAACTTTGGGTAAGAATCAGTTCAGCAATTTATTAAAATTATGGTCATTCTGGGACAGAGATCAGGAAACTATATTTTGAGGAGCATTCCAGGTGATTCTAATTTTATTACTCCATTGATCTCCGTAAGAGAAATCCTGTCGTAGACTGGACAGTGGTCAATACTTAGGGAGAGTATGTGGTTTTTATAGCCAAACAGAGCTCCATTCAAATTCTAGATGCACTGTTT
The DNA here is from genome assembly GCF_052094955.1 of Ictidomys tridecemlineatus. Taxonomy (NCBI): domain Eukaryota; kingdom Metazoa; phylum Chordata; class Mammalia; order Rodentia; family Sciuridae; genus Ictidomys; species Ictidomys tridecemlineatus. The sequence continues at coordinate 156,745,721 of NC_135478.1, read as the reverse complement.
GCTATAGGAATTTTAAAACATCCTTGAACCTCAGCTTCCACCAATAAAGTTGGATACTTCTTACCACACAGGTAAAATAAATGAGCATTTTATATACCAGAAAGTATTCACTGAATGGCAATTATATATTTATGCATATATTATGATACATATAAATATATAAATATTTATTTACCTCTTGTGCCCTTTTAAATGTAGCAGCTAACTTTTAATTCTAATAAGGAATTGTATTGTGAATGTGCTGTGAGTAATGTTCAACTACAGGGTCAGCTCAATTCCTGTGTGGTTACTCCCAGGTAGAACCTTGAAACTCTCCATCTAGTGAGAATATGGTATCTGAAGGTGTCATTTACTTCTGAAACAGATCAAAGGCTTTCTTTAGTGTTATGGTAGACAAAAGTAGTTAAAGCAAAAATATAATTTAATACACTCCATTGCCCTGAATTATAATACAAGAACAAAAGCCTCAATTCTTCCTGGCTCTGTAGCTCCACTGTAGTTTTTTTGTTAATTTCCAGTAAGAGCCAACTGAAGTGATGACTCAGGTACTTAATACCTGTACATTAATCTGCGTTGAGGCCTCCTGGAATTCCTGCTGCAAATATGGGTACAAGTACCAGCTTATTGGTTGTGCTGAGGAGCTGCTGAGAGGTGGATGTGCACTTCGTTGCACTCTGAAGAGTACCAGAGAGAATCCTGAGGAGAACCCACACATCAGGTTAGACTCCCTGAGAGGTTGCTGGCTTGGGGTTACATTGAAAATGCCCTGTGAGCAGATTTCCTGGTGCCCTGGAGACTGATACTCCTGGAATTCCCCTAGGGCACTTGATCTTTGCAACTCCATAGCCTTATGTTAACACACTGGCCTTGACTCTTTGCACATTTGTCTCCCACTGTAGATAGAGATTGCAGTTTTCTCAATTCCCACCTATGTATAGGATACTCTCAAGCCTTAAATAAGTGAATAAATAAATATCTATTCATAGCAATATATTCAACGCCTAGACAGAATAGTTCTGTGTTAGTTTTCTGTGCATACTTTTATAAATGTTGTGGCTAAATATAAAAGATTAAATTGGTTCCATTTGTAACTGTAAAGTTAATGAAATATTTTACACAGTGGTGTTTTAGCATCACAGAAAAGAAAATTATGATGTGATGTGTTTATAAAGTAAACATATGTAAAAATATATTTTGTTTTTCTACTTTGCACTGAAGAACAGGTTTCAAATCACAAAAGGCCATAAAAATATTTTATGATAGTTTCAGATTTATTCATATTAGGTTTAAGGATAATTTGGCTCATAATTATGGAAAAATTTGTCAGTGCTTTCTATTAATGTTATACTCCAAATATGTAGACAAGAGCTACTATAATGATAATAGCATTTTAACAAAATAAATAAAATTTGGAGACATTTTTATAAATGTTATCTTGAAGTTTATCTACTTTGTAAAGATTTTACAAAATCCTGAAAACCTTCATGTGGATTTAACCTAGAGCCAAGTAATGACATGAAAGGAAAAAAATCTTCATTTTTTTCCGGAGACCATTCTTGCTAGTTTTGAATGAACTGTGCTTAATTACATTGTGCCTGAAATAAAATCAGGTTGGACTTTCCCTAGAGTGCCCCAACCTTAACTTACCATCCTTGATATGATATTATCTCTCCATCACAAGTATAGCAGTCAGCTTTTCATCACTGTGACTCCAATACCTGACAGGAACAACATAGAGGAGGAAGGATTTATTTTGACTCATGGTTTCAGAGGTTTCGGTCCATGACTGGCTAGTTCTATCACTTTGGGCCTGAGGTAAGGTAGAACATCATGGTGGGAAGGATATGGCAGAGGAAGGATATGGAAAGGAAAGGTTGGGAAGAAGGGGGTTAGAGATAAGATATGGCCCAGGATATGGCTCCAGTGAATTCATCTAGGACCCGCCTCCCAGTAAGCAGTCCATTCAGCCATCAGTGGTTTAATTCACTGACAAGCTCAGAGTCAAAGTCCCACCTCTGAACACATGAGATCTGGGGGGATATTCTAAATCCAGACCATAATAACAAGGTACAGTCAGTTTAAAAATGGCAAGTTAATCTTAGGTATAATGAACAAGAACTTTGATGCCTCCCTTTAGTTAGGAGAATATTGGTCCAAATCCTCTCCATACCATTTTCATTTAAATAGGGTTCAAGAAGAACTAGCTGTACTTTTAAATCTTTCACATACAGCTCCTTATAATAAATGTGTCAATACAATGAAAGGAAGAAATAATTTGTTTACCTAAATTCTACATTTGTAAGGAGCTATATTAATAGACAATGAAAAATCACCCAGGGAAAGATCTAGGCAGGAACATGAGACTCTGAGAAGAGCTCTGTTGGTCAATGATGTTGTCTCTTCAGGGGAATCTGGTTATGGTAAAACACAGTGCTGAGTATGCTCCAGGGCATGAATGTGCACTTAACAATTTCCACTTAGAAAATGGTAAGCTAGAAATTAACCTTAAGACCTTCAGATAAGAAACAACACTCTTGGGCTGGGGATGTGGCTCAAGTGGTAGCGCGCTCGCCTGGCATGCGTGCGGCCCGGGTTCGATCCTCAGCACCACATACCAACAAAGATGTTGTGTCCCCCGAGAACTAAAAAATAAATATTAAAAAAAAAATTCTCTGTCTCTCTCCCCCCTCTCTCACTCTCTCTTTAAAAAAAAAAAAAAAGAAAGAAACAACACTCTTGAACTTTATCAGTGCATACAGTCCATTATCACTCAGTTATATTGAATTCAGATGTGGATTGACTTTTTTTTTTTTTTAACTGTGGTATACTTGACCAAAAAGAATGCTAACTGCAGGAATTGTTTCTATTCCTCATTGAAAGTTGTGATATTTCCAAAGGATTTTTCCAAAAGAAATTTTCAGTGGTGAATCATTGTGAATATAAGTATACAGAATCACTTGAATATGGATCTTTGGGAAATACTTTTAAGTTAACTTATTATTGGAGTATAAAATAGATACTGGAATATAAACAAATCATGTGTTATAACTTATTATTATTATTTTTTTTAACAAAGTGAGGACATCTGTTTGGAGCCAGCAACCAAATCAAGGAAACAGACCATCTGCACCCAGAAAATTCCTTCCCTCACTTTGAATCATTAACCCCCCAAAATAGTCACTATTTTGAATTTTTTAAATTTATGTGGATCACACAGGCTGTACTATTTAGCATTCATTTCTTCTATTTCAAGTCTGTGTGTGAAATTCATCCATGTTGTTGCTACAGTTACATTCACTTTTATTCTCATTGGTGGTCATCTATTGAATCAATTTATCATAATTTGCATATCTACTCTTCTATTTAGACACTTTGATAGTTCTAGTTTGGAGCTATTGTAAATAGTGTGGCCACAAACATTGTAATCATCTTTTGGTGAACATATGTGACTTTCTGTTGGACACATGTCTAAGAGTGGAATTGCAGAATTATTGAATATGTCTCTATAGCTTTCATTATTTATGCCAAGCGATAGGAGTTCCATTTGATTCATATTCTCTTCAATATTTGGCACTGCTTGTTTTTTTTTAAAAAAATTTATTATATTGGTGAATATGCAGTATGTCCTTATTTTAGTTATAATTTTCATTTTGCTATTGTTTTATAGGAGGTTTTGTTGTTGTTGTTGTTGTACCAAGAATTGAACTCAAAGGCACTCAACCCTTGAGTCACATCCCCAGCCCTATTTTGTATTTTATTTAGAGACAGGGTCTCACTGAGTTGCTTAGTGCCTCATTTTTGCTTAGGCTGGCTTTGAACTCACGACATTCCAGCCTCAGCCTCCCAAGCCACTGGGATTACAAGCGTGCACCACCATGCTCAGCTCCCTTTTATTTCTTAATGGTGTCTTTTGAAGAACAGACTGCTTTTTTACTATAGTTTAAGTTATCATTTTTATTTTCTTTCTCCTTTTGAGAATCTTATTTAATACTTTTCTACCTTAAAGTTACGAAGATACTTTCCTATATTTCCTTTTGAAAGTTTTAGTGTTTTATGCTTCACATTTAAATGTTCGAGCCCTCTGCATTGATTGTTGTGTTTAGTGTGAGGCAAAATTTATCTATTTTTATATGAATAGTCAAATGACTTAGCCCCCATATTGAAAAGTTCATCTTTTCTGAAAAAGATTATCATTTTGTTCCCTCTGTACTATAGTATCACTGTAATAAATCAGTTTATCATTTGAGTCTGATACATACATTGTGGATTTTCAGTTCTTCATGGTCCATTTGCCTACCTTTGTTCTAAAACTGTGTTGTCATAAGTATTAAAGTTTTATATTAAGTGTAGAAACCTGGTAGTACAATTTCTCCAGCTTTCTTGTTCTTTCAGTTTGTGTTGACTATTCTCAGTTTTTACATTTTCATATAAATTTTAGAATTCATTTATCAATATATAAAATTACTGAAATATATATTGATTGATTGATTAGAGAGAATTTATAGTTTTATGGTTTATGAGCTTATTATTTACATCATCTTTTATTTCTCTCAGTAATACTTTGTAAATTGCATGAGGTGTTTTTGTTTTGTTTTGTTTTGGTAAGATTTACTTCTAGTTAATTTATTTTTAGGTTTTGTTTTAATATTTTTATTTTCCATTTGAAAGATAAGATGATTGATTCTGACTATTGACCTTGTATCTACGGAGGTTGCCCAATTCAGTTATTTCAAATTGTTTGAGTACATATTAGTAGTGTTTTCCTGCCATTTTCTATCTATTCGATCAAGTCATCCAAAAATATTCACAGTTTTATATCTTCATTTTCATCTTTGTTGTATTGGCTACTCCTCCAATATATTATTGAATAAAAATGGTAAGAATCAATAATAGTAAAAGTTTATTATTGATCTTGGAGGAAACTTTTCAATATCCATAAAGTGTGAAGTTTGTTATAAGAATTCCATAACTACTTTTAAGAAAGTTCCGGAAGTTCCATATCTAATTTGTTGTTTTTATTTTCAATTGATGTTGCAAAAAGTGGCATGTTTTCTTTCTATATTTCAAAATAACCATGCAATTTTTCTTCTTTTTTTCTGCCAATTTGTATCAACATTAATTGATTTTTCAGTAAACACTCTGGCACTCCTAGAATAAATGTACTTGTTTGTGATGTATTAACTCTTCTTAATCTAATGCATTCCTATATGGCAACTTACTCATGAGTTTCAAAGTCACTGGTAAGTTATTCTTATCCACCTTTTAAAATAAATTTAATTATTTGTGGCATCTCAAATGTTTTTCACTTTTTAACTCTTTCCAGAAGTAAAATTAGGAAATATCCATTTATTCTGCCTATTGTTATAGCAGACAAGCTTATATAAATAATGTAAGCTACCACTGTCTGCAACTGGAAGAGCTATCCATAGTCTAGAATCTTCTGGAAAAGACTAATAATTATACTTCATGAATATAAGAATTTTTCACTTTCTTCTGTTTTTTTTTTCTTTCTCTTTCTGTAACCTATTTGAATTCAGAAGAGTTTTGTAAACAAGCAAACACATATGAATGATAGGGTTTCAAGAAATATAAATTCACTTTAGGAAACAGAGAGCAAGTCATAGTAAGGACACAATAAGAAAACTCAGCCATCCAAAACTGAGAAATAGAGTACTGATAGGCTACAGTGGAACTGGAACTGGAACTGGAAATTCGAAAATGAGTTCACTGGTTCTACCTTGAAAAGGCGTGTTTCTGTTTTCTCAATCTCATTTCTGTTTGTATAGTGTTATACATGATCCAGCACAAATGAGCCTCCCTCCCTTATTAATGTGACTTAAAAGTTCATATGATCATTGTTATTTCAGATATTAAGAGAGGAAGACTCTTCACTTCTTGCATTTCTATGTCTCATAAAGACTTATAGCTAAAATCACTCTTCTGCCCTCTTGTCTTTGTGGCCATCTTGAAAGGAGGGAGATTATTTTGGTTGGTGATTTTGAGAGAACTTGCTGAGCATGCTCTGCTCCACAATTCCCCTTGCTCTATTCAGATATGGCTGTCTATGGAGAGGCATCTTACCTGCTCTTATCCATGCACATCTCCACAATATAGGAGTCAGAGTTCCACCTGCACCAGTGGCTGGGTGAATAATTTTATTTCCAATTTAGGAGTCAACTCTTAGAGGGATTATTTGGCTTCAGATCTAAATTTCTCCTCTCTACTTAATCTTTTTCAGTAATGATGCTTTAAAAAAATTCTATTGGTCTGAATTTAGCTTTTATTACTCAGTTGGTTTCAAAAAGAAAAAAAAGGATCTATTGTTTAGTGCTCCTCATGGACTCCACATAAAAAGAAAAAGGTCAGTACTTCACATCATATAAAAACAAATTTAAAATTTAGTAAGACCTAAATGAAAAAATAATATTTAAGTATATAGGTGAAAATAAAGAACAATTTTTTAACTTGAATATAGACAGGTTTCATTAGCAAGAAAGCACACACTCACACGAACAAGCAACTAACATGAATTTGACCATTAAAATGAAAATATCTGGTTATCAGATATAAACCTCCAAAACAATGTCTCAGATTGAAATAAAAATTTGTAGTGAGGTATCTGACAGAGGACTTCTATAAATCAAAAAACAAAGACAACCCAATAAATTAATAGCCAAAGGATAGAAAAGTCACAAAAATGAAAACTAGTCCCAAAATGAGATACTAAAAATATCAAGTGTATAGAACACTGTACTGAAAAAAAAATGAGAAACAATGAGAACACTTTAATGGAAATATATAATTGCTTTAGATGATAATATTAAGTAGAGCTGTTCTCTCAGTATGTTTTCTGTTGCTATAACAAAATGTCTGAGGCCAGTTTGGCCTCTGGAAGGGCCTCATGGTGGATTGTAAAAACAATCATATACACAAGAGATCCCATGGAAAAAGTCAGAAAGATATTCATGGGCCAGGGTGGCTCTTTTTATAATAACATATTCTCATAGGAACTAATCAGCATCCCAGGAAAACTATATTTATCTCTTCCAAGGATGAGGCCACTATGACCTAGGTACTCTGTACAAGGATGCACCTCTTAAAGGCCCAGTACCTCTCCCAACATCACCACAGTGAGAACCAAGACTCTAGCACAGAACTTTTGGGTGACACATTCAAGCCATATCTATTTTTTTTATTTTAATTTTTTTATTGGTTTTTCAAAACATTACAAAGCTCTTGACATATCATATTTCATACATTAGATTCAAGTATTTACCCCAAATACAGATTGCAGAATCACATTGGTTACACATCCACATTTTTACATAATGCCATATTAGTAACTGTTGTATTCTGCTACCTTTCCTATCCTCTACTATCCCCCCTCCCCTCCCCTCCCATCTTCTCTCTCTACTCCATCTACTGTAATTAATTTCTCTCCTTGTTTTTTTCCCATTATCTAAACCATACCATCTATAAATATGCATATCAAATGACCCTGCAATTTCATTTATACTTATATATCTTTATCCCACGAACGTACAAAATAACATGTATAAGGGTGTTCATAATGGTAGTATTTAATAGTGGTTAAACTTGCAGCAAATTAAATATATGTCAAAAGAGAAGAGATAAATCACACTGTATTAACAGAACAGAATATTGCACAGCAGTGAATGACACTAAGACAGAGACAGCAGGGAAAAACAGTAATGAAACTAAAAGAAGATTTCATCAGGGCAAAGTTTTCTAGTTTGTAGACTACAGCAAAATCTTTCATTATGTTACCACAAGTTTTTGTCAAATGGAGAATGATAAGGGCTGTTTTCATTAGTGCAGGTAGGTTAGTACAGTTGACATTGTCTTGGTAAACAATACCCAAATCTCAATGGCTTAACTCCAGAAAAGAGTTTTTCTCGTTTTCTCATTTATGCACCATCCACTGTGGGTCTGAGAAACCCAAGAGAACCTGTCCTTGGTGTGATGCAGGTACCTCAACCATTGATCCCACCATCTGCTCACAAGGTCTCTTCTACATCTCCTGCAACATGGGGGTGAGTAACACCTAGAGTTGATCCTACCTTGAGGCAAAACAGCCAGATCAGTCTGTTATTGAAAACAGGCTGGGCTATATCCAGGAAGGGACAAGAGAACTCCTTGGGGGGCTGGGGATGTGGCTCAAGCAGTAGCGGGCTCGCCTGGCATGCGTGCGGCCGGGCTTCAATCCTCAGCACCACATACAAAGAAAGATGTTGTGCCCACCGAAACTAAAAAATAAATATTAAAAAATTCTCTCTCTCTCTAAAAAAGAGAGAGAGAGAGAGAGAGAGAGAGAGAGAGTGAGAGAGAGAGAGAGAGAGAGAGAGAGAGAGAGAGAGAGGGAGAGAGAGAGAGAGAGAGCGCTAGCTCCTGGACAAAACAACTCTCATTTGGCTAACAGCAATTCTCTAGAGAGGGACAGCTGTGAGCTATGAGCCCATCCCCAGCAGCTGTGGAATGGGTGCCCCTGTTGCTTAGGTGGGTCTAAACAAGACAAAATTTTTGCTCAGTTATCCTATAGTAACAATATTTTCTCCACTTTTCTGCTTTGGCACACCCCCCACCCCGTGCCCTGAGTGGGTGCTGTGTCACTGCCCCTCTTCTAAGCTACTGATTCAACTTTTGCTGCATACTATCATTTGCAAGTTACTCTTGATTTCCTGGGTATCACTGTGTCTTCTGATCACTGAGGCCACTGCTTGGCATTATGGCCACTTCTACTATCTTTTATTTATTTGCAGGCAATGTTAGCTCTGCTGCTGATTTCACAGCTTTCTGGGTAACAAGTTTTATTAACTTCAGTTTACCATCCAAGCTAGAGAGGGAGATGGAGATCAATCCTTGTACTGCCTTGCCTTGCAATTGTTTAATGAATACCCAAAGCAGGGAAGAATGTACTCCAGTGCTTTTGAGAGTTAATTATAGAGTAACTTTTTCACTTCATATTTAAAGCACCACCCGACTAATCACTACTCAGACTTCCCTCTTTTCCAATGCCTACTGTTCTGTTATTGAAACACTATGATCTTCCCAACTCTCTGTTCCCTTGGACTGAGACCACTCCTCATTTGTCTCTCAATCCCTCTGGTAGGTGGACTGTTTTGGCTTGGTATGTGCCAACAAAGCTCCAGGCTGACTGAAGGTAGCCAAATGCCAGTAGTGTCACAGCCATGACTCCAAGCTACCTATGCAAAACTCACTTTAAGACTAACTTGTTTGTATTGTTGAAACTGGAATTAATTTAAGATGCAGTAATTGTTACATAGAAACACTGTGTTAAGGTCTGTGCAGAATCCTATGATATCATTTCTAGTACTTTCAACAATGTTTGGGTTTCCTATCCTTCTAGGCAAATGAAAATCATTCAATAAGCTATAAGTGGAAATAACCTATGGAATGGAATATTTAACTACTAGGTTATTTCTGGGTTGAAGTGTTTAGTTGTACATGTAAGATTCTTTCATGCTATCACCTCTGTGTTGCAGGAGGTGTAGAAGAGAACTTGAGGGCAGATGGTGGGATCAATGGTTGAGGTACCTGCATCACACCAAGGACAGGTTCTCTTGGGTTTCTCAGACCCACCGTAGATGGTGCATAAATGAGAAAATGAGAAACACTCTTTTCTGCAGTTAAGCCATTGAGATTTGGGTATTGTTTGTTAAGACAGTGTCAACTGTACTAACCTACCCTCACTAACGAAAACAGCCCTTGTGGTTCCCCATTTGACAAAAACTCGTAGTAACATAATGAAGGATTTTGCTGTAGTCTACAAACTAGAAAACTTTGCCCTGATGAAATCTTCTTTTAGTTTCATTACTGTTTTTTTTTCCTGTTCTCTTCTATGTTAGCTGGCATGTTCTGAAAAAATGTCCGTATTTGCGTAGAATGGTTTGGCAAAATATTACTGAACATAAGTAAATTACAGTTAGTTAACTAACAACAATTGTCAAAATTAGTAAAATATGTACACTACAAGTTGGCCTAGATAATTTAAGAAGTAATTCAATGATTGGATCATTTGCATGGTACTAGAGACCAAATCTTTTAAACACTATATCTTTTTTTTTTTAATGAAATTGGTTAGAAGTATATTTTTAGCCAAAGCATTCATTATGGGAAGTCTGATAATTCATGCTACAAGTCATATAAATAGATAGTAAAATATGTTTTCTCACTAGAATCCCCCAGCTAGATAATCCTCAAAAATACTTTTGTTTAAAGCTATATTTAGTTAACTATATTGGAACAAAAAGAAAGATGTAAGTACAAATATTCACATAAGAACACTAAACAATCCTTATGGAATATTATTGTTGAGATATTGAATATTTTAACAAAACATTATGAATATATTGTATGTATGATATGGTATTTAATATTTATTTGAACATATCTATTATTTAGAGAACACTTCACATAAACTTGACTGATGTTGAAATTTATTTCTTTTACACCCAAGGATTATAATCTTATGTTGATAAATGAATTTAGTCTGAACTTTCTATTATGACAAAGTTAAAGCCTGAAACATATATGGTAATTTAGATGATGAAAGAGAGGTGATAGAATAGCGGCTGAGAAAGATGTATAACATTCCAGAGTCAAACAGAACTCATATTGATGGCTGGGGGTATTGGCAATCCTTCTGTATTTCTTCCTGTAGGCACTTCATGATGTCACATTGCAAACTGGTTTTTCTGTTTCAGAGAGAATATGCTTCATGCAGTCTTTTTACAGAAAGATATTTCATTGTCATAGTAAACAAATCTATCTGTTCAACATTTTTCAGACCATTTGACAAAGTAGTCTTTTAAAGAAAAGCTTAGACAATAAAGCATTCATCTTCATGACCACTACTTAAAATGGTAGGATCTGGGTAATCAAATTCAATATTTAAAAATATATGTATACATAACAGCAACAGTCAAATGTTTACTGAATGTGAATAATGTGTCAGGTATTGTGTTCTGCATGAGTTATTTCATGTAATCTTCAAAATAACTCTTTAAATTAGATAGTATTATTTTAATAAATATAAATATATAAATAACAAAGTGAATCACCCAGAGAGTGTAGGTAACTTGTTCAAGGTCAGAGATTTGGTCATTGATTATAAGTGAATTGAACAAATATTTTTCTGGCACAAGAGTTTACAGACATGAGTAAAACATGGGCCCAGTCCTTGAGGAACTTTGTGGGAGAGACAGACATGTAAACAGCAATTCAGTATGACATGAAAAGCACTGCATACATGAAATAGGGACTGTGACTTCATACCAAGAAAATAACATTTGAGCTGAAAGTTAAGATTCCATTTGAAGAAAGGGGAAGGTCATTTGAGGCATCTTAACCTTTGTCAGTGGCAAAAGAGAGGCATGAGAGGATACAGGGCATTGGGAAATGCTGCTGAGTATATGAGGCTGGTGTGAATGAGTGGGGAGATGGAAAAGAAAATGTCTTAGTATATATATAATTATTATATATAATTTGTTATATATATAATCTATATATAATATAATAAAATAGAACAATTGAGGTGAAATACATGAACAATGCTGTATAATAGACTCAGGAACTTGAAGAGGTGGTAAGAAAGGGAAAAGAGATATTACTTTATTCATTAGGTCAAAAAGTAGTTTCCAAAATTAAATATTCATAAAGCTTGAATATCTGAGATAAACTAGGAAAAAAGAGGAAAAAGATTGAGCTACACACATAATTTAAAAGTCTTATTTCTTGGTATAAAGTACACTCATGAAATTGGAAAATCCCTAAGGTTATTTAGGGCATTTGAAATACACCATAGGGAAACCCCTAAAGAAAAGCAAGTTTACTTAAAATAAATAAATAAATAGGCTCTCTGAGCTAATGTTTAAAAATGTTAATGTAAAATTTTTTTTAAATTTTATTTGTTGCTAATGTAACGTTTTAGGTAAAGAGTATGATAATTTATTTCAGAAGGCAATGTAGCAAAATTAAACGTCTAATTAAAATAGAATACAAAAGAAAATGCTAAAATTCTCTAGAGTATATGGAGCAATTTATGAAGACATGTGAAGCATTGACTATAAATGAGAAAAGGATGAAATGTGCCTCATGAGGTATGTTTCTTACCAAAGAACAGCAAAATAATGACGGAATAAACACTGTTTTTATTCCTTACCTTTTCCAGAAAGAGAAAAACCTGCTAGAGAAGTAAGGAGGCCAAAGCATGAAAGATAAACACATAAGCACAAGTGAAGGCCTGCAGGAACACCACGGGAACAGGCAAGTGAGTACTTGCTTTGTTTGTTTACCATTCAGGAGCAAAGCCAGTTAGGGAACATGTTGACACAATAATATGTAGTGGCAAAGGCTGATAAAATATTATTGTATGCATGTATATAATAAGAAAACATAGAACGAATTAGAGAGAAAGTTAAGAATGCAGGGGTATGGAATGTGTATTGCCATATACAAGTGTGATGTCACACACACTAGATATGTGACATCACACATATATGGGACAGCATTCATAAAGAGGCCCTAATGCAAATAATTTCATGGAATTAAGTGGAGATTTAAAAAAGAGAAAGAGGAAGTAAAGAGGAAGACAGGACAAATGTAGATGTTATTTTTTTTTCCCAAGAGGACTTACATTTTCCATCCTATATGTTTTTAACACTCCTTCTTAAGAGATGGAGACTATTTTTCTTCCACTTTTATCTAGAAGGATCTGTGTCTATGTTAAAAGGAATTTATGATGTGATTCCCTAATGTAGGTCATAAAAAATGATAGTTTTGATCTGGCTCTCTTTGGTCACTGCTATGGGGCTCTGAGCTGCCATAGTGGTTTTAGGTCACCATGCTGTGAGCAACCCTACGTCAAATGTGGATTATCCAGTTATCAGCTCCAGCTGAGGTGCCTGCCAACAGTCAGCACCAGCTGTCAGATGTGTGAATAAAGATGTGTACAGAAGATTCCCTCTCCAAGCCTTCAGGTTCCTCCAGCTGACACTTCAGCCATCATGAAGCAGAAACGAAGGTCCCCAACTATATTCTTTATAAGTTGCTGACCCATGAAATTCATGATTGTCATAAAATGATTATTTTGAGCCACAAAGTTTTTAGGTACATTTATTATGCATTCATAAATGACTGACAAGAGAAAATGGCAATTGTTTTTATTGCTAAAAGTGTTGACATTGAACATGCTTATAGTCATATCCTTATTAACCTACCCCTAGAAAGAGTATTGCTAGATCATGGGTTCAGAGTATTCTAAGTGTTGCTAATTATTGTCAAGCTCCCTGAGCAATGTATGCTACCAACATTTATATTTATTATAATGGTAAATTTTATGAATCTGAAAAACATGATAAACACTGAATATTATTATAATTTGTACAATAATGTCTAGTGCAGCTGAATTTAGTACATCAAAATATAAATATCCTAAGGGAAACTGATAATGTGCTATTTTTGTATAAAGAGACAACTGTATAGCATTTAAGATGAATGAGCTACAGCTGTACATACCTTTTTAAACAGTTGTACATATTAATATGATTAATCTTAGAGACATAATGTTCAAAAAAGCACATTGCAAGAGAATATATAGTATAGTGATATTTATATACACTTAGAAATATAAACAATATCTCTATTTAATCATTCATAAAATCTGTAGCATGTCTAACCAAGTGTCATTCTATATTTTAGGCACTGGTGATACAACAGTGAAAAGAAAATAAAGAGATGAACATATTGATCTTGGTCCTCCACAGTTTACATGGTTGGCAGATACCATGTGCATATATGTGCATAGTCAAAGAACAAAATTGTTCATAGCAATGATACATCTTTGGGATAGTGGTTTCTTTGAAAGAGGGAGAAAAGCAGAAAGAATAAGTGGTCTTTACTTATGTTTTATTTATTTGAAACAAATATAGTAAAATGTTCATTTTTATAAAATTTTGGCGGCAATTATACATTATGTTCTGTGTTTTTCAGTATGTTTGAAATGTTGAGTCAGTTTTAAAAGAAAAATTAAATCAATTAATACCATTATAACATAGTGGCCAGTCTTTAGTTGTTGGGGAAATGCCTTTCTTAACATGATACTTGGATAGAAACTTCACGTTTAAAATGTATTGGTAGAGCTGAGTCTTGAACCAAAAGGAGGCAGTATGCTACAGATAAACTTGAATAAAAATTCTGTTTTTCCCACTTCCTGGTGCCAGTGGGTGACACACTTGACCTTCTGGAAGTTGTTCCCTAATCCAAAGATAGTGGTGATAAAACAAACTTAGCTCTGTGGGCTTTTGTTGGTATCAGAGGTAAAGTAGACAAACGGTTAAGATTAACTGAATACTGGTACATGGCCGGCAGTGTTTTTAGTACTTTAAGTAAATTAACTTTGTGATTCCCAAACTGTGCTGCTGAAGCATTGCTGTGAACTCACAGGGTCTCTGTGGAATATTGCAAATCCTACAATATATACTGTGATACCTGATACCTGTTAGACACTATTGAACAGCTCAAGCTGTTTCACAGTCTCAATCACAGTATTCCTTGTGATTGTGTTCTATGCATTGTCTTTGGCAGTTGCTGATATAAAACATAATGCCCAGGTGAAAATTCATACAGGGAAGGAAGTGAGGGTGGTAGTACCCACTGTGACTGCAAGGTTGGAGAAATTATGTGATGCCCAGAAAACACATGCATCTTATTAATAAGTAACAATGTTTAAGAATAAGATTAAAATACTATTATTACTATTATTTATATAATTTATGTGTACTGTATTTTCAAGTGGCTGGTACTGCAAGCTGCTGGGACATAAATACTTAAGTTGTTCGGACATACTTGGTAAGTGGTACTATTAGGTGTTTCTTTTTCTCTTCACTAGGGTGGCCTAGAGAAGAGAATTGCTGAGACACTGTGTGCACTGCAAATAGAAAAGGTTTGAACTCCCTGAATTAGCCTGTTTAATCTTCATATCAACCAAAGGAGGTAAGCCATATTATTATCTCCATCTTACATAAACTGAGGCACAGAGAGGTTTACTATCTTATCCACATAGCTAAAAAGAGTATTGTACAGGCTTTAAAGGTGACATCCTTTAAAGCCTGTACAATGTACACCAAAGCTGACATCCAAATTAGTATATGTACTGCTTCCATGTATCTGAATCTGTGCATAGTATGACAGTATCAAATAAACTACACTAAAGAGACATGTCCTGAGGAGAACTACAATCTCGATCAAAGTATTAAAAGTACATAATTTTAAGCTGGACCTAGAAAACACTTTTATTGGTACTTATCAATTATATAGAATGGTAGGTTTCATTGCGGCATATTCACTATTATATAAAAACAATTGATCAGTTTCACTCCTTGATATTCCCCCACCCTTCCATCTCTATCCTCCCCCTCTACTCTAATGTTTTCCCTTCTACTTTCATGGTGTCCTTTTTTATGATTATTTTTTTCCTTCTAGCTTCTACATATGAGAAAAAAATACAGTATCTTTTCTGAGCCTGACTTATTTTGCTCAAAATTATGGTCTCTAGTTATATTCAATTTCCTGCAAATGACATAATTTCATTCTTATTTATGGCTGAACAAAACTCCATTGTATACATATATATATACCACATTTCTTTATTTATTCACCTGTTGATGGGCATCTAGGCAGGTTCCATAACTTGGTTCTTATGAATTGTGCTGGCATAAACATGGTGTGCATGTATCTCTAAAGTAGGTTGATTTTAGTTCTTTTATGTAAATAAATGGTATGGCTGGATTATATGATAGTTCTGTTTTTAGCTTTTGAGAAACCACTATGCTGATTTCCATAGTGACTGTGCTCACTTGCAATCCCACCAAAGGTGTGTAAGGGTTTTTCTTTTCCCTTCATCTTCTTCAGCATTTATTGTTTTTTTTTTGTATTTTTGATGATTGCCGTTTTAACTAGAGTGAGATGGAATCTCAAGTGTAGTTTTGATTTGCATTTTCCTGATGGCTAAAGATTCGAACCTTTTTCTCATGCAGCCATTAGTCCTTTGTTCCTCTGGAAGAAACTTTTATAAATCATCATAAAAGGAAAATACTATAGTCTTGATAAGTCTCAGAGACAAACACACTTGGTCACAAGCAGAGTCAGTCACTCTCTGTCCTAATTCCTGATGTCCCCATGTTATAACTGGGGAAGGTCTGCTAGGAAATATCCCCATGTTATAACTGGGGAAGGCCACCAAAATATAGGTACCTACAATAACATCAGGGGACACAGATAGATAAATACCTGAGCTTGAAGAACAGTGTCATGGTAAAAATCTTGGTAGAAGGTAATACTCTTTACATTAATGATCAGGTATTTCACATTTGAACTTGCAATTTCCAGTGATTATTCTTAGTAGAGCAACTGTTCCCATTGGATATAAACTTCATTCTCATTAAAAGATCCTCATTTGATCTCTCATCCTCCATATTTCTGTAAAATACTTCCTTTGTGCTCCACAGCAGATAAATGTCTTGTATCTGGCTTCCTCACCAGCAGAAGTTTCTCAAGGTCAAGGACAATGCTTTTTGCCTCAGTCACTATCTGCAAAAATCAGCCAAGAATGGTTAGTAATAAATAGTAGGTGCTTAGAAGATGTTTGCTACATGAGGTTATAGTAAATGTATGTTGGAAGAATGCTATATATAAGCTATGATGTAATTTATTTAATCCACCCAAATGAAAACTTGTCTCCAATCAGAAATAACTGATTTAGTCTTTACATAAACAAGAAACAAATGCCTATTAAGTCCCTAAGATTATAGGCTTATCTGTAATAAAGGCTTCTGTTACCCTAACAAATACATCTGTTCATTAGCCTAAAATAACCTTGCATTCTTCCCAAACTAAAACTTCCCTGAAGAGTCAGGGTTTTCCTTATGCATTCAAGTTCACATGTAACCACCTTCCGGAACCCCACCCTGCTCTGGCCCTACTGAGAGATGCACATGTGTCTTCTCAGTGCCCTAAGAGCTCAACATCATTGTTTTTACCTTTTTGCCTTCACTCGTAAGATTCATGTTGCTTGGAATAGTCATTGTGTTTCTGCATCTTACCTACCCCAATCCTGCCCTTTCTTCATTTCTGGCTTAGGCTGATCCACTGTTATGTTTTCCCGATAGTTTTAGACTCCACTGACACCCTTTCTATGAACTTCAGTTGCATAATAACTCTGGGCCATGCCACTTGACTCATGAATATGCTGCTTTGTTTTACCCTTTTTTATTTGCTAATCTAGACTTTCCAACCAGATCCCAAAACTCCCCGAGTGGAGGAATCAATCATTATGGCATCACCAAGTCAAACATGGTTCTAAACAAATTATAGTCATTTTGTGTTTCATGATTCATTTCTCCATTGGCACAGCCTCACATATTGCTAATGACAACTGATTTGACAGACTACAAATCTTACTACAAATATAGTAATATTTCATGAAGCACTAAGCAAAGCAGAAGTTGCTGATACTAAAGAGGAAGGGGGGATCATTTATTGGATATCAAAGTGAAGAAGGAAAAACAATGTGAGTGGGTGGAAGTTCAGATTTAGTTCATGGCCAAGTGTAGAAAGGTCAGTAGTCGTCAGGAAATAAGAACTAAAAGACCAGAACAACAACAAAAAAAAGCTAAAGCTTGAATTGAATTAAGCTGTTTGTGTTCCACTGATGCCATTTGAATATACCTAGTCTTCATTGGTTCAGATTCAGAATTAGAGAATCATGTGTTTGGGGCAGATTTGGAAGCAAATTTTTCCATATGCTCTACATGCTGAGTCTGGTAACACTAATGCATTTGGGTTATTCTGGAATTAAGAGATATATGTGGATTTGGATATGGTTACGTATGACAATGATGATAAGGAGTACACATCACATTTTCTACTATCCTAGAATCTTGATGAAATTGTATGTGGCTCATGAATTCTATTGTGTAGTGTACAAAGCCACTCAATGTCGCAGCTGAAAGAGGACATGCACAGAGGCACTGACATGTATTCCAGGAAACATTTGTGTTGTCTCCTTTTGGGCATCATGGAACCATTTTGGCTTAGTGTGTCTTTCTGAATGAAGAGAATTAAAAAGAAATGCCCTTTCTTCCCCACACAGTGCTAAATTGTCTTGAAAGAATAAGCATTGGCATGTCTTAGAAAAGTGCTGTTTACTGTGTAGCTTTATTGGCTATGACATATTCTTATGCTCTGAGAAGACAGAAAGTAGATCATTGGAGTAAGGGTTGGGTATGGAGAATAGATGAAATCAAGATATTAAATTGCAAATCCATTCAGCCACTCTCCATTTCCAGCCCTTGTCTCTTCCTGTGTTTGTCTATGAGGCTACGGATTAGGTGCTTCCCTTCATGGGCAGCCTTTTGCCTCACCATAGGCTTATGATCTTCTCTATGTCAAGACAACATGTTTGTTTATGTGGTAGATTGCACTTGCTTTCTCCAAAGTAGGAGAAATATGCCTATTTGCTGTAAATAAGCAGAATTATTGAGTCTGTCCTTAGTAAACTAATATTTTTAGTGATTTCTATAGGCATCATGGTATCATTTGATATTAAACATCCTTGACCACATCAGCAGTTGTATGCAATTAGCAGAGAGGAACAACGAGAGTGATTTGTCCATCTTTTTGCTTTCTGTTATACCACACTTAAAAGTGGAGATTTTATTCGCATTTTACAGATAGATTTCTACATTGCCATTTCAAAGTTTAGGCTATTTTCTAGTGCTTTATTCTTGAGGGTAGTGCAGCAAAATGCCCACCCTTCTTTGAATAAAAACTGAGTCCTCTGAATGGATCTCAATCTCCTAGGAGAGGGAAATTGGCAGAGAAGTCAATGAGCATAGTGCTAAAAGGACACAGTTATTCCCTTCCTGCTGCTTTCTTGACCATGGAGGCAGCACCCAGAGGGGTCCAAATCATCAAAGAACAGGCATTTAAGTAAGAAAAGAATATAAATAGCTACCCTAAGACAGCTTCATTATACCAATTATATTTTAAAAACTTCTAAGTGTTCAGAAAAGTATAAATCATTAAAAAGAAGGAAAAAGCTATTCAAGGGATGAAGAATATTGACATTGTTAAACTGTTTCAATATAATTGGTATTGATAATTTTAATTTTCACTTCTCTGCCATTTCTAAAGAGTTCTAAAAGTTTAAAATGTTTATTTTAAAACATTTTTATGGTTTTAAATGGTTTCTTTAAAAAATTAGAGATTTTCCCAGTTTGGGCCACTATATCAAAATTTGCTATGAAGTTATTAAGCTCCTGGAATGAACCTAAATTATAAAAAAATTGAACAACGTCTAGAATACATTGAAAATCTAGTGATTATTTGGCCTTTATGGAAAAGATGTCTGGTCTGAAATGAAAAATACTGAAAGTGTTAAAACAAGTACAAGTAGAAAAAAATAATAGGAGAAAAATGATGATTGCAGCTGTGGACAAATGACCCATGCAGCATATCTAACTATAGGTGTTCAATGATGTTGGGAAGTATTTTGGATACAAGTCAAGAGTTGGGAGTAGAGATGACAACTTAACAGGTATCTGTTTTAAATAGGTATATTTCCTTAGATCTCTTGTTCCCTGGCATCTACCCAGCTCTGCTCAATCAATTTCTCTTCTTGGGATTTTCATTTTTCCCCTTTCTAATATAGTATATCATTCTTTTGTAGCTGTACACAACATCAGAGGCAGAGATTGGGGAGACAGGAAAAGAAGAGGCTTTTGTTTCTTTCTACCACTCATCTGGGTATCAGACACTAATCATGGTAAACAGGGAAGTCACCACCACCAGAATAGGATCTGCCCCCAGGACCTCCCCACAATGCCTCCTGAGAAGGCCTTCCAACAAAGAGTAGAAGATGTGAGATTCGTCCAAGAGCAGATTCCATTCAGATCCCAATCCCTATGATAACAGAACAACACAAGGTGAGAGGCAGCTGCCCATCCTGGATAAAACCAAGTTCCTGGTATTTGACCATATCAACATGGGCAAGCTCATCAGGATAACTAGAAGGTGCTTACAGCTCAATGTTCATCAAGGCTTCTTCCTTTTGGTAAACCAAGAAACATGGTGAGTGTGTCCTTGCCCATCTCCAAGGGGCACGAGAGTGAGAAGGATGAAGCTGGATTCTTCCTGTGTGTGGTGTATGACTCCCAGAAGATGTTCAGAATGAAGTTGTTGGAATTAAGAATAGAACAATGCATCTTAAGTTTTGAATGTCCTTATTAAGGGAAAAAAGAGATTCTAACAACTGGACTGATCAGTTCATCAGTAACATGTCATCAGAACACTTGTGTTTCACCTAGGAATTTTGGGAGTTTGTTTTTGTATTTAG
This sequence comes from Ictidomys tridecemlineatus, assembly GCF_052094955.1. Lineage (NCBI taxonomy): Eukaryota > Metazoa > Chordata > Mammalia > Rodentia > Sciuridae > Ictidomys > Ictidomys tridecemlineatus. Next base: position 156,725,287 of record NC_135478.1, on the reverse strand, counting down.
AGCAGAAAAACTGAGGTCCAAGTGAGCACACCCAGCTTTGGGCACCTGTATTATTTAACATAAGCATATTGTTTTCAAATTTTAGAAGTTTAAAAATAAAATACTTTGCATCCTAAATTGCCAATAAAATAGATGTTCAAGTTATTTTAATGCTCTTTTCTCCTCTAATAGGAGCTTGCAATCTGAGCAGCAACTTCAGGGCATTCAGAGACAGCAAGTCTCTCCTCTAGCTTCAGAGAATCTGCTGACTCTTTGTAGAAGCATTTCTACTCAGAGAAATTTCCCTAAGGGGATCTCTAAGCTGAATTGTCAAGAAAAAGTCCCCCAAAGCCTTTGCTTTTGCACAGAACAGGGTCAAGGGGGTGTGCAGGAAACCAGTGTGCATGACTCAAGGTCTTTTCTTCCCAGCTGCAGCATGCCAAGAGTCCACACTCCAGCAGTGCTGGAAGGTACTGCCTTAGTTTCTTCTATGAACAATGAACACAAAAAAGCACCACTGCTCAGTAGGAAAAAGGAACCTTGAACTATGTATAATTTTGGTTTAATTTCTTAGAGGTTGCAAAGAAAAGTGGCATTTTTTTTTTCTGTTTTGGATTTTCTCTGGTCTGAGATTTCAAATGTTGCCTGCTCTGGTAAGAGATTAATGTACCTGTGCACCATTAAGATGTGGCAAAAACAAAGGACCAATCAATATGTTAGAGCCAGATAGCACTAGCACTCAAATGCCCTCCTTTGCCTTTCATTAAAATCCATGGATACATTTTTTAAATGTTATGTTGCTAAAATTTGTTATTAAAAATTCTCATTTTTTCCAATCCCCAGCACCACACACAGACACAAATTCTCATGTTTTTAAAAGTAGTTCAGTCAGACACCACTCAGAACTGTCCTAAATTTGTATCACATGCATGCCAACTGTGAAGAAAACAGCAAAAGGAGACTTATGGTCTTCACAAACATTCACACCCAGAGTTAAACATCCTCCAGATCCAACCTAGGTAAAACTACCATTGCTCTCTGCTACCCGCACAGGGCTCTCTATTGACTTCTTTTCTTGGGAGTGTCACAGAAAGATCAATTACACCACTGTGGATTGTACTGGGTCACAGATACAACAACACAGTATAGCCCTTGTATTTGTGTCTGGAGTCATTCTCAGAGTCATGGACAGTAATGGGAGGAAAGCAACATGGCCATACCTGTTCTTCAGGCTTCTCATGAGGGGTCCCCCACCACTCTGGCTGCTGCATGCATCTGGCTACTTTTAATGTGTACATTTTTACATTATGAAAATTCTCAGCCTGCTATGCTTAGATTGTATACATCATTATATCTGATATTATTGTAACTACCGTGTGATCAATAAGATTCCTAAAGTACTGCTTTTAAAAAAACAGCATGCTGAGAGGATGACCTTTATTCATAGGATCTTTAAAACAAGTAAGTTTTTTAATGCACTAAGTGAATAATTGTATAACTATCAAAAAAGGAAGGAAGGAATAAAATAAATAAATCTGGAGAAAGGATGGCTGTGAGGTGCTAGGGTGACAACTCACCTCATGAATTACTGTGCAAATAGAAACCCTTTTGTCACATGATTTACATCCCCTGTTTAATTGTGTCTGACATTTGACACTTTCTGTTGCTACTTTACATCACATCTACCTTAGCATCTAGATTCCTGCTTGTAGTGTGAGAGAATCCACTAAAAGTATTCACTTATCATACAATCAGCCCCAGGAAAGACATCTGAGCTTTAATCAAGGAATGTATGCAAGGAAAAATTTCCAGTATCTTATTTAATAGACAAGGATAACATATCCCTGTCTTCCAATATGTTCCAGATGACACTTAGAGAGATTTATAACAAAATGGGACAGGTATGACAGTGGAATTCATGTTTCTCAGTAGCAGAGTTATTTGTGTAGTAAAATGTCTGATTCTGGGGTCCACATCATCATTTTAAAAATATGATTGTGTTATTTCAAAGTACTTTATTTAGAAAAATGTCTTTGATGATACAAATTTAATTGGCATTGGTGCACCAGGATTATAGGAAATATAATTCCCAACTCTCAAAACTTCCACCTGAAACCAGCCAACACACATTTCATTAATCTTACCACTGAGCAGAAAAGTTCAAATTAAAAATATGAAGATCTTCCCATGAATGCACATCTGGACTTCATTTCTTTATCTCTTGAGCAGACACATGAGCTGAAAACAGTAATTTGGGTAGGGTTTCTGAGTGTTGGGCTGGATACTCTGCAGAACAAGAGGTGTGTCCTGCTGCTGGACTCTTACCCTGCTGCATTGCCATTTGTATAACTTTGATAACAGCATCTTCCACTCCAGATGCCAGAGTTATTGCTAAAAGAACTGTGGTTAGTTTGAGAATAAAGTAGATCTTTATCCATAGCTTTCATTGGTCTTACCTTGTTCTATCCTACTAACCATCCTCTCATGAGAAATTTCTTTTTTTTTCTTTTTTTTTTATTGTTGGTCGTTCAAAACCTTACACAGTTCTTAATACATCATATTTCACAGTTTGATTCAAGCGGGTTATGAACTCCCAACTTTACCCCGTATACAGATTGCTGTATCACATCAGTTACCCTTCCATTGATTGACATATTGCCTTTCTAGTGTCTGATGTATTCTGCTGTCAGAATACATCATGAGAAATTTCAACATTTCAATTTTAGCATCTCTTATGCTTCAACCTGCGACTCCTCTGTGATTTCCTGAAATTGCCACAAAGCAAAAAATGCATTCAACACAAACAGCACACAAGCAAATAAGTCTCAGGCAATGAAAAGTTGATGGCAAGTATGTGAAGAAATTTGTTAAAATAAGGACTGTGGACATTATAATGCCTGATTCTGTGTTGATGATAGCATAAATACGAAGTTGATAATCCAAATCCATGTCCATCTCCTGTTCTCTATATGTCATCCAACACACTAGAGACATTGGATACTAATATAAAGACTCTAAGGTCTTATAGTCACATGAGGCATTTGTAAGAATCAACGCTCAAGCTGTTGGCTGCTTCACTTTTATATCAAATGAAACACACATGGATTAGAAGTCAAATGGGGAGCTATGTGCAGTCTTGGAAGGCACAAGTTCCTTTGAGCCTGAAGGTTCCATTTGTTTAGTGGTGAAAAGTCTGTCTCCTGAATTTTCTCTCCACTGTTGTTTTCACCTGGATAAAGGCATACGCTAATGAGCTTAGTGGCTTCAAGTTCTGGCTCTCCAAATCAGCATGCATCTTGGTAGGAAAAGTAATATCCACTCTATCCAAGTTGCCCATCTCTGATTCCCTGGAACCTGAGAATATTGTTACTTACTTTACATGAACAAGGGATTTGGCAGAGGTAATGAAGAATGTTGGAACAAGGAGATTAACCTGATTTTCCAGGTGGATCCAATCTAGTCACTGGAGTTCTTAAAAGCAGAGAAACAGTCCTGGCTGTCGTTAGAGAGCTGTGTTAACATGAAGCCCAGCAGAGTTCTGTGACTTGAGGATTCTATCTGCCATTGCTGGCTCTGAAAATGGAAAAGACTGAGAGCCAAAAAAATGTGGGGAGGCCTCGGAAGCTGGACAATGCAGGGAAGAGAGTGTTGGTAAGTCGAAATGCGTTTAATAATTTCCTATTATTGTGCACAACAACCTCATGTTCATTTAAGATTCATATTTCTAGACCCCATGTCAGACATTGTGATTCATTAAACCCAATGTGGAGCCTTAGAATCTGCAGTCTAACTCCATTAAACAACGAGTAATCAAGATGGGACCCAAAGATCCCTTCTGCTTGATTTTGTTAAAAGTGAATTGCCATATTTAACATATAATTTATCAGTCTCCATTTCCATGTTTATCAGAACCAACCTTCCCAGAATCCTATAAAGGTGACAAAAAAGTTTATTTTTTTTTTATCTCAACTGATCTAAATTAGGTGACTTAATAGCCTCTCCTTAGAAAAATTTGTTGTTGTTGTTGTTGTTGTTGTTCCAGGAACTGAACCCAGGGGCTCTTAACCTTGAGCCACATCCCCATCCCTTTTTATATTTTGAGATAGGGTCTCTCAATAAGTTGCAGAGGCTGGCTTTGAACTCACAATTCTGCCTCAGCCTCCAGAACAACTGAGATTAAGGCTTTTGCCCTGCACCCAGTGAAAAACTCACAAATTTTGAACTTTAGTTTGACAAGTGACTCAATGATATATGATCAAAAAATCAAGAAGGTCCTCTTCCAGGGCATTTCTCACATGTCTTTGTTTGTTTAATGTGTGTTTTCCATGCTGGATTGTAACTTTTGTTAGGCAGCCAACAAGGATGCATTATTCATGTTAGCAGTTCTGCCAGCTGGCAAGCACCAGGCAATTGAACAAGGCATACTTTTGAGGAAAACGGAAACCATGCAAGGGCAGTTAGTGGTAGGATAAATGTAGGCAGGAATAAGTCAGTAAATCTGCTCTCTTCAATTGCTATATATTTCAATCTGTTGAGCTTGTTGAGAAGCATTCTCGATCTTTAAGTTCAGTTGTTGGGTAAAGATTATGTTCCCCGACTACAAAAGAAGCACATTTGGTGGAAGATTAACTTACTCTTGAAGATCATGTGTTTGAGATGTCTACAGGAGAAAATAAGAAGGAGTTATCACAAATGCATATAATTGTACAGTTCTTCATGTGTGATGAATAATGCCCCCAAAGGTGCTCTGATTTCCAGAACCTGTGTTGCCTTAAATGGCAGAAGAGTCTTTGCATGTGTGATTAAGTTTAAGGACCTTAAGTGGAGAGCATAGCCAGAGTTTATAGGTAAGCCCAATCAAATCGCACGACATATTTAAAGGCAAGTTTTTGCCAAAGAGAATCAGATGGCAGCATGAGAAAGATACAATTTATTGTTGCTGACTTTGAAGATGGGGAAAGGTAGTTATGAGTCAATGAATGTCACCTAAAGAAAAGACCAGAAACAGCAATAGAATACCAACTATCTCCTACCCACTATATGTAAAAGTTTATGGCACTTGCTGAATATAAGTGTCATTCTCCAGAGCCAAGAAAGGAGGAAAAACTCTGCTTCAATTCCCTGTCAGTCTGAAAGACATTTCCTTAATTGTTGGTCTTTCGTCTGAGTTTTCAATGACATTTTTCAATCCTTCTGAAGCTACTGAGTAAACTATCAGAGTGACGTATGCTTTAGTACATAATAGAAAAAAATGAGATCCTTTGGCCCCTGGTCACAGGGTAAAAGCGAGCCTTTTTGAGAGAGAAATTCATACTCTGTGCCTCAGTTCCCATTTTTACTTACTAGTAGTTTGGGTTTTCCCCATCAGTAGGAAAACTCATAAGGCGGCTTCCTGAGAAGCCAGGTGAGCTACATCTGTGGGAGTCTGGCCTAGCAGATGTCTGAGCATTGCCATGTGTAGAACCAATTTTATAAGTTGTACATTTTTCTTTTCCATTTTTTTATCCTCCTTGTTGAACATTAAAATATGGTCTCAAGTGTGGAGAATCAGAAAAGGGCCAAAAGGAGTATCCTACAAGACCAGAGTGGTGGTAGCTGTAACAAGTATCATCTGTAAACATCTGTAAACAGCTGTGTCCCAATGTTTTCTCATGATTAGAAAGGGATTAAGGAGTTGGGAGTGAAAGACAAGATTTCCTAACATCAAGGACAGTGCATACACAACATGTCTTATTACTGCAGATTTTACCTTTGATCAACTGGCTGAGACAACATTGTCAGTTTTCTCCACTGTAAAGTTACCCCCACTTTCTTCCCATAAATAATCTTTGGAAGGAAGTCATTATATGTAGCTTACAAGTAAGAACTCTGGACTTATGTTCTATATTCTTGAGTATGGAATATCCACAAATATTATTTAGAATTCTTTAACATGAAAAGTTTGTCTATTCTACATTTATTTATGCAATTATTTATAGCAGTATGGATTGGTGAGTATTACTACTTTTGGTCATGATCAGAAACTACTTTATTTTATTTGGTGTGCTTTTGCCTGGCTCCTATGTTCCTTTAACATACCTTCATCAGTGTGTTTTTTGTCTTCAGAACTTCCTTTTTTCCAGCATGACAAGATGCTCCAAATTCATCTTGTATATTGCCAGTCTCAGTTCTAGAATTGATCACTATTTTGTTCAAGAAGTTCCTGTTACTAGTGGTGAATGGTATTAGAAATTAAGATCTGGGTGTTAGGTACGTTCATTACTACTGGGGAATCATTGCTTCTAGGCCTGCTCAGCTAGCAAGGCAAAGAAATAAATGTTTGTGTACTAACCTAAGTGGATGCACATCTATACATAATTTTATGCGTGGCCATATAAAGCAGAAGACCTCAGACAATTGTCTCCAGCTCTAATTCATCACCACATGGGTCATTCTATGTTCTTCCCCTTATCTGTAACCTTCAAGTTCAACAGCATGAAAACTGGCTTCCATCATTCACCATCAATTTATTTAATTGTTCAATTCCAGTCTATGTGTATAGCAGAATTGTTAACCTATACCCCCAGCGGTAACAATTTTATCAACTAGAATGCAGTTCTTATGTACATTCCCTTTTGACTTTAGTCTTTCACAACCTATTTAAATAAAAATAAAATAGCCACATAAAATAGCCATGCTAGAGTATTTTCACTCAGCATTTATACAAATGAAGGTTTTTACTCCAATTCATTAGAAAAACTAATAATATACCTCTCTTTTTAAAAATAGATACTTGAACCTATTTGAGAAGTATGCCATATAAATTCTACAGGCATATTACTATGATTTTTTTTTCTTTTTAACATTCTAATTTTTTTGTCCCCCATCCTTTTATGAATCTCCTTTAGGTTTGCAGAAGCATTTATATAAAACACCTTAGTAAAAAAAAATATAACCAAGTCTCTCTATCAATATTTAAGTTTATTGGAGAAAAAGAACAATGCAAACATTCTATAAAAGACGATATACATGGGGATGGAGTTGTAGCTCAGTGGTAGAGTGCTTGCCTCATATGTGTGAGGCACTGGGTTCAATTCCTAGCACCACATATAAATAAGCAAATAAAGTAGAGATCCATCAACAACTAAAAAATATATAAAAAAGATAATATACCTGAATATGAGACAAATGATAAAATAGGGAAAAAAGAGTAAAACTGTAAGCACATTTATTACTCAATATATACTGACTTGAGATGTACAGCAATTAATACTATTTTAGTGATTAATCTCAGCAGACTCTACAAATGATTTCTGCTAAGGTCAAAGCCTAAAAGAACATTAGTTCAAGTGAATACATTGAATATCAACTGTGACAAGATATAAATTTTTTAAAAAATATTTTTTAGTTGTCAATGGGTCTTTATTTATTTATATGCAGTGCTGAGAATCAAACCAGTGCCTCACACATGCTAGGCAAGTGCTCTAGCACTGAGCCACAACAACTCTATTCCCTAGCTACAGTGCTATTTTTTAGAATTGCTTCCTTAAGATGATTTAACATACAGGGCTGGTGGTTGAATCTACCACACTGAGATTAGAATAAGAGAACTAGGTTGTCATCATTACTTCTTGTCTTTTTAACATCCTCCAGAGTCTGGTGAAGCTGGTGAGAGATTATAGGAAAAGAAGAGGGTTGAGATTGAGTTCTTCTAGGGCAGTGGTATTAACTAATTCATCTCTCTGAAGGACCGATTTTGTGTGAGTGTGTGTAATGCATAAAGGAATGAGCAAGTGAATGAATAAATAGGGAAAATGACTTTTGTTGAAGGTTGATAGGGTAGCAATTCCAATAGCAGCAATAAAACTACTATACACAATGTCCTAGTGACAAGCATTTTTAAAGACTACAAATAGAGTTTCAGGAAGGCTTCTTAATTTCCTACCACAACTGGAAGCAAAATAAAACAAAACACAGGAACTTCTTTTCCTTTATTATGGGGCCCTATTTCCAGAAAGACTTCTTCCCCTGGAGTTTTCTACTTGGTAACAGCAGTATAGAGTGTATTTTAGACAAGAATGTTCCTGAGGAAGGTCTGTTTGTTTTGGGGGGCAATATTCATAATAGGTACCATATTCTCCTACTTATTCTTAGAAAACTCAGCAAAGATGACATTAAGTGCTCTCAGAAGATAGGTACAAGGAAAAGATTGGTATAAGAGGACAAAGCAAAATACTCAGCTTAAGAAATATAGTTGTGAATAAACTCTGCATGAACATGACTTATAAAAACTCCTTCACTTAATTGGGAAAAAAGTCTTGGATGCTGATAAGAATCTGTCTTGCTCAACAGTGCTAAATTCTGGAAAGGAACTTTTTTTCTGGGCCATTTACTAGAACTTTATTTTAAAGGTATAATTAATCATGGAGCATTTTATAGCCGAGAATGCCTTTAGTTCAATAGCTGCTGATGTCATCTCTTTCATTGAGAGAACAAGAGGCCAATAATAAAAGATACAGCATCACTTTAGATTAATATCTATATAGTATTTTTAATGTGTTTGAGACTCAAGATCTGTCACTTAGAAGAGAAATATATGCCATAAGAATTTTAATAGCTAATGATCTAGTTTCTAAAATATCATGTACACTGTAGTGTTTTAAATTGAAAAATTCAAAAGGGACTCTGGCATGTATTTAATTTATAACTGAAGGAAAATAATTCCTGTTTTGTTATAGCAGAATATTAACATTATTTTATTAAATGATTTGAATTTGATTCTATTTATTTGGCTTTTACTGGAATTTTAAAATGATAGTTCTCTTCTACAGAAGAGAATTGCCTACTCTGATAGAACAAATGTACTTCTAACCACAATATCATTGCATCTATTTCATTGCACACTGTAGATTGCTATTTAAAAGAAACAATGCAGCCACTAAAGACAGACAAAGAAACTGTTGTCTGAGGATCCTGGGTCATCCTCATGTCATAGCAAATATAATTACTAATTGCAATGAAAATCACATGGAATTTTAGAAACCTTGGTGTCAAACTCCACTATAGTGTATAGAAATGTATAATTAGTGATTAGAAATAAAATTTATACTTAAATTTCATATTGACGGGCATTATCAACTTTGCTGTCAAGTAATAATTAGATAGCAAATCAGAAACTATATTAGATGGTCTTTCTTATGGAATGAGGCAGATTTTAAAATTATGCATCATATCCCATTTTAATAATATTCAATTATTACTGTTAATTCCATTTAAAAGTAATTTTGGGGAAAAGATATTTCATATTGAACTATTTCAACATTCTAATCTACTCCAAAGGAAAATTAATAGTTTAGGCACTAGCAAATTATAATGAAAGATATATTTGGTAAAATAAATGCCAATGATTTTTTTGAGATAACAATATTAACCATGTGTTTATTATCCAAGCTTATAACTACAGTATTGTACATGCATTTAATAAAAAGAGTAAGAATAGAATATAATGCATTTATTAGATTTGTTTAAATGTATTTATTAGATTTGTTTAGAAATGTACTTAGAACTCGCTGGAATTTTGGAAGTCTGACAAAATGAATATAAGCCTAACATTATATTAAATACAGCAACTAACTACAGGCTCCAATCTTGTAACAAAAGCTAAGGAGATAGCTTTCCAATCTCTGATTATGATGTATGTATGTGTGGAGGAAGGGACAAGCATAAGATTTAAGCCAGAAATATAAAATACTCTTCAAACATGGAATTTATATTGAGCAGCAACTAATATTTTATATTTTAGTGTTTGTTAGGAATTTTCTAACTTCAATTGAAGTTCCTTACTTATTGGTTTAGAAATATTTTGACCTTCATATTCTAGACGGTACTTCAAGTGAATACCTTGAAGGACTGTGAGAAAGGTTGAAGTTGTGGCACTTCCTAACACAAGCAAAACTAGAAATTCTAAGAGAAGGACGATTCTTGAAGCCACAGCTGCTGAATGGAATTTTCATACTAACTTAATGGAAAAGTACCAAAACACTCTATGGAACCAATCCAAGTATCCGTGTCTTAAAAAGAAAAGTTGCTTCTTTAAGATGTGGGGATTTTTAGTTTATATTGATATTTGTTCCTGAAATGTCAAAATAGTACTGAGTTTTATGAGAAGGAAAATAAGAATGCTACTAGCATTTTGAGGACATGATTACATGACAGATTTTATGAGCATATTTCCTGGAGGTTGTTCACTCAGTCATCTCATCATTCATTCGTCATTTATTTCAACACTTATTCAATACTTGTTATACATTGAGCTCAGGAGATTCAAAGAGAATCTTTGTTCTTCTGCCTAATGATAACAATACAGTGCTTTTCTAGAGCTTGAGTCGTTAGAGAAGACATTTCCTTCCAATTCTACTTTCAGCCCCATCTTCCCTAACACTCATAAGTCAATCTAGACTGTGAATGATGCTGACTAATAGATCTGAGGATATACTCACAATTGAAATACTCTTTTAGGTCAATTTCTACCTTACACACCTTTCCCTTAGAAGGAAATCTTTCTAGAGCTCTCAGATAAAAAAATGAAAAAAAATTACCTTAGCAGGCTGTTCTACCAGAGTACTCCCCCCATCCCCAAACAAGTTGGCACTGGGCAGAGACCCCCACCCCCCAAAAAATTGACACTGGGCAGAGCTTAGGGTCAAATGAAGAGTGCTATTAAAATTAGATTGGGAAGTTATATCTTCTGCCAAGCCAAAGAGTGATTCGGATTTTGTCTTGAAGAGAAAATAATATGTTCTTTAGAAAGGTGATAAGATGAATAGGTCTTAGATGGATGGCTGTATGAGAATTTGGGTCAATGAACTGATTGACTTAAAGATTATTATGGAAATGTCCCGTTAAACATCTGCCTGTCCTCAGAAATTAAAAATTGAGCATGGTCTTTTCAATGGTGGAGTTTAGTTCAAAGTTACAATTCATGCTTATTATCTATCAACTATTCACTTTTTTTAAAAACAGGGAACATTGTTCAGAGATATGACAGGTTTACACTAAACTTCTAAAGAAGTCACAGACCAGAAATGCAGCTGGTGGGTGATGGGAAAACCATCTAATTAGAAAAATCTCCATTATCAGTCTCATGTATTTCTTTCTCCAGTTTCTTATACGGGCTTTTTCCTTCTGGGTTAAAAAGAGAGGCAGTTCTGTCTTTGGAGTTGTCTTTCTGCAGAAAATTCTTTGGATGTTCAAAAGGCATGATTGGGCATAAAAGTCTCTGAGGATGAAACATGCCCTTTATTTTCATTAAAAGGGAACTTTCCCACATAATCTTCTTTAATCAGATAACACTAAGTACTATACAGTGCACACAGAAATGTTACTTGGCCACAAGATATAAATGGTGAAAAGAACTAAGTAATCAGAATTTGCCATGGTGATAGTAATAACTTATTTTTATAGAAACACATTCAGAATGTTACTCATTTCTCTTTCTCAGAATTCACGATGGGGCTTACACAGATGCTATGAATCATGATACCATCTTCAGCCCTGGGAAACTGCCCTCCCTTGTCTGCACCTCTACCGCCCAAACAGAATGTGGACAGATGGAGAAGGGCCTCAGTTAAGCTGTAGGGTTGCCTTAAAATTATCCGATATCTCTTCTATGAAGACTGAGTGCTTCATGAATTTCAGATAATAGTAATTCAGACAGATCAAAGGCTGTTTTACCAGCAGTTTCCTGTAGTGGTTTTATATCTTGAAGTCCCAATTCAAGATCAGCTTGAGATATAGAAACTGAGATGCTAAAATGATCAGACTATTTCATCAAAACAGATCTTGCCAGTCAAAAGGTTTTGAAAGATGGTTATGCTTTAGAAAGTGGAAGTAACAGCTTATCCTTTAGATGTGGCATTAATTCTAACAGTCACATGATGGGAATATTTCTTTGGAATTTTTTTTTTCTTTGACATCTATTTTCCCCAACATTTTAATACACATTTTCTAAAAATTGAGATACTTAACCTGAAAGTGGCTTTTTTTTCCTCCTTCTTCTTCTGTTTCTGTTTCACAAATTTGTTCAACATAGAGGAAAACAAGTATAGCAAAAGCAAGAGAAAATGCTCAAAATTTGGTTTTGTTAGCAGTATTTTTGTAATCCACCCTCTAATACCCTTTTACCACTCACCCCCAGCAACTAAGGCATTTTAGAGAAAGCTTTGAAGGATGTCAGTATTAAATAAGTTAGCCCATTCTCAAGGGACAATATTGCCTCAATAGGTATGGGGGTAGGTGATGAGCATTGGTTCTCAGTGGGCAAAATTTTAGTTATCGATGGCTCGTGGCCTCCAATTTGTATATTCTAGATCTGTGCATAAATACACATACAATTATACACTGTATCTGGGAACTTCAATTTCATAGGGGTTTAGGATTAGGAAGGAAAGGTCTAAAGACTCCTTTGGAGGGACATTAGTAAAAAGATTGAGAGTCAATGTCCACTGCTTTTATCTTCTTCAGTTAATCTACCATTTTATGAATAGACTTGTCCTAAATTTTGATCCTATCTACATTTATGATAACTTTCCTCCCTCAAACTTCGTGTCTTAAGCTAGGTTCTTTTGAAAGCAAAGCCTGAGGCAAGGATTGCAAGGCTAATACTTTATTGAGGAAGTGCAAGTTTGGGACAGTGATATGGTAGAAAAATGACAGGAAGAAAAGGAAAGAGCAATGCAAAACAGTGGGCAACGCCACTAGCTTCCCTTCTTAACAAGCTGCAAAAAGAAGCAGTAGGGAACACAGTAGGCATGCTCTAGGGTACAGGAATTTCTTTGTAAGGATTGCAAAGGAAGTCCATAGTTCTAGGTAGTCAACCAAATGAACAAAGATAGGGAACTGGGTCTGCCTGGAACCTTCTGATTCTCACTGCCAATTGGTTAGTTTGCCCCAGAGTTAACTTTCTTTCACTTCTTCATAGCATTTTCTGGCTACAGAGGAAGCAGGAGAAGTGACTTAGCAAGGATAAGCTCAACATGTAAAAAATGAGGACTACACAGCTTCAGTATTTTAAATATGGCTCAACATCACTGGTAGTCTACAAGGAGGGTGGATTGTTCAGAAATAGGCCATTGAGGGAATCTGAGTATGTGCACAGTTTATATACAAAACCACCAACTCCAGTTATCATCAACTTTACTCAACTTCAAGTCATTCTCAGAAACATACCCTTTGAACTTTAAATGTTCAGTTCCTCCAATTTCCATAAACTCTCTTTGGTCACAATCTTCTAAATATTTGGTCTCTCACGTCTAGGTGACATACTCCTAACCTTGCTCCTGACACCTAGCCTTTAATCTTTAGCAGCAAGCACCATGATTTCACATCCTCTATGGTGTCAGGTCCCCTTTGGTCTTCCTTGCATTATTACCCAGTTGACCAATATAGGTTGCTTTTGTTTAAAGGTCTAGCCTACAATTCAGGAAGTCTCCAGTACTTATATGCTGTCTGTTCCTACATCTGGATTGCCAAGTATGCTGTACAAATTTACAAGAGAGTGTGTGAAAGAATGCCATGTAAATCCATACTAACATAAATGTAGCCATATCTTCATTGCCATCCCTTTACTTCATCTCAGAAGGACACTATATATATCTGGTATCCTTTGCACCTGTTATATATATATAACATTTTATCAGCAATGATTGCAAATATTTTATTCTCTCAAAACCAAGTTCCATTTTATCATTTCATTTCTTTTTTTAAAAAAAAATTATGGAAAATCACTTCATGTGAGATATACCCTCTTAACAAAGTTTTAAGCATACAATATAGTATTGGTCACTATACAATGTCATATAGAAGATCAAGAACTTATTCATCCTGCATTGAGACATTTGACCTATTTATTGTGAATGTCCCATTTCCTTCTCCCATCTTCTCATAGGATATTAAATTTATTGACGTATCCAAGAACATTCAAAATGAACTATCCCCACATGAAAGTCTTGTGTAAGTGCACACCTTTCCTGAGAACAATGACCTGATTCCATTCTGAATTGCTGCCTCTAGAAAGGTACTTCCACAATTAGTCACTCATATCTTTACTCTTTCCCACCTTCCTTTATCTACCTTCTTAAGCTGCTAACCAGGGTCTCTTCCACCCTGAAATTGGTACACTCAAGAGGGAAGTGAAACAAAGCAATTAGTCACTCTCTCATTTCATTTTTTTGTCGGTTTTACCTCATACAGATTTAATTGTATGAAAAGAAACAGTATTTCCAGAAATATCATCTGTTTGTAGAGATATTTAAAGAAGTCATGATATGGGAATGGAAAAATAAAGTACAAACTTCAGCTTTTACAGTGTGAATCTTTTCACATGACTAAACCCCAAGAGGAGTACTCGGGTGGTTGTAGTAGAAGCGATTTGAGTAAGTGTCTAGAATTTGACCAGGAAGCGTAACTTGGTAAGCAAGTTCATGTTCCTTTAGGAGGAAAAAAAAACTGATTTAAGAGGAGACCTTAGTATAATGTAATTATTATGTCTTTCCTTACACTTGGTCAATTAGTATTCAAGTTCAATAAAAATTGTGATGGTGTGTATATAAATATACATATACACACACATGTAGTCTCCATATCCATAACTGGCTTGGGAGGTTTGCCCTGCTCTCTCCCCAGAGACCATAATTACAGAAATAATAAAACACTTTCATATCCTCAAATTTATAAATGTAATATATAAATTTATATATCTTGGTTTGTAATTATTTGTATAAAAATGAAGCACTTTAGGAATATTGGTATTAGAAGCTCTCTAGACCCACTCCCCAGGGAAATAATCATTATTGGTTTTAAAAAAAAAAAACTATAAACAGCAACCAGTTAAAATCTCCATAAATTATTCTAAGAGCAAACACCAAATGAAAAATGTTTAATGTTTAATCAAGACAATGTGAATCTTTAATCTTTAGTAAGACTAGCGAGTCTATAGCTTTTGAGTTGATAGTCTGGAACCTCTACTCTGGGAAGGTTGTAACCAAGAATAAGGGTCCCGCCACCCCCCAACCCCACACACTATCTTGAAGCCTAGGTCAATGGTTTTTCTATGAGAGATAGGTCACTAGTATGAAAAGTCTCCACATAATGTACCATTCCAACTACATGACATTGAAGGAAAGGTTAAACTGTAGACATTGTAAAAATATTAGTATTTTCTAGAAGTTCAGGGTGAGGGATGAATAGGTAGAGAATGTGAAATTTTTAGGATGTTAAAACTTATTTAGATGGTACTGTCATGGTAGATATGTGATATTTAACATTAGTCAAAAACCCACAGAAATGTACAACATGAAGAAAAAAACTCTGAAGTTTTTAAGGTAAACCACAGGCTTCAGTTAATAATAACATATCAATATTGGCTCATTTGTTCTAACAAATATGCTACACTAATGCAAGATGTATATAATATCAGAAACTGGGGTAGGGGTGAGTAGGAAGAGGGGGTTATGAGAAGCTCTCTGTAAATATCTCCTGAATAAAATTTAAATAAAAATAAAAATAGTCAATAGTATGCAAGCAAAGGACCTTCACAGAACATTTTGCCATGTTTCACTATCTTTCTAATTGTGTCAAGCGATTGTGTAATAGCCTGAGAGGACACACATAAGATTTTGGCCTGGAGTGACTTTAACCAGATGTTTAAAGAAAAATTAATACTAACCCCTCCAAAATTTTTCCAAATAGGAGGAGGCATGTTTCCCAATTTTGCCTGAGGCCAATAATATCAAATAACAGACTGGTATCTCCTAAAATAGATGCAAAATCCCCAAGAGAACACTATCAAACAAAGCGAGCAGCAAATTGCACAAAGGGTTACATTTCAAGATCAAGTAGGAGTTATTCCAAAAATTCATGGTTGGTTTAATACCCCAAAACAAAACAATGTAATATACCATATCAATAGAATATATTATAAAGGTCACATGATCACCTCCATGAATCCAAAAAAAAAGACTTGGAAAAACCAAACATCCTTTCAAGATGCAAACATGCAAATTAAAAAGGAAATTCCTCTAATCTTAAAAAAGTGTATGAAAAACCTAGAGATGGCATGATATTTAATGATAAAAGAAAACTTTCCCCTCAGTTCAGAAACATGCATTCTCTTCATTTCTATTTATGACATTACTGAATGCTCTACACACGTTTTTAAAAATCTAGATAGGAAAGGAAATAATTTAATCATCTCACAGCTGAAATGATCTTGTAGATATTCTTGTACATATTCAATTTTAAGGAATATAATAAAACAACTCTAAGAACTACATAAATATTTCAACAAGGTTGTAGGATATGAAATCAATATATAAAACAGTTATATATAAGTAATAAACAAAAAGGAAATTAAGAAAAAAGTTCAATTTATAATGGCATCCAAAAGAATAAAATATCTATAATTAAATTTTAAAAGTAAAAGAGATTCAGGACTTGCAAACGGAAAACTACCACAAACCATTGTTAAGAAACTAAAGAACATATAAATAAATGGAAAGACATTCTCTGCTCATAGATAGATATGAATACTCTATTAATTTCTGGGGCTAATATCACAAATTACCATTAATTCATTAGTTTAAAATAAAAAAGATCTAGCTAGATCATTTGCAGAAACTTGACAAGTTCACTCTAAATTTCAAAAGGAAAACTTGGGACTCAGACTATCTAGAATAATCTTGAAGTAGCAGAATCAATTTGGAAGACCTATGCTTCCTAATTTCAAACTTTATTATAAAGTTACAATAATCAAGTCAGCATGGTACTGGAATAAAGACAGACATAGGTGAATGGAATAGAATTGTGAGTTTAGAATATAGAAATTCACATATTTACAGTTGATTTTAGTGTTGACAAGGTTGTCACAACAACTCAATTAGGAAAGAAGACAGTGTTTTTGACAAAATGTTTGGAAACAACTGGATAGCCACATAGAATGTGGCTACACAAATACTATACACTAACCACACTCTACACCAACACCTATCAAAAGGGATCATAGACCTAAGTATAAGAACTAAAATTGTAAATCATATGATTTACAATTTTAGTTCTTTATTTATATATAAATATATATACAAATATATTACATATATATATGCATATATATATGTATATTTAGTTGGTCACAATACCTTTATTCCATTCATTTATTTTTATGTGCGGCTGAGGATCAAACTCGGGGCCTGCATGTGCTAGGAGATCTTTCTACCACTGAGCCACACAACCCCAGCCCCTAAAATTTTAAAATCTTACAATGAAATTTAGGAGTAAATCTTCATGATCTTGATTTTGATAAGGATCTCTTAATTATTTCAATAGATGCCATTGACAAAATAAGAAAATAAGCTTGGAATTTTCAAAATTGAAACTTGTGATTCAAATGATACCACTGAAAGCAAAAGAACATCTCACAGAATGGGTGAAAATAAGTTACCTATCAAATATGTGATTAGGGACTTATATCCAGAATATGTAATAGTTCTTTCATTTCTTTTTTAGTTATTGATGGACACAATGCCTTTATTCCATTTATTTATTTATTTATTTATATTTATTAATGTGGTGCTGAGGATTGAACTCAGTGCCTCACACATGCTAGACAAGCACTCTACCATTGAGCCACAATCCCAGCCCCAAGAATATGTAATAGTTCTTACAGCTCATCAGTCATAAGATAATCCAGTGAAAAATGGGCAAAGGATATGAAGAGACATCTCTAAAGAAAATGTATACATAGCCCACAAGCACATGAAAAGATATTTAACATCATTAATCATCAAGCAATGCAAGTCAAACTACTGTAAGATACCCCTTCTGCCTATCTTGATGATCATTATTACTATAACATATAATAACTAGTGTTACAAAAATGTGGATTTTAAATTGGTGTATGCTCTTTGAAAAACATTTTTTGAGTTCCTGAAGATGTTAAACAGTGTTTCTAAGTGATCTAGCAACTGTAGAAATAAAAACACATACACACATAAAAAATTGTGCAAATGGTCACTGCAGTATTATTTATAACTGCTAAAAAGTGGAAATAATCTAAATGTCTATTAATTGATGAAAATTGTAGATACACTAAACATATGTGTACAAACATAATCATTACTATATACAGATAAAATGACTTTATGTGTATAGATGTGTATATACAATAGGATATTATTTGGATGTAAAAAGGAATGAAGTATTAAATATTCTGCAACATGGATAAACTTTGTTCATTGTGTCTTTTAGAACAGTATATCAGGTGAAAGAAAATATTCACAAAAGACTGCATATTGTAAGATTCTTTTTATACGAAAGGTCAAGTACAAGCAAATCTTAGTGAAAGAGAAGATGTTAGTGGTTACCTAGAACTGTGGAGTGACTACAGGTATCTTTTGGGAGGTAACAAAACTACTAAACTTAAATTGTTGTGATGGTTATACAACTCTGTGACTCTACTAAAAGTTACCAAGTTGTTAAAGTGGGTAATTTTTATGGTATATGAATTATATTTTGATTAAGAACATATAAAATAAATATATAAAAATAGAATAACCACTAAAAAATCCAAATAATGAGTATGCAACTTCCAAACTATTAGAGGGGACAATGCCTCAAACAATCCAACAGAAATCAAAAGGGAATAAAACAAACAGAAGAAAATGGGAAACAAAATGTATAGAATAGGATAATAGAAATCAACGTAAACATCATAATAATTAATGTACTAGTAAATGAACTATGCTCATGAACAGATTGTTACACTGATTTGAAGATAGTAGTCATATAATATTTGCTGGAGACACCTAAAACCTAAGGAAATAGTTTGGAAGTAAAAAACAACAAAGTATATAGCAAGTATATATTAAACAGAGTAAAAATAATTCTGTTCTAATGACATCAAAGAAAAATATTCTTTAAGAAATCAATAATATTCGACATTAAGTAGATCTCTATATAGTAGTAGACAATATTACCAGGAAGATGTAATAATTCTAAACAAATCTGCCAAATATATAAGATAAAAGTTAACATAATTATTAGAAGATATTGACAAACCACCATCATGGTAGAGATATTAACAAACTTTCCCCAGTTAACTAAGAGATGAAGCAAAGATATCAGAAAATATCCTGCCATAAAAGAAATGCCAAGAATTTTCTTAAAATTATATAAGTGCACACCTCACTGTCTGGTACAGAATAGATAATAATCAAAACATAAAGAAGTTATGTTTAAGGTACATTTCTATCTGATGGAGCATCTTAGATTACCTATTCATAAATCACTTATTGTAGAAATGGAGCTAGCATTGATCTAGCCTAGTATGTACCAGGTGCTTAAATCTCAGAAAACTTCATGGGGAAAAAAATGATCATTTTCATTTTACAAAGAGGTAACAGAGAATTTTCCTAAATTCTGATTAAGTGGTGGAGTTCATGCTTGGACTCAAGAATTGTCTGGGGGAATTCTATACTAAGTACATTTTAGAAATAAGAGATTGTTTCTTGACTAGGTGCCCTGACTGCTTGCTCTCCTGAAATGAAGGAATAAATTTCATGCATGGAGAAATGTATGTAATCCTGCCCTAAAGATCAGTTCATATCAAGCTCCTCCCTTCCTTCTCAATGTTTATGTAAGCCCCGAATCATTGTAAGGAACTGAAGAGGTAAGCTGTACTCACCACTATAAACTTTTTCCTGCAGTTTTGGTCTATAAGAATATGAAAGCTCACCTTGCCCATATGAGTTGAATAAGATGCTTATAAAATGAAGTTGATTTTGTTTTAATTAATGGATGGTATTCCAAAGAAGTAGAAATATTGAAGAGTAGCTTTCTTAGAAATATGGATATATCTTATACATGAGGTACAAAAGCTAATGTCTATTTTGCCAGGCTTTGTGCTTTAAATACATGACTTTATTTATCTCACCAACCTTATGAAAAATGTACTATTATATTTCCCATTTTAGAAATCAGCAAATTTGGGCTCAGAGCAGTTAAATATCATTCTCCAATATTTCATTAATAGTGGTAGAGCAATTCTAGACCAAGAGCCCATCCATGTTCATGAATGCATACATCATCTTGCCTCAGAGATATGTGAAAGTTTCTTAAGAGGAGGAGTATTTTTCTGGTGAAAGCATCCTTTAGTCTATGGGGTTTTTTTTCTGTTTATCTCTTCCTGATCCAGACCTTTACCCTTATTTCAGTCAAAAATTCTATTGTACAATTTTGATTGAACTTTTGTAGACTTATTTTGGGTGGGCTATGACCAGATGCATGTAAAAATGGATAATTGTTCTGTTTGCTGGAGAAATTCTAGTTTCTTGCTATTATAATAGGTGTCCCAAAGTATAAGATTAGGAAGAACATAGACAAAATGAGAAAATTTGGAGACAGCCGGGAAAGCTGGTCAGAAGGCCAAAGCTGTAGAATACTGTCTTAAAAAAAAAAATCAAAGATGTACATCAACTTAGGTAAGAGAAGACCAGTATACAGGAAAAAGGGAACTTAAATCTGGGTCAAAAAGATGAATGTTAACCAGCATTTTCCTAGAATAAAACCTACTATATAGAATAAATGGAAAGATTTTAGTGTTATTCAATCTGACTACAAAATCAAATGTTTTCTGCTTCTCCCTTTTCAAGTTCTAGAAACTAAAAGGCAAGCACTCTGAGCTGTAGGTGAAATACAAGGGATTGGGACCACCAGAGTTTGCTGTGTTTGGAATATGTGCTCTTTGGCCGCATGTGTAGGACATAGACAATTTCCTCTTGGGTACTGGTAGCCTGTATTGTTGCTTTCTGGAATCTGTAGCCAGAGACCACATAAATTATAGGAATACTAGCTTTGAAAAACTCCAAGCATTTGTTTGCTTAGATATCTGGAGTAAGTGAAGATACAGATCTTATAGACAAGTGTAAAATGCTGCTCTCCTTTCAAATATTTCATCTGACCAACTATTTTCTCAAGCATGTACAATGCAACTGCAATGTAGTTTCTGGGATTAAAAATTTTAAAAAAAGAAACTCAGACTAATGTCACTCAAAAAAATTTTCCTTTTATTGGTTTACCCTTCACTGTAAAAACTACAATTGAAATTATTTTGTTATTTTGTACTAATTATAATTTTTGAGATATAGTTCATTTATATAGTGATGTGCTCTCTTGCCAGGCTTTGAAAAGCACTATTAAAAAGCACATTACTCTATTAAAGAGCACATCACTATGTAAATGGAGAACCTAATAAATATTTTTTTTAAATATGTGACAAGTGAAGGAATGGTAAAATAGATGTCAAAGCTCCCCATTGCTTCATATGTGTTTCTTGATATTTTCCACAATGCACAGAATAGTGTATTTTATATAGTTTGTGCTAATATATTGATTATTTTTAATAGATGATTCAAATTCTTTCCAATCCTTCGCTGAACTTCAGTCTGCCTTTAAGAAAGTGACAGAAACCTCAACATTGAAAAATTTGTTGGGTATTTGTGTACTGAAGCTAGTAAGAACCATTCATCACTCTGTACGCAGGAACAGAGAAATCTAAAATACATTCATATTTTACCAGTGATACATGGGGACAGTTTCTGCTTTATTTTAGAGAAAACACTTTTACTCATTCTGTTTCAAGATGACTTTGCCAACAGTGAGAGTGAAAGGTGTTTTTGTCTTATTGACTCTCAAGTTTGCAGTAAATCACATGATTCCTTTCTTTGAAACAAAGACATTATGAGCTGGAAAACACCTTTGAGATCAACCCCATGATTCCATAGATGAGGAAACTTGAACCGAAATATGTAAACACCTTTTCAAGGTAACAGAAGTGGCCAAGCCAGAATGGGAGTCTATGTTTGCCTTATGCTGTCTCCTGTGTTGTTTTTCTATCATGCACAACCCTCTTTTACACATAACCACACCCAAACAACATACAGAAAAAGAAAAAATGAAACAACAACAAAATCCAGTTGGCTGTTTGATCTATTAGCTTGAAATGAGATCCACAAAATTCTACATCACCTGTAGTAGTGATGTTGTTATTTATTTTATTAGATGGTGCCCACCTTATGAAGACAATAAGAAAAAGATGACTACCTTTGAATCAAAGTATGCTGTTTTATTTGAAATGACTTGATTCAATCTTAGCAACACTGAATTACATAACTGATCAAGTTTCCCTTTTCTCACTGGCTGCCCGAAAGCTAACAGCAAATATGTGGCCTTGGTTTTATTAATGTAGAGGGGACTTTGCAATTTTATATTCCTACTCTTGATTTTTTTTCTTTTATTTTTACACCTAGTTCTAATTTGTGCTATATTGTTTTATTTGACTCTCAGAACTCAAAATCCTTATGACAAGAGAAATATAAATAAATTCATACTGAACTGGTTTTACTATGTGGCTTTCATTATCATAGATTGTTTCAATGTTTATCTTGTGGTTTATTTCAAACCTATCTAGAAAGTCTTCTCTAACTCAACCTGATTAGTTTACCCTCTTCAACCTTGGGCTACTCTCATTTTGATAAGTTTATATCAGGGAGATGACATGAGGAAATTAAATTAGTTTGTAACTTGTTTACATAATTTGATTTGCTTGAACTACATCTGAACCTGAATTTAAACCTACAGAAGATAAATAACAGTTTGCCACAAGAAGAATCTCATATAAATTTGATGAGATGCTAATTAATATTAGTTTTAAAATACTTTTAACCAGGTAAAATGTTTGCTTGGCTGGGGATTTTCTTAGAGTTGAAACGCTGTTTATATAATGTTTCCAAGAGATCAGTGGTTTTGACTTACACTTTGAAGGGTGCTTCCCCACCTCACCCTCAATATTTCACATTTATTATCATTGAGGGATTACCTAAAGGCATGTAGTGAATTATAGGGTAGCTCAGAATTTATCTGACAATGCTAGTTCATGTTTGTAATTTGTTTGGGGCCTAATAATGATCTGGTTTTGTTTGAAAGTTAATTAACTATGTAGAGTAAGGTTTGCTGTTTCTGATTATTCTGTTCACAAGACAACGTGTCCTCAAAAGTAAAATATTTCATTGGTTCTTTCTGAAACTCTTCCCTTTGCTCCTCTATTCTGTCTGTGAGCCCCTCCTTCCTATTATACTTGTGGTAATATTATTACTTATATATATTCCAATGCCTTGAAAAGAATCAACATGTTAAAGACTCCATGATTTTTAAATATTCCTCCAAACCACATGACATAAACTTCTGGAAAGTAAATCTTATAAAATAAAACAAAATTACAAACTGAAAAAATATTATGTCTGTTGGTTCATTTGGAAAAATAAGGAAACACTTCATCAGACAATATGTTGTTTCAGTTAAATTCTGCACATGAAACAATATTTAATAAATGAAATAAACAGGTTGTTACTTCGAAATATAGTGACAAGGTAGCCCAACATAGTACTGGGCTACATTATCCAATAAAGTAGCCATTGCTTATATGTTGTTATTTAAGTACTTAAAATATAGCTAGAACAAATTGAGATGTGTTTTAAGTATAAAAGTACACTGAATTTAAAACATGTATGAAATAATATAAATATGTCATTGATTTTTAATATTGATTACTGATGAGAATAATCCTTTAGATATTGGGGATTAAATAAAATATAGTATTATAAGAACTTTACCAATATTATCCTAAAGACTGATAGAAATGTTAAAGAACAGTTCAAAATGAAATGAGTAGTTTTCATGCTTATATTGGTCTCCCAGAAATTTTCTTCCTGGAAAACTAAACTATGAAATAACAGTAATAAAATATATTTTAATATTTAATAATCACGAGTACATGTACATACACACATACTCAGCCCAATAGGAAATGCATAATGTTCTACAACTGAGAAATGTACATATTTCAGATATATGCAAATTTCCATCAAGTTATCTATCAATTAAATATGTGGTATGTAATAATCATGACTTAGGCTCAAGTCATATAGAAAAGTGGGCTATATTCCTGCAAAGGGAGGCCTACCCAGCTTCTCCATCCAGCAGCACCTACTCCCTCTATAAACCCAAATCCCTCTATCTGCTCATCAGCCTCAGTTTATCTGTACCCTATAATTTCTTTCTTTCCTATGAATCTGTGCAGATACCATGAGTTTCAGATCTCATGGCCACCCTATCTCTCTCTTCACACCTGCCTACAATATTGAACTTGTCTGCAACCCAGGTTTTCATTCCTTCTTGTCTCACTCTTGAAGATTAACTCTGGCTGGGAACTCCAGATCATTTCTGCACCACGGAGTGGACGGCAACCACATCATCTTCAATGAAGTCTGATCCCCACTCCAAAGATCACCATTGAGTACTCGTACTCCCCATATTTCATTTAGATTTCTCTTTTTATATTTACTGTGCTATTTCTGCCTCCTGTTAGAGAGTGCAGACTGACACACCTGCTGATTTTACTGTGTATGAAAATTTGTAAAAGGCAACATCTATTGTTAGCCTGGATGGAGTTCCTCTAACTGAAAATAATCGAAAACAGGAAAAAAAATATCAGAAACACTGGTTTTCAGATACTGACCATCAGGCAACACAAGATAATGATTTTGGGGGAAGGTAAGGAGGAGAATCCCATAATTTCTCTAACTGGATGTGAAAAGCTTACAGTAGCACACAGGGAATGGAAACCCAGTTGGAGCCTAGCCATATCAGCTGGGGAGAAAATAAGAGATAGGAGTCCAGAGAGGACAAAGCAGCTCGAATTTTCAGGGAAGAGTCCCAGAGAGGACACACACACACACACACACACACACACACACACACACACACACACGGAGCAGGGACAGTTCTGGAGACCTGCAGAAGCAGGTCAATCTTCGATTGAATACAGATCAGTGCACATGTGAGAAGAAATTCACCCAGGTTGGGGGAAAAAACCACCTAAAGAGGTTACTGAAAACTATCCTCAGAACACGAACAGGACAGCAATAATATATGTTCCCAGCAGCCAGAATGGAGATTACCCAATGTTCCTTGAATTATGAGATTGATATTTGGAAGGGTGTTGCATCAGTAGTGGGTAAAATTAGCTCTAGATTAAAGATTGCTCCAATCTTGCTGAACAAATATAATAAGCCTACAAAAGATCAAACTGTTTCTCTGTAACAAAACTACATCTTAGGACAAAGTTCAAGAATATAGGATTACAAAATTATCACTCAACAAGGTAAAATTCACAATGCCTGGCATCCAATTTAAAAAAAAAAAAACTAGTAGGCATGCAATGAAGCAGGAAGACACAACTCAGAACATTGTGTAATCTCCATCTCCACTGAGGAAGAAAATCAAAACAGATTAAGAAATGATATAGATTAAAAAAAAAAGTGTGTCACATTAGATTGGATAGAGAGAAAGGATGGGAGAGGAGGGGAGGAGTAGGGAGGATAAGAAGGGCAGCAGAATAGAATAGATAAAATGATTGATGTATGTACATTCCATGTATATATTATATATCAAAATGCATTCTACTGTCATGTATGACTAAAAAAAATAAATAAAAATTAAAAAAAGAAATGATATAGATGGTAGAGTTAGCAGATTACAATTTGAAAATGGTTATTATAACTTGCATGTGTTCAGGAAGGTAAAGATTTAGCATGTTAATTAGAAATATATAAGGTCAAAATGCCTTCAAAATCAAATTTCAAGAGATGAAAACTATAATGTCTTGAGATGAAACATTTTCTGGAAAACATTAGACACCATAGATTAGTAAAATTGAAGATGTGGCAATCAATGGGGCTCAGAACACACTACTCCAAAATACAAGTATCTTAAGTCGAAGGAAATGGAGAACTTCAGAAGCTGAAAGCCTTTGATCTGCTCCTGACTTTTTCTCCTGAACAGCCATAAAATATAGGAAAAAAAATTCTCTTGACTTTCTCCTCTGCAGCAGATCATAGAACTTAGAATTTTCTGACCTTCTTCTGTGGGGTTGTAGGACCCTCATATGAGAGTCATGCATATGCCATAGTTTGGACATGGATGGAATATGTCCCCCAAGGGTTCAGGTGCTGCTTAGTCCCCAGTGTGGCAAGGAGAGAGGTGGTGGAGTCATTAAAGAGATAGCATCTAGTGAAAATTAATTAGGACACTGGAAACATCATCCTCTGAAGGAATGTAAATCCTGGTCTCATATAGCATGTTAAGAAAAAGTTCTCTTAAGAAAAAGTTGTAATATAAAAGAAAGGCTGGCTTCTACTTGGTATTTGCCTTACTACCTTGTTATTGGGTCTTTCCCTCTTGCACACACTCCTGCCATAGTTTTGGAGAAAACTTCGGAAGCTGGAAAGCCTCTGACTTTCTCCTCCCTTTGCAGAATGTACATTATTACATTGCATTCAAAGAAACTTTCACCAGAACCAAAACAGATGGACCTTCCTAGTCTTCACAGGCTCAGGTATCTTGTTTTAGCAATAGCAAATGAGCTGATACACCATCTTGTACTAGGAGAAAAGGAATATTCTTATCTCTGATGACACAGTGACAGAAAAAAAAATCTGAGCAAGTATGTCTCACTATGTTCCTCGCTTTTTATTCCTATTAGGTCATCCCTCTTCTGTCTAAACATCATTCTCCACAACTATCCACTTCTTTATCAACCTTTGGGTAAAAATGTATATAGACTTTCCTGTTTCTTTCAGACTTTTTCCCTGAAGGCTCTTGAGTCATAAAACTTAGTAAATACATTTGTATGGTAATATATCTTTGTCAGTTTTATTTTCAGATTGAGCTAGAGACCCTAAAATGGCCAAGAGAAAAATATTCTCCCCCTATACAATTAAATTATCAAAACCAATATGATGGGCGGGGGGAATGAACTATCTGGAAAGTGGGATCATGAAGGATTTGTCCTTGTGTGCATGGCTTATTTCATTTAGTACAATGTTCACCAGGTCCATTTATGTTGTATCGAATGCCAGGATTTCCTGCTCTTTTTAAAAGTCTGAGTAATATGCCATTATAGGTGTATATCACATTTTTCTTCTCCAGTCATCTGTCTGGATGGCTCTATATCAATTGTGAATAATGCTTCAAGGAACATGGGAGCGCAGATATCTTTCCAAGAGCCTTATTTTAATTCCTTTTGATGTATACCCATAACTATGATTGTTGAATCAGATGAAACTTCCACTTTTTATTTATTCTTTGGGGAAACCCATTATGTTTTCCTTGCAGTAACCATTTATATTCCTTGCACATGGTGTACATGGGTTCTGTTTTCTCTGCATACTTGCCAACACTTGTCATCCTTGTATTTTTTTTCAAAATAGCCATCCAAACAGATGGGAGATGACCTTTCACTGTGGTTTTGGTTTGCATTTTCCTGATGATTGGCTATATTGAGTACCTTTTTATATCCCTCTTGGCAATTTGTATGTCATCTTTGGAGAAATAACTATTTGGGTCCCTTGCTGATTTTTGAACTGGTTAATATTTTTCTGAAGTAAAAGAATTTTGAATTTTAAATAGAAGTCCCTTATAAGGGATAATGTTTGTAAATAATTTTTTTGCAATTTTATGTTCCTTTTTATTTTGTTGATTGATTATGGAGACAAAAAGAATACATATTTTACAATTATAATTACATAAAATTCTAGAAAATCTGAACTAATCTATAGTGACAGAAAACAGATCAGCAGTTTCCTGGGTCAAAGGAGGACAATGGAAGGGAAGAAGGAATTATAAAAGGGCTTAAGGAAACTCTCAGAAGCAGTATTATATTCAGTAACTTGATTGTGGTCATGATTTTAAAAATGTACCAAACCTTTTAAAAACTTAAAAAAATGTGTTGAAACTTTAAAAAGTTGCACATTTTATGCATCTGTATTAATTGTATATTCTTAATTTCTGTATTCTTGATGGCTTGGCATCTGGATCCTTGCTGACTAGAGAGAGACTACTTCTCCCAAAGCAAGGCAAGTCTTAGAAATAGCAAAAGACTTGCCTGAGAGCACCCTTTTCATAGGCAAATTAACCAATCCAAAGCCCAAGCTCCAAATTTCCTCCTCTATCTGACACTTAGACTCCAGGATGCCATATTCCACTTCCCAAATCCCCAAGGACCAGGTATTAGGTAAATCAGTAATGGCCACTATGCCCCAGCACCTACTGAAATTATCCACGATAGCCAGTCACCAGTCGGCTCTTCTTTGGCCTGCCTTCCCTGTTTCAGGGAAACCATAATAAAGGTCCCTGCATGCCTTCCCCCTGTTCCTTCGCCTCCTCCCTGACCTGGACAGCTTTCCCATGGGACTTGGCATGGCTTGGCATGCCCTTCCTCTTGGGAACTGCAGGTAACAGTCTTTTTGATGGCAATCCTCTCCTGATCTGTTGTCCTCACTATGCCTGAATAAACAAAAGCCCAGATATGTTTTAAGGGTAGCAGCATTTAGTATGTGTAAATTATACCTTGATAGAGTTATAAAAAGAAAAACAAATATGGTGGTTAAAACATTGGAAACAAAAGCATCTTTTAGAAAATATACAATTTTTTCCCGTTTTCATCTTCCCTTGGAGAGAATTTTAATCTCTTCTATAGGCTTTAGAGTATCCAATGTTATTACTACAGTGAAGGGAAAATCCTTTAGCTTTGATTCCAGTGTGTAAGTGGCTTGTCACTTATGACTGATGAGCATTTGAAATGTGGTATTTTAACTGAGTGACTGCATTGTTAGTTGAAATCCTTTCCACCAGTTTTAATTCAGATTACATAGTCACATATGGCCAGTGACTGCTGTGTTGGTCAGTGTAGCTCTAGAGGCTGTTCATTTGGTCTCTAGGGCAGACATTCTTCTCCTCTAGTAGGTAGAAGAAGACAACTATTTGATGTGATAAAAAGTTGTATCTGGGTTTTTAGTTTTCATGGTTCTTTTTTTGGTTTACTTTTATTTGTGGGGCATAGATCCTCATGGCTCTCATCTGAATAGTTGCTGGGACTGAACTCCATTTTTGTCTCAGCTGTCCATGGTCCCATGATATGAATGAAACCCCATGGCTACCTTGACATTTTTTGCCTTTGTTATTGTTGTTCCATGCAAGTTTCAAGGGGCTCACTTCTCTAAATCCCCTGGCCCCTTGATCTTTCCCCTTCAAATTCTGGCTGTCATCATTGTTCTCTGGTAATTTCCAAGAGCTGGTTTTTGTAGTTTATCCAGTTTATATCTTTATTCTCAGCATGGAGAATAATTTGTACAAACTCCATTACCCAGAAATGGAAAGTGTCATAGGATCTCTATTGTAAAGTAATACCTGTAAAGTTCCTCTTCCAGTGACAGTAAGTGTTCCCTCTTCTCCTTCTGTAATGCAGAACTAGTCCTAGATCCTGAGGCATTGGTAAAATTTGATTTCTCTAAACTGAAGAAATCCAAATAGTAAAATTCACACTCTGACTTCTCAGGGCCCTTTCTCCTGCTCGAGTTGCAGTCAGCTCAGTGGAGTTTCTAGTTTAGCATAGCTCCTCTCAAGCTTCTCCCCTTGCTTAGGATCCCTTTTAAGCTTCCTTTTCTCTCTTCAAACTTCAGCAGTCATTATCCCATATCGTCAATACTAATTCCTTTGCACTATCTGAAAGCTTAGTGCATCCTTCCATTACAGCAAAATGAGCCTTTAAGTCTCTTCCTGTCTTGAGCACTAGGCTCTTTTTGCTTCTTTATTTACTGTGCTTTGTCTGAAGTAACTGTCTGAAACTTAGGCCTTGTGATGTTGCTTCACCCCTTCAAACCCCTCAGTGATCCCCCATGACTTATGGGGAAAACCCCAAACTCCTTGACATGAAACAAAGGTCCTTCATGTTTTGGTCACAGCCTCTTACTCTGGCTGCATTTTATTTCCACATACACCCAAAGGTCAAGTTTTTCCAAAACTGTTTCAAGGAAATGGACTTTTAAATATTTTTTTTTTCCAGAACACATCATAACTTTTATGTTCTTCCATTTTAATCATGTTCTACTTTGTTCCTCAAATGTCTTTTGCTTTCCTTCCTCCTTTCTCAGAAAGAAGTCCACTCAGCCTTCGAGGGCCACTGAAGCATCACAAGTGTTGAGAGACCTTTATTCTGATGTTTCCTCCCGAGGGCTATTAACTCTGGAGGTTGTGCCATTTGCTTATTCATCTTGTACCATTTTCTTATTTCCCCTTAGCACCGTGCTTGACAAGTAGTAATTGCTTTATGAGTATTTGTTTTTTACAACTGAACTGCAATGAATATCAGGGCTTAGCCTGGGCCTCAGCTGATGCTTTAAACAGAAAACTAAGTGTTTTAAGCCCTGCATTTAAGTCCCAGGGGAAGTTATTTTGGTCAGGTGGGTCTTTTAGTGCTTGTAAGCTCTGTGCATGTAGGTGACTGTCAGCTTCCCCTTACATCTTGGGCTAATCCTGGATATCATAAAGGATATTGTCATTTTAAAGCACAACCAAGCTTTTTAAAAAATAATCCTTTCAAAGGGACTAGGTTACTTTTTTTTAACAGTTACATATGGGGAAAGGCTATATGAAAATATTAATATCTTTTAATTCAATCCAGAAGTTACATCTATATCTTAAAATTTATTTCTGAATTGTCATCAGAGTATATTATAGAGTGGTTCCAAGATTCCTTAATAAGGTAGCTGTTGCTTAGCTGGGGGGTGAATTTAATTTAGCAATTGAGGTCAGAGGTATTTGTGCTGCTTTTTAGATTAAGGTTATTTTCCAGCTTTTGCTCTGAAGATCTAAACTGGAGCATAACTTTGAATGCAAAACAGGCATCTGCTTTTGCCTGAAGCAGTGGAAAAATGAGGTCTTAGAACGCTTCATATAAAGTTTCTTAAATGTACACTGTGCTATAAAATTGATGAAGAAACACCAAAGAAGGAATATAACATAAGTGAAAACACTTTTAGGGAACACCCAAGGACACTTAAATAATGTTGGAATGGAAAAAAACAGAGTAAATGCAGTTGTGCCTGGAAGATTTATAGGAACAAAGTGGGATATTTCATATCTCTTTGAAATGGCTGATGATGTGCAGGTTGGCATTGCTGTCTGCAGTTGGAACAGGAGCCGTGTTTGCACTGTAGGAGTAGATGCCAGGATGTGAACAGAACCAGGGTTTAGTTATGGAAGTTGTAGGGGGGTGTAATTCCCGGAGAAAATCCATCAAGAAGAACTGCTTGGCTGGCACCACACCAGAAGGTGAATGAGGCAGGGCCTGCTGGGGGAAAGAGCAGAGCAGATCAGATCTCTCAGGTATAGGCAAGGCGATTGTAGTAGTGTTCTCCTCCCAACACCTAAAACTGGGGAAAGCACTGACAGTTTTTCTAGTCGATACCTTACTCCACAAAGACAATCTCAGAAAGAAAGCTGTTTTTGCTCAGCCTATACCAGAACACATCATAACTTTTATGTTCTTCCATTTTTATCATGTTCTACTTAAGCAGAGAAGAGCTGAGCCTGGGATGTCCCTTCATTCCCCCAATACAGTACCCTGGTCACCTGGGGGCAGAATGCAGTGGGGGCCTACCTTGGTAACAAGTGGGAAATCAGACAGATAGATAAAGTCTGGATTCCCCCAACTAAATAGAACAAAAGAGGGCATCGGGTGTAATAAATAGGAAAGGCTTTGTTTTGCTGAAATAGTGGCATTTGAGCATCAAAACACAGCTACCGATCAGCAAATGTCTACTACTAAGGTGAAAAAACAGGCTGCAGAAAATCTTAACTGAAACAGAGCCTCCTGAAGAGATTTTCAAACAATTAGAGTCTAACCATACACTGCAAAATTACAAAACTCTCCCAGGGAAGCTAGAAGCTCTGTTTCCCACCTCCCATTGAGGCTGTTGCTGGTGGTGTTTTACACGATTTCTAAATTCATTCAAGGATGATGGAATGCATGTTACTTTTAGTTGAGACATGTTGCATGGGAAAAAAAACATCAAAAATAATTTCATATACAGGATCATATTGTTTTCTCACAATATTCTCAATACTGCTCAAATGATGCTAAACATCATCAAAAACATAGTACTTTGCACTTCACAGTTTGAACTTGACACTGAAGAGCCAGGCATTGACCACTATCTCTTTCTGTCTCTTTGAGTCTCTTTTCTCTGAGATTCAGACTTTAAATATCTAATAAAGTGGCAGCACTGCCCCAATTTTCAATTTTAGAAAGAGGTCCCATTTCACTATTTATGAATGATGTATTTTATCTTAGATACTCTAGCCAGTGTACTACATTCTATCTGTCAATACGGAGTAACTATATGATGATGAATGCTTTAAGATTCTGCCCCACTGAGAAGTTGTACAGCTTTGGAAGAAAATCTTTATAAAACTGGTTCCTGGCCTGTGCTTTGAGTTTGTAATAGATTTTTTTTCCAAATCTATCATATTTCCCTGACTTGTCTCCATATGTTATTTAATATTTAAAATGTGTTTTAGATGACAAAAACTGTTAGAGCCCTTATCTGAGTCAATATTGATAGTTGTTGGATTAAAAGCATTCTCATGGAGAATGGATCATCTTTTAACACAAACCAGCACAAAAGAAAAATAAGTCTCCAAGCATTTAAACCCCATCCCTAGCCAAAGTTATCCCATCAAATAATTTATTTATTCTTTCAACAACTAATATGACCTACATTTATTTAATCATTTTTAAATTATTATATGAAGAAATAGATATTAACAAACATAAAGATACCTCTACACTTCTCTATGCCCTTATGACAGCAGACTTGAAGAGATGTTTAACTTAATACAAACATTCCATACTTATTAAATAAAAAGCAACATGAAATAACAGTCTATCTATAGCATGATTTTCATTCATTCATTGTGCAGAGCTGGCCTGAGGCTTGTTTAAAAAAGTACCAGATGGTTTTTTTCTTTTCTTATTTTTTTTTTTTTTAGAAATATATTTCTGTGGTGACAGATGCTCTTTTAAATTACAAAGTATGTAATAGCAGAGTTTGCCATTTGAAATCAGGAAATTCAATTTTTCCCAAGTCTCATCCAAAAGACAAAGCTCACTGCGAGGTTCTTTAACATCATCACATTACAGGCCTGCCACTTTGGATTCTGTAGCTCTGCCAGGAGGACTGGTTAATTCTAAATGGCAAAGGGTCCAACGTAAGAACCATTTTCTTGTTTTCATTGGAGTGTTGGGTGGTATTAATACAAGTTACTGATCTATGCCATAGTGTAAGGACCATACCAAGTTTTTAAATTTTTCCTTATAAATAAGGATAACACCTAGGTGAGTGTGACAAAAGTTTCACACTACAGACATAAAGAAAAGTTAACATTTATAAGAGGAACAGTAGGTATTGCTCTATGGAAGTAGTTATTGTGCTCCTGAGAGGTTATCATTGATTGTGGCTTTATAAAGGTGGATAAATACTGCCATACAATTATAAAATATATTCTATTGGTTGCCAAGACTACAAAACAATTGATATGCCGTATAGTTGACAAATCTCTGTGAGAAATAGCATTTTTGTACTTAGTTCAGAGGAATATGAAGTATCGATGCACTTTTGAAGGAACAATTTGATAATAAAGCAATAAAAATAGCTGCCTATTTTTTTAAACCAGAGATTAAAGCCAGGGGCACTTAACCTCTGAGGCAAATCCAAGCCCTTTTTGTTTTTTATTTTGAGACAGGGTTAGAGAGTTGCTAGTTGCTGAGGCTGGCCTTGAACTTTCATCCTTCTGTCTCCACCACTGGAGACTCAGGTGTGCACCACAATACCTGGCTAAAAATAGTTTTGGCAGCCATGCTACTTCTAGGGAGTTTATCATGTCAATATAGTTGCAAAGACATGGAGACCTCAACATTTATTGCAGTACTATTGTAACAAAATAAGCGATTTATATATTTAACTAATATGGGACTGGTAGAAGGTCTAATTTAAGAACATTATCATGGTTCCACTAGGTGGTATTAACGTAAGTTAATTGATCTTATAATGATTTATCCAAACAACATAATACCACCTAGCAGAAAAATTATATAACAGTATAAATGCTATTTATCATTTGGGCAAAAATAGGAATATATATGTATATGTATTACATATATATTATATGTATATATATAAGTGTATATATAATACAATACACATATGTATATCCACATTCATGTAAATATCATTTATGTTCTTTTCTATGCAATATATCCATGAAGTATTTCTGGAACAGTGCATAGGAAACTGAAGACTAAAATGGAAAAATAATAGATATTTCATTATATTTATTATTATTTTGTACTGTCACAAACTTCTATGTTCATAAATTATTTATATATATGTATATACATACATACACACACACACATACACATACATATATATATATATATATTACACACACACATTAGAAGATAATGCTAGAATAAGTCCAATATTTTTGTCATAAATTATGTATTACTAAGGATAAAATCTCCCAATAAGTCAACTGGACAAAAATTAAGGTTTTGGCCATCCTCTCTATAAGGGAGATCATGGAGTAATAATCTCCATGCCCCAATTCTAGGTCTGGGAGATCAATAATAATAGCAATGGAGTTTGGCAGAAATGCATTGAACCTGTCATATATTATCTGCCTAGCACCTTTCTTTTCTTATAAACTTTTTTCCTCTGGGAATTCCTCTTATGGACATGCATGCCCAGTAGGAGTTGGGAGTTGTTACCTGACTACATCTTTTTGGCCATGGTTCCCAGACAGAAGAGTAGACAGACCCACCAGGTCCTTCCCTGGAACTTTATTATCAGGTTAACATGGAATTAACACAAATGCACACAAACACAAATACATACACACACACACACACACACACACACACACAGCCATACACAGTGAAGGACAATTTCAAATTAGAAATAAGATTGTTTTGGAAATTACTCACTTGAGAGAGAGAGAGAGAGAGAGAGAGAGAGAGAGAGAGAGAGAGAGAGAGAATGTGTATGTGTGTGGTGTGTATGTGTTACACACACCATGAACAGCACAAGATGCCTGAAGTCTGAAAATTTTATTTAGTAAGGAAATCGCTCAACATTTCTGTGAATTTTTATTTCAATTTTTTCGATTTCTTTGAAATAATTTTGCCTTTAAAACTTTCAGGAATACCATGCCAAAATGAAAAATATTGCTGTAATTACATTGGCATAAATACCAAAATGGAAAATCAACCCAAAAAAGTGTGGGTAATGTTACATATTTGCTTTTTCTTTTTATTAAAGGAAATATGTTTTGTATTATACTGTGATCTCTTCCTGGGAAAGCTCTGAGAACTCACTGATTCCTATTTGACAG
Source organism: Ictidomys tridecemlineatus (assembly GCF_052094955.1). Classification (NCBI taxonomy): domain Eukaryota; kingdom Metazoa; phylum Chordata; class Mammalia; order Rodentia; family Sciuridae; genus Ictidomys; species Ictidomys tridecemlineatus. Next base: position 156,689,929 of record NC_135478.1, on the reverse strand, counting down.
TTTATTATATGTTTTCACATTGCATCCAATACGACTGCACCCATCACAAAATTTGGGGTACCTATAAAATGTGATATATCCAAAACGTTTTTATGGAGTAAGACTGCTGATATTTCCACCTACAAGAACTTTCTTTCATTCGGAGACATTTTCAGCTGAGCATTGGACATGTTGTAACTTAGCATTTTTTAAACAATACCATTAAAGTAAAAACAGCATGAAAACACCATGAGTACCAATAGTAGGGGACAGGTTTAAGGGAGAGGGGAGGTTGAGTAGGTTTTGAATGTCTTTGTGAAGAAGAGAGCAGACCTAGAAATTCTGGTAGGATCTGAGTGCTTGCGAAAGGTGAGTTCAAAATGGATGATGATCAAAGGGTTCCCATGACTTGGCCAACTCAGAGATGTCTGGAGGGCCAGTGAGCAGACAGACCAACAGACTGGATGGATGTTCTCAGCTGCAAAGTCATGAGACATACTTTTGAAACTGTGTTTGGACCAAATTGTAAGAAGCCATAAATGACATGATAATCCAGTGAGTATTTAAAAGAAATCTGAGGGCTCAGTGGAAATGAACGAGAGAGAAAGCTATTTTATATAATCTAGTCCAAGGTATGACATGGACATAAAAATGGTGATAATGGCATAAATTCGATATCAATCAGTTATTGTAATAGTAAAAATTAACAATATTTATCCAGTACACACTCTGTGTGGGAACACGTCTGTGTGTTTCAGAGCAAAGTATATTATTTCATTTAATTTTTCATAATCATAAGGAGTTCTTATTCATAATATTGTTTCATCAACCATTATTTCAGAATAACCATAAGAAAAAGTTCTACCCCAATATGCATGTTAGTTTCAAAGAATTTATGCAACTTGTCCAGGGTACCCAACTGGTAAGCAAGGAAGTCTGTGTCTTTGCTAAGCTGCCTGGTTCTACACCTGCCATGCTGTGCTACCTAAAGGAATGTGATGACTTGACTCCTTGCTCAGCCCCTCTCTGACCCATCCCCAACCACTTTCTTCCTTCTCTAATGGGGTGCCTCATTGCTGTCCCAGAGCAATCCCTTTCCCAGCTCAACTCTAGTTGCTTTGGCTCCTTTTACCTGAGATACTCCTCCTCTGGGAGCCAACTGACTTTATCCTTGCTCTCTTGGGGGCTTTCATATACATCTTGCACCATAAAGCATTCCTTTCCTTTCCTAACACCTTTATTCTTCTTTATTTCTCAGTATAAAATGTCTCTAACTTAACAAACTATGTATTCATTTTATTTTTTGTTGACTGTCTTCCCCAGCTCCTATTAAAGTAGAAGGTTCTTGAGGGTAATAAGCAGACTGCCTGTTATTTTTTTCATTCCAGTACCTCACTGAATACCAGATACAAAGTAGACACTTCAGAAATATTTGTTGAATAGATGAATGAGGGGAAGACAAACAAACAAACTTCCCTTTGGAAATTTTATTTAAGGACACTTTCCTAACCCAGCAACCTATATCTGCCATAAGATAGTCAAATCCATGATGGTATAGATCACATTTCTTCAGCTCTAGATCCCTGGTGTCTGACACAGTGCCAAAATGGAATTATACGGTCTATTAATACTCTTTGCAAATGAATGAAAGTAACACACTTGCCTCAAGCATGATAAGTATGCCACAGAAGACATGTTTGCAAACTTTGCCTCTACCCACCTCATATGGTCTCTCCTTCAGTTTTTCTTTGACTGTATGTTCACCCCTTTTAGTTTAATAATTAACCTCTTGGTTCTCTGTGCTCCTGAGTCATTCATTTATTTCTCAAATAGATCTCCCTTTACTCTCCCTTCTTAAGGTGCTTTTTGTAACATTTGTTTCATATTTTTATTCATTATTTTATCTTTTTATTTTTGTAAACATTTATCTTTTCTTTCCTACCTGATACTTTCATGATCTGTACTTAATATTTCTTTGTATCATTTATAACATGCTGTGAATGAATGAATGAATGAATGAATGAAAACAAAATATTTATGACAGAAAATGAGAAAGAAGACAAAACACCTGTGTACAAAAATCAAGTAGACAGGATTAGCCATTGGAAAACTTAATTCAAATGAATAGAATACTTATTGTAACCCCTAAAATTATTTTAGACCAGAGGTGGGATGGAATGTATAGCACCCTCTGAAAAAAACAAAACAAAACAAATGAACAAGGAATTCCTATGAGATCTTTCTATGTTTGAGTTTGATCATTCTTTTTAATTTGACTAGTTTTCATTTGAGAAACAAATTTTCAGCAACTCTCAGATATAAAACTTGCATAGAATTCTGTCTTTTCATGATTTATTAATGTGTATTCCTTAGGAGTGCTCCCCTTTATAAAGTTTATGAAGTTTCATGTTTGCTTTTCCTATTTGAGGATACATGATACTAAGGAGTAGGGACCACAGGTAGAATTCTCATTGCCTTCAGCAGTGCTAAACTCATCTCCCTCTTTCTATATTCTGTAGGAGGGAATGACTGCAGATGTTGAAAAGTTTAGTGAAAGAGGCTTCATGCAGAAATGAGGTATACACTTTTGCTGGTGAGAAACTATGTATAGTCACAGTCTAGTTTGGTGACAGGCCAGAAGAATATAACTGGGGAAGCTTGTGCTAGTGCTCCTGAAATATAGTGCTTTGAGAAATGACACGCTGCCTCTTAAAAGCTATAAAGTTCTTACAGAATTTCTCAGTAAATCACAAACAGAATGCACATGACAAAGTAGATGAACACAAGACATTTACCAAAGATGAACAATTCAGAACATTTACCCAATTGCTAACAGTTGATCAGCTGGAAGAACTTTGTCAGGGAGAGTGCCAGAAACAATTCAAACAGTGATTAGGAAGGCACTAGAGTTAATACCAAAGAGTTCTTACACATTCAAAGTCCTCTAACTTCTATAAATTTATTTCCCCATCACCTGATGGTTTTGGCCTGTCCTGACAGATTCTGGCGGCTTACGATTATTATCTATTTTATTTGCCTCTGGAGAGGGAGCTCTCACCCAGTTGCAGACATCTGTTTGCTCTTAGCACTATTGTTTCTTTCTGGGCTTGCCAACTTTGTCAGTTTAAATATGGCATTTATAATATTCTTTCAATATGACAACCTAAGCATAATGATAAAAAGCACTACTCCAAGAAAAGTTAGGCCAAAAAATAATTTTTTTGAGAACAAGAAAGCAAGTTAAATTGGAACAGATCTGCATATCACACTCAGAAATTAGATCTATGAGTTCTTGCAATTCCATTCAATAAAAATGTCTTTGGGATAGGATCAATTATACATCAACAAAAATATGCTAAAAAGGAAATTCTTCATGCTAAAAAAGAATAAATTATGAGTTGTTTTAATGTAATTTGTCATTAAAATAATAGCCTTTGAAGATAAATATAAAGCAAATATTGGCAGATTAAAAGTGAATTTAGCAGTTAAATTTTCATGGGCAACATTAAGCCTATTTTGAAAATGTACACATTTCTAGATTCAACTTAAAAGTAAACTTGAAGTCAGTTTGGAGATGCAAAGTTTCATGTATTTTAGAAAAATTCTAATGTAAACTCAATTTCTAATACACTTCAGAATAAAAATAACAAGACAGCAACAGGAAAAAAGGATATCTGAAACTTATTTTTCCAAATGATACAGATTTCTAACAATATAAAATCATATACATTGTCTCCACAGACAGAAATAATAAACCACTATCCCACATTGGGTACCCTAGAGACAGCTTGGAGCACATTATCCTCCTAGAGATGCCAACTTGATGGTTAGTAAAATATCATTGTGGAGTTGTGGAGTCAGAGGGGTGTTTGGAAGTCTCTGGTAGTAGTTTATTTTCAAATATTCCAAAGATTAAAGTAATGCTTCTTCCTTTGATATTACTTTTCAGTGTAAGAACTTCAAAGCTTCAGGTTACCCAGTTAGAAGCAGTGAGTGTGTGTGTGTGTGTGTGGGTGGGTGGGTGTGTGTGTGTGTTAAGGTGACAAATTAAAATTTCTGATCTTTGTAAAGTAATGCAATTATACGGAATACTGAGAACTTCCCTGGCCACTGCTTAGAATGATAAAGACAACCAGAATCCACTGGGAGATCTTAAACCTGGAAAGTGAAAAGACTGTATTAAAGAAGGAGCTGGGGAAAGGCCTAACATGGGTTGTTTATTTCTATTGTTCCTAGAAAAGAATTAAGACTTGGGATTCCAAATGCCTTCGGAAATGACTGCCTTTGGGGTGTCATTGCATAAGGAAAAGGCCTAAATATCTAAAAGTTAAATCCCATTGTCAGATGCAAAACAATAAACAATAAGGTTAAAAATGACTCTACTTTTCAAAGAGCTAAACCTCTGCCACTACAGTGTAATTAGATTACTCATTTAAAAACTACAGTTGTCTAATGTTTCGGGAACTGACCCTTTACTTATAAAAAGAACTTACCACTTAGAGTAACAATGCTCTCTGCATTAGATAATTTTTTTGATTTTCATACTTCATATGATAATTTGATCATTAGCATGTGTTTCTAAAGTTTTTTAATACTTGAATTAAAAAAAAACTTTCAAATTTCATCACAGTTGTAAATATAGCTTATTACCTTCTTCATGCCTTCGTTTTCCAGGAGGACATATCTAACATATTTAATATTCCTGGCCTCTTCTGGGCTATCTTTTCCTCATTCACTTTCCCACTTCCTCTTCTCAAGAGTAAAATTCATATCTTCAATAATTGGCAAAAAAATTTCTATTTAAAATGCAACTGATATCTGAGGTAACACATTAAGAACAAACTTTAGACCATAGTTACTCAATTAAAAGAATAAATAGTGGGACTTTTACTTGCATCCTGTTTTAACGGTAAATGTAACAACAAGGAAACACTAAGTAATTGTACCAGATGGGAGAAAATGCTACATAATTGAGAAACTCAGAAGACAAACTTTGTAGATTCACAGCTTCACTCTGCATTGACTTCACTTGTAACCAAAAGAAAGAGAAAAGCTTTGTTTTATATTGCTCTCTTGAAGCTGCAAATTTTCACAAGATTTATAAATTTTTTTTAAGGGTTTATACTTTTAAAGAAAGGCACACTCTCTAAAAAGGGTCCTCAGATGTGGTATTCAAGGTCATCAGTTGACATTTGACCTCTCCAGAATTGTCCCTAATTCCTCAAATGACTGTTCAACACAGGCCTGCATGTCCCATTTCAATAACTAGTTGCTGGGCACTGGGGAGACAGTGAGAACATATTCAATAGCTTTCACATACAGCCTTACATAGTTCATTTTCATGGATTCAGCCTTGGTCCTGTTGACCCTTGAGTCTCCAGGACTGGAATCCCATCATTGAATCTCAGCTTCTGTCTTCATCTGCTTCTTCCCCTTGCACTTGGCCTCTGACTAGTGTGACTCTGCAGCAGGTCCTTGAAAACTGCTGGTGGATCTGACACCAGTGCCTACTCATTTAGACTTTCTTTCATGTCTTGCTCCCAACTTGACTGTCTTGCTGTTTATACAGTTCAGACATCCCCATGATTGTGTCTCTGCAACCAGAAGTTTGGACCTTGTCCCCAGTGACAATTAATGCCAACTTAATAAAGAGGACATGGTTTTGAGAAAAAGGAAGGTTTATTTCTCTGCTGGCAAGGAAGGATCACAGGAGACTCCTGTCCCAAAGGCTGTGACTCTCCCCATCAGGAGGGACAGAGGGGCTTTTAAAGGAACTTTTCAAGGGTTACATTCCCGGTGTGCTCTGGTAGGGGGCCCCAGAGCACCCTAAGGGCTTATTAGGATTGACTTGTTAATTTGGGAGATATTTAATTCCCAGATCCTCACAGGCATCTCCTTCCTGTAGTGGGTGTGTTCAAAGGCAGTTAATAAGGAGAAGAAAAGATAACACTGTCTCCCTAATCTTGTTAAGAAGAGAGGGGAGAAGAGAGGAAAAAGAAAAACTTTTTTTTTTTTTTTTTAATAAGCCTTAGAGCAATGAGAAATCTATTCACAAGGTGGAAGGACCACTGTTACATCTCTTTCTGGGATCTGCATTCTGGACACTTGGCTCCATGGATCCCTCGACTTAGCTTTTACTTTGTTCAACTTCCAAGTTCCACCAGTTTCAGGGATCTCTCCAGACCCTACCCCAAACCCCAGCCCTGACTTCCCCTGGTCAGGACCACACTGCCATCACCTGGGAAATTCTGAATTTAAAATATTTCTGGGCAAAATATAGTCCAGTGGGGTTATTTTTAGTTGATTATTTAATTTCTGTTTATATTGAAATTTTGACCCTAAGTTATTAAATCATGGGTGTTTAATAAAGATGGTAGAAAAGTCAAGTCTTATGATTCAACAATATCATTTTACAAAGTTTGGGCCCCAAAGATTCATATTTAATAATTTTTATTTCTCTTTCTCTCTTTTTCTTTTGTATTTCTTTCTTTTCTTTAACTGGGGATTGAACCTAACATTCCCAGCCCTTTTTATTTAATATTTAAAATTTTGAGTCAGGATCTTGCTAAGTTTCTGAGGTTAGCCTACAACTTGGAATCCTACTGCCTCAGTCTCTGGAATTGCTGGCATTACAGATGTGTGCCACTGTTCCCTGGCTAATATGTTTTCGACTTAACTTTAGGCTCTCAGTCTTTTTTGTTGTTGTTGGTGGTGGTAGTGTTCTAATTAGTTATACATGACAGTAGAATGCATTTTGATGCATCATACACAAGTGGAGTATAACTTCCCATTCTTCTGGTTATACATGATATAGAATTAAACTGGTTGTATAATCATAAGGTAATAATGTTTGATTCATTCTACTATCTTTCTACCCCCATAGCCCCTTCCCTCCCTTTACTCTCCTCTGTCTAATCCAAAGGACATCTATTCTTCCCTAGATATGCCCTTTATTGTGAATTAGCATCCGCATGTCAGAGAAAATACTTGGCTTTTGGTTTTTTGGATTGGTTTATTTTGCTTAGCATGACATTATCTAGTTCCATCCATTTGCCTGAAAAAATGCCATAATTTCATTCTTCTTTAAGGCTGAGTAATATTCCATTGTGTATATATACCACATTTTCTTTATCCATTCATCTATTGAAGGGCATCTAGGTTGATTGCATAGTTTAGCTATTGTGAATTGAGCTGCTATAAACATTGATGTGACTGTGTCACTGTAGTATGCTGATTTTAAGACCTTTGGGTATAGACCGAGGAGAGGGATAACTGGGTCAAACAGTGGTTCCATTCCAAGTTTTCTGAGGAATCTCTGTACAGTTTTCCAGAGCAATTTCACCAATTTTTGGTCCCACATAGCAATGTATGAGTGTACCTTTCCCCCGACATCCTTGCCAACACTTACACAATTATTGTATTCTCAATAATTGCCATTCTGAATGGAGTGAAATGAAATCTCAGTGCAGTTTCAGTATGCATTTCTCTAATTGCTAGAGATATTGAACTTTTTTCATATATTTGTTGATCAATTGTATTTCTTCTTCTGTGAAGTGTCTCTTCATTTCCTTAGCCCCTTTATTGATTGGGTTATTTGTGGGGTTTTTTTTTTGGTATTAAGTTTTTTGAGTTCTTTATATATCCTAGAGATTAATGCTCTATTTGAGGTGCATGTGGTAAAGGTTTTCTCCCATTTTGTAGGCTCTCTCTTCACATAATTGATTATTTCCTTTGTTGTGAAGAAGCTTTTACATTTGATTCCATCCCTTTTATTGATTCTTGATTTTACTTCTGCACTTTCGGAGTCTTGTTAAGGAAGTAAGACCACATGGTGGAGATCTGAATCTACTTTTTCTTCTGTTAGGTGCAGGGTCTCTGTTCTAGTTAGGTTATCAGTTTCAGCCATGTTTTCTGAGAGAAGAGAAATCTCTCATGTCTTACATTGTTTGTTACTCTGTATTGCATATCTGTTACTCTGTTCAGAGTCACCAAATAAAAGTCATCTGATTGGCTCTTATCAAATATGTCAAAAGGTCTTGTTAGGAGCATCATGCCTGAAATGGTATTAGGAGGGAGAAGGCAACTGAGCTGTCCATTACATAAATCCTGAACATTTGCTAGTGAAAACCTACATAGGATCAGAAAAATAAAGACAATTTCTCACTAGTTTGCCACAATACTTTGGTGAGTAAATCATGGGATTTTCACATCTTCACAACAAACTCCCCAAGTATAATAAACTCATTGGGTATTCATTACAATTAATCAAAATGACAAAGCATTAAAACTTAGAAGATTTTCACATCAATTTCCTCATGCAGTTGAATATCTAATAAACACGACTCTTTATGAGGGTTCAGAAACTTTGATAGCATATTTCTATGTTTTAAAAAAGAGTTCAAACATAAAGATCAACAATAAGGTTGTTCCATTAGAAGAAGTTCAGTTGCAAAATAAGGAACTGTGTTATTTTGAGGTTTCACTCATTTAGTTGTTACTATTGATTTGTGACCCAAGAAAACCTTCTTAATATATTCTGCTGAATAGAGTTTTCTTGTATTTTTGTAAGGACATTTGACATTAATATTCATGAAGGATAATGGTCTGTAGTGTTCTTGCAATGTCTTTGTCTGATTTTGATATCAGGAAATGCTAGCCTTAGAGGGTTAACTTCTCCCGCTTGCCCTGCTTAGACTGAACACTATCACTATCATGCTTGGTATCATCTACAGACCCTGTTACAAAGATGGACACATAGTAAATGTTCAAAAAAATGATTTTGACTGGATGCAAGTATGCATGGGTAAATTGACAAATAATTTGATGATTTTTCCATAGACAAAAAGTTTTATAAGTTTTAAGTACCTCTCTAGTCTGAGATTTTGGAGCTTGTTTTACCCACATAAGAAATAAGAAACTGGTTTTTTTGTCCCTAAACATGCCTTTATGAATGTGCTCAAGCTATCCCATTCATTTACCTAGAATGTTTTTATCTACTTAGTATAAATAGCAATTTTCTATGCATCCATTAGTAAGCAGCTGAAAGTCCAACTCCTCTATGGAGCCTTACTGTACTTTCCCTCCCTAGAGTTGGGCTTCCTCTTCTCTGATCCATGTTTTCACTTTGTGCTTGCTTCTCTGATTTCTCTGTACTTTCCTTGACTATACATACATCACAATTTTATTGTACAAATTCCAAGGGAAAGATCCAAGGTTTATTACTCTTTATTTTCTACAGCTCACAGGGAGCCTGGAACCCATCAGTGCTCCAACAATCAGAAGTTGCAGCATATAGAAGACAACAGAGGTCAGTATTAAGAGGCTTAAAAAGAAGAATGAAATCATGGCATTTGCCAGTAAATGGATGGAATTGGAGACTGTCATGCTAAGGAAATTGGCCAGTCCCCAAATACCAAAAGTCAAATTTTCTCTTTGATATGAGGATGCTAACACATAATAAGGTGGGGACGAGGGAAGAATAGAAGTTCACTGGATTAGAGAAAGGGGAATGAAGGGAAGGAAGGGAGAATAGGAGTAGGAAAGAGAGTGGAATAAATGAGACATAATTTTCTTACGTTCCTATGAATGCACAATCAATATAACTCCACATCATGTACAACCACAAGAATGGAAAGTTATATTCCATGTATGTATAGAATGTCAAAGTGCACTCTATTTTCATGTATTTCTAAAAATAACAAATTTTAAAAAATAAATAAAAGAGGGACTTGTAGGCAGTGCCACATGCAATGGAATGATCCAGAGATATGAAAATTCATATGGAAAGTTGTATTGAATAATGCTAATGTCAAACATAAGGAGATTGAGAGCAAAGACACCATATGATAAGCATATGGAAAGCATAATCTAGTAAATTTTGTTAGTATAACAAACATGATAAGAATTATTTTATTTGTAATGAGCCTAACATTTGAATATGTACTAACAAATACATATGGAGGACATTCTCTCTCTCTAGCTTCCCACTCATATACCAAAAACTCCATTAGCATTGTTTTAAATATTGAGATGCAACAATCATGAACCACAATTTTAATTGGTTCTGAATTGATCAGCATGAAATTAAGAATGAATTAAGAATTTGAAACAATTCTGAACACTGAACCTGCTCAATGACTATGCTATCTCATGAAAGACTGTATTAGGCAGGCAGTTTAAAATGTCAGTTACTATTTGGAAATTCAAAAGAATAAGCATGAAGTTTTAAGAAAATAGAAATGACATTAAATGTGAACCATTTAACCCCAAGTACCCTCCTCACATATCCAATACACATGTGTTTGGCAAACCCGCAGGACTCATAGCCTTGAACCCAAGAACGTTGCAAAACCAGATGTATATGATTTATTAAATAAACAGCTACAGATGTATTGGACAAGCTCTAAAATTGGTTCTGTAAATAGAACAAATGGAAGAGCAACATGGTGTGCAGAGATGTGGTTAAGATTGTGAGGTCTGCAGTCAAACGTTTTTATTTCAGAGCTCATTCCACCCCTTACTGCTACAGGACTTGTGCGAGTTCTCTCTTTTCTCATCTGGAATTTGAGATGACAATAATCACAAATTCAAAGAACAATTGTGAAGCTGAAATAGCAATTTTCTGAACAGTGTCTAACATGTGTCAGATATTTGCTGTGATGATGATGATGCTAATGATGATGATTAATTCTACATAAAGGAATATTAGTGTCAATGCCATCACATTAGAACATTGAGTTGATTTGTTAACTAATTATTAGTAAGACCTGTTATGCTGATTTTTCACCTCTGCCAGGTGCTGAGCAAGATATTCAAGGTGAATAATTTCATTATCCTTCACAATGTGAATATGTTGAACTCGCTGAACCCTATTTTATAAAAGAGGAAATTAAGACTCAGAAGTTGCAAAATTTGCTCAAGATCACGGAGGAGATAGTACATAGGCAGGTTTCAAATGCAAGTATGTTAGGTTCTTGGTATGCCAGCACTCTTCACTTTTCTATGCTGAAGTTCAGACTAATGGAAGAGAAAGTTAAGGGAAAAAACTTTTATTAGATGCTTGTTCGCTGCAGGTTTGTACACTTCTATTAGCTTGTGTTGCTTCTCAAATTTTAATCAAACTAGCATCCTAACCCAGGAAAGGATTTATGAAAAAAAAAAAAGTCTACCAGGTATGGTGTCTCTAGACAGCCTATTAGAAACTGATCTATACCTCTAAATTGATATTAACTTCAAGGAGGTATGGAGCTAGCCCTCCAAAGGAGTACTATGCTGAATAAACTCCATTGCTAAAATAATAAGTCAATATGAGGGACCCACCAAGTTTCCTATGCTCTGATTCTCTACCCATGTCCAGTATCAGAACACTTCATGACTATGGTTCTTGGACATAGTGTTTCTGGCTTGGGAAACATCATCTGACCCTTTCCCCTTACTTCATACTAGTAAAATCTCCTTTGTCCCAACTCCATGCATCATCTTTGTTCTGCCAATCAAATTAATTTTGACAGTTTCCCATGTTTCTCTGAGAGGGATCCCTGGTGTTCATGTTCACTTCTTTTCCTCTTTTTTACCTTTCCTAGTCAGATTCAAAACACGGAATAGTGCCAGGAAAGGAGGAGGAGGAGAAGGAGAAGGAGGAAAAGGAGGAGGAAGGAGAAGAAGAAGCTTTCGATCCTTGTAAAAGAATGAAGTTTGCTCTATTTTCAGAGAGGCAGATGGTAGACCAATCCAGAACAAGTATATAAATAAGAATCAAAATGGCATTGTGATAGCATGGTGCTTTGAGCTTTGATTCCCTATCAGAGTAGGGCCTGGAGAAAATGACACGAGAAGACCTCCTAGGGTGGTGCTGTATCTTTCTTGATCTGGGTGTTTAGGAATAGTCACCCAGAAATTTCATCAAATATTACATGTCTTTATGTTATGCTTCAATAAATATTTTAATTTACAAAACCCTAATGACTTTTAAAAAGTAATCTGTTCAAGGTCTCAGTGGAAGAGTGAGACCTTGAAATAGAACATCTGCCTCCAGAGCTTAAGTATTTAGATTGCGCACACTACACTGCCTTTTTATTTTTATAGCTCCAGTGTGTGCTAAAAAATGTAAAGAATATGGGTCCGAATCTCCTAAAACATGGACTATTGCTCTCTGATCCTCTTCAGGGAACCAGACTGTACCTGATTCATGGGGTCAAGTTAGGCAAACAATCAATACAGGAGAAAGACTTACGATGGACTTTAGAAAAGAGGAAGCGGAAACTGAGATAGTGGTAGCAGTCACTACAACGGGAACCAGGACTAGATTCCAGGGGCCTCAGAGGTTGTCAAAGAGTAATGACTGGCACCCAAAAGTGAGCCTGAGGTTTCTCATGCATCATAAATCTGGGTCAAGTGCACTGAATTGGACCCCAAACTCCATGACCCTGGGCTGGACAGTGGAAGAGCAATGCAGCTAACTTTTGGTTCTGAATTCAGTTGTCCCCCAGTGCACCTCAAAAAAGAAAAGGGAAGAAGGAAAGAAAATAGAGTCCAAGAAACAAGCCATCCCCCCCAAAGGCAAAGTAGATAAAGAGAGAAGAGAAGCTTCAAATCAAAAAGACTAATCAGAAAGGTGAAAACTGACAGGGCCAGAGGACCTAAAACACAGAAAGGAAAACAGAATGGACGCTCTGGCTTTTCACTGGAGGAAGTTTGGAAGGATTTCTGAGGTGCTGTGATTTTATGTAGGGCACTGGTTGGTTTGGGATGCTCTAAGGAAGCAATCTTTAAGCACAGGTGACTGTGCCTGTGCTGCTTGTCACAGGGGAAATGAAGGTCATGAAATTACATTTTCTGTTTCCTAAAATGCTCCATAAAGTGTGTATAACCTCTTCATGTCCAACCACGGTAACTTATGCACGCCGACTCCCATTTGGGGAAGGATCTGACACCTGTCCACAGCTCTGTTTCCACCTAGGAAAAATACAGGAAAATATGGGGACTTCACTCGTCCCTTTCCCATAGATGTTTTCCAAGTTTCATAGACAAATAATCTCCAATTCTGTCTGCTGAAATATTTATTTCAAAGTCATTTGGAGTTTGGCAAGTTTTAGCTCAACCAGGTCATGGTTTTCCTTCCCTTCTGCAGAAGTTGCATAAAACTTCAGGTCAGAGAAGGGCAACATACTGGTGGGTCTCAGCAGCACTTCCTTCTACTTTAGTGGCCTGAAATACTCTACACCATCCTGCACAGAGCTCATCTTACGTCCCTTGCTTGAAATACGTAGGAGAAGCTCACATCTTTTAATTTTTCAACCGAAAAAAAAAAAAAAAGGCCTCATCTCTTGGGAAATGACATGTTAAAACTTAGTCCAGAAAGTTGACAAAAACCACAGTTTAGTCACTGAAAGTTTCAAGTTCCTGCTGACAACAAAAAAAATAAAAAGGATAGTTAAAATTGTTGATTATCAAACACAATCAGAACATAGAGTAATAGAGAAAAATTGCAAAAAAAATTAAATCTAAGACTTGGTTTTGTTGTCTGACACTGTGAAAGGTATCTTGAAAGATTATGAATTTTGTAATGCAGTGACGATAATCTGTTCCTTACAGGGTTGTCATAAGGGTGAGAAAGGTTGTATGTAAAGCATCCAGAGAGTGTTAATATGTGCTAGGAAAGGTTCTAAGTACTTTATTTGTATCACTTACATGTATTACCCTTTTATTCCTTTCAACCATTCACAAGGTAGGTTCTTATCCCCATTTTACAGATGTGGAAACTGAGGCACAGAGAAGTTTCAATTTCTTACCTTTAGTCAGAGGGCTACTGGTTGTTAAGCAGGATTTGAATCCAAACACTCCAACTCCATTAACTACTGCTTTGAACTGGCCTTGGTACACAGAGGATTTCTGAAGAAGGGCTTGACTAGTGGAAATTGACCAGGTGGGGGCAGCAGGAGATGCTTTAAGCTTCAGCCATTTACCTTTCTAACATACTATAGGATTCATTTTCCTGTTTAAAACACAGTAAGGATCAAGTTCAAACTTTCTTGTAAATGAAAGACGGTCATGATGACATGGTTTGTGCATGACTCTCTACTTCATACTGTTTTGCTTAGTTATTTTCTTGCTATTTTTATTTTAGTTTTATTTTTTTTAATCCATGAAATTGATTTTGCCATACTCTATTGTAGTTGCGTGTATACAGGTCTGTCTGTGAAAGACTAGAACCTTATAAGGGGAATCTGTGCTTGCTTTCTGTTATAGTCCCAATGCTAGGGAATAATATTCAGAATATTTAATTAACCATAAGGCAAAACCTTGTAACCACAAATCAATTAGAATAGATATTTCAAGTAAACAGCCAGTAGGAGGACTATGCTACCAAATAGCCACGCAAATGGGTGCCAGAACAATGGTGGGTACTTATTCTTTGTGAAGAAATGAATGAGTAAATTTAAGAAATCATACCACTCAGAATTATTGCTTTCATTTCTATCTTACTCTTGACTTCATTATGTCCCCTTTTCCTCCTCACTTCTCAATCATATATTTTAAACAATATTTTATATATTTTTAAATGTTCTTAATTCCTTCAATGATAAGGGTGGGAATAAATAAGTGGATTAAACTGTTAGTGAATATTAACTACCATTTGGAATGATCACCCCGAGGATTGCCAAAGTCAAAGCTGGTTGTAAAATCTTCCTTTTTTTTAGTAACAACCCTTCTGGCTGCCATGGTGCCCAAAATTCTATATAGTGGATTTATTTCTTCAAATTAAATATTTGCCTTTCACAGATGAACTTCTGAGTTGCAAATTATCCCAGAGTGGCTAAATACTGAATAATTCAATTATTATAAAAACCTTAGCATTAATTAATTTTATTGAGTTCTCTCTAGCTGATACCTCAAAAATTAAACACACACACACACACACACACACACACACACACATTTAATTAAAAAGCCATACAACCCAAGTACTGCACGTGCCTTGAATTGAAGAAGGAGAGATTAATCCAACACTGTGTTCGAATTGCTGAGTACAAGACCTGACTACACAAGAAACACCAAGCATTTGGGCCAAGTATTGTACTCATGGATTCCCACTCCCAGGAATTTTTTTTCTGATACACTCTTCATTGCAATGTGTAGCAGCTAGATTCACAATGCCCTCATAGAGCATGGGCTCACATAGCAAAATTCCATCTAGATGGGGACCCCAGGGCATTATCTGTGCATTGTTTGGGATGAGAAAGCAAATACAAAATGAGAAAAATTATGAAAAGTGCACACAGGGCACAAAAAGAAAGTTTCCAGCTTCACACATAAGGAAATGGTTTGTTTGGATACAACATATTTTTCTTTTGAATGCTGGAAAGTGTCCTAGCCTGTGGAAGAAAATCTTTTCAGTACAAAAGATTGAAGCAAAGGGTGATTTGGGTCAAACACTTGGTCAAACAGAACCAACACACTCTAATGTCACAGCATTTCAATGGAGATTTTGTGGCACAAATAAAGAAGACATTTCAAACCCAGTCACCAATTTTCCTTGTATATTTATCCACTTCTTTTCAAGATACTATAAACAACCTTGTTTTTTTTTTATTAACACCAAAGTAATTCTTATTTTTACATTGAAATTTTCTCATACACTAAGTCAGTTCTAACTCATGTCATAACCTGATCTTTCTATGTTGCTAAACTTTTCTAGTCTTCACTTTCTTAATATGTCGAGAGAGATAGAGAGTGTGTGCGTGCACAAAATATTTTGGAAGTTCCTTTTAGGACTAATATTTTAAAACTGATGCATTGGTGATAGGTGCAAAGTTTAGGCAAACTGAATTTGAAAATATACTCAGTGGAAAGTAATTCTCTTCAGAATTAGTGATAAACATTTTGGTGACCTTAAATACACTTACACCGACTTTATAAATTCCATCCTCCCTCCTCCCTGGGACTCACAGCTACTCGTGTCAATGTTGATTTGTAGCTATTAGGTTGGCCTTCAGACAACTATTTTTCCAAACAAGTCTCCCAATTATGTAACATATGGTTTAGGTGATATTAATGAGGAATGATTGAAGAAATTTTTAGTTCATGAATGTATGAGTGAGCTTGTGTTTGTGCATGTGTATATGTGTATGTGTACAAAAAAGAGGCAAAACCTTTGTGGAAGAACCCCTACAGCTCATTTCATTCTGAGTACCTTTATGGCAGGCATTCTACCACATCAGTGGAAAATTTTTGAAGTGCTCTGTCCTGAGAATGAGAGAGTGACTACTGGGGGGGAAATTTTATGCCACATTCATTTTTAAAATCATCTTCTAAACTCTCAGGGAGCTTTGTCTTCCAGCCCCTGATTCCCATGAGTTCAAGAAAACATTCACCAGTTTTTCTTGATGAGATTGTGGCAGATTCTATTATAATACCAATAGCTATTGTAAAAGAGGTGATTCCCTTCCTTGGCATATCAAAGTTTATTCAAATTTTTATCCTCTCACATATTTTTATTTTACCATGAAGAAATATCATGTATAGGGGCTGGATTATATAGCTCAGCGGTAGAGCACTTGCCTCATACATGTGAGGCACTGGGTTCAATCATCAGTTCCACATAAAAATAAATAAAGATATCTTAAAAAGAGAAATATCATGTATAGTTGAGCTTCTTAAATAGAATGGTCTTTTTAACTAGATGAATTTTCTGAATATCCAATGATTACCAAATATTTTGAGATTTATTTTTGAAAACCAATTTTAAAAATAATCTTTTTTTCTACTTTTCTATTTAACAAATATAGGGTAGTATTTTGTATATCATCTGCTAGACATCTCTTTTGGGATGAAATAATGTCTACCACTGAATTCCTAGAGTACCCAAATCATGATCCACGAATGTTTGCTGTTAGAGAATATTACTGAATTTTTCTTTGATCACTGAGGATTTTTCTCTAGTTTTAGGGTATTGTTTTGAACATCAGTCTTAATTTTTCATGACTATAGATATAGAAGGGAGGATGTTGGAGTCCTAAACCATTATGAACAGCTGCTTTAATTCTGGTTCTTCCATTAGGAACCATCAACCATAGTTAGACATCAGAACATTCCAGAACCTGGTGTCCTACAGACCATATCTTCTCATCCCTTGAATAACACCAGGTCTCAGTGGGATATGATGGTCAAAGGCTACCAGGCATTTGGGAGGAGATGTCTCCTTCAATCTACTTTCTCTTATGCTCTGCCATTACTGTTTTATACTCTTTCTAGGACATATCTTCACATTGCAAATATCCCTCAATTACAAGATCTTGTAAGCCCTCGTTCCAAGATCTGTGCTATCCACCTCTCTGTTCTACTCATCTCTCTGCAGAATAGTCTTTCCAGTTGATTTAGCCTTCTTTGAAGTCTGATTCCTCCTAGAAGGTAGTACATTCTTTGTTAACTCTCTTGAAATAAATCTGCTCTCCTAAAATGCTCAAAGAACCTTGTTCTCCTTGCTCCAAAGCATGGATTCCAGGCTCTGCCCTTTCAACTTTTCTGTGCCACCCTCTTTGATACACACATACACACACACACACACACACACACACACACACACACACACACCCACACACCCTCCATCCATCCATCCATCCATTAGTCCACCTACTGTGTGAATCGTGTTCTTCATTCTGTCCCAATATTGTTATTTTGAGCATTTATCAGACTCTAACAATTCAGTCATAATCTTCCTCTCTACCACAGCTGCAGCCATCATTTTGAGAAGTCTAAACATCCTGAGGATTATCATTTCCTCACTGGAAATGTGTGTGATTCATTCTGAATTGTTTTCCTCACTTCGACAATAATTCTCAGGGCCATTGGCTTGGAACACAAGACATAGAAAAGTTCTGCCTCCATCATCTATGACTACATGAACTGACACTTTGACCAAGCACCCTTTGCTTTCTGAGCTCTCATATAACTTACTCCCAAGGTGCTTCCTCTGATCACATCTTGCTCCCCAGTCCCCCTCCATGACCCCTTCTATAGGCCCAAAAGGTTCTTACTGATTTCACCTCCATTTGTTTCTAATGGGCTTCTTTTTGATCATTCTCTTAAAGATGATTCATTCCCCCTTCTCCAAATTGTGCCGTGTATACACTGAATCACAACAGACTTTCTTATCTTTAGAGCTGCCAAGCAATTATAAACATAGATGCCATTTTGGAGTTTGGTCCTCATGAAAATAGGTGACCTCCAACATTAGATGTTTGCCAATGTTCCTCAGCAGTTTTTATTTTGCTCTGTTAAGTCTCCTACTTCTCTCCATTGCACCTCTACTGTTTTACCACCCAAATTCACTACCCAGTCATTTTCTGTTGTATTTCCCACTCCTAGCACATGACCTTCTGCACAATTTCACAGAGATAATAGAGATTGTAGGAATGAATTCTTTCCATTTTTCTTGTTTTAAACCATACAAATTATCAAATGTGTTTGCCTTAGAAGAAATATCAGAAGATGAAGCCTTCGATCTCATAATCAGAGGGATTCTTTTTACTTATGTTTGGGGCTCCAGATATTTCCATTTCTCTCACAATCTTGATCCAGCTCTCTAATTCTCTCTTTTCAAAACTTTCAGTAACTGGTTCTACTCAATATGTAAGCATATTTAATTTTCTCCCATCTTAAAATGACTACATTTGTTGAGCTCTCTATTATTCTATTTTTTTCCTTTCAGTTCATTCCTAAAGTCCTAGAAAAAAAAAAGACATTTCACTTTTCTATCTCCTACTGTTTTTCAACCTGTTAAATTGTTTCTTTCCCACATCTCCGAAATTGCTCTAAGATATTTTTACTTGCCACGGCCAGAGAGCATTTTCAATCCCTCTTCTATTGTTTGCCTTCATTATTTCCTAGTTGTCATCTCATAACTGTTTAACTGCACCACCTCTTGTCTTCATATTTCTTCCTCTACATGACAGATTTTTCCCTGGTTCTCTTTCCTTTTTACTTGCTATTATTCTTGGTGAGGGTGTCAATTAACTCACACACCGACAACTTCCAAACTGATATCGTCAGCTAAGATCAAACTCCATCAACTCATACTCATTTATTCAGTTTTCTACTGAACATTCCTATTTGAATATTCCATAAACTTCAGGTAAATAGTTGAAAACTGAGGTAATTGTTCTTTAGCTCCTCCTCACTCACCGATGCAAATGTATCCCTCTTCTGTTTCTTTATTCTAGATGTCAAGCTAGTCCTCAGGAGGACTGTCACTAACCATATGGAACATGTGTGGAAATTAAACAAATATATCTTTTCTACTTTACTTCGCTTTTACTTTTACTCTATTTTCTTCTCTCTCAGGAAAAAAAAAACTTTTAATATAGATTTTGTTGAAATAAACACTTTAATATAATCCACCAGACATTTTAAGTAATATAAAGGTTCAAGATTTGAATGTAGCCCTTCAGAATTGTGCAGTGCACAAAGTGTTCAGTCTTAAATGGAGACCCTGACCACCACCATCCACTATTCCCTACCAAATACTTGGAAATATTCTCAGACTCCTTTGTTATTACTATTATGCAACCAATGAAAAAGAATGCTTGTCAATAACACTATATTAATACTATATTCGGCCCTTTATGCCCTAGTTTCAAACCCTTATCATTTCCACCCCCACATTAGTACATCAGATTCTTAACACCAGCTCGACTCTTTTTAAATTCATGCTTAGCACTACATCTAGAGTGATTTTCTTTCTTTCTTTTCTGTGGAACACAAATATGATAATCACACCAAAAAACAAACTAGTATAATATATACTACAAAAGGTAAACAACGTAAAGAAATCCAAGTGTGCAGTTCCATTTTTTTACAGTGTGAATACAAGTAACCACCACCTGGGTCAAGAAATAGAGCATTACCCATTTGCAAATCACCCTAGTGTCTCCTCCAATCACTATCCCCTCTCCAAAAATAACCACCAGTCAGGCTCACAGCACCAAAATGCTGTTTTTGTATACGCTCTTGTGTGTCTTGCTTCTTTTACTCAACATTGTAAGTAGGGCAGCCAGACAGAGGAAATAAAAATATAGGACACCCAGTTAAATTTCAGTGTGTAATAAACAGATAGGTATATGCCATAAAATATTGAGCTGAGCAGCCTGTATTTTATCTAGCAATCCTATTTTTAAGCATTTACCTATGCTTCTGCATCCAGCAGAAGTTTATTACTTCATATTGTAGTGTGATATTTCATTGGAAAAATGTATATTATTTATTTACCCATTCTGTTCTTGATAGAAATTAGACTTGTTTTCTAGCTTTTGGCCATTACTAGTGCTGCTCATAAGAACTTTTTGTACACATCTTTTGGTCACACATAGATTTCTGTTGGACATAAATCTAGGAGGAGAATTCCTAATAAAAGGTAGGAATATGTTCAGGTTTAGTAGATATTGGCAAATACATTTTCAAAAATTTGCACCAATTTATGTTCCTGTCAGCAATGTAGGAGTGTTTCATTAGCTCTCCCTCTGCTCCTCCATTTGGTATTGCCTTTCTAATCTCACTCAGTGCAACTACAAATGTCAGCATGATTACATCATTTCCCATGTCTCTCTGATTATCTCATGACAACCATCATTCAAACAATCTTGCAAAGAGGCTTTATCTACACATTGTTTAGTGAGAAAAGACTGTTTCTAATAGCTTCAGCCATATTTGTAAAATGTGTTTTTCTGTCCATTGGAAAAAAAAAGTATTTCAGCAAAATAGTGTAGAGAAACAGGTGGGATTTTGAGACATATAAATCAGGGTTCAAGTCCCAGTTCTGTGACCTCAGGTGCATAACTTCATGTCTCTGAACATATTTCTTTGTCCTGCTCTTCAGGATAATACTTACCTCATAGGATGTTGACAGTGCTAAAGAGAATATGTAAATAATACCTAAGGATGCTTGTTGCAAAGGATTTCTTCCCTTTACTTCCTCTTTTCCTGTTGCACCTTGTCCTTACTGTAGAATGTAGAAACCAGGAGTGGGGAAAAACAGTGGGAGTCATAAATTTATACCTTCATTCAGAAAGTATGTGTCAGGTTTGTTGTATGCTCCAAGAAAGCTGGAGTCAAGACACAGTCCAGAAACTTCTAGTTTCTTTACTTTTAGAGGTGTACACAAATAAAAAAAACAATCAAGATTTGAGCAATTAGCAAAGGACTATGGGAATAGAGAAAAGGGAACACCTGAATCAGAGACAGACACTGCAGGGGGGGGCGATACCTGAGCCAAGTCTTGGGGGAGTCTGAAGTATGAAGGGAAGACCAGGGGTGAGGGGAAGATGAGGAAATCCCAGTTCTCAGCATTACATGGAAGGAAAACAGGAAATGCAACATTATGCCGGGACCAAGGGTTTCTCCTGTCTGTTTGAACTGTATAGGAATTACTAGTTTTTTTTTTTTTTTACTAAGGAATTCAAAAGCAAAAGGAAGTTATGAAAGAGATGATAAAACTTAGGCTTCAGAAAATTCACCTTGGTAAAGATGGGGGAGAATGTATTAAAAATTAGGAAAGCACTAGATAGGTTTGAAATAGTTCAGCAAAAAATTCTAAAGCTTAGAAAGAGGTGTTCATCATGGGATGAAGATGAAAGGCATTCTGGGTACAGGATCCAGTGATTAACTGGTCCTTGATAGGTCAGGCAAAGGAAAGGGGTTTGTGGCTTGAGCACTGGTAAAGATTGTCCTCTTAAGCTGAGAATTAATGAGGATCAAGAGGAAATACATAACCTTGAATCCAAGGGCTGCCTCCAGGGATGAGCCATGGATAATACAGAATTAATTTTCAGAAAGAATGATCAGGTTAGCACGGCCAAGCTGTGTTGCCCGTATGCTGGGGAGCGCTTCCATCTTTGGGAATTTCTGTCCTGGGACCCTGACCCATACACTTTCTTTTCTTCATGTTCTCTGGCTCTTTATAAAATCAGAGAAAATCACAGGTCTTGGAAAATTTAAAGTATCAAGATGATGGCAATCACATGATCTAATCAGACCCATGTTTCAAGTTGTCTTAAGTTTGTCTTAAATTTGTATCCAGTGTCATCTAACTAATTTTAAAGTATTTCAGCATCAAAATGTGTAATGTGAATCCATGCACCCTTCTATCCACAGCAGTTCCACTTATGTCCATATCCACATGATGGACTCTGATACTCACACTTATTAAAGTCAAGATGCCATTTGGACTGACATCACAACATCAGACTCATGGAAGGTCAAGAAATTTCTCTGATGCCTATTCTCATGGAAGAGGTTTTTAAGGAAGACAGAGCAGCAAGACAAACATTCCTAGACAGGTTTCTTAACAATCATGAAATGATTCTAATTGTGTACAAAAAAGAATTCTCAAGATGCCTGTCATGAATCTCTGCAAAAATCTTTCTAAATCAAGTAAGATATGAAAATAGGAAGTGACACTTTTATAGTACATTAATATGTCAATCATAAATGAGTTAAATTTAATTAGTTACTTCCAATATTTGCCTCCATTTAACTCACAAAACACTTTTACACTTTATACATTTTGCACAGTATACAAAGATCATTTGTAATTTTTTTGAGAACCTGATCAAAAATACAATGCTTTATTCATATCTTTCTCTGGTGATATGAGATTCTACTGACATCATTCTTATTCTTCTTGAGAATGTCTTTTTAGGAATTCTTCTATTGCAAATTTTTTCTCCATTACCTGAAAAGTTATGAAATTTGCTCACTCTGGTAATATCTACCAGGAAACCCATAGTCTTTTCCTCTGGCAATTTTTAGAAGCATGTATTTAGAGGTACCTCTGGAAATAAAAGAAACAAAATCTGTTCTGTCATCGATATTCAGGTTTGATGATGATTTTTTTTCCCCCTAGCAGGTAGTAATTGAACAAAGAGGTAGAAAACTATAGCAACTTCAAACTCCCATCTTTACTTACCAAGTATACCCTGTAATTACAATAAAATTCTGAAATCAAAACTTCCTCCTAGGGAATTTCCTTAAAATTTTATCTCATTCTCTCTCTCTCTCTCTCTCTCTCTCTCTCTCTCTCTTTTGCATAAAACGAGCTTTGAAAGAGAATCTTGTTTAGAGAATTTCAAATTGCATTTGAAAAATGATTAGGCATTCTTTTAATTATGTAGTACTTTATTATCTTTTATTGTTCCTTTCAAAATTGTTTGAGTAATTTTTAGTATCAGAATTTCAGTGCTTTCTTCAATCAGCCATTTATGTAAAACAACCAGGTAATGAAGCACAGAACAAAACAGATGTTTGGGTTTTTATTAAATACCATATTTTAAGTTCCATACATATGTAAACAGTTGAAATCAGGGTGATGATGCTTTAAATAATTTTCTCAGAAAGAGAGTCTATTTCCCAGTTTTATCTGTGTGTACTTCCTCAATTCGTCCCTTTTTTCATGACACCCAACAGCAGGGGTCTATGATTTATGATCCTCTGAAATCCCACTTGGTGAATGACTACCAACTCAGTTTTCAAAGCTAAAATAACATACATGAAAGCAATGGTTGCTGTTTAGAATATAGTTAAGTACTACCAGCGTAAAATCGCTTTTCTTTTGTTAGTTTTGTTTGCTCAGTCTTCAAAAATGACATAACCAACTTCCCATTCTTAATGATGGAAAATCAAATGGTATCTCTGCTGGAGAAGGGGTACCCCAGTGCTTGAGGTCATGGTCTCTACATTCTCTGGCAAGGATTCAAATTTCTGTTTTGTTGTTTACTAGGTACACAACCTTGGGCAATGCACTTTTCTGAGTCTCAGTTCTCTTTCATAAGTAGTTACTACTCCTTAAGTTGCTGGAACAATTAATCAAATGAGGCATATGATGTTTAGCACAGGGCCTCCAACATGATAATCATTATGAGCATTGTAATAATAATAATTACTGCTACTATGTTGCTACTCTTTGACCACCTTTGGGGGAGAAAAAGATTATTTCCCTAATTGTGAATACTTCCTCTGGTGCAAAACTCAGTAGAATTCGTCACAAAGAAGCTAGGATCAGATAAGAGGCCAGTGAACCTCCACAGATAGCCTGATACTCTGAGCTCCCCTGAGCTTGTACTCACTGTACAAGTCCACACAGAAGCAAGCTGCAAATTTGTAGCAAAAGAGAAAAAATAACATTTCTGGCATACACATTTGAATGTTGTCTTATTAAAATGTTGCCACTAGTGGTTTTCCATAATATTTTGAAAAATAACACTTTTAAATTTTTATAGAAAATATCTGAAATGCCAAATTCAGCATCATTCATTATCACTTACAGATCATAAGGGAGCCCTGAGCAGATTTACCCTAACAGATTTGTTCCCTTCTAACATATGGATGCCAGAGGCACTAGAAGGATGAGAATCACTGTAGATTTACAGGAGGATAATCAGTGAAATTGAGATGAATTAAACAATATTACTGCGATATTAATAATTTATCATTTAGATAGATTTCCTGCTCAATTTAGGTCTTCCTCCCTATCCTACCTCTATATTCCCCAATCCCAACACATGTTCGTTCATGGCTTTTGTGCTTTTTCAGTAACCAGCAGTCCAACCTCAACCGTTATCTCAGGAAGGAAACCGGGGGTGGTAATAGCTGTGCAAGAACCAAGTTGAACACAACTATAGCCAATGACACAGATAAGCCTGGAGCCAAGCCACATATGCAGGGTAGCCTACATAATATGTGGAACCCAGTGCAACATGAAAACAGGGATGTCTCTTATTAAAAAATGATTCAGATTGCATGGAAATGGAAAGAGACCCTTATTGTTATACAAAATTACATATAAGAGGTTGTGAGGGGAATGGGAAAATAAACAAGGAGAGAAATGAATTACAGTAGATAGGGTAGAGAGAGAAGATGGGAAGGGAGGGGAGGGGGGATAGTAGAGGATAGGAAAGGTAGCAGAACACAACAGACACTAGTATGGCATTATGTAAAAATGTGGATGTGTAACTGATGTGATTCTGCAATCTGTATTTGGGGTAAAAATGGGAGTTCTTAACCCACTGAATCTAATGTATGAAATATGATATGTCAAGAGCTTTGTGATGTTTTGAACAACCAATAAAAAAATGATTCAGAATTTCAAAGCAGTGAAACCAATCATTAAATCATGTGCCAAACCCTTTAAAATGAGAATTCATACCCTATTTGAATCAAATGTATGATATGTCGAGATCATTGTATTGTCTTGAACAGCTAATAAAAAAAATAAACTAAATTTGCAAAAAAAAAAAAAAAAACCTTTTAAGCATGGGATTTCATGCAGCTTATTAGGTTGGATACCCAGGAGGCCAGTCCTACATGTTTCTCTTTCGTTCTTCCCTGCCACCACCAACATATCTCTCTCTCTCTCTCTCTCTCTCTCTCTCTCTCTCTCTCTCTCTCTCTCTCCTCACACACACACACACACACACACCCCTATTTGTTTTGTATTACTAGGGATTGAACCCAGGGGAACTCTACCATTGACCTAAATCCCGAGCCCTTGTTATTTTTTCTTTTGAGACAGGTTCTTACTAAATGGCTAAGGGTGGCCTCAAACATGCAGTTCTACCTCAACCTCCCAAGTCACTAGGATTTCAAGTGTGCACTACCATGCCTGGCTTCTTTCCTCCCTATCTTAACACTAGTCCTGTCTGTACAGAAACCATGTTTGGCTGCCCAGTCTTCAGCATATCCAAGAAGGCTTACCTTAATCCAAAATCAAGTAAATATTGAGGCTTTCATGCCAGATACATGATATAGATAATGGTTTAGGATTAAATGACCCTTGTTTTCTAAACTCTCAAAGACTCTTGACAGACATAGTTTATCACATATAGGAAAGAATAATCCTCAGGAGTTACTTAATCCTCAGAATGCAGTGGAGAAGACCAACGTCAACAAGGGAACCATGAGCTTTACATAGGCTATATTATTCAATTCAATTAGTTTAACGACACATAGACTTGTTAAGCATGGTTCTTTTAAAGGCTTCAGTTCAGTGAATTATACAAATAAAATTGGCAAACTCTTGTTATTCCTAATACATCTGAGTTACATGTCTCTCTGAAAACCTGATGAAAGCCATAAAAACTCTTCCAAAATAAATACATCTTCCCATAACCATACCATCAAGTACCTCAAGGTCCATTTAAGAACTTCAGTTTAAAAACAATCCTTGCTCTGGAATAAGATATTTATCACATGGTAAAATAAGTTTGCTTATACAGAAGGTTTCAAAGAGAGCTATATTAAACATAGAAGTAAAGATATAGTTGATATTTATTATTTTACCATATTACTAGATGAAATTGAAGAAATATGCTAGAGTTAGATCATGAAGGATCATGTTAATTCTCTTTAAAATTATTTTTATGCAGAAGAATTTTTAAAGGATTTTAGGCATTACATTATATACCTAGTTACTTCAGTATTCATCTATTAGAAACAAATGTTTTGCTACATAGCTTAAAAACCATTTTGCACCCAGAAAAATGAATAATTTCTTAATTTTATTTTAAAAAATAAAATAAATCGAAAATCATATTTCTCCAATTTTCCCCTACTTTGTCAAAAATACGGATTCAACTAGAATTGTGCATTGCATCTGATTGTGTCCTTTAAGCTGCATTTAATCTAGAACAATCTAGATCATTTTTATGTCATTTGAGAAAGCAGATCTCTGTATCTGATATCTTTTTAATGTTTATGAAATATAAACTTCAACTTTCTTACAAATTGGAATCTAAAAGCGTGGTAATCAAATTAGCCATCCTGGGCTTGAATGCTTCATGCCTGATGTTTGTTGACCTGAAGCACAATGAGAGGTGGAGATGATCTGCTGTCTTCCATTACAGCTGCTGAGAATGGCCACTGAATTGTGTGGTCACAATCTGAGCCCTCCCTTGTCCTGTTCTACTTCCCCCTTATCAAAAAGCAATCTATGTAGTGCAACTATAGCATTGTTCTGAGATTCAATTCTCTTTTGATAGCTATCTGATTAACAGTAAATGAGAATACTTGAATTAATTATTGCAAAAGTGTGGTTTCTCTAATTGAACATTCCTTTCACAGTAATTATCTGGTGTTTTTCTCTTAGGATGTATAATTGGATACAAGGAAAATGAGTTTTCTGTTGAGAGTAAAAAAATAAATACCTAATTTTTAAATTATTTATTCTCTAAGACAAGATTTGGCTTAATATTAACTCAAATGATAACATGCATTTTTTTGAACTTGTTCTTTAGTTTGAGTGATCATTGAAGAATTTTTATAAAATCAGTTTTAAATCAAGTAGAAGAATTATTCTTTTCAATGTCAATATGTTGAAACATTGGCTAGTGGGTGGCCTGAGGCTATTGTCTGCTTTTAAGATGATTCCATTAGATTTCAAAAACTATCCAGGGCTCAAATTGTGCCAGTCTCAGACTGTCCCATTACAGATAAACTAGTTCTTCCTTTTACTAGAGAACAATATTAGAAACCAAAATGTTAGTCTATGTGTTTTATGGACATTGAGGTGAAATTTCATCTAGGCTACTTTGATAGCAAAAAGTATAAGTGATGAAGTTTTAACACTGTAGAGAGGCCTCGATTAATTTTGATTTCATTAATTTTGTATTTTTTTAATCTTGTTTTCAGGTTTTAAATTCAATGTTAATAATAACAATTTTATATAATGACTTTGATTTTAAAATTGTACATTTTTTCCTCCTAATACTGAAAATCTTGATCTTTCGTATAAACTTAATAACATTTATCACCTGTTACTGTTCTTGTCTTGAGTCTAATTGTCCTAGCTTAAGGAAGAGAAGATAGTGACCCTGGTGGGATTGGAGGTGGGAGGAAAAAAGAAGTCAGAGTATTTTGACCCTTTTCTGTCTGCTTTGGGAGATGTTTCTGGATATAGTGCTTTTCTGTGGTTCTAGTTATCCAGGACAGGCCCACTTTGGTTCCAGCTGCCACCAGTGATCTGGTCCTTCAGGTTTCAGGATCAAATTATTACTTTTTGTCCCTCTAATCTAAGCATAGAATGGCTTCCTGCTATCTAAAATCTGGATCAGCTCACCAACCTCTAATTCTTCTTTTTGTTTACCTATCTGAAGTTCTTCTTGTAACACACGTATTTCCCTATTTCTTGTATAAAAGATAGTATTCTGTATCTACTACGCTATATATGACATTTCACTAATAAATGCCAAAGATCTCTCCATGCCAGTGCACGGAGATGTGTGAATGAAACCAAAATTAATTGAGGCCACTCTACAGTGTTAAAACTTCATCACTTCTACTTTTTGCTAATAACATAAGAGCAAAATGAACACCTTTGTTTATAAGTCATTTTGCACCTGTATATTTATTTATAAGTTAGATTCCTAGACACAGGATTGCTGTTTTATAACGTGTAAAAGCATCTGTACTTTGGTTAGATTTGACAAATGTTCTTTTTTTATTTGTTCTTATTGGTTATACATGATAGTAGAATGTATTTGACATATTATACATTTATGGAGTATAGCTTCTCATTCTTCTGGTTGTACATGATGTCAAATTACATTGGTTGTGTAATCATATATGCACATAGGGTAACAACGTCCAATTCATTCTACTATCTTTCCTATTCCCATTCCCCTTCTATTTCCCTCATTTCCCCTTTGTCTAATCCAAAGTACTTCTATTCCTCCCTGACCCCCACTCTTTATTGTGTTGACAAATGCTCTTTCACAGGGATTGTACCATATTATAATCTTGCCAACAGTGCATGAAAGTGCATTTCCCTATGTGCTTACTAACAGAATATGTTGTTATACTTTTGTCATTTTGTTGGTCTGACGGGTGATAAATGATACTTGCATGAATTTTTTTTGTCATACTAAAGTCAAATATGTCTTTATATTTGTATGGTTTATTTGTATTACTTTCTGTATAATTGCTTTATTATCTGTTCATGTCTTTTAAGACATTGTTAGAAAAATGAAATTAAACACTGTCCTAGAAGTTACAAGACTCAGAATCTATCATGACTTCTCAATTCACTGGTCTTGCTTCTCAAAAAAAAAAAAAAACCCAAAGCTTCTCTGAAAGCTTCTCTGAACCCCAGTTTCCTTCTACTACTCACAGTGTTCTTCATGATTAAATAAATACAGTATAGCAACATGATAGCAGCATAATTTGTACTCAATTCTTCCCCATCACTCAATAATCTATTTTCACATTAAATATTTTTTCTCTCCTCTCTCCTAACATTTAGAGTCTGTATTTTACAACTTAAAGGCATCATGACATCTGAAATAGAACTTTTCGTGATTTTTAGATGTTCAGTTTGTAGGATAATGTTTCTAGAAATGACCATTTAAGTAGAAAGGGAGTATCGGACCTCAAAGACCAGCAACAAGGATAAATTCCTTTGACCCTTTCATTATTTAGTTATTTAGATAAAAATGAGAGACCGGCTGTTTAAAGATTGGAGCCTCTTAACTTTTCTTCTAAAACCTGAAGATTGATGTGAAAATGCTAGGGGAAGATGATAAATCCTCATCATGATTAGATACTGAAACAGATAAAAACCAGAAGAAGTACTGAACAGGTTCTTACTGAAATTTCCCTGAGTTTGGGGTGTAGCTAGATCACAATGCTGCCGCTGGACACATCCTCAGTGTTCATAGTTTCTTTTGATTGTTGTTTCAGGAATCTTCCCTTAAAAAAAAAATAAATAAGGAAATGGTAAAAACTCAGCCCTCTTAGAAGATTAGCCTTTTTGACACTGGTAAAAGGCAAACTTCTTTGTTGAAGAAGGGATGACAGCTGTTTATATAAGCAGATTCCATTCATTTTAATTATTGCTTTTGGCAGAGTTCAAAGAGTTTAATCTTTCCTAAATCCCACTGTAATGTCTCTGCTATCCAGAAGGTTCAGTTACCCTGGACAAGATCTTCCTTAGCTACTTGCTACTATGTGCTGATGTTGACATTACTTGATATAGTTAAGCTGGTTGCAAGGGTAATTAAATTACTAACCAAAGAATCATGAGCTGCATTACAAATCTAAGTTTTTAAACAGAACTTATTGACAAATATTTAGGTCATTGACCTTATTTTTATTTATATTTCCTGATATAGGTCAAATATCTCATCATAATGTCCTCATTTGTCTTCTTGTGTTCATATATATATATATATCTTACAAAAAGAAACTAAGTAGACTAACTGGGCCAATTGGGATTTTGGGTCTTACTCTATAAATATGTTGTATTTTTCTGTATTTTTTTAACCTGTAGAATTTTATAGAACTGCACCTTTGCATGCTTTTAACGTTTAAAATACTACATAATAATGAGAGTCAAAGTTTCAAGTTTGACAATTATGTAGTGAAAATAACAAAACAGAAGCCTTGATTCCTCAATCTTCTTCTGAATTTTCTCCATAACAATCATATTAAATCCTTATGTAAAGTTTTGTTTTCTTTATTTGGGAACATCTCCACTTAAATTCAATGCTCTGAAAGATATATGTGATATTTCCTGCAAGATTAATGAGATGAAGGAAAAGGACAGGAAAAACCCAATAGCCAATTATATAATTTGCATTTTTAGAGACTTATTTGCAAACCTTAACTAAAAAAATAAGTCTTAGATTAGATTAACTTAATATTCATTTAATGGCAGAAAAACAGAACTTTTTTTTTTTTTAAGGTTTCATGTTTGTAGGTCAGGCGGAAGCCTGTTTTTCTCTTTTCTACTTCTCAAATTCTCTGAATGTGGCAACATGAATATACTATCTAGAAAAGAGTTATGTTTACAATGAGAAAAGGTACACCACGTTTTAAAACTAGTTCCTTTTTCTTTGGACTGATGTCTGTAGGTAGTTTATTTGGCTTAATGTAATATTTAATGATTAGTAAAAACTTTCAATTGGCTATTTAATTAGTGGATATACATGAAAAGATATAATAGGGGAAAAACTAACTAACTGTATTCACTATCTTAAAACAAGAATGTAAAGAAAGAAAATTGATTCCATGTCTTAAAGGAATTTTAAAGATTAAAGGAATTCCCACAACAGCAAATGTTAGTAACAATAGTAATTTGAATATATTTATTTTGAAATGATATGCAATAGAAGATTAGCTTGAATTATTTTGCAAATATTAGTTATTTCATCAGTTCTCAAAACTATTAGCTGAGATACAGCTTCTGTAAGGTGAAATTGACAAACTTTATAATAACTCCTCACAAATTTCCTTTAGCCCTTTGAAACCTTCAATTCTATTGATCAATCAATGAATTAATGAAGTATTTATTAAGCATCTACTACAGACTCAGTCCTCTGCTAAATGATGAAGGTGGGGCATGCATAACAGGTAGTCACTCAATTCAAGGAATTTACAGTTATAAATGATTCAAGAAACAAAGAAAACAAATGGACATGGAAATCAATCAAAAACAAGGTAAATAGTGAGAGTGCCAAAATGATTTGATTAAGAAAAAATAGTCTGTTTGGAATAAAGTACATGCACATTCAAGAGAAGGAATTTGGATTTCCATCAAGCACCATCTACAATAATTAATTCAAAATAGATCAAACACCTAAATGTAAGAGCTAAAACTACAAACCTGTTAAAATAAATGGGTTAAACTTTGTGACCTGGGATAAAGCAGTGGTTACTATGATAAAACACAATAATCATAAAAAAAAAACCAAAAGAAAAATAAATTTGAATTCACCAAAAATTTTTAAAAATGTGTTTCAAAGGACATTATCAATACAGTGAAAGACAACTGACAGAATTGGAGGAAAAAAAAGTACATCCTAAGGGACTTATCTCTAGAATATAAAAAGAGCACTTCCTATTCAATAGTATCAAAACAATCAAATTTTTTTAAATGGGCAAATGAGCTGAATAAGTATTTCTCCAAAGAAGATAAACAAATGGTAGACAAGCACATGAAAGAATGCTCAACATCATTTGCTATCAAGTAAATGCAAATCAAAACTACAATGAGATGCCACTTCATACACTCCATGCCTATACTAAAAAAGATAGGTGATAACAAGTGTTGATAAAGAGATGGACAAATTAGAATCCTCAAACCATTATTGAGAATATAAAATGGTGCGGCAGCTTTGGGAGAGTTTGGCCATTTATCAAGTGTTAAATATAGAGTTACATGTGACCCAGTATCTCATTCCTGAATACATACTGAGATAAACAAAATATGTCTACACAAAATCGCACACGAGTATTCTTAGGAGCAGTATTCATAATAGTTAAAAAGTGGAAAAATCCTAAATGTCTACCCACTGATATATAAATAACAAGGGTGATATATGAATACAATGAAATATTATCTAGTCATAAAAAAGGAAAGAGTACTGATATGTGCTATGACATGAATGAGCCTTGACAATCGTATATGAGGTGAAAGAAGGCAGTTATAAAAGGCTACATGTTATCTCATATGTGTGATGGACCTGGGCTATGAAAAATCGGATTTTCTGACTTCGCTTATGCTCTTCCCATTACATCAGAGGTCAACAAATGTTAAATTACTATACCAAGAAAGAATCTGAATGTCTTTGAAGCCAAATAACTTTAGAGCAATTGATTTCCTATGATTTTGAGAATCTGCAACTGGAATGAACCTTCTCTTAAGGTTATTAAAATGTCTTATTATGCTTCTGACACATCTCAAAGTATGATTTTGCCAACATAGTACTTATATTTTGGCCCTGATGATCATTTTCATTCCTCTGAATTCTTTTGTTTGACATTCAGTTTATTACATGTGCTAATATGATATGATGATTCATGACATCTGCATGTCTTAGGTAATAGAATCTAAAAAGAACTTCAGAAAGCATGTAGGTTTCAATATTTATCCAGTTTATCCCCTCAGAAGAAAAAATAATGGTTTTGGATCTTAGAGTTTTGATAACCTTCTGCATGGCAATAATGAATTGGCTTCTTTCATACATCTGTGTTTGAGGGTGCATAATTAATTTGATTATTGACTTCTGCAAATGTCATCATAGTAACATTTTTATTAGCAGCCAAAGAATTTTTTTCTATAAAGATACCACATGGAATTAGGTAGATGATATTACAAAGTATGAAAATATTTATAAGGAACACTCAAGTATACACTTATGTACTGAATATGAGAGTATTCATTGATAGAACCAAAAAAAAAAAAAAACCCAGAATTTTGGCAAAAAGTTTCAAAAAGCTTTCAACCTTTGACCCAGCATTTGCCCTGCCAGTAACGTGACAAACAAAAATCATGATAGCTATGCTCAAATATTTGCTTATTAAAAATTAACCAGAAGATTATTTATAATGTGACATTTTGAAAATGACTTAAATATTCAATAATGATGACTTAGACAAGTAAAATTAATTGTATCCAAGGTTTGTATTTGAAACTATTACTCATGATTTCTTCCATGAAAATAATAGGTTTCATAATAGTATAAATGACAGGATTGCAATATTATAAAATGTGTTCTGTATAAATGTATGCATACACTTATATAGGCAAATACATATATAAATTATATGTACTATATATATAATATACAAATTAAATCAAAGTGATAAGGCCAAAAGAATATATAACATTATTAAATCTAAAATATATATATTTAAAGCATATATTTGTGTGTGTGTGTGTGTGTGTGTGTGTGTGTGTATGTGTGTGTAGGCTTTATCACTTGGACTTAATTTGCAAACATCATTTCTAGGCCTACTTTCCCCTATAATCCATCAAACTAATGAGCTTTGCAAATCTATGAACTTATCAGCCAAATGTCCTTCTTCAGAAACCACTGCTATCAGAATATGAGCTGCAAAGACAAATTGTAATGCTTTAGTGCAGTTATTTTATGGCCTATTAGCATTACTACTGAATTGTATAAAATTCCCCCTCCGTGTTTGGACTCTGAAAATGTGGATGCCATGACAGTGTTTATGCAAGGCTTTTTATGAGTGTTTCTTATGAACTATTATTTTGTTCATTAATTATATGAGTCCTTAGTTTAATCCTTATAAACTATAATTATTTTAAAACAAATTAGACAATGGGGAAAGTTTTATCTTCCTGATGTCCTCCTGATGTGGTGTTTTTGAAAGAGAGTCGGATGTTATCAAGGCTATTTTCCTAGTAACTCTGCTAACTTATTTGCTGCTAGGCTTTCAGGTTTTACAGTCTTTTTACATCTGATAGAATTAGAGGACACAGCCAAACATTACTGGACATGACAGAAAATGGTCACTCTGAAAGTCCTACATCTCCTGTTTCGGTTTTGAGGAGTCTCCTATGCCACTGGGGATGCCTATTTCATATTGGTAGAGAGACAAAGGGAATTTGCCTTCTTGATATCTGCCATTTTAGCCATCTGAATTCTTTCTTCTTTATAAACAACTTTTTTTCAGGTATGATTGACATATATGTATAATATATGTAAAAAGTTATACATATTTAAGGCTATAATTTAGTCAGTTTTGATATAAGTGTATACCCATGAAGTCATCAACAAAATCTATGCCATAAATGTGTCTATTACTTCCCAAAGTACCCTCTGAACCCCTTTGTGATTTTGGGGAGGGATAGCTCAACAAGATCCAACATCTTAGCACATTTGTAAGTATACAGTACATTATTGTTGACTATAGTTGCTATGCTTTTGGTAGCAGTCCTAGGCTAGGATTTATCCATCTTGCCTAAATAAAAATTTGTAGCCTTTGACTAATACCTCCCTGTTTCCTCTCTCTCCAGACTCTGGTAACCATCATTCTATTCTCTGCTTCTATAAGCAGGACTGCTTTAGATTCCTTGTATAAGTGGCACCATATTTGTCCTTCTGTGTTTGCTTACCTTATGTTCCATGCTCTTACACCATCAAAACAGCAACAGCAGTCAATGATTCACGCATATATTGACTTGATGGCATTTATTCCACTACCAAGTAGCTATTCCTCTGCTTTTTACCCTAAACTCACCTACCACTTCCCCTTCCCTGCCCTCCTGGCACCCCCAGGTCAATCCCTAGTAGGCAGTTTCACAGAAAGCTGTTTCAACGTGTGTTTAAAATAATGTGCTGCATTGTACATATAATAGGGACCCTGCCAGCAAATTATTAAACACAACTTTTTATTTTAAAAATATTGTCCTTTTTCAGGAAGAGAGGTGTATTGAGCAGTAAAGAAAATGCTTTTTGAAGAATTTTGAGGTAGTGTTTGAAACAACTTTAAAATTCACATTAAGTATCCTGAGAGTCAGTGGCTATTTTATTCTAACAGAAAGATTCATGTTCCATCCAATGTCAGACATGACGTCTCACTCCAAACTCTTCATAGCAACCTTCACAGAGGATTAGCAGGATCTCTTCTAAGGATTGGCATAGGCTCTGGGGAATTACCCTGAGACTTTCCATTGTTGACAAGGCAGCTAAACTACAGAGGATACGGGCTTCCTCTCCAACCTCAACAGTACAGACACTGCCTAAGAGTGAGAGCCGGAAGATTGGGCCCTTTGAACTGACATGAAAACTTGTAAGAAAAGCTTTGAGGAGGGAGGGCAGGCGTCGCTTGTGTAAAGGTGACAGGCAGCGAAAAGGGTTGCAGGGACTCGGGTGCCACTGTGGCAAAGTGGCTGGCAAAACAGCTTGGGATTCTTTCATGTCCCTTTTTGTGAGACAGACTAGTCAATTCTCCAAAGCCACCTGTTATCCAAGGAATGTCATCAGTACTGTGCCCAGCAAGAGGAAGGAGCTTGTGGAAATAAGGATGGCAGGAAAAGGAACATTGGATTTTTTTTTTTTTTTTTTTTTTGCTTTGCCGTGTTTCCTCTTGGAGATTGCTCCGGATCTAGTGGGTTATCATCACCACTTCCCAACATTTTCTTTTTTAATTTGCCAATGAATACAATAGTAATTCCTGAGGCACATTATTTTCATGGTAGCACAAGGTATCAAGCATGAGACATTCATAAAAACTATGCAATAAGCTTCAAAGAAAGCTATGATATATTCTAAGAAGTATAATATCCTGTTGTCTAAATTTTCTGACTATACTGCCATAAATTTAGAAACCAATAACATGAAGGAGCCAGAAAAATAATTTCTGGTTTTAAAACAAATAAGCTTTCCTCTGTCTGACATGTTTATTTTTCACTATGATTTGTTCATATCCATCCATTAATTTTCGTGTCTCTGATATTTGAATAGTTTAGGTGAGAATATGTAAATATGTGTGAGAATAAAGTGTTTCAAAAATAGCTTCAACAAGTAGCTTTGAAAGTGAAGGTCTTTATTAATTATAATAATAGCTACAATTTATTTAATAAATGTGGTTTTACTTTATATGTGCTGTTTCTAATTCTATAAAAACAGTGTAGATGCAGAAAGACTGAGTAACTTGTTGCATGTCACACAGCTAGTAGAAGCAGAGCCAGGATTAGTTCTGTAAGACCATAAAGGTCACTCTCTTTCCACTTCGATGGTCCTGGTCAGATGAGCTGAAGATTAATGTTATTTAGAAGTAGACTTGTATGTATGTTTGATTTTAAATCATTTTAAGAACTTTTGTATTCTTATATCTTTAGGATTAAACAATTCATCCATTAAATCATTTTTATTGAATAAGGCTTATCCTATGTAACGGACCACAGAGAAAATAATGATAAAAATTAAAATCGATAACATTTGAGATTTCAAATTTTACAAGAAGATGTCTTCAAATATCAGAAATGAATCTCCTTAGCAGTCATTTTGAAAGTATGCTAAAAATGCAAGTTTTCTTTAAAATTGGAAAATCTAAATGAAACAGCATTCGGCTACTGGTTATTCTTTAGCCGCCTATGGTACACTGCATGGTGGGTACTGAAGATAGTAAAAGCATGAAAGGATAAAAGGGAAAAAAGGCTTTTAAATGAAACCATCAAAGTAAATTGCTATTTCACCTTTTATTGATGATGTTCGATGTATGAGGTAGAGTACACTTTGTACTCTTAAAGTCATCTCTAAATGAAAACCCCAGAGACTTTATCTGTCCTAATCAACACTTAGGATTATAGGCCAGAATAAGAGCCAAAATTATTTATCAAATAGCCATCTTTTTAAGGAGAAAGAACAAATAACAAATTTCTTCATGTTGAACTTTATCAAACAAGGTAGCTTAAATGTAGAGTTCCAATGAAATAAAAGCCTACAGAGTTCTATTAGGAACATGAATTCAAATACACTTTCTGGTTATTTTAAGCATTCACTGTTTCAAAGAAAAAGAAACTTCTTACTCAAAACTGTTATGTGTAAAATAAAACAAATATTTTCTTCTTCAGTTTGAACATTGGCTTTTGGACATGATGAATTCTGTCTTAATTCATCCCTTCATCTCTGGCTTCCTTTGCTATTTGGGAGAAGGGGGTTGTGCTCCTACGGAATAGTACCCCTTTATGACTTTTGCCAAGGTGAAATTTATGACAAGCTCCATCACCATGACAATTGTAACTAATGTACCACCTCATATAATCCTCATAACAACCAGGGAGGCAGGTCCTAGTACTCATTGGCCTTGCTTACTTGCAACTACCTTAGCATGGCTGAAACTGGCTTATCCCAAGGATCCTTCTGGGCAAATTGTCTTTGCCAGATCTTGCAAACATTCTGGGTGTCTACCTGTCAGTTTTGATTGCTTATTAACTAACAGTTGCAAATTTAAAATGTTCTAAGAATAAAATTCACTTTACCTACCGCAAGCTAAATTAGGGGCTTAGGGTGGGTCCATTAAAGATAGTGTTTCAATCTTGATCATAAGCTGTCACTTCTGTTTCCATTCACAGGTCAAAGGTGACATCTATAAAACATCTGTCTTGAAAATAGGTATAGGCTTGAGGACAGGGAAGCCAGGAGCTTTTTACCAAAGAATGGCCTATTCCTCCTCAGTGTTACAGGGATAACAGTAATAAGTCAAGTTGGGATGGATGATCCCAGAAGGGGGCAGGAGGAGTGTTGTTGTTTTTTTTTTAAGTTCTTAGAGTACTATCATCATCTGTCCAGAGACTGGTGAACCTGATTTCCTGAGAGCTCCATTTACCAAGACAGATGGGTAGAAAAAGGGAGAGGGGTGAAATACTGATTATTACTAAGGAAATTTAGGAACCACTATGTCCTTCTTTGTCCCAGGGGCTATAATTATAATACCATAGCTTATAATTATGATGAATTGAAATATAATCCATTGTGGAAGTTGATCTGAAAATGGTACTATACAAGCTAGCTTAAGTCTTTCTCAAAAATTCTCTTTCTGTGCTAAGATTATCTGCTTTTTGTTTATTTCAACAGGATTTACATTTGGTTTTTGACACAATTTCATGACAGCTGCTTTAAAGTTCTTGTCAAAAATCCCCAAATCTAATATATATGGTTAGTGACACTAGTTGATTGTCTTTTCTCATTCAGATTGTGATTTTCCTGATTCTTGTTATGATAGATAATTTTTTGTTTATTAATAATACATATATATTTATTTATATATAAAGAATATATTTTTAAAAATCTCCTATCATAAGAAGATATGTACATATAAATATATACATATATATATATATATATATATATATATATATATATATATAGAGAGAGAGAGAGAGAGAGAGAGAGAGAGAGAGAGAGAGAGAGAGTGTGTTATTATGAAGAAGCTGCTGAGGGACAAGGAAAAGTGGGCATATGCCATCTTGTTTCGGAACTGGAAGCCAGCCCAGATGTTTAACCATCTCTTTGAGAGTTCTTGAGAACTCTGCCAAATGCACAAGGATATTCTCCAGAAAAGATCCAAATAAAGGAACACCCAGTGCCATCTTACAACAGAGGGAAAGACAAGTGGGAAGCAGGAGTCATTTATCAATGTTTGGAAGACAAGGGGAGCCCTGTATCAATGGAGATTTTCATGTACTCAAATTTCCTGAAATCTGGCTTGTGTGTCTCATTTTTCTTGGACTCTCTGTAAAGTTCTAACTTTATAAGAACCTGGGATTCTTGGATTTGGTCCAGGAGTCCTACTGTCGGGGAAGCAGGCAGAAACTCCACTGAGACCTCAGAAATCCTGGCAACGAGAAGCTCTTTGCTCCTTCTTTTTGAGGAATATTTTCACCTCTACAGGTTTTCTCCATTATTTACAAACACTTTACACCCAGATTACCTGTCTACCCACCACTCAAAAACTGGTTGATATTTCAGAATGGTCCAGTGATCTTTCCACTCATCCTGGTTTTTCTTCATTTTCTGACCCTACTCTTGAACTTGGCTCCATTGTGCTATTTTCATCTTAGCTTTCTCAGTATGTCCTGGCATCTCTCGTTGTAGTGAATGTGACTCTGTATTGACAGAGGGTTGAGGTTAGGTCCAACCTCAACCCTCTGTCAATACAGCCTTGGCCAGGCAAGGACCAAATTGCTGATGCAAAGTCATAGCTCCCTCTACTATTTCTGGTTTCCTTTATAGCAAGTATATACTGCTGATATCTAGGATCTTATAGAAGGAGTGAACTGTGATCAGTTGTTTTAAAAATGATACCCCTTCTACTTTTGTCCTTACCAATTCAGCCTTACCTTTCACTCCTAGGGAAGGGAGCTTCTCAAAGGCATAGATTCATAGTCTGATTCCACAGAGGGTAGAATGAATTCCTCTCTCATAATTCTTAGCTGCCAGACCTGTTGCAAAGCTTCTGCAGTAATTGCCTTAGAAGAAGACATTTACATTGCTGCCATTCAGAAAAATCTCATGTTAATTTTTACATCTGTTAGTACTTCCATCAGAAATTGAAAAGACAATTTGCTGTTCTTTGTTGAACAAATAGCCTTTTCATTTACATTTACTAGATGTAGGATACTTTGACCCTTTGATTGTTTATTCAATGAAGAATGTTGTCCATTATTATC
Organism: Ictidomys tridecemlineatus; assembly: GCF_052094955.1. Lineage (NCBI taxonomy): Eukaryota > Metazoa > Chordata > Mammalia > Rodentia > Sciuridae > Ictidomys > Ictidomys tridecemlineatus. The sequence continues at coordinate 156,649,983 of NC_135478.1, read as the reverse complement.
TTCTATAAGTCATTATAAAGCACAGAAATGCAATGTTCAGTTACTATATTGCTAACATTTTTTAGTGGTGCATTTTTTTAGGTAGATTTTCTTCCAGTAATTATCATAAGGTTTGAAAACAGAAGATTTCAACAAAAAGTTATGGACAACTTACTATACATCAGGCACTGGGCAAAGTACTACAGATACAAAGATTAAAAATATAGATAGACCTAGCTCTTAAAATCATTCTGTGTAATAAAAGAAACATTACATGTTCAGATGAACAAATAAAGTATAGCTTAAGTGAAGCATTATAAATATGGATAAGACCAGATATCCTACATAAGAATTGATTTTGAAAGGCAGTTGAATCAAGGAAGGTTCAGCTAAGCAGGTTACATTTGAATTTTGAACTGAAGATACACTGGAATCAATCACAGGAAAACAAGGAAGGCATTACAGGCCTGGAAAGGTCCATATGCCAAGTCACAGAGGTGCAGAACAATAATGAGTTGAGAACTAAAAGTAACTCTGGGTTGTTCAAGTACAAAGAATGGGTATGGTATGAGGTCATAGAGGGTTTTGCATCCCATAATACGGAGCTTGGATTTTTATCCTCTAAGAAATAGGCAATATACAATAATTTTTTTAAAAAAAAAATTTAGTTGTAGATGGACAGCATGCCTTTATTTTATTTATTTATTTTTATGTGGTGCTGAGGATCTAACCCAGTGCCTCGCACATGCTAGGCAAGCACTCTACCACTAAGCTCCAGCCCCAGCCCTACATACAATAAGTTTTAAGGTGGAAAGAAACATGTGCTCAGATTTACATTTTAGAAAAACCACTGTTTATTCCAAGCAATACTTAACATACTGATTTATTAAATAATAAATTTAAGTTTATAAACTCATATTTGATTGTATTACCCCTTCAAAGAGCAGAAGGGCTCTAATGTTATATAAATTTAAGCATAAAAATTAGGCATCTCCTATCTTTCAGATGAGGCTTTATGTAAGAATAGCTGAGAGCTTCCCCCTGGCTCTTACGGAAAAAACTGTAAGGAGAGAAGATGTCATCTTAGTACAGGAAACTTTATTTACAACTTCTTTAGTAAGAAATACAGACAAATAAAAAAAAAAATGATTCCCAGAATGCTTTCAATTCCCCCCCCCCACCTCCAAGCCTTCTCACTGCCAGTGAGCACAGAGCACACATGTCTTTACTGCTGACTTGTAGCTGTATATGCCTTCCTGACAACTCTCCAGGAGGACAGCTTCCACTCTTCACTTTCATATGAAAATTGAGCTCAAAGCAATACTGAAAGGAAAAACAAAACCATAGAGACTATCCACTCACAACTGGTTTCTCCTCATGGATAATTGAAGTAATATGTTCAGGTTGCTTCATGAAGATGATTGTCATAAAAAGATCCACAGATGGTGGCTACAAGAGTAAAGGTGCACAGGACTCATGTTAGTCAACTTCTCTCTCTTCCCCACCTCACATCCTTCCCCACCTCACATCCTTCCCCTGCTGCAAAGGTCCAGAGAAGCAGGCAGGCTGCAAACAGGACTGGGGTTCGTACTCTAGCTTGAAGTTACCGCTGATTTCACAGGCCATTACTATCACTGCAAAAACAGATGTATGCAGAAAAATAGAATTAATGTTGGCCTTTTAGGTACTTTATATAAAATGCCCTGAAGTAGGAGGGCCACAGAGTTTAGAGCATTTGAGAGAATAATTTGGCTTTTCAGTCTTTTACAATTCTGGTGAATATGATTTTCACAGATAAAATCTAAATCTTAACTGACATTTAGTCTGTTGGACATTTTTAATAAAAAAAGTAGAGAAGTTACTCTACTGTGGCTTTTGCTGGTACTTTTTATAGTTGTGGTGTGGAAGGAAGTAGGCCCCAAGTTCCCTTGGCAACAAGTAGAGTAGAAGCGATACACAGAAATCTGAATCATCGGTGAATCATCTGAGGATTTCTGTTTCCAATCCTTGGAAATAATTTATCGATTGTTTTTTTTTTTTTTTTTACTTGTGCAATGTTTGCTAACTTCAAGTGAGGATGTCAGAAAGTATAAGGTCTTTGGTCCCTTTGGTCAATCATTTAAGAAAACTTCCAAATGCTCCACTGGACCATAAAATTGGTATTTTAAAAATGTCTATGCTTTATGTATTAAGACACCACTCACATATAAGGAGGAACAAATTGGTGCTCCAGGGTATCAGCAATGGGGAAGTCCCCTTTCTACAAAGAAATCTAATGTCTCCAGAAAGATGTTTCAGGAAGGACATTGTCATGTTTGAACTAAAATTTTCTAAGTGTCAAAGTAAAGTATCTCTATAAATCTCAATGTTGGTCACAGCAAATTTTTGGACATCTAAAAAAACAACTGATAGGACTTCATACTATGAAGCATGCTTACACACACACACACACACACACACACACACAAATATGCAGGTCAACCCTGTCTGAGGCTTATGGACAGAAGTTACTCAGTTTCTTCTAGTATTTTTCCACAGATTTGTCTCTCATAAAAACACTTTATCTCTGCAAATGTGGCTACCACCTTATTTTAAGGTTTACTGCTTTGTGTTTCTAACTCAGATTGTTCTTTGCCTCTATATACACAGAAAAAAAACAACTTCCCCTAAAAATACTTGCTTTCATGCATTCTGATCAAAACTCTTTAATGATTTTAAGGACTTCTCGAGGATCACAGCTTATTTTTAACTTATTTTATCTGGAGCATCACTTACAGTGCTTGGCCACAAACTATGTTCAGTACATGTTTGCTGAAAGTGGAAGTTTTATTTATGTGCTTCCCCCACCACTAGGTCTTTTACCTCTTTGACTACTTGGAGCAGAAGGCTTACTGAACAGGTCTTTGCCTCCCTGGCTTCTAGCATGGTATCTGTTATGTTGTGCACATCCAATCAACATTCATTGAAATGGTGAATGAAACTTAAATCCTGGACTCCTGCATGCATGTTTAACCTCCCTGGTCCATGTGAAGTCACTTCCCACCATGACCTTCCTTTCTGTGAAGTGAGCCTGTATACCATTCAAGCTCCATGCAATCATTTATACCATTTCATTGCTATGAATTACCCACTACATAAGTTCTACCTCCTTCAAAGCCTAGCATAAGTTTCATTCTGTCCACAAATGGGCAGACTTTTTGACTTCTCCAGCCCTCACAGATTTCGATGTCCTTCATGTTCCTTGGGTCTATGGCCTTTACTCAAATAACTCTCATGACTCATTCTTCTATTGTTTGCCTTCTTTTAAATTCCTGGTTAATTTTATATATTTACTTAGTGACATCTCCTGTATGTTCAGGCCACCAAACTCCTGCATCTCTAGCTCAGTTTCACAAGTCCTCAGGCTCCAAAATGTTAAAAAATTAGATCATATTCTCAAATTTTTAAGGCATTTTAATTCTATTATTTTTGTTATGAGGAGTCTTTTTATTTATAGATATATGTCAAACTATTTATGGATTAAATGATTTGTTGTCTCAGATTTACTTCAAAATAATGTGGAAGATGATGAGAGGAAGGGGACATGTTCTTCTACCTGGTAGTGCACAAGTCTGAAGTTTTTCATAATACATGTTTTAAAATACCTTCATGGTTTTCCTCTATCATCACCTTCTTCCACTCACACCTGTCCCTCCTTTGCTTAAATGCATCATTGTTCCCACAGACCCAACTTTCTGGGACACTGTCTAGGAGGAAAGAGATTGACATGTGAAGATGAGTCAGTCCATTGGCTCAGGAATAACCAAGATGATCCTGGTGCCAGGCCAAGTAATTTTTAAAAAATTTTATTTGAAAGCAAAAAAAGAGATCATTTGTATTTTTAAAGGAAAACTAGAGAGCTGAGAGTTGCACCTTTACCCTACAACATTCCTAATTTCATGATTCTCTAAAAACAAGACAAGAGAAACCCCAAATCCCTGCTCATGTTCTGTTCTTTGTTTGAACCACTTTTCCCTCCTCTCTACTTCAGTTTCACTGGAGACTCTGCTAGCCTTCCTCTTTTTATAGCATTCTAGTAGTCTCTCTTAGGCAGAATGAAATGCTGCTTCATCAGTGTTCATTTAAGACTTTATGCCCACTTCCTTTTTTTTTAATCAGCGTGGAACATAGTTATTACTTTATGTGTGTTTCAGCATAGAGCTACTATGCTTAGAGGATTCATTTAGATCATATTCCCACAAACCCTAAGCTCTGCTTTCCGGGACCATTTTCCTCTCCTTGATTCCCCAATTAGCATACTATGTTGAAGAAAAGTAGATGCTCCATGAAATTCTGAAAACTGAATCAGATAGAATGTAATTTCTTTTTATATATTGTTCCTTGTGTCTGCCACTGCCAATACTGTACTTTGGAAGTCTTCTTTCCTGATCTCCTCCATCCAAAAGTGCTTCGTCTGCCTCTGAATGCAGAGGTCTTTGTCCTTCCAGAGCACACACCATGGTCTGCTTTGATTTTGGTGATGTGCATCCTATCTCCTTTGCTGTCCCAGACTTGTAAAGACAATGACCATATGGTTTCCCCTCTACACTCCACGGTTTCTGAGCACACTTGATAAATGCATTGAATTGAATACTTGAGTGTAAAAGACTTAAGAAGTCTTTTACAAAATTTAAAAAATTATGCATGACCAGCAATACTGAATATTTAAAATGTCCATGATTTGCATAAATAGATTTGTAAGCTCCATTATTTTTAGAGGGAATAAAGAGGCCTGAACAGGCCACCTTCCTTCCTATTGCAGGTGTTCATGTGTACTTTAAGGTTTCCAGAATTATACTTCAATCATTTAGTCAGCTAATGCTCATAAAGCCACGATAATTGAAGATTTGAACCTCCAGTTTAGAGTTGAAGAAACAAGCTACATTTAAGGAACAATTTAAGAGACAGAGCTGAGAATATCCCAAGCCTTCTGAATCAAATACCATTGTCTGACCTTCTTGTAATACAGCTGCCCATGTGTAAATAGATAATGGACTTATCTAAGACTTACCCAATGCAGGTATTTTAGAGGGATGTGATAACACCATGGATTAGACCTCTCCTGAAGTCAGTGTTCAAATCCTGGCTCTTCCTAGCCACATGACCCTGGAAGTCTCAGTCCGTTTAGTGCTATGATGACAGAATACCAGAGGCTAAGAAATTTATAATGAACAGTTCTGGAGGCTGAGAAGTCCAAAACCCAGGGTCCTCTCTGGTAAAGGCCTTCTTGCTGCATCATTACATGTCAGAAGGTGTCACATGGGGGAGAGAAAAACAAGAGAGAAGGCGGAGGTCACCCTCTCAACAAATTCATTCCCTCAGTAGTGACGTTAATCCATTGGTGAAGGAGCCCTCATGACTAATTGCAGAAAGCCCCCCGCCCCCGACCTGGCAACATTGTTGAGTTGTGGATTAAATTTCCAGCACATGTACTTTGGAGGACATATTCAAACCCCATCAACAACCTTTCTGGAGAAGGAAAAAAAAATCATTTTGTGAACTGAAGCAATGGAATTAATGAAGGAAGCATAGGTGGCCACTGTGGAGGGTTGATGTCTAATGCGCTCACTCTATGCCTAAGGTTCCTTAATTGTAAAATTAAGGAGAAAGTAATAACCTCTGTCTACAGGCTATACAAGGGTTAGATGAGCTGATCTACAAAAAGCATTTAGAACAGTGCCTTGCACTCAGCGCTTTACGCAGTGGTTTGCTTTTATTACTTTTTATTTATCATTGTTTTAAAATAAAGCAAATGCAACACATTTTGTATATTCAGAAAGGAAGGACTATTCAGCAGTTTTTAGGGATCATTTTTTGAGACTAGTTCTAAGATCTTCATGGCATTAGTATCTAAAATATCTTTCCGATTCTCTACTATCTTTCCAAACATTCTTAGTTTGCAAAATCAGGTTGGACATTATACAGAAATAGCTTTTCTCATAATATTTCTGTACTTCCAGTTCCATTCCAGTTGGAATTTAAATTACTTTGTATGCAGAAATTTGTAGTTATGTGAAAATGACAAAATCCAACCTTAATTTATTTTCAGGAAAATCAGTGTTGGTTGACATGTGGAAAGAAAACAAAGATTGACATTTACTTGATATCATTAGAATATGAACCAACCACCTCAATAACAGGGAAATATATTGGGAGCTACACTGATGTCTGGTAATAAGAGATAAAGCAACAAAGATGTAAAAGTGATATATAACTTAACGATTCAGTCTATAAAAATCTGCTGAGTACTTTGTGTACTTTATGTACTAGAAAAGGCACACAATCCCTGGCCTCTAAACATGGGACACACAGATTAATATAAGGAGACAGAAAATAAACAAGTAAACAAATAATAGTGTGGACGAAATGTCCACAGCAACATGACCTGCTAAATTGTGAGGGTAGAAAGGTGATTTACCCTCTACTTCTTCACTAGGGTATGGTTTGAGCAAAAACTTGCAAGACCACAGAACCCAGCTACCCTAGAGAAGAGTATTTCCAGAAGAGTGGGTACAAAGGCCATGTGATCTAAGCAATTGTGGCCAAAGTGCAGATGAGAAAGAAGGTACCAGCGAAGGATTTAGCAAGCAGAGGGAGCAGAAAAGCTGAGGCTGGGGGCAAAATTAGAAGTCTCATTTATGCAAATCCTTGTAAGCTATGGCACAGAATTTGGTGAAACTGTATTATGAAAAACAGAGGGAAGAAACACCAACTGTAAAGAGGTAAATTATCAACAACTCACTTTTTGTTTTTGCTCACTTTTTGTTTCTCTCAGTAAAATTCCTGATTTGGTTCACATGAAGTTAAAATAGCTTAAATCAATGATCCAAGATATGTGTGGTTTTATGTGACATTCTTTCCTTTTAGGATAAAAGTAATACTACTCATTATATTTAAAAAATGGTTGGAAAATAAAAATAAAAGATTTAAAATAAAACATAATTCACCCACAACCAAAAATTTAACTGCAAATGTTACTAATTAATATGTTAATCTATTCCTGAAGCCAACTCTTTTTTTTTTTTTTTAAGTTCTGTTTGTGGTTATCTAACCTTTGTGAACTGAAGTTAAATAAAAGAGGCAACAGATTCAGTTTACAAAAACAGAAGTAGCAAGGTCATACCAGTAGTCAAGTTAGATGAGTTCAGATGGAATTGAGCATGTTTTGGTTTAAAAGGTACAATTGATCAAAAGAAAAAAAAAGATAGTGGGCAGAACAATATGATCAGAGAAATGTTTTAGTTTCAAATATTGCTTAATCTTGTCTCCATGGACAGCTGTATCAAAAAGACATAAAGTCCTGTTTCACTTTGGAAGCAATAGCCTTGAGAGAGAGGTATCCTTGAAAAATTTACCTTGTTTTGTTGTGACAGTAGGTGACAGTGGTGGCAATAGAATTGGTGGTCATGTTTCAGGGCCTGACTGGGTCCCCAGCTAAGCCCCAGTAGAGGACAAAACCATGGTACTCATACACATCAGTTAGATCCAGTGTTCCATAACTATCAACATTATATTTTCCTCCTCTCTGGTTCTCCCTCTCCAACTCTCAGACTCAGGAGCCTGCAGGTTTCATTATGCTTTGTGAGATAGTACAGAACCTGCAGACCTGAGAGCCACTTTCTGTTAGGCAGCATCAGACTCAAACTCCAGGAACTAAGAAAATAACATCCTTCTTCACTGACACTAGGAATGAGCAAAGACGTTCACCATAAAGGCCCAGCCTTAGCCAAGTCTTTGAATAAAAGGACTCTATCCACATTCACTTATTAAATGAGAACATGCTAATTCAAAGAAACCTATTGGCAACCAGGGATGGGAAATTCAATATGGGGAAAATTAGGTCACCTTGACTGCTCTCTTGTTTTTCACTTTATTCAATAATGTGACTTTTCCCTTTTTCAGTGCCTCGTGTCCAAGAACCAATTATTATTTAATTAAAACTATCCTATTGCCTTTAATCCCAGAAGCTTGGGAGGTTAAGACAGAAGGATCATGAGTTCAAAGCCAGCCTCTGCAAAAGTGAGGTACTACACAATTCAGTGAGACCCTGTCTCTAAATTAAATACAAAATAGGGCTGGGGATGTGGCTCAGTGGCTGAGTGTCCCAGAATTCAATCCCTGGCATCCCCTCTTCCCCCATCTTACCCTATTGCTGGACTTGCACTGGGCCTCCAATATTAAACATGATGCTATAATGAACATGTTAGGTAGGGTGTTAATGTTTTTCCAGTTTCTATTTTTATTTAAGATAATTCCCTAGGCATAGACCTAGTAAGATCAATCTTCTGGATATTTGTTAGGGTTCATGATTCACATTATCCAACTGTTCTCCCATTCACAGTGTTTAAGAATACCCTTCACTAAATTCAGCGTATTAACTATCTTAAAAATACTTGCTGGCATTAATTTTTATAAAGTTTAGGATATATGTCAGAGCTACTTTTTATTTTTCTTTCTATTTTTTTATTATTTCTAAAGAAAAAAATCAAAAATAGGATTCCTGGTAGAGTTATAAAGTACCCAAAATAATCAATCACAGTTTAAAAAATAGGAACATGTAGTTCTAAAAAAGAAAACAGATTGGTCCATGTGTTTATTTTCAGGTGCTGCTTCCTTAGGTCTTTCCAGTGACCATGGACTAATGCTGCTTTTGAATCCCATATGGTCAACTCTTGACTATTTTTGAGCAGAGAAATTCTTAGAACTTATTTAGGCACCTAATATACTTAAAATAACATGAACTGTGGATTAACATTATGCATTTAAGCTATGAAGAAGAATATTTGGGTGAAGAGTTTGCTTTAGGCATGGCTTAAACACTTCGACTTACAATATGAACTATGTTTCTTTCAGTTAACTATTTTTAAATGAAATTATTTACTCTTTGGAATATTTTGGAAAGATTTCATGATACTGAAATATGGAATTAAAACTGCCTCCATTCTGTGGAATTTCAGCTGAATTGACAAAACAAATAAATAAATATATTTTTTTCCCTCATAGCTGACAAATCAGTTGTTTTACTTCTAATACTGTGTTATCCTTTTCATGTTGGTCATTTCCTTTGTAGAAATCACAAGACAGATTGAACCGCCTTTCCTCACAATGCTTATTTTCCTTATTACCCATCTGCCTACCTGTAATTTATTGTATACATGCTCTTCATTTAAAATTCAAATATTACAAACAAGGTTAATGTAGTCTTAATGACAATCCTTCATTCCAGTACCCCTTCATAGAGGCAATCATTGCCATCAAGTTACTGTGGATACTTCTAGACTATGCTATGCATTTGTAAAAATCCATAGTTAGAAAGAAAATGTTTAATGCTCTTTGTTCCTCCTCCTTTATAAGACTGGTATAGTATGCCTACCATGAAAACTGATTTCTGTTTTCCTTTCAGGGCCTCTTTCCTTTTAACTACTGCATATCTTATACCACAGGTCATGTATCTTCCCACTCTACATGGATATTTTGTTAAAAACAAGGTGGTACCACAAACAAACTTGCACAGCCTTTTTTTTTTTTTTTTTTTTTTTTTTTGGTCACATAGTTAATGACCTAGAAAGCTATTTGTGATACATGAAGTGAAAAGGCAGGTTATAACACAGGAAGCCTTCAGACATTTAACAAATAAAAATACAGATATGCTCAGAAGACTAGATACTGGTTACCAAAAAATACTGAAATATTAACAGAGATTCAGACAACATTAACAGAGATTCAGACAACATTATTTCTGAATGGTGGAATGAAAGGAAGTATTCATTTTCTTTGTGCTTTTCTGTAACTTCAAAATTTATCCATGTTGAATGAGCATTACTTCTGCATTATCCTAAAGACATATGTTTCAGTTCTAAATGAAAAAGCAGACTAGAGTCACTTTCAGTAAGTGTCCCAAGGGTCAGTGTCCAAGGTGCTCTGCTGGACTGTTCTACCTTCTGGATAGGAGGGTCTGGTGCGGACCCATCACAGGAGGTGAAGCCTCTTGAACAGGGTGACCCTGTGGGAGTTGAATTCCTGGGAAACATGGATGGCCCTTAATCAAAAATTCTGTCTTGGTGTTGAAGACAGAAGGCTTGGGTGGAGTCTTCCCATCTTAGAGCACTTTGTGGCTCAGGAAGCACTTCCAGCTCTCTAGGACCAGGTCCTAGTGTCAGAAAAGTCGTGGCCTTCTCAGAGGAGAGTTTAGAATTCATTCAAGCCATGTTTATGGGAATCCCTATTTTGATGGGAAAATTTCAGTAGAAGCCGTCTTCATGGGAGCAGTCACCAAACATGCCCCCTGTGCAGGAGGTGTCCTGAGGAGGGCATTCCCAGGGGCTGCACTGCTCTGCCATTGGCACAGCCTCTTTTTGCACCTAGACAAGTGGAACTGAAGATGGATAATATAAAGTGAAAATTCTGGACCATATGATATGGGTAGTCTTTTTTTTTTAACATTTTTTTTTATTGGTTGTTCACAACATTACAAAGCTCTTGACATATCATATTTCATACATTAGATTGAAGTGGGTTATGAACTCCCAATTTTACCCCAAATGCAGATTGCAGAATCACGTCGGTTATACATCCACAATTTTACATAATGCCCAATTAGTAACTGTTGTATTCTGCTACCTTTCCTATCCCCTACTATTCCCCCTCTCCTCCCCTCCCATCTTCTCTCTCTACCCCATCTACTATAATTCATTACTCTCCTTGTTTATTTTCCCATTCCCCTCACAACCTCTTATATGAAATTTTGTATAGCAATGAGGGTCTCCCTTCATTTCCATGCAATTTCCCTTTCCCTCCCATCTCATGTCTCTGTTTAATGTTAGTCTTTTCTTCCTGCTCTTCCTCCCTGCTCTGTTCATAGTTGTTCTCATTATATCAAAGAAGACATTTGGTATTTGTTTTTTAGGGATTGACTAGCTTCAATAAGCATAATCTGCTCTAGTGCCATCCATTTCCCTGAAAATTCTATGATTTTGTCATTTTTTATTGCTGCATAGTACTCCATTGTGTATAGATGCCACATTTTTTTTTTATCCATTCATCTATTGAAGGGCATCTGGGTTGGTTCCACAGTCTAGCTATTGTGAATTGTGCTGCTGTGAACATCGTTATGGCAGCATCCCTGTAGCATGCTCTTTTAAGGTCTTCAGGGAATAGTCCAAGAAGGGCAATAGCAGGGTCAAATGGTGGTTCCATTCCCAGCTTTCCCAGGAATCTCCAAACTGCTTTCCAAATTGGCCGAACCAATTTGCAGTCCCACCAGCAATGTACAAGAGTACCCTTTTCTCCACATCCTCGCCAGCACTTGTAGTTGTTTGACTTCATAGTGGCTGCCAATCTTACTGGAGTGAGATGGTATCTTAGGGTGGTTTTGATTTGCATTTCTCTGACTGCTAGAGATGGTGAGCATTTTTTCATGTACTTGTTGATTGATTGTATATCCTCCTCTGAGAAGTGTCTGTTCAGGTCCTTGGCCCATTTGTTGATTGGGTTATTTGTTATCTTATTGTCTAATTTTTTGAGTTCTTTGTATACTCTGGATATTAGGGCTCTATCTGAAGTGTGAGGATTAAAAATTTGTTCCCATGATGTAGGCTCCCTATTTACCTCTCTTATTGTTTCTCTTGCTGAGAAAAATCTTTTTAGTTTAAGTAAGTCCCATTTGTTGATTCTTGTTATTAACTCTTGTGCTATGGGTGTCCTATTAAGGAATTTGGAGCCTGACCCCACAATATGTAGATTGGAGCCAACTTTTTCTTCTATCAGACGCAGAGTCTCTGATTTGATATCAAGCTCCTTGATCCATTTAGAGTTAACTTTTGTGCATGGCGAGAGGAAGGGATTCAGTTTCATTTTGTTGCATATGGATTTCCAGTTTTCCCAACACCATTTGTTGAAGATACTATCCTTCCTCCATTGCATGCTTTTAGCCCCTTTAGTCTTTATATTTTAATAAACATTCTATAAAATGATTTCTAAAATGCTTGTACTATTTTTGTTCTCATCAGTTGACTGTGCCTGCGCCCATTTCCTAATACCTTTGTACTTGCTAGATTTTATCAGATTTTAAAATTTTTTCTAAACAATCAAAAGGGTTAAAAGCCATGATGTTAGACATCATTGAATATGTTTACTGGTCAGTGATTTTTTTCTTTTGTAAATTATTGGTTTAGGGCTGGGGATATAGCTCAGTTGGTAGAGTGCTTGCCTTGCATGCACAATGCCCTGGGTTCAATTCCCAGCACCAAAATAATAATAATAATAATAATAATAATAATAATAATAATAATAATTCTGTTAGGTGGAAGACTAGACAAAGAAAATGAACCAATAATAATAATATAATTTATATATAATATATATTATATATATAATTTATATAATTTATAATTATATATTATATACATAATTTATAATTGTATATTATATATATAATATATATAATTTATAATTATATTATTATTATTGGTTCATTTTCTTTGCCTAGTCTTCCACCTAATAGTGTAACACATTTTATTTCTCTGTGGAAGTTTATACATATTCTGGCTAATAATTCTTTGTTATGTACGCTGCAGTGTTTTCTTCTGGTGTTTCTTAAAAATTTTGTTTATGCCATGTTTTCTTATTATGAGTTTTAAATGTTGATAAATTCGAATTTGCTTAGTCTAGTACTCTGTGTCTTTCTAATTTTTACTGATGAATATTTCAAACTCAACATCAAAAACAAATTATACTATAATTTAGTGTGATACTTTATGATGTTATATCTATACTTAGATTATAATACCCATCTGAAATTTATTTTTATGAACAATATGGGATAAGAACTATGTATTTTAAATAAGTAGATATTAAATAAGTAGATAATTCTTTCTAGACTTTTTGTTTAATAATATACTATTTACCTCTTTATTTAAAATGTAATTTTATCACATATTAATTAATCATATATGCTTCAGTCTTTCTATTCCTATTCAGTTCCATTTGTCTAGGTATTAGATACCAATTCCTGATCCAGTACTACATACTACATGATTTTTACTAGTATATATTCTAAAATGTTTGATATGTAGTAGGCAAGGTCACCCTAGTTTTTCTTTTATAGATTTATCTTGCATCTTTTTTGTATATTAACTCATGAATTTTCAAATAGGTTTTAAGTTTCCATAAAATTACTTCTTATTTTTTAATTAGCATTTTCTATAATTTATAAATCATTTTGGAGAGGGCATCTTTAAAACCGGAAACTTCCCATTTATGTGCAAAGTGTTATTCTCCATTCATTTGTGTTTTCAGTTAAGTTTTATTAGGATTATTCTAAATATTTGATATGATTATGGTTATTGTATATAGACATCTTGTTCTATTTTATTTTTGTATAGGTTGTTACTGATAAATAAAAGCCAAAGGTTATTATGTTGAGCTTATATTTGGCCATCTTGATGAAACTCCCTTTTCGGTTTTAAAATTTATCAGTTTGAAATTATCTGATAATTCATTATACTATCTGGCAATTGTGGCAGTTTCATAATTCCCTTTCCAATATTGAACTGTTTTTCTTGTCTTATGACACTGGACCTCGAGTTAAGAACTGATAGGTTCTCTTCTGCCTGTCAAAAATGGGCCTTCTATTATTAGTTGTTCAAAAACATTACAAAGCTCTTGACATATCATATTTCATACATTTGATTCAAGTGGATTATGAACTCCCATTTTTACTCCGTATACAGATTGCAGAATCACATCAGTTACACATCCACTTTTTTACATACTGCCAAACTAGTGTATTATGTTGTAATGTTTTTGAACAACTAATAAGAAAAAAAAAATGGGCCTTCTTCTAATTGTACATTAAGGCTAGTAGTATTTATTATGGTTTTTAGTAGATCCTTTTATAGAGTCAAGGAAGTTACTCCATAGTTTTTTTTCTTTTTTTTTAATGAAAACAAGATAGCACTGTTACTATAAAAATAGCATTTTTATTATTATAAACATATTGAATTCATATAGAATACTTTTTCAAAAACAAATGAGATTATCAAATAGTTATTCCTTCTTTTATATAATAATACAGTGAAAGATCTTTCTTTTCCGCTGAAAGATTTCTGATGTTGCGCCATCTTTGCATTCACAAGATAAATTCCTACTTGGGAATGCTGTATTATTTTTATAGTGAATTTCTAGTTTTCGTGTGTTGTTTAATTTAAACATTTTATATTCATAGTCTGCCTACTTAAGACAGAAATTTCCTATTCAAGAAGGTTTGTTAATACTTGCTCATAAAATAATCTGAGTCTGGAAACTTTGATAGGGGCTAGTGGGAGACAAGTCACTATTTCATTAGGGTATCAATATCTGTACTCTTAGTGGGGGGCAGTTTACTTAGGTTTCCTGTTCTTTCAACAATTTTAGTAGGTTTTAAATTTTATGTAGCTATAGTCCTTTTTGCATCTATTTTTAAAAGTCTGTTTTTTCTTAATAATAATTTTCAAAGGTTGACTACTGTATATGACCTTTCAATGAATTAGCTCTCATTTTTCACATCATGAGTTATTTTGTTTTATTCATTATACTTATATATTTACCTTTCTTAATTTTTTTCTTAAATATATTTTTGGTTTCTTTTGGATTGTTGGATTAATAGTTTAGTTCTTTTATTTTGAATCTTTCTAATGAATGCATTTAAGATGACAATTTTTCCTCTGGGCACAGCTTTGGCTGCCTATCACAGGTTTTGATATTTAATGCTCTTATTTCAAATCAACTCTTAACATACTTTTTTCAGTCTTTGCTAATAATACTGTTCATTTTCTTCAGTAACCTAATAGGCTACAGCTTTATTATTCTTTTCATTCCCTGGATACTCAGGAGAGCTGGAATATTTATTCCCTGAAAATAAAAAAGCCAGGCAGCCTAGTGTGATCATACAATGTGACTAGTATTTCTTTCCTATAAACACTGATGCTTGTGCTGGTACCTGGAGCAAATGTTATACATTTCACAGCCTCTGTTCTTCCAAAAAGATGTGACACTTGAGAAAAGAGAACAAGGGTTACTTGAAACAAATTGAATTCAAAGGGGTGGCACCAAGCAGGCTGCCATTATTAATACTTTATTTCTAGGCTCCATAAAATGCTGCTTTTAATTATTCTCAAAGTCCAGTAAAACCCATTTCACTTATTTTGTTTTCTTTTTGTTTGTTTGTTTTTTTAAGGTGAATGGTTTCCTCCTGTAGACCTTGTCAAATATGAAGCCCTAACTTGGTAAGGAAGTCTATTGGACTGGAAATATAGGAAATATTTCTCAGTGTCTGGGAAAGGAAGAGTTGGTCAGATGGTGTGAAGTTCAATCGTGGGATTCATAATCATTGGCAGGTTATGCTGCTTCTAACAAAAACATTTGTGCATACTCATATCCTCTCTTTCACCACCTTAACTCAAAATTCTGTTATTGTTACTGACAACGGTGTTTCACACAAAACCCAATCTAGCAGACATTTTACTTTTTTGATGATCACCTTTCAGCTCAAAGGTTATCAGAGCTAGAAATTTCATTTTCACAGTGCACAGACTTTCTGTTTCTCCTTTCCATACACCGTTCTAGAGATGATTGGCTATGAATCAATTCATGTTAACACCATGACTTTTTCACCACTGAATTTTAAGAACTACCTGTCAGACTACTGCATAATATCACAAGCAAGTAAAATATATGAAATATATAAACTCATAGGCAGAACAGTATTCTTTCCCTATTGATATGTATATAACAAAACATTGCATAGAATACTTTCTACCTGCTTTGAAGTAGTTGGATTAATTCTTCCTTTCATTCTAAGATAAGTGGTATTTACATTTCAATGAAGATTTAACTAAATTTGGCAAGCTCAGGAAGTTCAAAAGTTTGTGAAGGTTCAGAAACTTTTTACTTTATTTGGATTGGACACTCACTTTTTAACCTTAGCTGCTGCGAAGCTACACTGGTCTGGCTATTTCCCACTTAGAACTTACCAATCATTGTACCCTACATAAGAACTGGTAAAGTAAATGTGACACATGAGTTACTGATGTGACATTGTCTTTAATGAAAGAGAACATTTTGCAAATAATTCACCATGCCTCTAAAGAATTTTTTGCGTTCTGAGTAGTGGAGGTAGATTGTGACTCTGTTTATTGATTTTAATTAGATAACTGCTGGATTCTCTACTTAACCCTTGACCCTATGGTTTTGTGCTAGCTTATACAAATTAAGCATAAGTATCAGGCTTAATTTGTAACTATTAATGGTTGTTCTAAACAAAGGACTTTCATTTTAAGAGTAAATCCTAGATTAGAAGCAGTAGCCATCAGCTGGCAAATAATAAATCCCTGTCAATAAATATTAAAAGCTCTAAGTAAACAACTCTGTGAGTTTTTATTTAAACAGAAACCCCTGTCTTTTATTTTTAATTAATGTTATGTGTTTGTTTGTTTTTTACCAAGTTAAAAAGTGTTTTTTTTTTAAATTTCCACTTCTGTAAAATATTTTGCTGCCTTAAGTTTTAGTCAAGACAATGACTGAATACCAAAATGAAAATATAATTTCTTCCACCAAAGTCAAAGAACATGATCTTTATCTTCAGGTGAATTTTTAGTGTGAAAGAAAATTATCTTAAGCACAGTCATATCCTCTATGGTTTAATAACCTTGTTTTGAAGAAAAAGGTCGCAGTGGCGTCGAAGGAAACTTGTAGGTGTGGATTAAAATTGCTTCCTTAATGTAAACACTTCCTCCTACTTTTCTGCTATCCATTTACTAATAGAGGTAGACTTTTTTTTTCTCTTTCAAAAAACCTTAGTACCAGTAAAGTAGATGAGGGGGGACCCAAGGGAGTGAATGAGGAATTATTAGAGAATAAAATTGACCAAATTATATCATTATATAAAGTGCATGTATGAGTATGTAATAACAAACCCCACTATTATGTATAATTATAATGCACCAATAAAAATTATTTTAAAACAGCAACAAAACCCCTTTATAATTAAACTAAAACTTCAGCCTATCTTCCCTTCTCCCACCTTGGTAGCTTTACTATAAATATATCAAAAACCCTACCCATAGAAAATAACATGGGAAAAGTATTGTTTCTTTCTGTCAAGATTGACATCAGATTTACATGAGGCCAAGTAAACCTAAAATTGATAGAATCAAGCAAAGTTATGTCCCTATATTTTTCTTTCTTTCTTTCTTTTTATTTTAATGTTTTCACATGAAATAAATAATGACTGAATTGCCTTTACATGTTTTACAATATAAATTTCATCCATATTGCTGGAAATTTATCACCATCAGTCGTTAAATACTAGCTAAAGTAATAGCATGTGTAATCGTTTTACACACACTATTTCAAAACAAGTCTATAAGGAATAGATGCTATAATTATGAGTTCTGTTTTGGAAATAGGCATGGAGAGCTTCAACTACCAAAGTCACACAAATGGTAAGTGGCGAAAACCAAGATTCATCCCAGGTATCTAACTCCAAAGACCACACACTCAAATGTGCTCCCTCTCACTGGTACTGTCTCCCTCTCCGTACATGATGTGTACCCACACATATATATATTATATAGTACTTTATTTGACAATCATAATGATGTTCACAATAAGTACAAATGTGTGTTCTATATGGAGAAGGAAACTGAGACACAGAGAAGTTAATTAGCTTGCTCAAGTTTTGCCTGGTAGAGGAACTGGGAATCCAAGCATTTAGCTACAGACTGCTTTTAATCACCGATTCTCTCTCTGTTGAAAACCACTTGTAGCAAAAACATGCCATTTCTAGTAATAAAAATCTATCTAGTGAAGACATATTGTAGGAATAGAATAGAGGGATTTTTTGGTTAATGTTCAAAAGTATCTTTATTTTTTATTTCTATTTCTAATTCTTTTCAATTGGCAATTTTCCAAAGCTGGCAAAACCTGTGAACATTGGTGCTGTGCAAATTCTAAATGGGTTTCAGATCATGATTAATGACTTTGCTAGTCCTTACGTTTATATTTGGATTATTTATTCTAAAGAGGAATCAAATAAAAAGAGGAGATTATATTTAAGGACTAAGAATGGAATTAAAGTGGATGGCAACTTCAATTTGAGGAAGGAAAAAAACAAACAGAAACATGAATTCAAATACCCAGTCTGTCCACACCCAGGATCACATTCACAGTGTGAAGTGCTAATTGATATAAATATGCCATTGATGACAACAAAGTAATTCCAAACATAGTCTCCATGACACTGTGTCTACAGGATCAGTAATGAATGAGTCATTGTCATTATGCAGTTGAGAGGACCAGAGAGTAGTTTTACCCAGTGTGACTACTTGATTTATGTCTGTTATCACCTTGGTTCTGTAAATTCCATGTTATCAGGGACCTGGTCTGTTTAAAATCACTAGTGCATACAGGTAAAATAGGTACTAGGCTTATTTTAAATCACTAGTGTGTGTTCAATGTTGGACACAGAGAAGGATCTCAATAAATATTAAATGAGTAAATAAAAAATATAGATATAATAATTATTGACATTTAAGTGCATGGAAGTCTGAATTCCACCCTTTGTACACCAGATTTAAAGCCCAAGACACCAAGTGTAAGTCCAGCTCACCAGCAGATGGGCCACTGTGGTACTATTATCCCTGTCCTGTGGAATGGCTGAGTCACGGCTAGAAAGGCAACTGTGACCAGAGCTGGGAGGACCTAGAGTCATTTGTCTGTTTATCCCCTGACTCAAAACAAAATGATCACTCCCTGTCAGCAGTTTTGACAGAGCAGATCACTCCTTCCTTGACACAATTTCTTGACTTGGCTTCCAGCACAGAACATTCTCGTGGGTTTTTGCTATTGCACTGTTCACTCATGCAGTCTCCTTTGCTAAGAAAAGTCCTTCTTTTCTTCCCAACTGCTCATTTTTTCATACTTTTAACAATGTTTTTATTTTATTTATTTATTTTTTAGGGGTTGATACCCAAAATTTATTTGTTTTTTTTTTTTCACTTTATTTGTACTTTTCTGGATACACATAACAATACAGCACATTTTGACATGTTTATTCAAACATGGAGTATATCTTATTTCAGTTAGGATCCCAGTCCTCCTGTGGTTGTACATGATGTGGAGATCCACTGTGGTGTACTCATATAGGAAA
The DNA here is from genome assembly GCF_052094955.1 of Ictidomys tridecemlineatus. Lineage (NCBI taxonomy): Eukaryota > Metazoa > Chordata > Mammalia > Rodentia > Sciuridae > Ictidomys > Ictidomys tridecemlineatus. The sequence continues at coordinate 156,630,779 of NC_135478.1, read as the reverse complement.
GCCGTATACAGTTCATTCTATTGTCTTTCCTACTCTTGTTTTCTGTCCCTTCCCTCATTTCCCTTTGTCAAATCCATTGAACTTCTATTTTTCCCCTCCCCTCCCTTGATGTGTTAGCATCCACATGTCAGATAGAACATTTCACCCTTGAGTTTTGGAAGTTGGCTTATTTCACTTAGCATGATGGTCTCTAGATCCATCCATTTACTTGCAAATGTCATAAAGCCATTCTTTTTTTATGACTGAGTAATATTCTATTTTATACACACACACACACACACACACACACACACACACAAATATCACAATTTCTTTATCCATTCATTTGTCAAAGAGCATCTAGGTTGGTTCCATAGCTTAGCTATTGTGAATTGGGCTGCTATAAATATTGATGTGGCTGTATGCTGATTTTAACTCCCTTGAATATATATACCAAGGAGTGGTATAACCGGGAAAAATGGTGGTTCCATTGCTAGTTTTTGGAAGAATCTCCATACTACTTTTCAGAACAGTTTCACCAATTTGTAGTCTCACATAGCAATGTATGATTGTACTCTTTTCCCCACATCCTCACCAACATTTTAACAATGTCTTTAGAACAGCACACTATTTACATTTTTATGAAGCTTATCATATTTTTCTTTTATGCTATATGTGTTTGGTATTGCATTTAAGAAATCTTTGCCTAAGTCAAGATCACAAAGATTTTCTCCAATATTGCCTTCAAGAAGTTTTTCAAGTTAACATTTATATTTATTGCCTACTTTGGGGTTAATTTTTGTGTATGGTGAGAGAGATAAAATGAAGTTTCTATTTGCATATGGATATTCAATTATTTCAGCACTATTTTTGAACAAGATTATCTTTTCTCCACTACATTACCTTTGAAATGCCAACAAAAAACAATTGTCTAAAAGAATAAAAAGACAAATTTTCAACAGAGAGAAAATATTTGCTAGTCACATATGTGAAAAGTGACTTGCATACAAAATTTGAAAAGTAACACTCAAACTACAATAGTAAGGAAACAACCTAGTTAAAAAATTTCTTTTAAAAACCTTACCAGACACTTCATTAAAGAGGATATTTGGAAGGCAAAGAAGCACATGAAAAGGTATTCAGCATCAATAGCCATTGGGGAAATACATATTAAATAAGGTAGTTCACTACTACACATGTAAAAATGCTAAAAATAGTTAATGACATCATCAAATGCTGGTGAGGATGTGGAACAGATCATACATTGCTGGTAGAAAAGCAAAGTGGTGCTTCCTCTCTGGAAAACCATTTGAAGTTTTCTTATCACATTAAGCATGCATTTTAGTAATTCTACTCATAGCTATTTACTCAATACTGAATTCATAGAAAACTGAAGTCTTATAATCTCATAAAAACCTGGCATGTGAATATTTATAGCAGTTGTTTTTAATAATTGACCAAACTAGAGTCAGCCAAAACATCATTCATTGGGTGAATAAGATAAGCAATCCATGGTTTATGAATATAATGGAATAGTACTTAGCAATACAAAGGAATGAATATGCAACAGCATGGTTCAATCTCAAAGGCATTAAACCCTGTCCAAAAGTTATATGATTATATTTTTATGACATTCTCCAAAACACAAAATCATAAAACCCTGGGTTGCTGGGGAACAGGTCTGTGCTTGCCAGAGGAAAGGAAGGGAGAAGAGGGGGCCGGAGTGTATGACCATAAAGCAAAGGCAGGAGGAAGTTTTTGGGGTAGTGAAAAACTGTTATGATATTTATTGGGGTGGAGACCTGCCTGAGTGAGGGATTGGATTGGTCAAGATGTTCCAGACAGAGGAGAGAGTCAGGACAAGATCTGAGGACTCCTGGGAGTTCACAGAACAGCAGGGAGACAAGGGCAGCCAAAGTAGAGTCCGGGTTCGGTGGCTGTGGGCCAGGTCACACCAGCCTTCTAGTCCATTTGAAGAGTGAATGAGAAGTCAAACCAGTGGAAAGTTCTTAGCAGAAGAGAGACGTGATCTAAATTTGTATTAAAAACACTTGTTTTGGAAGTCAGAGATCAGACCTTAGGGTGGCAGAGAGATAGGGTGTTATTAAAATAGACTGAAAGATAACAGTGTTTTAATTCAGTGTGGAAATAGAAGAATCAACAAATAATCAGATTATAAAATGCATTAATATAAAGACTTACATTAAAGAAATATTTTTTCATGTAATAAAAATATTAAAATGCTAATTTTTTGTTCCTTGATAGCTTAGTTGCCATTCCAAAAATGACATTCATTTTTTTTTCCATTTTGATTTTTTATGAAATTATTGTGTTATTTGCATTATTAGGTTAAAGAGATAATCTATTTTAAATGGAAAGATGCAGCACATATTAAGATCTATGTAGACAACCACGGCCATATTTTGGAAGTGATGTTTATCAGGAGAGAGATTTAGAAGAAAAGAGATTGGTGATTTTCCCCTTGTGTCTTACTACTGGAATTATTGGAGGATAAATAGTTCTTTAGAACAAGGAAGACAAACAAGATCCTCCTCATTGCCAAATCAGTAACTTCTCAAGTTCAAAAGGACTTTCAGCTATTGCCTAGAGCCATTTCCTCATTTCTGATGACAGCAAATGAGTGGTTCATTTTCTCTTTTACAGTGTTATGCCCTTTAGCTAATTCTGAATAAAACTGCTGCACTTGTTTGGTGAGAATTTTTTCAACATTCCATGCTGAACATATTCACTGTTCATAATCAGAGCAGATAAGTTCAAAGCCTATAGGCAGCTCCCAAAACACAAACGAAAAAATAAAATGAAAATATAATGATGTGAGATATTCATATTAATTAGTCAAACATCTCTCTTGAATTGCTGCTCACAGCTCTGATTTTACCTTTCTAGTGACAACTCAGGGTAGATAATGAGACTTTCAGAACCAAGATACTGAACACAGAACTCATGCTTCACGGGGCAAAGGGCAACTCGTGGTTTAAGACTTTGACTCAAGGCCTTATCCCAAAATAACCCTGTGAGTTCATGTATTTGGTAATTAACTAGGTTTAACTATACCACAATGTATGCATGCTTCAAAACCCCATATCATATGTTAAAAAATCATCATACCTGGGCTGGGGATATAATTCAGTTGGTAGAGTACTTGCCTCACATGCACAAGGCCCCCGGGTTCAATCCCCAGCACCACAAAAAAAGAAAAAAAAAATCATACCTGTTAATTTAAAGGAAAAAAACAAAAGCTTTTCAGGAAAAAAAAAAAACCTACCTTAGAATTCAGTAGTTTGTTTCACAGATCAGCACATCTTCTACTGTGCTATTCAACTTCTTATAAGCATCATCTGACATATGGAGAAAAGGTCATTGAAAATGTAAGTAAGATTGTTACAAGAAACATTTGATACATAGTAGTCACCATTTCTCCTGGTTGCTATTTGGTGCTAATTGTGGTAAGCAAAACAATTCCAAGAATAAAGCTCAGCTATTTAAAAACAAAAAAACCCTTTTCCTGGGACCAGTTTGTTTCTAAAGGCTACTCATGTCTGGGTGTCAGCATTTTATCATGATTTCCGTTTCAGATAGACAAAACTCATGCGTAGACCATATTTATCAAATGATTTCTTATCATGGTCTCATTGAAATGCAAAATGGTTAGTGCTTGGAAAAACATATAAATCAATTATCCTAATCTGGAGCTTGCAGACAGAATGTCAAATGAAATTTTAAAGTCTTATTTTGTCTGCATGTGAAATTGAGAGTGCAGAAATAGGAGTCGATTAAGAATATTTTGGTTGGGGAATTATAAAAACAATGCATACTTATGGAAAAAACTTTATATTTTCTCAGGTATGAATAACTTCTATTGAATTTGTCATCTTTATTTATAAGAAAGATAAGATAGAAAAGAAAATATAAGAAAAAAAAGCCATTCAGGTTTGAAGAATTTGAGTGTGAGATAAGGTGCATATGGGAAATCTAAAAAGGATCAAGTGTCTGGTTGTGGTAGTTTAGGAGAAAACTCTAGGCTAAAGATGCAGGTTTGTGTTCAAAGCATATGAATGGGGCTTAGGTTGTGGCTCAGCGGAAGAGCTTTCACCTAACATGTGCGAAGCCCTGGGTTCCATCCTCAGCATCACATAAAAATAAATAGATAAAATAAAGGTACTCTGTCCAACTACAACTAAAAAATAAATATTTGTTTTTAAAAAAGCATATGAATGGTAGAAGAAGCTATTCAAGTGGAAAATTCTTGGGAATGACAACCCTGTGTAAACCAGTACACTTGCATTGGGATTGTATTTATTTATTTATTTATTTTTTCGGGGAAGGGGAGATTGTATTTTTTTTTTTTACCACAAATGTCATATCACATGTGTTGTTAACCAATGTTGATATAATACAGATAAGAAAGGGTTAATTTAATATTAGTTAATTATTATTCATAAAAACAGAGACAAAGGAAATAACTTCTCTGGAAATGCCTTTGCACATACGATTCTCTCTGCTCAGAATATTTCTCGAAATCTACCCATCCTGCAAAGCTTAGCTCATTTGCCATTTTCTTAGGCAGACTTCCCTGTCACCTAACAATAAAAATTTTCCTTTTTGGTGCCTCTGTTATAGCACATGGGTTCTACCTGGTGGTAAATGTCTATTCTCCCTGCTGACCTGAAGGTTCCTTCAGGTCAGGATCATGCTCTCATGCTCTTAGTATACGCTCAGTCAATGCAGTTATATAGAAATTCATTGATTCAAATTTATTAAAATTGATTTTTCTTGATTGCTGGCTTTGCTAAACATTGGTTCATTATATTTTTTTTTCTTGAATGTTCCATTCATCTGAAAGAAAGAAACTAGACACTGAAACTTAAAATTGGACCTGGCAATTTCATGAAGTTATTATAGTTGGATAGATATTCCTTTGTCAGTATCTTTCCTTAAGACTTCTTAATTCTATACTCTGAGTTTAGTGGCTAATCATTTTTTTTCTTAATTAAAAACAAAATAGTCAGGTGCAGTGGCACATTCCTATAATCCTAGCAGCTGGGGAAGCTGAGGCAGGAGGATCATGAGTTCAAAGCCAGCCTCAGCAAAAATGAGGCCCTAAGCAACTCAGTGAGACCCTGTCTCTAAATAAAACACAAAATAGGGTTAGAGATGTAGCTTAGTGGTCAAGTGCCCCTTGACTTCTTTTGTCTCCTTAATCTACTCATCATAAGTAAATCAGTTCAATTTCTTAACACTATATTATATAGAACATTCACTGAGCAATATCCTTTTGATGATAGTCATTGTCCCTGAAAGATATAGATATAATCAATACAGAACAACTATACATACATGAAGTCATTTATGAACAAAGGCAGAATAATTTTCCAATGTAAAATTATAAAAAAATTATTGGATCATTGCCATACTTCCTAAGTTGTCTCCATGCTTCACCTTCCCTAAGTACCATGACTGCAGCCTAACCTTCTCCTCACACAGAAGCAGGACATTTTAAAGAGGACAGTTTAAAGCTATGTCCACTGCACAAGTTCTCCAGTAACTTCCCATCCCACAACAAAATCCTAAATCTTAACCATGGCCCGTCAGGGCTCCCCATGTATATCCCTCACTGTATATCCCAACACTGTCCACTGTCTTCATTTGCATACTCTTTCCACTATAATGGCCTTTTACTCTTCCTGGATTATCCTAATAAAATTCCACACATTTTCCCTGGTCTGGAAAACTCTTTGGCTGTTCATGTTCCTCCCATTACCTTTCATTCAAAGCTCAGCTCAAATGCTTCCTTACAGAGTTCTTTCCTGATAGCCCTGCAAAAATTGTCATACCCAACTTCCAACATTCCAACATTCATTTTTTAAAATCTTTTTAGTATTATGGCCACTAGATTAATTATGTGTTTACTGTGAGCATAGAATTTGTTCCTTTACTTTTGTCTCCTTGGCTTCTATAAAAGTCCCAGAGTTAAAACAAAAAGTAATCAATAAATATTTCTTGAGTCAAAGAATAAATTGATATTAACGATTCTCAGAAATATGTAAGTCATAAGATCTCTCAGGACAATACCCTCTTTCTTTCTTTCTTTCTTTTCTTTTCTTTTTTTTTTTTGCAATGAAATGGCTTATAAATGCAAATGGGAATGTGTTGACATGAATTTAACTCCTAGAAAGAACACATCAGATAATCATCAGTATCTTCACGTTCATGACTCAAGAATACATACTTTCAGTTTTCTTGGCTTCAGGACCATATTTCCAAGTAATTTTGTAGTAGGGTGAAATAATGATTTGCTTATAAATAAAAATTTATATTTAAGTTTATTTGGCTCCACTGCCTAAATTCATCTAGGGCTAAAACCTTAACTTTTCTAAAAGTATTGTTCTTTTTTTAACTTTTTTTTAAAATTTACATATGACAGCAGAATGCATTACAATTCCTATTACACGTATAGAGCACAATTGTTCATATCTCTGGTTGTATACAAAGTATATTCATACCAATTCATGTCTTCATACATGTTCTTTGGATAATGATGTCCATCTCATTCCACCATCATTTCTAACCCCATGCCCCCTCCCTTCCCTCTGCCCTATCTAGAGTTCATCTATTCTTCCCAGGCTCCCCCTCCCTACCCCACTATGAATCAGCCTCTTTATATTAGAGAGAACATTCGGCATTTGTTTTTTTGCGATTGGCTAACTTCACTTATCAATATCTTCTGGCAAGATCCAGACAGGAGATACAGGTGCCTTGTAGGTCAGTGGCACTGGAGATGGTGAGAAATGGCTGGATTCTGGACACGGTTTAATTGAGAGTAAAGGTCACATTGTTCATTAAGATTTTACTAGGTAAGATTCTGAATGTAGATTAAAGAAGGGTCTTTCTCTTTTTTTTGTGTGTGGGGATTCTATTACCTCATATTTATAGAGTAATTAGCATCACACATATTCTTTAGAGAGCTCATCTGCTATGATCAAACCTGGCTCTCTGAGAGGCTTAGGTGATAGGTTTTGCTTTGCAAGTCAAGATGAATCCCAGAGCTTCTAGCCTGCTATTCCCTTCATTGAAGTTCACATTTTTCCCAGCTTCTATCTGCATGCCATATAGGAATTTTGACTTAAACTATATAAAGCATTTTTATCATTAAGAAAAAAAATCTGAACATTGACTAAACAGGTAGCTTAACAAAAAAATTGCTAACATTATTTTCAAAAGATTAGTGTAGTATTTTCAGCAATATCTTGAATTTTGTAATTCAAAACAAACACGCAATAAGTCACTTCTATGGCAATGGCTTTTAGCAAGCATACTATATGGGGGAATGCTTACATTTTGTTAGTGGTATTTCCTATTGCCTTACTTTAAAATGTGTGTTTAAAATTTAAATATTCTGAAAAGCATGCCTAAAGAGATCATTTAACAAATTATTTGTAAGTGGCAAAATGTAAATGTATTGCTAGTCCTGACCAAAAAAAAAATAAATTGGAAATAGATTAAGTTATAACACAATTATCTATAAAATAATTTTCCTATGAATATATTGATCTGTTTTCCATATGCCAAAACATCAAATAGAATAAATCAATGTATGGTACCAAAAATTGAGATTGAGATGTGGATAAAGAGAAGGGAAATGGGACATCCTGCATAGTTAAGGAAAAGACAAAGGGAGGTCAGTGTCATGGAGATTCTTATTAGGGAAACTGTATAAAGATAATCTTGATCCCCAGGAAAAGATTAGAAAGCTTCAAAGAAGTGAATAGAGACCAATGGCATGTTATGAAGTTGCAGATTTACTCAACATTCTCCCTCATATTTGGAAACAAAATGGATCATCTTCATATTTTCATAATTGGACCATCTTTATGAAAGTCACCTTCGTGAAAAAGTATAAAAAAATGAAAAGGAAGAAAAGCCTAAAATTTAAAGTATCCAAAATTTATCCAAAATCTAAAACTATAATTACATTAATTTCTGCTAAAATGAGTAATACCTAAAAGACCCTCCTCTCCATCCTTTTATTAAATGGGTTTTGATAGTTTGGGATTGTGTAGTTTATTTGATATCATATAGAGATATGGGAAGGGGTCACTGGCCTTTGTCATGAAGCAGTTCTCCTGGTCTGCTGCCTGTGCTAAGTGGCAGTAGAAGGATACCTGGAGCATCTGCCTAGCATTCAGGTGTCTGTGGAGTAACCACAGGTTGGTAGATCTCGGGGTCTGGATGCTCTGGACTTGGTCAGAGCATAGTCATTGACTGCTGACCCAGCACCTCACAGCCATGCATTTACATAGTCTCTGAGCCATGACTTCTAAATTCTTAGACCAGTCCACTTATTTCTGCCTATCCCCTCTGTACACTAAGGCCTTATAAGTTCTACTTCTCTGACATATAAGAAGCAGATCATAGGAAGAATCTAGGCTTGGGTCTTCTCTCTGCCTGATACACTCTCTAGCACCAAATTGATCTGCTACGTCGAGCCCAGATTGATATGAGAGCCTTGGGAACATCCGTTCCATGTCATATAACTCCCATTAGGATTTAGCCTGGAAAGGAGAGATCCAGATTTGTCTATCTCTGGCTTCCTTTCCCTGCCCCTCTTTTTCTTCTCATAACCTTTGCGGCCAAAAGGGCCATATTTTTTATTCTTCCTCTTCTTTTCTGACTTTCACACAAAACTCTGTGATCAAGTTTGCTACTCCAGCTTCTAGAATTTTTAAAGGAAGAAACTGAGGAACTGAGAAAATGTTCTCCAAGAGGTTTGGCTTTAAAGACTGTTCTCTGCCTGCACATTGCCTTTGGGAATATCTTCCTTTTGCTTTGCCTTTCTGCTGCAACTCTCCTAATTTCCCCTAAATTTCCAAGTCTGACAATGAAACAATCATTCACAAGGAATGCAAAAAGCAGAAGCTCATTATATTTTTCAAAATATCGTGTCTATTATGCCTAGCCTACTAAAATTCTATTCTTTATTTATATATATTTATTTTATATATATGTATAATACTTCTATGCTCTATAAATTTTTATTAAGAAACAAATGAAATTCATTAAATTTCTGAATTTCCAATGCCCTTTCTTTTCATTAACTTTTCTATGTTTACATGTTCTTCTAGGTAACTAATGTAAATATAAATTCCTTAGTTTTCCAGTGTTCTAAAAACATGTTTACTTATAATAAGTAGTTCAAATTAATTTCTGCATATCAAAGATAAAATGTAATTGAGTTTGTGAAACTTTAAAATCAAATGTACCAGCATTCACATTGCCTATGAGTTTCATTGTGTTTGTTTATTCTCCTTTTTATCACTTCAGTTCATTATGCTGACTTTAATCAAGATGCTGGAAGGTAAATACAAACCAAACCCTATCTCTTCATAGAATGTGGCTTGGTGCTATCTTCAAAGATATAAAGAATTTTATTTTTCTTATGTTATTGAATTTTATTTACCTATTGAGTATTTAATTATAAGACAAGGCCTATGAATTATAGTCTGCATGTTTCAATTTTTTTTCTGAACTCCTTTTAATAGACTTGGTTCTACTCCAGTTATTTTTAAACACTTGAAATCTGGATACATTTTTTTTTTTTTTGCAAAGGGAAACTCTCTAATTGGAGATATACACCAAAAGCTTCCGAGAAAGTAGACCAAAAATTCACTATGTGATTTCCTCATTTTAAGAAACAGTAGACACAGTTTTGACTAAAAGTACCAGTCATATCAGTGGGAAAGGATATTCGAACAAGAAGGTGTAGACACAAACTCATTTTAATTTTTGTCCTTCTGCCTTTACTGATTTACCAGATTACCATGTATAGCAACTTGCCAGTCTGTGGTTACTCATTTCTAAGACTGTAAATGTCGAGAAATGCCCGACTATCACTTTGGACTCCAGAGTGTGATCATTTTGTGTGAATGTGGTTTCATACCTAAATGAGTCACTCTGCTGAAACCCTTCAGACTATCAGTCGAGTCTAGACATTTTAATCTTAGTAACTGATACCCAGCCTTGGCATAAGATTATGCATTAGAAAGATGGTGTAGGTGTAGGATGATTCTGTGCAAATACAAACATTATACACTTAAACCCACAAAATCTTGACTAGTCATTTCCTCTGCTAAACCTTTCCATTCCCTCATTTGTATTATCACTGTTTCAGCAACTGCTCATCAGTAAACCTCATATCTCTAGAATAATCTCTGCCTGTCCTATTGGTATTTCCAGCATGTTCTGTGATGCCTGCTTTAATAGTTTCTATAAAAAAAAAATCTGCTGAATGAACACTGAGTTCAAGAGCCTCAGGGGAGAGACATCTTATATGCATGTCCAATGCTTTTATCTAACAATTCTTCTTCTCAGTATTTTCTTCAGCTTCTAGGTATTTGTCATTCACTTGCACAACGTTCCCGTGTTGGTCGTTCAGCAGATATGATCATAGTTAGGAATGATCACATAAATGTTACTGTTGTCATCTTTTTGATTTATAGGAGAATCAAACTTAAATACAAATTACTACTTAAATTTTTGGGCAGTATCTTTGGGAACATCGGTCAATTTAGAATGACTAAATTTGCTAATGATGGCCATAGCAATGAGCATGGAAGTTTGGAAAACTGTATGTCAATTTTACCCCACATTACTCTTTGGGGCCTGAATCTTTAGAAGGTTTTAAGAGTTTGGAACCAACCTTGTAAATACATTGTGAATCCAGTATACTACTCAAGAATGATTTTGATGAGCATTATAGAGAAAACATAACTAAATATTTTTCCTCTTTAGATTAAAAACAAAGGACTAACATTCTATGGGATAAGAACAGAAAAATCCTTTTGTAATCATGAAGGGTAGCATTTGGAAGGGTAGAAATAGGATGGGACGCTTCTATTTATCTAGGAAGACGAGAAAAAGAATGCCCTCTGAGTTTTGAATATTGAAAAGAAAAACTCCCAGTGCTTTGTTGAGCCCAAATCAGAGCTACTTCCTCAGACACAGCTGCCATATGTTTTGGAGCCACTTGCATCAAATCCATGTACGTGGAATTGGTTCACCACAGCCAAATCCTCATGGTCTAAGCACTCCCTTTCAAAGCTACAGGGAGAAGACAGATCTTCAACCTAAAAAGCTGAGGGGACTGTTTGGGAAACATTCCACTATGCATAATGCTGGGAAGAGGTCAACAGACATCCAAGAGTAAATATTGCTGGTAACTTGGCCTACAGCTTGCAGGGCCAGTCTTACCCATCACAGCCACCCTTTGATAGGCAGGGCACCATATAGGAACAAGCCAGTCTGGACTACTCCCTCAAACACACAAAAGTATCAGTAAACTGTGAACAATTAAGATACCTTATTTCTTCCTGAACTTCACTTAAAACTATTGTCAAACAAATAATCATGCTCTCATTTGTGGGAATTTTTTTTTTTTGTTAAATCCTCTATTTAACCTTTGTCAACTTTCATCTAGATCGATAACTTCAGAATCTATAGCTATTTTCCCCCTATTCCAACTTTTTGTTATAGCATCTTTTTTCCTGACTTTTAGTATCTTATATTTAACCAAATGTATCAGGGGAAAAAAATGTCCAAAGAGATCCGTATCCTAAACCCTGGAACCTGTGAATGCATCATGTTGTGTGGCTAAAGATAATGAAAGTTGTGGATAGAATTAAGGATGCTTATCATCTGGATTTAAGATAGGGAGATTATCTTAAATTACATGCATGGGTCCAATCTAATTACATTCCTTAAAAGCAGAGAATCCTCTTGGCTAAGAAAGAGAGATATGATGATAGAAGAAGGTCCAGAAAATGTAACTCGAGAAGGAGTTGACCCACCTGCTGTGGTTTAAATGTTCCTGTCCCTACAAAGTTCAAGTTGAAACTTAATCCCCATTGTGTTGGTATTGAATAGAACCTTTGGGAAGTGATTAAATGATGATATAAGGATCCCTTATAAAGAAGCTCCAGAATGAATGCCTTTTTAAAGAGGCTTCAGAAGCTTCATGGTCCTTCAATCTCTTCTGCCATGAGAAGACACAGTATCTGTCCTTTTTTGTCCCTTTTGTTCGTGTGAGGATGTAGCAAGAAGATACCATCTTGGAAGCAGGAAGTGCAGGCTGTCACCAGACCATCAGTCTGCTGGCAACTTGATCTTGGACTACCTAATTTAGTGAACTGAGAGAAAAATTTTACCTAGTTTGTTGTATTTTGTTATAGTAACAGCAAGGGACTAAGACATTACTGTTGGTGGTTTTAATGATGGGGAAAGGGAACCATGAACTGAAGAATATGAGACAGGAAAGGAAATGCATTTCCATTAGTGTCCCCAGAAGGAATGCATTCTGCTGGCAGCTTAAGTTTAGTCCAGCAAAACTTGTATTGGACTTCTAACCTGTAGACCTATAATGAATATCTTTTGCTTAAGCCATTAAGTATGTTGCAATTTCATACAGCAGCAATAGAAAACTAGTAAAAGAACTATCAAACTTCCCAAATGATGAACAAAAAAGCAGGCAGATGTCTCTTTGAGATACTGATTTTATATCCTTTCAATATATATTTAGAATTGGAATTACTAGATCATATGGTGGATCTATACTTCCTGTTTTGAGGAGCCTCCACATTGTTTTCAAAGATGTTGTATTAGTTGTTTGTATACTTTGGATACTAATATCTTATTTTATACATGGATTGCAAATATTTTCAGCTATTTCATAGGTTGTCTTTCGTTTGTTGTTGTTGTTTCCTTGGCTGTGCAGTTATTATTCTTACTGTGATATACTCCCAGATGGTTATTTTTGCTTTTGTTGCCTGCACTCTGGATATCATGTCTAGAAAATCATTATCAAGTTCAAGATCAAGGAACCATTTCCCTATTACTTTTAGGAGTTTTATTATTTTGGTCTTACATTTCATCCTTTAATCCATTTTGAATTGATTTTCATGTAAGATAAGAATCCAATTTTTGCTCTTTTCCATGTGAATATTGTTTTTCTAACTTTATTGCAAATTACTTGACCATATATGTGACAACTTATTTCTTGGCTTTCTATTCTGCTCCATTGGTTTTGGTCTGCTTTTATGCCAGTACCATACTTTGGTTGATATAGCTTTGAAATATAATTTTAAAAAGGAAGAAGGATTCCTTTTGATATGCTATTGCTCAGCGTTGCTTTCGTTATTCAGGGTCTTTTGGGATTCTGCATGAATTTCAGAATTGTATTTTCTATTTTTGTGAAAAAACATTGGAATTTTGATATGGATTACATTAGGTTTGTAGACAGATTTGGATAGTATAAACAATTTTAACAATATTAATTCTTTCAATCCATGAACATGGAGTATATTTCTACTTATTTGTGTCTTCTTCAAAATTTTTAGCAGTGTTTTAGTTTCCAATGTACGGATTTTTCACTTCATTGATTAAATTCACTCCTATATATTTTACTTTTTTAATATAACTGTAAATATTTTTCTTCTTTTTTGGATAGTCTATTGGTAGTGTATACAAATGCAATTCATTTCTATATGTTAATTTTGTATTCTGCAGTTCTATTGAATTCATTTATTAGTTTTATTTATTTTTGGTGGGGTCTCTAGTGTTTTCTGTATATAGGAGTATGTAATCTGAAAACAGAGACATTTCCTCTTTGGATGTCTTTTATTATAGCAGTGTTATTTACCCACAGGTGAACTGATCCATATTCTAAGACCTAAAACCACAGTTTGTACCAAGCCCTATATATACTATGTTTTTCCTGTGTGTGTGTGTGTGTGTGTGTGTGTGTGTGTGTGTATAAACTTGATAGAGTTTAATTTAAAAATTAGTCACAATAAGAGATTAACAACCATAACTAATAATAAAATGAAACAATTATAAAAATATACTATAATAAGGTTATAGGAATCTAATGGGTAGGTAGCATATACAGTGTGATTACACTGGTCAAAGGGATGATTCATGTCCTAAGTGGGATAAAGTGGGACAATGAGCAGTTTCATCAGGATGAAATCTCTGGATTTCATCACAGATTACCAGAGATTACAGACTTCATGATGAAATCTGTCCTACTTTATCCCACTTGGGACATGAATCATCCCTTTAACCAGAGTAATCACATTGTATATGCTACCCATCCATTAGATACTTAGCGGAAATCTGTTATCTGATCAACTGTCATGGTATCTCAGTCAAGTGATCTTTGCATAGTAGTCTAGTGCTAAGTCACAAGGCTTACGTTGCTCACCACACTTCATTTAATCATGTAGTTATTGTATCATCTCACATAATCACAAGAAGGATAAGTGCAGTGCAATAAGGTATTTTGAGAGAAAACATTAATATAACTTTTATTATAGTATATTTTTATAATTGTTCCATTTTATTATTGGTTATTGTTAATCTCTTAGTGTGGCTAATTTATAAATTAAACTCTATCAAGGTATATATTATGTAGGAAAAACACAGTATAAAGAGTTTTTTGATACAACCTGTTGTTTCAGGCATCTACTGGAGGTCTTGGAACATGAATATATTCCCCTGTTTGTAAGGGACACTGCTATAATCCATAAATAATAACTCCTAAACGCTAATGGTTATGATGAACTTATCTAGCAAGTGGTACCTGTTCTGCTTTCCAGACTTGTTTCCTGCTGTAATGTCCCTTGACACCCAACTTTGCCACTAGTATACCTATTCTACCTATAAATGTTCAAATATTTTTATACCCTACTGATTCCATATATAAAAGCTTAATGTTTTACTTTTTAAAATTTAATTTAATTCTGTAATGTTTGAGATCAAATTCAGGGCCTTGCAGATGCAAGGAAAGTACTCTATCCCATAGCTATATCCTTGATCCAAATTTGATATTTTTTTATGGGAGATTCAAATTTTAGTCCATCATCCACTATCTTTGACTTATGACAAGTAATTTTCCTTCTCTCCCTTGATTCCATGCTCTTTAAAACAGGGAACTAAGATGCATGGCTTACTTTGCTTACTTTATAAGACAACTGTCAGGGTCAAATGAGAATAAGTATGAAAGTACATTTTAAACTATAAATTAGCATCTTGACAGTAGGTATTATGAATATGACCATTCTTCTCCCCTGTTATATATTTAGCTACTAGAAATAATTGCCTTGCCTTCATTTTGATGTCTCAGAAATCTCACAATAGTAGATCATTAATAAATGTGTGCAGAATTGAATCAAAACATCCCAAAATTTAGGTTCCAATGATTAATTACTGAGTACGCAGCATTAAAGGATTACATAATATAGGATTATAGAGGACAATAAAATTCTCACACCCTTCAAGTAAATCTGAAAGGAAGAATTCTACAGATGAGAAATTCCACATACATCCTGTTTTCAAAATTTATTGGATCAAAGGAAATAATTTTTTTTTTATCTTTTTACTTTCCATGTTTCTGATTAATATAAAGTCCTAATTTGATATGAGTATTTTTCTTTTTTAAATTTTATTTTATTTATTCTAATTTGTTATATATGATAGCAGAATGCAATTCAATTCATATTACACAAACAGATCACAATTTTTCATGTCTCAGTACACAAAGTAGTCACACCATTCATGTCTTCATGTACTTAGTGTAATGATGCCCGTCTCATTCCACTTGCCCCCTCCTTTGCCCTCCCTCCCCTTTGTCCTATCTAAAGTTCGTCTATTCCTCCCAGGCATCCCCTATCCCCATTATGAATCAGCATTCTTATATCAGAGAAAACATTCAGCATTTGTTTTTTTTGGGATTGGCTAACTTCACTTAGTATTATATTCTCCAACTCCATCCATTTACCTGCTATGATTTTATTCTCTTTTAATGCTGAATAGTAATCCATTGTGTATATATACCACATTTTCTTTATCCATTTATCAACTGAAGGGCATCTAGGTTGGTCCCATAGTTTAGCTATTGTAAATTGTGCTGCTATAAACATTGATGTGGCTGTATCCCTACAGTATGCTGTTTTTATGTCCTTTGGGTATAAACGGAGGAGAGGGATAGCTGGGTCAAATGGTAGTTCAATTCCCAGTTTTCCAAGGAATATCCATACTATTTTCTAAACTGGTTGCACCAATTTGCAGTCCCACCAGCAATGTAGGAGTGTGCCCTTTGACCCACAGCCTCACTAATACTTATTGTTGTTTGTATTGTTGATGATTGCCATTCTAACTGGAGTGAGATGAAATCTTAGGGTAGTTTTGATTTGTATTTCTCTAATTGCAAGAGATGTTGAACATTTTTTTCATATATTTGTTGATTGATTGTATGTCCTCTTCTGAGAAGTGTCTGTTCAGTTCCTTGGCCTATTTATTGATTGGGTTATTTGATTTTTTGGTGTTAAGATTTTTGAGTTCTTTATGTATCCTAGAGATTAGTGATCTATAAAAATTTGCTCCCATTTTGTAGGCTCTCTATTCGCTTCTCTGTTTCTTTGCTGAGAAGAAGCTTTTGAGTTTGAATCCATCCCATTTATTGATACTTGATTTTAATTCTTGCACCATAGGAATCTTATTAAGGAAGTCAGGGCCTAATCTGACATGATGGATATTTGGGCCTACTTTTTCTTCTATTAGGTGCAGGGTCTCTGATTTAATTCATAGATCCTTGATCCTCTTTGAGTTTTGTGCACGCTGAGAGATAGGGGTTAATTTCATTTTGTTGTATAGAGATTTCCAGTTTTCCCAGCACCATTTGTTGAAGAGGCTATCTTTTCTCCAATATATGTTTTTGGAGCCTTTCGTAAATCAATAAATGTAATTCATCAAATTAATAAACTTACAGATAAGATCATGTCAATAGATGTGGAAAGAACATTCGATAAAATACAGCACCCCTTCATGTTCAAAACATTAGAAAAACGAGGGATAATAGGAGCATATCTCAACATTGTAAAAGCTATCTATGCTAAGCTCCAGGCCAACATCATTCTAAAAGGAGAAAAATTGAAAGCATTCCCTCTAAAAACTGGAATAATACAGGGATACCCTCTTTTCACCATTTCTATTTAACATAGTTCTTTAAACTCTAGCCAGAGCAATTAGAGGGACAAAAGAAATTAAAGGGATAAGGATAGAAAGAGAAGAACCCAAATTAGCACTATTTGCTAATGATATGATTTTACACATAAAAAAACCCAAAAAATTTCACCAGAAAACTTCTAGAACTAGTACATGAATTCAGCAAAGTAGCAGTATATAAAAATCAACACCCATAAATCAAAGGCATTTCTATATATTAGTGACAAATCTTCTGAAAGTGAAACAAGGAAAACTACCCCATTTACAATAGCCTCAAAACAAAACAAAACAAACAACAACAACAAAAAAAAACTTGGTAATCAACTTACCAAATAAGTGAAAGTCATGTACAATGAAAACTACAGCATGCCAAAGAAAGAAATTAAAGAAGACCTTAGATCTCCCTTGTTCTTGGATAGGCAGAATTACTATTGTCAAAATGACCATACTACCAAAAGCACTATATTTAATTATTCCAATCAAAATCCCAATGACATTTAGAAATAAAAAAAGTCGTGAAATTCATCTGGAAAAATCAGAGACCCAGAATAGCTAAAGCAATCCTTAGCAAGAAGAGCGAAGCAGGTGGCATTATTATACCAGATCTTAAATCATACTACAAGGCAATAGTAACAAAAACAGTATGGTACTGGCATCAAAATAGATTGGTAGACCAATGGTACAAAGTAGAGGAAACAGAGACAAACCCATATAAATACAGTTATATTAGACAAAGGAAATAATTTTAGTGTAAGTTTTATTATTACTTCTTTTATAATATTGTTACTGATAATAATCCTATTTACAAGTATCCTAATGAGATCTTAATGAGATAGAAATTTTGGGATACACAAAGAGCACTAAGTCTCTGAAGGAAAAAATATTGCCATTAAGTTATAGAACAAACAACTCACGATCCAGGCAAAGGCAGCTAAAAAAATGTAAGGGTACACTAAAAAAACCATAAATTACTTTGTAACTTTCTGGTTCTTTATAAGTTTTTTGGAATATAGCAAAACAGGAACAAGACAATTAGAAAGAGACTATTAACCTTGTGAATCTTGAGGCTAGCATTTGATTGAATCATGACACTTTTTCCCAGCCATCTGATTGACCACCCAATTGCCACAGGCAGTGATATAAGCTGAAACTTTCATACCAGACCAGATCCTCTAGTGGAGAACATGGTTTCAATCAATATTTACCAGCTGTGAGATTCCCAGCCCTTCACAGTTTACATATTCAACCTAATAATGTACCCTAATTTAGTAAAAACTTGACCTTAGGCCATGGCTGCACATCTTACTCTTGAGATTGCCCACACACTGACAGGGTAGATTTTCTCCTTCCTACCCTAGTGCTCCAGCATTTCTTTGTTAGACTGACTCGTCCTTAAACTCTTTTCTCTGATGGAGTCAAGAACCTGGAAGTTTCAAATAGAGGTCTCCTTTGTTTCTGGGAATCTTGAACCCCCCCATACAATGGACACTAGGAGCTACATGATATATAAAAAGTCAAGGATTGCTATGTAGATATTTTCATAACTTTAGCATTCATAAGATCTATATGGAGTTTTAACGTTCATAGGATTCATGAGGAGGTTTTCAAGGTGCATTTTTCAGACTGAAGGGTAGAATCTGAAGGGAAATAGAGGAAAAAAGACAGACATTTCCTTTGTCTTCTTAATTGCACCACTGCATTCTGTGTCATAGTTACCTTTCCTTTCTTCATGGGCAATGATGTTAGAAGGGAAGAATCAGAGAATACAGAGGTTTGAGGACTAAAAGTTTCCTTTTAGGCCATCAACTCCAAACTCCTTATTTTACAAATGAAGAGATTGAGGCTTAAAGATGATACAAGAATGGCTCAGTGGTTTAAAATATGAAATTGGCAGATTAACATTTTGCTTAAAGATTCGACAGTTATTTCCAAATATCTGTTCCCCTAGAAAAGCAGATGCCGCTGCTTCTGTTACTTAAAGTGCTGTCTTTTTTTTCCTAGGGAGTTTCTCCAGTATGACAGGAAGTGATTTTTCCTAGTGCTATGAATAATCACCTCTATGCTTTGTCAGGCAGGCACTGCAGCTACAACACATGGAACAATACCCTAGTGCCCCAGCAGGGTTAATGAGCGCCCCAAGGCTACTAATTTATCATAAGGGAGTAGTTTAGAATTCAGGAAGATTAGATTCTTCTTTATTATATCTCCGCCTTTTAAATTTTGTTAACCTAATGCCCTTAACATTTCCCACTATTATGCTTCTTTCCTTCTCCTTAAACCCACAGTCCTTATAGGAGCCATGCACACTTTTATCACCTTCCTTAACCTCAACCACTGCTTCATCACCTTCTGCCCATGTCAGAATTCTGCATAGCAGGGACTTTCCTTCTAGACAAATTCAAATATTTTCTTAATCTCCCTTTTGAATTCTATTGTCCTAGGAAACAAGTTTAACTATTGTCCCATTTCAATCCTTTGACTTCTATAGTTCTGAACATAAACTTTGTGATCATCCCTGTAATTACAGTTCCGTCCACCTGTCCCTTTTCTGTGTGTGTTCCTAAATCTTAATCAGCTTCTTGTTCTTCTCTTAGCAAATGTAACTGTTTTGATGCCTTTAATCATCTTGTCAATGTTAATGACCCCCCAAATCTTGATCTTTAGTCCTGATGTCTCATGAACTTTCTAATCTTGTAATTCCAGCTGCTCTTTTAAATCTCTTGCCAAGTGCTAATTGATAAGTAAAAACAAACTTGTCATCACACTAACTAAATCATACTCATCCCCAAGACACCATTTAAAAAAAACTATAAATTGTTTTATATGTCAAACATGTAGTAAATTTTGCTCTTACTTTAAAAATATATTTGAAGAATTAAAACATTATATGCTTTTTCTGGGTTTTCTTAGTGAAAGCCTTTTTTTCTAGCCTGTTTGCCATTACTGAGTCTATCCCTCCATCTATCCCTCCATCCATCCTCCATCATTTCATTCTTCCAGATAAATTTTATAAATGGGCTGTATAAAAAAACCTCAGTGTCAATTTTCACTTGGTTAAATATACCAAGTGGTTTTGAGTATATTGAGCTCTTCTAACTGGTTGAATCACTAGTCCTCCCCTGTTTTTACCCTTACTTCACTCTAATAAATCCAACATAGTGCTCCCAAGGTTGTGCTCTGTTAATCAAGGGTGAGAGTGTGGGATCAGTTTATCCTAAACCAGCTGCACTGAATCTTTTGTTTGTTCTTATTTGGGTTGGGAGCAACTCCCTAAAAAATAAAGAAGGTGGAAAAAAAATGGCCCACCACAGTGACAGTTTATTTAAGAATGTCCTGATGCCAGGGTCATCCTCACTCTTAAGAAGCATTAACTCATAATCTCCAGTTGTCATTTCTAGATTCTGGCCAAAGAGTTACACAGCTTCTTGTCAACAGAGAACACTTGAGTGCCCTACTTAGAGAAGCCAGCTCCATGCCAAATACATGTATCATTCTGTGGGCTTTATAACTGCAGCCTCTTTGAAAAGCCAAGTGTGGATAATCATGTCAAAGAATAGGAATCTGTGATGTAATCCTTAAGGAATGTTAGCAATCTATTATTTTTCTCCTTAATTTTTAAATCCTGTTGCTTCATAAGTTTACTGATTCT
This sequence comes from Ictidomys tridecemlineatus, assembly GCF_052094955.1. Taxonomy (NCBI): domain Eukaryota; kingdom Metazoa; phylum Chordata; class Mammalia; order Rodentia; family Sciuridae; genus Ictidomys; species Ictidomys tridecemlineatus. The sequence continues at coordinate 156,610,075 of NC_135478.1, read as the reverse complement.
TTGACTCACAGATTCATTCATTTGGCAAATATTGTTGAGCTACTACTATTGGACGCCAAACACTTAGTTTGGTTCTGAGAATAAAATGTTAAATATGCTAGACTCAGACTCTGCCAGAAACAGAAATTACAAAGAAATTTGGGGAGCATAAAAATGAGAGAAGTATAGAGTATTTCACAGGCATGTGGCCTTGCTATCATGAGCTCCCTTCTGCTACCTGTTGGCAATGAGATCTGCTTCTTGCTCTTCTTAACTTTTAAGTTGCTTAACTTTTCAAAGGCGCATTTCCTCAGATATAAATTCTGGTCAATATCAAGATCTGATTCAAATATTTATTATGTGAATTAAAATTTTACCAACTGTTTAGTACAGCATTTGATACACAGCAAATGTAATTAACTGTTAATTGCTATAGTAATAATTTTATGCTACAAACCATTTTATTATATTGATTTTCACTTCTTAAAATTCTTTTTTCTATTTCTCAGAAGCTATATTTTTCACTTCTGATTCAGTCTAATGAGACAGATATTAAACAAATCATCACAGGAAGAAGTACAGGATCACAAATGGTCTCAGGATCTTCATAAATACATTTAAAGAAAAAAATGTTATTTATCACAGCAAAAAACAATAAGGTTTAAGTTATAGAATTGAAACAAACTAGTCCCAATATCAGGGAAATGTTATGCTTCCTTCCAGAGCTCCAAATCCTAAAATAAGAAAAGAACAAAGATTAATATTAAAATTTAGAATCTGTTTCTAATAGCCCTCTCCCTTGTTCTGTGAAGTAGCTGGCAAAATCTACTATTAATTACAGTTTTGTGATAGGCTACATTATATACATAGCAATTTAAATCAGTCACATCTTTCAGAATGCAAGTTATGCTAGGTACTCAATTAACATTAGGAATATTCTTCTATTTTCAGTCTAACCACATAAATCACAATATGGTGTTTCTGTGCTTTGTCTATGAAGGAAAGCAGGCACAGTAATAAATACACTTATGATTTAGTTCATTTATTTCTAGGTCTTAGTGCAGAGTGATTAAGGATGTGAACTCTGGAATCTATCTTAGATGTGAGATTTGTGGCTACTTACTTTCAGAACCCAGGTTCTTCATTACTACAGTAGGGTTAGTAACAATATCTACCTCATATGGTTAGAAGAGAATGTGGCACACGCTGAGAACCCAGACTCTTAAGTTTAAACAAAGAAAAATGAAAGAAAAAATGAACTATTTAAGACTATTTGGCCTTCTAATTTGCCTACAACTGGGGGTTTTACTGCAGGCAGACCTTTCTTTGAGTCTTGGGGACCAATGAAGAACTCTTTATGACAAATAAAGGATCACAATAAGTCATTCCTAAACTTTAATATTCTTGTTTTCTCCCTTATTCTTTCTGTGTGAGCTCTATATGATATCTAAATGTTTGCTTATCTTGTAAACCTTGCAACTTAATATGATGTTTGGCAAACAACAAAATTGTTGAATTGAATATTCATTAAGGCAGAAGAGATTTTTTTAATTTTAATTTTTTGTCTTTACAAAAACAGTACCTATTGCAAATTTACAGATTGATTTAAAGAGAATTGGAAGTTTCCAGTCTTATCTGTCACACAGATGGATTTTCATTTATGTGATATGTTATTTATGGTTGGCATTTATTCACTCTAACTACTCTAACACCACTTATGCACCCTTTACAACTAGCACTAGGATATGACATAGCCAGTTTCACTATGGACATAGTTATTGCCAATTGTTGTAATGTTGATATGGAAAAAGCAACTACTGTATTCAGCAACTGTTCCAGTAAAGCATTCCCCAGCTGTCTGGGAGTCACAATCCATAGTCTTAAATAGATGTATCTGTCATCAGTTTTATTAGCTTCGAGCTATATGTGTCATCTGTTGGTTTTGGATGTGGAAACTGGTGTGGGCAAATGTTCTTCTCAAAATATATATTTTAAAACACATGCAATTACTTGTGTATTAATATCATTTCACAAATTCAGAATCCACAAATAATTTGTTTTAATTATATAGTTCATTTATTTTATTTTCATTTCATATTTCAGAGTCTACTCATGATAGTTAGAAATGTAGAAGAGGTGTTTTGGCCTCACATCCTTCCTTAGTTGCCTCTGAGGGTATGCTTCCTGGAGATTTTCAGTGGAAGTATAGAAAGCCTTAAACTACTGGGGAATCTGTATTTCTGTCAAAATGAGAGATTAACGTATGTGCAATCAATTTAATTTATTCAAAGCACTATAAACACAGATATGCTAACTTGAAATAAATATAGAAAACAAAGTGTAAAAAGAGGAGAAAAGTCATATTAAAATGATTTGACACAGGAAATGTAAGAAGGCACTAAGCTGTGAACTCCTAGTTCACAAGAGCAATGACTCCCAGTTTAGTACTCCTTAGGGAAGAATAAGGAAAAGCAGTCAGGACCTGGGCAAGTCTTAGCTCTCAGTTAATCAAAGCAGCTCTGCATAAACCTGTTTTTTATTTTGGGAGAATATTCAAGCTTTAGAGAGACCACAGTCTCTAGGTCTTGGTTATTATTGTTTTGTAATATGATAAAATGATTGATCTAATCTGAAGACTCAGAGTTTCAATGTTAAAACAATATTTTTTCCCCTAGCTTAGAGTACTGAGAGTAATTTTAAAGCTATAGAATAAAAAAAATTGTTTAGCAAATGCAAAGGCATATACAGTGACACCTACCTATTTCCATAGTCGTCTCTAATTGTCTCAAGTCCAGGGCACAACACTGAAGTATGATCCTGTAAAATAATTACACATGGAGGTGCATTGATATGATATAGGTGTGTCATTTCTAGTGATCAACATGTAGTTTATAGATTTAGAAGAGTAATTAGAATAAAGTTTTATTTTATGTTAGTTTTATTATTTGAAGATTTATTTTATTAATGTTTTATTGATTTTTGAAAAGACAATATATGCGATAAAATCTACAAAATGGATGGTAAAGGTCTCTGTCTCCACTGTGTCCTTTAGTTTTTCTTAACACAGTCACTATTAACTAGCTACTCATGTACCTTCCAGAGCTATGAAAGGAAACATTTGATATATTTCCACTTTTGGGGTAAGAGGCATGCATGTATAAACAGTAAATGAGTGTTGGGTGAGTGATTTCAACAAGTATTTTAGTAGCTCAAAAGGACTAGAGAAGTTTTCGCTAGTTTGCTTAGGGAAGCCCGTGCAGGGAGATCATATTTGAACTAATTTTGCAGTATATTGAAAGTTTTTGGACTTATAGGGAGTTTAGAAATTTAAAATTTTCCCTCCAATTTTCAGATTTTATAGAGAATTGAGACATCAGACACAGATATGTATCAGTTATATGCCTGATAAAACAATTAGAGAAAATGTTTTTTACTTTTACAGTAAAACAGTTTACAAATTCTCTCCCCCTCAACTCCCTTTCCCAGTTTTGTTTTAGGACAGCCTCAGGAGCTATAAGTTGAGTCTACAGAGCACATTGTCCCAGAAAGGACATCTTTTTTGAATCTAGGGCACAGAAACAAGGATAAAGGGGTAGGATTACCTATTATTTAATCTGGTTGAGAACACAGATCGATAGACGTTATATATTGTCATATAACTCATTTTCTATCTTTCATTAAGAATAAGAAAGAGGTGAGGCCAGATGTGTTCCTAAGACAGTGTTCCTTCTTTGTGGAAACATGAGATGAGCAGAAAGGAAATTCCTTAATCCTTCCTTACAAAAAATGCAGGTAATCTGCAGAAATTATTTAACAACAGAAAGAAGTTCTTCTGGGTCAAAAGCAAAACGAGTAAGACATGATGATTAACTAACTAGTAATAGTACTATCCAATGGTAGAAAAAAATGAATATAGATAAGTTATAAGGTCAAATCAAGGGCACAGAGATACAAATTTGCTAAATTGGAGAGAGAGACAGCCAACACAGAGATGGGAGAGAGTGGTTGGTAAACACTTAACAGGTCAGGAGTGAGAGGAGGGGAAGCGGTAGTTTATACTGTCTGCTGATTTCTGTGATATAAATATACTCACTATGCCCTATAGTGGGTATATTATAAATATACACACTATACCTATTAGCTATCAACATGACATACCTGAACACAGAGCTGAGAAGAGATGTGCACAGTTGGTCTCATGAACAGATCCAAGCCAGTTCCAGCACACCCAGGGAGGAGGAAATACTGAAGTGTGAAGACTTGAGTGCTTTGGGAATGTTAGTGGTGTTTTTTGGCAGTAGGATGGGTGTTTTAGTCAGCTTTTTCACTGCTGTGGCTCAAAGATCTGACAAGAACAATCAGAGGAGGAAAAGTTTATTTGGGGGCTCATAGTTTCAGAGGTCTCGGTCCATAGAAGCCTGACTCCATTCCTCTGGGGTATGAGGTGAGGCAGAACATCACTGTAGAAGAGTGTGGTGAAGCAAGGTGACTCAGGACAGTGCAACATGAAACAGGGACCTACCTCTTCCAGCCATACCCTACCTGATTTCAATTACCACTCAGTTAATCCCTATCAGGAAATTAATTCAATGATTGTGTTAAGGTTCTCATAACCTAATCATTTCACACCTAAACCTTTTTGCATTGTCTCACACATGAGCTTCTGGGGGACACCTTATATCCAAACCATAACAGGTGGGACTGGTGCACCTCCATATAGGTCAGTATTTCCAAAATACATCACATTGAGACCTGAATGTTATAGGAAGCCACTTGGTAGCTATATTGGGTAATAACAGCCTCAATCAACCAGAACAGTTTCATTTTTTATCTGTTACCCTCTGCCTAAAAAAGTACCTAAAGCCACAAACTGGTTTTTGGTTTTTTCCTTGTTTATTATTGCATTTTAAGCACTATCCTAGAAAGTAGTGATCACTGTGTAATTTTTTTAAAAAATGACTTGCTTATAATACTAAAAAAAAAAAGAAAGAAAAGGGAAAAATATCCCCTGAAAAGAGGATATAATTATTTGACATATAGAGATTATTTATTCCTAGGAGTCTGAGAAAACTATGAAGCCACACATTTTCTGGTTATTCAAAGTTGGAAACAAAATACTGACCCGTTTTTGTAAATGCAAACTAAAGTCACTCTAAATACCTGTCTGGATGACCAGTTGGCTTCTTTACTGCATTTGTTATGCAAAATACAATTTATTATCAGCAACAGATAGAACATTGCTAATCCAAACACTTGAAATCCTAAATGCTCTAAAGTCTAAAACTTTTTGAGTGGTGACATGGTGCCACAAAAGGAAAATTTCACACCTGATTTGTGATGGGTTGCAGTCAAAATATAAGGGCATAATGTACAGTTTACTTAGCCTCCCCAAGAGAGAAAAACAAACAAACAAACAAACAACAACAACAAAAAACCTCTCAGTCCCCTCAGCTGCTGAAAACTTTAATGTCCACAATTATTAAAAATGTCATATAAAATTACATTCATTAAAAAACTTCTTCACAGCAAAGGAAACAATCAAGAACATGGAGAGAGAGAGCCTACAGAATGGGAGGAAGTCTTTGCCACCTGCACTTCAGATAGAGCATTAATCTCCAGGATATATGAAGAACTCAAAAAATTAATATCAAAATAAAAACAAATAACCCAATCAATAAATGGACAAAGGAACTGAACAGGCACTTCACAGAAGAAGAAATATGAATGGTTAACAAATATATGAAAAAATGTTCAATATTTCTAGTATTTAAAGAAATGTAAATTAAAAATACACTGAGATTCTATCTCACTCCAGTCAGAATGACAATTATCAAGAATACAAGTAACAGTAAATGTTGGCAAGGATGTGGGGGAAAATGTTCACTCATACATTGCTGATGGGACTGCAAATTGGTGTGATTAATTTGGACAGAAGTATAGAGATTCCTTGGAATGGAATTACCATTTGACCCATTATCCATTTCCTTAGTATATACCCAAAGGACTTAAAATTAACATATTATAGTGATGCTGCCACATCAATGTTTATAGCAGATCAAGTAACAATAACTAAACTATGAAACCAATGAAGGTGCCCTTCAACAGATGAATGGATAAAGAAAATGTATATATACATAATACAATATTACTCAGCCATAAAGAAGAATAAAATTATAGCATTTCCTGGTAAATGGATGGAACTGGAGATTATCATGCTAAGTGAAATAAGTCAATCCCCCAAAACCAAAGGCTGAATATTCTCCTTGATAGGTGGATACTAACACACGAAGTTAATTGTATTAGACAAAGGGGAATAAAGGGAAGGGAGGGTTATGGGAATGGGAAAGACAGTAGAATGTATCAGACATAACTTTCCTATGTTCATGTATGAATACATGACCAGTATAAATCATGTACAACCACAAGAATGGGATCCTAATTAGAATAAGCTATATTCCATGTATGTATAATATGTCAAAATATACTCTACTGGCATGTTTATCTAAAAAGAACAAATAAAGAATAAAATTAAAAATTTTAAAAAGATTACCTTCATTATATGTATATTATCCATTCCTATGTAACACTTAAAAGAATTTCTTGTTTAGACTTGGAATCCCATCCCTAAGATATCTCATTATGTATATGCAAATATTACAAAATCTGAAAAAAATCTGAAATTCAAAACACTTTTGATCTCAAACATTTTGGATAAGGGCTGCACAATCTAGAAATGCTAATGGCTCCAAGTGTCTATCTCTGGCTTAACTGTCTCTCTTCTTGGCCTTTAGAATCATTTTCCAATTACCCATTGGATATCTTTTATGTTCAGCAGGGATTTATGCTTAATAAATCCAACACCAAGTTCATCCTGCCCTGTCCTGAAACACATACATTTCTGAATTCCCTGTCTCATGAATGGAATCATTTTCTGCCCAACCATGAAGAAGATAACACCAAGATAAACATGTGAATTATCCTATAAGATGTCTCCTCTCCCATAACTGCTGAGTATCAAATACTACCAATTTATCCACACAATACTTGTCAAATAAATCCTATTTTCTATTTCCTTATTTGTATGTCTTTAATTCAGGCTTTCAAGTTTGTATTGTAGTAATATTCTTATTGTTTATATACATTTTTGCTATTTATTTCCAGGATTTTATGAGTTATTTTACCAAATATAGTTTGTATAACATCACAGTCATTGATAACTACTCAAGGTAAACACATGGACCTCAAAAATCCTATAAGGTATCTTGTCAGAATTTCACCTTATTGCCATAGTTTGTATGGCTCTTTATGCTCTGTTCACAGCCTAGTATTTCAATTTTCATCTGAAAATGCTTCCTCCAGCATAAGTAAAGATGTTTAAAAAAAAAAAACCAAAAAAACATGAGTCTGCCCCTTCTCAGCCACAGCTCAAGGCAGACATTGCAAATTACCCACGAACTTTTCACATGGAATAAGAATATAGATTCAGAATTCTCATCAATCGGTCATAGCTTTCAAGCAGCTACCTCATGGGAATTTGTTCATGAAATGAAGCATACTGTGTGTGACAGACCATTTATACTTTATCTCACTATAACCATACTTATAATTTCAGGAACACACTGAGTGTGTTTATGCCATCCTGCCTTTGAACATGTTGTTCCCGTTACCTGAATTCTCTTCTCCTTTTCTAATTTCCTTTCCTGCTATTCAGGTAAATTGATATTTTATCTTTCAATGTTTTTTTTCTCATGTCTCGCTTTTTCTTTGACATTTCCATGACTTTATGTCATACCTCTTCCACCCCAAGGAAACTAAACTCTTTCTCCTTTGTGCATTGTAATTGTTTACATGCTAACTACTTAACTAGACTATAAGGGAAATTTTGCTCAAAGAAAAAGTTTCAAAATGAACTCTATTTTCCTAGCACTTAATGTACTCCTTAGGGCACAGAAGTTCATAAAAAATGATTCTAAAATTATTAAAATACAAAAAAGCATACTTAAAAACCTGCCACTAGCATATCCCTCTACTCCCAATTCAGCTCCTCAGACCAATTAGTTTTAGATTTGTTAAAGAGGAGAACAAAAGCCAGTTCCAACTTCAGTCCCCATGATGACTTTACCACCAGTTTAAAAAAAGATAAATAGTTCAGTACGTCCTACAATGAATTAAAAACTGGTTAATTACCAAAGCTTTCAAGCCCCAAAAGATGAGTGGAATCCAATCTGTCAATAAGACTGTCCTTGCTCAATAACAATAGGAACTAGTTAGAAATATAACCCTAAATCCCTTTATTCTTTCTTTTCATGTCTTTAAAAAAAAGGTAACATGATATGGAAAACATTTTTAGATAAGAAAAAAAATATATGAATCCTGGGAAGGTATATATAATATGTATGTATAATGCTATGTCAACATAGAATTTTCTCATAAACTTGAGAATTATAAAACATCATTCTGAGTATTTTATATAATTACTATTTTAATAGTGATGAGAAACATACATTTGAAAAACAATATGGGTACAATATGCTTTCTCTAATGTCTCCTCTCAGAATGTGACTAGTGTGCTTGGAGGAAATCCATGTAATGTTAGACCATAAAGTTGTCAACACAGCAAGAGGATTTTCCTCACCCAATTTAAGGTTGCCAGATAATGGGTTTAAACTTGGCTATGTGGACAAATGAAGAGCTCTGTCCATATTCAGAATGATTATTGTCTTTGATTTCCTGTCCTACATCACTGACAACAATATTCTTAGGTATTAACCAGTAACACATCCTATGTTTACATATATTACAATATGGTCTTTCCCTATTTCTATTCTCCTTCTAAGACTCATACATTTTATTCTATATTATTCCCACTTTTCTTAAACCAGAAGTTGTGTTCATGTACCCCTAGAACTGCATGTAAAATATTCTACATATGTGCACATTTCCTTGGGAAATGATGCAGTTTTATTAATTTTTAAAAAGATTTTATGTTAAAAAACATGAGAAACTGCTCCAATAAAAGTTGTCTTCCTCTCAGTATTCCCTCCTGAATAATGTTCTTTTTTTTATCTGCTCTGTATGTACAACCTCTACAACTCTGAGAGTTTAATTTCCCATTTACATTTGGATGATATCCTGACACAGAGCCAACAGCTGTCATACACAAACTCACTCTTGGGTTCCAGGTCTATATTTCCAAATGTTACTGAACTGACTCCTTAAGTACATAATGAAATCCCCAAATATTGATTGAAGGCCCTCACTGCATTTGACACTCGAGAGACAAGGCAGTCTCTGCCTAAAAAGACATTTTTATGTAACTATGATTTCTGGTCACATAACATATGCTAGGAATTGTGCTAAAGATTTTACCTGCATTATGTCATCCTTACAACATCTGTGAGTTTTACAGATGAGGAAGCTAAGTTTCAGGGAGATTATATAACCTTATTACCTACTTACTCAGTCAGAAGGACTGAATTTGAATTGATTTTGTCTGTCTCTAGGGTCTGAGAGGTTTCACTGCCTCTCTCATAATAGCAATTCACAGTTGGAAGCAGCTCATTGCAATGATATACACACTATGGTAAACACAGGATCGTGTCCTACTTGGAAACCCTCTATGATATCTTTAGTCCTACTTATAATTAGGCCTCAACATACCTCTCAGTCCCCAGTTGCCAGCACATTCCCCATCTCATTTTAACATCTAGTTATACAATACAAAGGAAAATTGTTCTATGGAGGAAATGGTTAAGGTGATATTTTCTAGTTTGCTTGCTTGGCATAAGAATTAATTTGTACAGAAATGAAATTTCAGAAAAGACATAACAAAATTCAGGAAAACAGCTGGAATAAGTATGTGAAAACTAGTGACAATATGTTTGAAATAAAAGATGACAACAATTAATATTGGAGGGTGCCAATGCACCTCAATGGAAGAAAAAAAATGATCTTTTCAATGGAAGTTTTGGGAAAACTGGATAGCTGTACACACACAAAAAAAAAATAAAATTAGACCCTTACCTCACAAAATTTACAAAAATTAACACAAGGTAGATAAAATATCTAAATGTAAAAACTAGAACTATACAGCCCTTGGAAGAAAATATACTGATCTCAGATTTGACATGCTTTCTAAGATATTATAATAAAAGTATAAGCAACAAAAGATAAACTAGATAATTTGGCTTTTGTTAAAATTTAAAATTTCTGTGCTTCAAAAGATACTATCCAGAAAGTGAAAAGATAAACTACAGAATGGAAGGAAATATTTCAAATGATATATTTAAAAGTATAGGGGCTGGGGTTGTAACTTAGTGATACGGTGCTTGTCTAGCATGTATGAGGCACTGGGTTCAATCCTCAGCACCACATAGAAATAAATTAGTTAATTAACAAACAAATAAAGATATTTTTTTAGAAAGTCTAGTACCCCAAATATATTGAAGATTCCTACTACTGAATAATAAAATAACTCTACTTAAACATGGGCAAAGGATTTGAAAAAGCTCTTCTCCAAAGAAGATGTAAGAATGGGCAATAAATATGAATAGATGCTTAGGTCATTAGTCATTAGGGAGATGAAATTCAAAATCCTAATAAAATATCACTTCATACTCATTAAAATGACTTCAATACAAAAGAAAAACAATGATGAAATCTTGGCAAGGATGTAGATAAATCAAAACCCTCATATATCATTGATGGGAATGTAAAATGGAGCAGCTACTTGGAAAACAGTTTGACAGTTCCTCAAAAAGTTAGACATAGAGTTGTCATATAACCCAGCAACTTCACTCCTAGATATATATTTATGAAAATGAAAACAAAAATCCATAAAACTTGAAGATTAAGACTCATAACAGCATTATCATAATAGCTCAAAGAAGAAATGACTCAATTATCCATTAACTGATTTAATAGACAGTATGTAAACTATCAACACAATGAAATATTATTCAGTCATATAACAAAAGAATGAAGTCCTGATATGTGCTATGACATGGTTGAACTTTGAAAACATTATCATAAGTAAAAGAAGCTAATCACAAAAGTCAAATATTGTATGATTCCACTTATATGAAATTTCCTACACAGGCAAATCCATGTGAGCAAAAAGTAGATTCGGCAGTTTCCAAGAAATGACAGAGGGGGAATGTGGACTGATTGATAATTTCTATGGCATTTCTTTTGGACATGATGAAAGTATTATGGAATTAAATAATATCAATTATTTTATAACTTTGTGAATATACTGAAAACAACTGAATTGTCTCTTTTAAAATGGCAAATTTTTGTGGCACAGGAATTTTATTTACATTTTTTAAAAAATACCTGTTTCATAGGGTTAATGTAACACAAGCTGAGAGGCAGAGAACCTTTGATAAACATCAATCCTCAAATATTTAAAGAACCAAGTATAAAAGACGGCTTTTATTTAGTTTCGAAAATTTTAAATAATTAATTTTATTAGTTAATAGTATATGGAAAGTGGTTGAAAATGTAATAAAACTTTTTTTGAATACTTCCTATAGGGCTAATGACACAAAAGAAAGATATTGGACCACATTAGTCACATTTTCCTGACTAGGACAATTGCTGCTAATGTTATTACACCAAGCTGATTATATTCATTTTAAGCATCACTACCATAACACACCTAGAGATGGACACAGCACCCTATCCAACAGTTGAGTAAACTAATTACTAAATTTCTGTTATGACTATGTTGGTTGCTATGCCACATAACAGATATTTAAAAAATACAATGCAAGCACAATAATAATGTCAGTGTTTTGTATCATCATTAGTGGAGCCACTACCTGAAGCAAAAAAAAAAAAAGTTTAGTGTTATTAGAATTAAATTATGGCAGCTTATGATCTTTTCACAAATGCAATAAGTACTAGTGAGCTTTTAAATTTAAATGTAGTACAGCACACTGTTAAAGTCACCTTATGTCATAAGGAGTGTAGGCAGCTGCATTCTTGAAAAATGTACATGTTGCCCTAAAGGTTTAATGTGCCCTTGTCCAAAAGAGAATACAATATTAATATCATTCTGATGACAAGTTGATTCATTGCAAACAAAGGTAACTTAGGTGCAATAGTTTTAGGAGATCCTGTTCCCTATGTTATGCATTTCTAAGGAATAAATCTTTCTCAAGAATATCAGTTCAAAGGGTATTTAATAAGTTCATCAAAGTATAATGATGAAGAAGAAAAACCAGTGTTATACAGTTTATTGGGGGGGGCATATTCTGTAAATGCCAAAATCATAGAAGACTATTATCACACAATGATCCACAAAGTTTTAGTTTTATAAAAAATGAGAAATAAAATATAAGCACATCCAATCTCCTGAAACAATCTGTCTCATTCACATTTCCAGGTTTAAATTTGGTTCTCTTATGTTGGGCAGTCACAATACAAGGAAAAGAAACAAAAAGAAAGAAGGAATGAAGGAAGAGAGGGAAGAAGAGAGAAAAAAACAATAAAAGAGGAAAAAAAGAACAGAAGAAATAAAACAAAAACCATATGAGGAAAAACTAAAGGAAACAGACTGAGGCAGTGTATTAAAAAACAGCATTAGCAAATGTAAAATAGTTCACAGGTGACTTTTCCTTCCCAATCCAATAGCTAATGTCTGTTTTGGCAGGTTTCCAGTATATAACCAAGCTGGATAGAAAGGTCTGTATTCTCTCCAAGACTGAGATGCAGCTAGATATATAGTATACAACTTCTTTATTCTCCTTCATTCTTTAGACACTACTCTAAAAGTACTTTTACAATAATGAGTATAATAGACATTTAAAGGGAGTTTTTTTTTTTTTAATTTTTGTGGAACTAAAAATCCCTAAAATGTAAGAAATAAGATTGAGAGGGTCCCATAGGCATTTGCCACCCACATTCCCTACTCCAACTATGGCACACAAGTTGGCCCATCCTCCTGGTTCTCTGTGTGTTTGGGGGCAAGACTCATCATTTCTTCCTTCATAAGATTTCCTTGTGATTCGGGGAAGCTGCTGTGTCGAGGATGTGATCTTCCCTTCTGTCCTCCATAGCAGGTACTAGCTTTCTTTCTTTGGGAGTTGGTGGGACTCTCTCTGATGTAGTTCCAGATTGCCTGCAGGATCCAGCTGTCACCACACTCCTGCTGGGCTCTTTGCTCTATCCTATCCTGTTTCCCTCTTTCCAAAAGCACTACCTCAACCAAGCTTTTAGGAATCTGTCCTAAAACACCAAGAAAATAATGTTCCTGTCACAGACACTTTAGAAATTGTAATTGTTTCTGGAAAATATGTTTTTAAAATGTATTCATCTCAGCATATTCTTTGGGTTTGAAGTAGCTTTGTTGGCTTCTAAGATATGAGCTAAAATCACATGAAATCTGAATCAGAACTAAATATACCAGCAGAAAAATTTAAGTAATTAAATAATGTTTTCTTGTACCTTTAAACATGTTGATCAAGACTTGCTTTCACTGCCTTTAGAACTTTCCCTAATTTCCTCTCACCTTCTCAAGCCTTGTTGGCTGGGGAAATGCTTACCCTTCAGGGATTGGTTTTCACTTCTGGACCCCTGAAGTTAGCTAGGACATCCTTCTTAGGGGCTTACAGAGTGCCTCCTACTTACATCATGCTGGACTGTCACACTTCCTGGTGATTCTGAGCTCCCTCATCCCATCCTTTGCAAAAAAAAAAAAAAAAAGAAAAGAAAAGAAAAAAAGTTTTAGTTGGATAAAAAATAAAATTTACCAGGTTTAAAAAAAAAACTGGTATAAAAATATTTTCTGAAAGCTAGGCAAAGACTAGATCTTTTTTCTATGCTATCTCCATTTTCAGCATAGTGCCTACACACTGTAGGTACTGAAATATTTGTTGAATGAATGCTTCCTTTATGTCTATAAAGTGAATATTATACTGTATACTTAATGTAATATTCTGGTTTGAGTCTATAAACAAAATTACATAGATCAAAGAAATAAAATGTTTTCCCATTTTGAATTATAAGTTATATAACTTGCTATTGACACCTGAAAAAGAGACACTATTGTTGAGAAAACTTGGGAGTGACCATAGCACAAAATAAAATAACATGAATGTAATTTTTAGGACATTTAACATCAAGAATAAAATATTCAGGCTATGTTTGGAGTAAGTATATAAACTTAAAGCAACACATATTGATTAAGAACTTCATATTTCACCAGCACATTTTTCAATTACCTGTGAAACATGGATTATTAATGAAAAAAGTCATAAATGATATAAGATAAAATCTAAATTAATGTGAAAAATATATGGCACATGCAAGTATTTTTTGAGATGGATCTTATAGGATGTGTGCAATTTGAATAAATGGAGCATAAGTTTTCTCATTAAACATGAGAAAGAGTGAAGTATGGATTTGACATATGTAGTAAATCATAAGAAAATTGGTCTCATTTAAGTGGAGGACATGGGTTAGGGGATGGAAAAGATAAAAATTAGACAAATAAAGTTAGGAAGAAAGGACATTGTTGAGATAAAAGTGGCATGTTTACTGAGAACAAAGTTTCAGAACAGTGGTTCTGCTAGTATTTAAAATGAGATGGGGAAATTGGAGGTAAATCTGAAAGTTAGGAGCTATTTCATTAAAGTTAGAATTTGTCAGTAATAACAGATGAAATCATGAAATAGAGTTATATGATGGAACTTTGTACATATGGAAGTAAATAAGCTTTCATATACAGAGCACTGGAAGATTCAATGTGGTTTATTCATATATATATATATATATATACACACATATATATATATACACATATATATATACACATACATATATATGTACACACACACACATATATATATACACACATACACATACACACACGTATACATGTACAATGATATTAGAAAGTAATGAGTAATCCATGTAATTTTCTTACTTTCTAAATTCACCTACTGAGAATTGGAGATTAAAGTGAATTTAAGTAAATTGAAGTCCTGAGATATCAAAAGTTAGAAAGTTAGATATCTAATTATATACATAAATCACCAGAGAGTCTCCTGGGGGAGGGGGAAAGGATGGACCCTTTTAGGAGAGGCAGAATAAAAGAGTCTTTTCACATCTAAAGTGCATAGAAGAAGCCACAGGAAGAATGGAGACAGGAGTCAGGAGCCAGGTCAAAACGGAAAAGCAAGTCAAAAATAATTGATTGGAAGAGTTTTGGTGTCTTAGTGGTGACTGGGCACATGGGCTGTTGTAAAAGTAAAATGTCTATTGGTTCCATTGACACAACAACAAATACTTAGAAATAAGAAAGTGATAGAAGGAAAAGGAGGTTAATTTATTTCTTTATAAAGTATGAAGTAGAACACAGAACAAAACTTCTCAATCTGTTGAAAACCTTGAAGTATGTCAATTCACTTCCATTTAAAGAATTAGCCATGGTACTTCTAATTATAACCATCCCCAAAAAGTAAACAATAAGAGTAAAATATAAAGTCGAACTGGAAACTGTCCATTTCAGTGATAAGAAGTATATCCTAATGAATACAAACTCACGAATATCCATCTTTCAAAAGAGCAAGCAAAATTAAATATAGTTATTTGCTCTTCTCAAAGCCCTTGTAAGGTAAGACAGAAATTTGCTTATGTGTGTCAACCAGGGTTCAGTAGGAAACAGAATAAGCTCCAGGTATTTTAAGTAGACAGAGATTTACTACAGGGAATTAAAAGCTTATAAAATAATTAGAAAGGCTATAGATAGAGGCTCTAGTCTGGGCATCCAGGAATGTTTCCACAACCCTGTAGAATTTATTAGGGAAACTATTATTTCTGCTTCCATCAGAAGGGTGAAAAATCCAGAAGTCACTATGGTATTTACTGGAAAACACAGGGAATCATCACTGCTGTCACCCCAAGATCTTCTCAAAACCCTGCAATTAGCACTTCCATGATGGAACATATCACAAAAGCACTTACCATGCTTCTACAATCTCAGCAGAAAACAATGGAAACAGCAGGAGATGACAGCCACTTGACTTTTGCCTTGGAATCTTAACAAATGTCTCTAATTGGCTGAGCCTAATTTGCATTTGATAGTTTAATGACATGGAAATCTGGGAAATGTTTTCCAGCCTCTGCAGCACAGAAATACACACTGTAAAGATGTGAGAATGGTTACCAATTGGCCTTATCCATCACAGGAAGATTCAAAGATTTTGGAAATTTCTTATTCAAGGTCACAGAACTTGCAAGTGCTAGAGCAACAATCCGGGATTCAAAGATGTTGGCCACTTGCCCAGTGCTCTTTCCACTACATCAGTCTACAGCACTGATTACTCTCTGAAGACATTTGCCAAAGGAGACATATTTTCAAATCTTGTGCTAATTATATTTTTCACTGAAGCATTAATTCAGGCATCTGTGAATATTGTTACCTTTTAGTCTCATGTCAAACCTACTTCTTCTTCCAAACTCAGACTTAATCTTATTTTACAGTACTTACAGTTAAACCAACACTGCTAGGGTTTAATACCTTTGAGTATTTTTCTCAGCAGGATTGCTGCTTAATCCATTTAATGTCAGCACAACACAAACCTTCTTATTAAAATGGGGGAAAGGACATTATTAGAGGCTGCATTAGTGGCTTTCCTTCTCCTGGGTAAAGCTACCAATATGGCAATATTTGTACCCTTTTCTTTATCTTAATTTATCTTTTCTGCTAAGCATATACAGAAAAAATATTTAAATGTAAAGATCTGAGATGTCAAATTATCTTGAATTTTAATCATACATAAAAGAAAACCAGAATGGAGGCTCTTTCAAGCAAATCTTCCTAGATATTTAGTTTCATGCTGAAATAAAAAACACAGCATATGCAAAGAAAATACTTGAATAAAATGGAAAATTTAACGCATCAGTAATATCTGATTCATGCTCAATTACATAATAATTTCCATTTCAAATGTGATTTCAAATAACTTTGGGGAAATCTTTTACATGTACATTTAATGATCAAATATAAACATTCCTAATCTATACCTTAAAATAAAAATGTAAATTATTGCATACTTTTCTTTTTAGACTTAAGTAACAGTTCTAGGTTAAAAATTCAAGAGGTGATTAAATTCATATAAAGGAATAAAAGAAGGGCAGATACAACCACTATAAGTAGTTATGAAAGATTCATTTGCTCTTTTTAAAAAACGAAATAATGAGAGTTGTTGGCAGAAGTAAAGATAGTAGTTTTGTATTAAGAGTATACAGAAAAGAATACACAATAAACAATATATTGTTCTTAAGGATCAAATGATGAAGATCAAATTACCTAAGTCTTGTATAGTTTAGGTTATATCAATATCATAGATAGTTCTCTCTACATATTTTAGATAGAGAATTTTAAGTTTATAACATTTGGATACATTTTTAAGTCAAAAGGAACTTTTTCTATTCTGCATATAAATAGTGAAGATTGTGATTATCCCAGAGAGAAGTTTAGGGAAATTGCAAGAAAAAACAATTCAGCCTGAGGAAAATCTGAACATTCCTATTTCAGGAGCTCACCTTTTTTTTTTTTTTTTTTTTTTTACTTATAGGTGGACACAGTATCTTTATTTTATTTTTATCTGGTGCTGAGGATCGAATCCAGTGCCTCACATATGATAGATGGGTACTCTATCTCTGACCTACAAACCCAGCCCAGGACCTCACCTTTTTTATAAGGAACTAGTGTTTTCATTCCTAAAAGATATTATATACATTATACATGTGTGCATTTGTGTGTTAATATGCACACACATAAATGTGGAAATGTGTTAAAGAGATCACAAGACATAAGAAGTTTTCCTATTTTTTTATGTAGGTAATACAACCATAAGTTCAATTTAACTTTTAAATTTGAATTAGAAAATAAATAAATAAATATTACAATAGCATAACATTAATTTTTTTCTTTGAAAATTTTTCACAGTCAAGTCTACTCTATTATTTGGTAAATGGTCTGGATAGTATCATTTTACAAATAGGTCAGTATTCTATCAAAACTGATCAGAAACCATAAGCTGTAAATTCATAGAAGCTAAAGAAAACTTGATGATGATGATTTTTATATATGTGTATATACATGATTTTACCTATATGTGAATATATATATTTATACACACACACACATACACACACACACACATATAAGATCTTTCTACATGCTTTATAAATTTGCTTTAAGATGGTCTGTTATACTTAAGTGTCAAAAACATTACTTTTATTATGCTTTAAGTAGATGAAGTTTAGGTTGGGATTCTTTATATTATAAAATATTTACTTCTTCAGATACTATACTACCTCTTATCAATTGTAGAACTAATTAAAATTTATAACATTTGACATTCCTTCTGTACTTTTTTTTCTTATTCAGTATACACTAAGAATAAATTTAGAAAATATGGAAAATCAAATATTAAAGTTCTGTAGTGATAATATATTTGCCACTTATTTCTTTTCCTGAGCACAATTAATATAGAAATTAGCAATGCAGAATTTGGGCATTACTTGCTTAAAAAGTCATTGTGGGGCTGGGATTGTGGCTCAACAGTAGAGCGATCATCTCACATGTGTGGGGGGGCCCTGGGTTCGATCCTCAGCACCACATAAATAAAATAAAGGTATTGTGTCCACCTACAACTAAAATAATTTTTTTTTATAAAACAAGCCATTGCTATTACTTATAACAAAATTATCCCTTATTATTTTAGTCACTAAACTATATAGTTTCCCAATAATATTTAAACAAATTGCTAGAGACTTGACCCTTAAAATGTAATGACATCGAGAGCTTTAAATAATATAATATTTTACTTTTAGTACTGATATATTTTTCTCCTCTTTGGGAGTTTGTTAAAAGGTGAGGAAAGAGCTATTAATTTTCATCTATTCAGTACTGTTTCATGCACTGCTGGAAAAAAATGCCTTCCTTAGATAGATGGATAATGACGATACTTAGTAATAAAGACTGAAAGCTTCTGTGTCTGAAAACCACAACCTCCTTTATTATTGTTTAATACCTTGAATATGAACAAACTGACTTTTTAATCTGCTGTATCTAAGTCTGTTTCCTTTATTAATTTTTCATGCAGGGCATGTTTATAGATACTTCAGGAAATTCTTTCAATGTCAACATTTCATGCCCTAAAATAGACAAATTCTATAATTGAAACAAAATGGTTTGGGGGATTGTGTTATCCTATACTGACTTCCATTTTCTCATCATTTTGTTAATGTAGTTTTTGCTGAAGTTAACATTTGTTTCTGCTCTTCGAGAGTAACTCAAAAGAGTCAAAGTTTGCATTTTATTTCTTTTGTATATTTTATATATACAGTCAAAGCACTTAAGCATTTGGATTGGTGTTTTTCTAAAAGCAGGTATCTTGGCTTTTTTTTCTGGTGCTTTGCTTTAAAATGTCATATACAAAGTTCGGCATAGATATGAGCTTTAACAACGTGTATTTAAATAATTAAATAATAAAGAAAAAAAATGATATACAAATAGCTAAAAAATGAAATATTTAAAAAAACTGGTTTCTGGAGTTTAGACAGGAATTATAAAATAGTCTACTTATTTCTTCAGATACTACTGTACTGCAAAATAATTATTTTATTTACATGACTTTTCCTTGAAACATATTTGCTTTATGTGATTCTTTTAAAAATTATTATTATTATTACTGCAGTCATTGCTGTGCTGGGAATTGAACCCAGGGTCTCATACAGACTAGGCAAGAACTCTGCCACTAAACTCCATCTGCTACCCTATGAGATGCTTAATATAGAGACTTGGATAACCAGAATGGATTTAACCCGAAGCAGTGACTAAAAGAATGTAAGAGAGTTGTCCAAGAACTTGGAATAAATTGAATGCTTTTAATACATCTCCATTAGAACTCCTTACTTCTGTAAAGGCAGATGGGAATTCTATCTATGATCAGGCAGGAAAGTCACTCAACTAACTAAAGTCTTAAGTTTTACAAGGGAAATTCTTACAGCTTGCTTTAGGAGGGAAGGGTGGAGAACATGTTGTTTTACAGGACACTCCACCCTCAACTACATCCCCTTGATTAAATATGTAACCAGATCTCCTTTATCATTATCAATTTACCAATCAGGTAATGGCAGATTTTTCTGATGCTTGGTAAACAGTTGGACTGAGGAGGTTCTAAAGATATTACTTATAGTACCTGTTTTGCAAAACTCTAAAGTGAAAATATTGAACTTGTAGTGCAAGTTAACATTTTTTTCCCAAAAGGTTAAAAAATATTATTTTAGTATATAAATCTGATAAATCCTGACTATTTAGGTATTATAAAGTCACAGAAAAGGTCAATGATGATTATATACAAAAATATTGGATAAAGGGGAAATTTCCCATGTATAAGAATAAGCCAAAAAATTGTAAGTTATTAGAAACTATTGGTATTTTATTATTTGTAACTGACTGTATAATACAGGAAAATAATCAGCACATGCCAGGCAAATTCTTGAAATGTACAACTAGACATATATTATTCATCCCACAAATCCTACAAAATGGAAAGTGTGGCTTCTAACTTTGTTCTCAGTTTGGGTAAGTACAGAAACTTCATTTGTGTATTCTTTTATTTATCTTCGATCTCTTTTCTGCATTTCCTGAGAATAAGGATCTTCTCCAAAATAACCATGATACCACTATCAGCTTAAGAATCCTAATTCCCAGGCTACAACCCAGACAAATCAAATCATGACATATATAGAGTCTGGGCAACTCTATTTTATAAAGCTTCTATGTGATTACAGTATGCAACACAGGAGGAGAACTACTGTCTACAGATTGATTAAATTTAAGTTAAACATTTTTCAAGAAAGAACACATTGTTGGGCAGTTTTAATACGCATACAAATGCACTAGTCCTTTAAAGTTTAGCAAATTTAAAATATAGATTTGAGATCAGCCTTTCATAGTAGTTTACATTTATTTAAAATTTGAAGAAATCAAATTAATATATTTGCTCTTTTAAAAATAATTGCATTTGATCTTCATTTAGCTTACTTTAAAATGCAGAAAATATTGTTATATCTACCAAAATACATTTTCTCTATAGTTAAATGACTTTAATATAAATTATATTTATATATCTTAACAAAATGCTAATAAATCAGATATGAATCTTAGCATATGAACAAAGTTTTCTTTATAAACTTTCCCATAATCAAAAATCACATTTACTAGAAAAAGAGTTCCAGAAAGTGAAAATCAAAATTTAAACTTATTGCATATTGATATTTAAGAAAATATTCCCTAAGTAAATGAAAATATTTTTGACTATTTCTATATTTTATTGCATATCCCTGTCACGATTAAGACTAAAATCAGTCTAAAACATCTTTACAAAATTCTTCAACATCTGTTAATTACTTACTTGTGGCTTCTGATGATGATATTATTGTAGAATATCTAAGCAAGACTGCATTAAGCATTTAGAACTAGCTCTTAGATATATTTGTCTATGTTAGAGTCATCAGTGCTAGAGACAAAACAACTGATAAGTAAAGTGGTTGTTTTTAAGGAATGAATTAAAACAGCTCACAGTGAAATAATATCATTTAGACTGGAATAGAAGTCAGAAGATCTGGATTATAGGCTTTATCTCCCTGGGCCGGAAGTATCTCACCTGTTAAATGAGGGAATTAGCTATTTCAAGGTTGCAAAACTGTCTTGGTTTGTGGTATTCTTAATGTCTCAGTAATTTTTTAATGGATACAGGCTTAAAAAATTACCTAATTAGTTTCATTTACTACATAGATAGGTGCAAACTCATGTATGTCCATCCTAACAATATCGTAGTTATTTTAAACAATAATACACATATATTTAATTTTATTTCATTCTTAATGTGATGTACACCTACACTGGACTCCGTACAAGGTTTCAAATCTTCAAATCAGATTTGAAACCAGCATTTCATTTCCTCTTTCATAGTAATTTCTCCTGGTACTTGTACTTCCTCACAACTTACAGAAACCCAGCTTCATGAATATCTAAAGGAATGCATGGCTATGATTTTTAAAATATTTGACAGCATGTAGTGGTACATGCCTGTAACCCCAGTGCCTCAGGAGGCTAAGACAGGAGGACTCCAAGTTCAATACCAGCTTCAGTGATTTAGCAAGGCCCTAAGTAACTTAGTGAGCCTCTGTCTCAAAATAAAAAGAAAAATTAAGTAAATGTAAACTACTATGAGGGGAATGTGGCTCAGTGGTAAAATGCCCCTGGGTTAAATATCCCAGTACCAATAAATAAATAAATAAATAAATAAATAAATAAATAAACACTTAATATAATTATAATGTGTGATCTAAGACATGAGCATGTAATCTAGAGCATGAGTTACAAAAGAATTCTGAGACCCAGGGGTAAGGAGCTGTAGGACTGAAGAGGACGAAAAAGTGATACATTTTATGTTATCTTCCAATAACCTTCCTTCCCCGCTTCATCTACAAAATGCCTACCCCTGCTTTAGGTCTCAGCTCAAGCTTCTTCAGAGAACTTCCCCTATTTCAAATCTACCTATTAAGCATGCTCAGATAATTCATCTTGCAGCAGCTAGTACAATTGCAATTATACACTTATTTATGTAGCTATTCTCATCTCTCTTATTACAATGTGAGTTCTAAAATGACAAGAACATGTCTGATATCACCATGTATCACACAATGTCTGGTATATTACAGGTGCTAAAATATTTTGCTCATCAAAATGAATGAATGCATATATATTGGGACAGAAAAGGTTTAGCAGTTGTTTTCCTTTATTCTAGACTTATAAGTATACTTATAAGCTGATACAAGTCCTAAAACATTTAGAAACCTATAGACATATAGCTGCATCTGAAACTTCAGAAGTTAAACTCATTTCACTAATTAAAAGAATGGCATTCTCTGGGTAAGGCAGTCAAGTGTGCATGAACCCTTATCAGCAAATTGTTAAAAGGAAACAATTATATTGCTACTAAAAATTGATCAGGGAAAACTTAGCAGATTTTTATGCCACAACTATATTTTGAGAACCATGTTCTGGTTCTTTTTTTTTTTTTTTTGCCTTAAACTGAAAGCTGGCTCTCCAGGAGGATATTATTCCCTACAAGCCTTCCCAGATGGTATGTAATTATTTTCCCTTAAAATAACATAAAAAGCAATAGTTTCTAGAAAGTATCAGTTTGTATTTTTTCTTTAAATATCTTTACACTAAAAACTGGCTTTATTAACAAGCTAAGCACAATGTTAAAGGGAAGTTCATGGGGTCACTACTCAAATGAAGTGAATTCTGGAAACTTGTCTGACATTTTATTTTAATCCTGGCTGTCCAAAGATCTATTACTTAACTGAGGCTATGTCATAGAAGATAGCATAATATTACTTCTGGATAATGAAAACAGTTTTAAAGTCAAACAGAAAATAAGAGCATGAAAGCAGGTAAAGATAAGATAGATATTGACTGAATCGAATGCTAACAACTCTGAAAAGGGTAGACATTAAAAAAACTGAATGAAGATCAATTCATCGAATATAGTACATTGAATACACCATTTTTCTAATGAGGAGCTATAAGCTTCAGAATCAATAAATTATGTTTTGATGTGCATTTTTACTATGCTGGGAAGAAATTATTCTTTTATACTTTATAAAGTTCAGATAGAATAGCTCTGTATACTTATTCAGAGATAAAGAAATGGAAAAGAAGGTAAGATAGTTGACTCTGTGCCCCTGGAATTGCTAATCCACTAATCCATAAATAGTAAATTCCTGCTACATGCACTGTCTTTTGGGGATTTTTTTTTCTTTCTTTCTTTCTTTTTTTTTTTTTTTTTTTTTTTTTTTTTTTTTTTTTTGCCTTAAACTGAAAGCTGGCTCTCCAGGAGGATATTATTCCCTACAAGCCTTCCCAGATGGTATGTAATTATTTTCCCTTATGACATAGCTCAGATATAGGGTTGATGTTCACCTTCCTGTTGCCCCTACCCAGATTATTTTTACTTTATGCTCTTCTAAAATTAAAACAAAAACTATAAACTACAATATATACACTTCCTTTGTAGCACATGCTAAAATATTCTCCCATTACATCTTCATCTTTCTGATATAAATTTTACTGGTCTAGTATATCTCACTCATTATCCTTTCTTCTAGTGGCTGTAGAGGATGGTTCCTTGAACTTTATACACAGTTGATTCACCTGGAAGTACTTGTTAGATTCAGATTTTGACTTACGAAGGACACACAGATTCTGCACTTCCTATAATTCCCCATGAGAAGTTGTGGACCACTTTTAATAGAAAGCATTTAGGAAGCTATATCTTCTAATCTGTTATAGTCCTAATCTCCCATTTACACTTTGATACTCATTCCCTCCTGCTTTTATTATCAATAATCTCTATTATTCCTTCATTGCTCCTTGTCCTTCTTACATAGTAAATCTCTCCATCTCTCTCACCTGCTAAAGTATCACCCCCTGAAAACCTGGAATAAAACAAAACACCACCACCAACAATAACAACAACATCATGTTGCCCAAGCTTGTTTCCAAACTCAGGATTCTTCTGCCTCCTCTTCTCATGTGATTGGGATTATAGGTGTATGCCAGCATGCCTGGCTTCAAAACAAAACAAAACCTCAATTCCTGTCTCGTGTTTTTCCTATTCACCACTAACCACTAACCTTTTAAAAAGAACCATTTGAGGGGTTGAGGTTGTGGCTCAGCAGCAGAGCACTCACCTAGCACATGCAGGGCACTGGGTTCAATCCTCAGCACTACAAAGAAATAAAATAAATGTATTGTGTCCAAGTACAACTAAAGCAAAATATTTTTTAAAAATTTAATAAAGAAGAACCATTTGACAAAACCTATTGGTGCATGCCTGAAATCCCTTCTATACTGGAGGCTGAGGCAAGAGGATAGTATAATCAAGGCTGGCCTGGGCAACCTACTTAGATTAGCTTAAAATAAAAAGGTTTGGGAATACAGCTCTCTGATAGAACATTTGCCCAGCATGCATGAGAGCTCAATCCCTAGTACCACCTCCTCCCCACCACACACATACACAAAAGAAATCATCTGCTTGTAGGTACCATTTTCTGACATTCTGAATATCATCAATGTGCCCACTTCAATATGATAACCTAACACAGCATTCACTAAAGTCATCCATGACCTCAGGTCAAAGAGCTAAAAATGACATTTTCATTTCTCATTTTATTTAAAACAACAGTATTCATTACTGTTAACATCTACCAACATTTGTGCTTATTGTCCCTCATGACACTATATAGTTATCTTACTTTCCTGTTATCATTCTAGGAATTCTTTCTCCAATGTGTTTTGCAGGATCATAATCTTTTATGTACCATTAGATACAGAGTTCTAATATGGGGCTCTTTAATTCTTTAGGGCTCGGTTCTACTCATTCTTTTCTAGTATACATTCTTGACATTTTAATGAACATACATGACACCTCCATATTCTCTTGCCTAAGTGCAGTAACTTCTGAATTTATGTCTCCAGCTTATACCTCTTCTTTGAGCTGGTCTACTCAACATCTTCTCTTAGATGTCTCAAAGATACCTCAAACATGAGGCTTGAAGGTTAATTAATAATTTTTAACTCCACCAGATGCACAAGTCCAGAAAACCATGAATTGCATTCTTGACATATCCTTTTTCTTCACTGCCATGTATCCTCTTATCTGACATCTCCCAGGTATCTACCAAATCTTTTATATTTTCTTTATCTCCATCATCATTGCCACTCTAGTTTTGGCATTTTCATTTCTTGGCTGGGCTACTGCAGTGATTTCTTAAGAAGCCACCATCCATTTCACTTTACTTTTCCATCTTTAATCTGCTCCACAGCGTACAGATATAGTGATTTTTCTGAAATGCAATTTGATTATTTCCTCTCCCCTCTGCTCATCCTAAACTTCTTTTAGTCCTTCATACTTGCCAGGTTCCTTCTCACCAAAGGGTCATTACTTACACAGAATGCTCTTCTCCTAAGTAATCCTATTCAGACATCAACTCAATTATTGGGAAAACCTTTATTTGCCTCAATGACTAGGTAAAATTTATCCACTAGAACATAATACAGAATCATGTACTTCCCCAATACATTCATGACATTCCATATGTTCTTAACTCCTGAGGGCATTTGTTTGCTACTAATTTTCCAGTACTAGTATGATTCCTGGCACATAGTAGGTATTCTCACAATATCTTTTGAATGCATTAATGTATGGAAGGGAATGATATTGTAATAAGCTAAGGAATCCTGAATGAATTGGCATTTAATCAGGGTACTATTTTTCTATTATTATTGAGGACAGGTGGAGGGAATTGAATTGTGGATAATGCAACCAACAATAGTCAGTAGTATTTTCTAGATCCACATACAATGTAGAGGAATTTAAGAGATGATTCCTAGATGGAGTGAAGAATGAACATGGAGATCTTCAGGGTCAATGAGTTCAATTTGTTGCACTGAATTTTAGGTGACAAATTCAGAGAGTAGACCGACTTGAAGATATTTTAAAATGTAGGAATAAGTATGGTGTGAAAAATTATCTAGGAATCTTCATCTTAAATTGGTGCCCTCTGGTCTCTGTGAGCAAACATTTTCCTGTCTCTATTCACTATTGTGGTTAACATGAAGTGTCAGAACTCTTGGATCCATCCCGGATTGTTTTCTCTCATCTCCTCTTCCCTTACACTTTTCTAAAATGATCAATGTTTTCTTCACTCATCTTTAACCACTGCTATTTCCTTGCGCTTTCACCTGGACTACTTCATCAACTTCTTAACTACTCTCTTTGCAAGCATTCTTGCTCTCCAGTAATCCAGTTTGCAAATTCCTCTGAGAGTGACTTTCCAAGACCCTGTAATGGTAATGTCACTTTCCTGATTAATATCTTTAAACGACTTCCATTACCCATAGAATAAAATCAGAACTTTTCATCAAGGCTTCATCATTTTTTTTCTAGAATTTCTGAATATTATCTCCAGTTTTTCTCTTCAACTCTGTATCAGACTCTTATTCCAGCTCCTCTTCTCCAATCATACAAGACTACTTAATATCACCCAAATATCCTAAATGCTCTCATGCTTTCTTCCTAATAATAATAATAGCCAAGAAGATTCCTCCTATTCTTCAAGTCTCAACTCAAATGTGTCTTTTGGAAGCGTTCCCCACTAGAAGACTTACAGTTCCACTGGTTATCTGTAGCTCACTGAAAATCTTAGCTCTAAGTTAGCTGACTAGCCAACTCAGTATCAAATAAGTGGAATTAAGCTCACACTTGGCATATCTTGATATAATCAAAGATATATACCTAAAAAATTTTAAGCATAATTCGTTGACACCTCTTAGGTGAAAAATAGGTCTACAGGAAAAAAAACCAAAAAACAAATAAACAAACAAACAAAAAACCCTCCTTTGGACCTCATGAAGATGGCTACTGGAGGGCGTCGTTACGTCCTACGTCATCACGTGCTGGGATGAGGGTGTGACCCTAAGGGAGACGGTGGTGGGGCGGGACCCAGCAGGTGGGCGGGGCTACCAGGGATCAGGGCAGGGCGGGGCGAGGCCGGTGTGGGGTCGGGGACGCTTCTGCTATTCAGCCGGTGCGCGCGACTGCGGGAGGCTGCGTCAGGGGAGTCCACTCGACGCTTAGTCCCGGGAGCGTGCCCTGAACCGCCAGCTTAGTCCAGAATCAGGCGTGTAGCCGATCGGAAGCAAGTGGCAGCAAGGACTGGTGGCCGGAGCCTGAGCTCCGCGGGCGGGAAGCACCCAGGATCGGGGAAGCCCTGGGAGCTGCGCTGCGGCGCCTCCCTCACCCTAGGGGCAGCAGTGACGGTCACGGGGCGCGGCGCCACCGCGCGCGACCCAGGCCAGGATTCTAAACAGACGCCCAGGCTCCTCCTTCGATCGGGCCACCTCACCTTCGGGCAGCACCGCCTAGCCTCCGCGGGTGTAGACGACACCTGCGCCTCCTCGCTACGGGTCTCCGCCCCTCGCCCTTCCCCCCACAACCCCCCCTTCCTCGACTGCCAGGCCCGGGCAGCTCACCTGGACCAGCGCAGGCTGCGGGAGCTAGGCGCGAGGGGCGCGGCGCCCTAGTCACTGTCCCAGGAGGACGCAGGTGGAGCGAGCGCGGTTTCGTGGAACGTGCAGGCGGTCGCCGCCTTCCCGGTCGCCAGAGTCGGGGGGACCGGGCTGTTTGTGTCGGTAAGGAGCTGCAACCGGCTGGGCACCATGAACAGCAGCAGCGCCAACATCACCTATGCCAGTCGCAAACGGCGGAAGCCGGTGCAGAAAACGTGAGTGTCCGAAGCGCGTCCTCAGCACGGGGGCTGGGCGCTCAGGCTCACCAGTGCGGGAGGCGGCCCTACCCCGCCCCCAAATCCCCGCGATCCGGGGGGGATTAGGTCCATTCTCCACACAGCCCGCCCAATGGAGAGTTGAAGGCCAGAGGAGAAACCCGGGACTTGGATTCTCTTATTTCCAGTTTTTGCATTTAAAATAATTGCACCCCGGGTTACCAGAGCAAACGCGCCCTCTGACATTTGCAACTCTGTAATCTTTTATTTGGTACTAATTTGTTGACAGCTCTGACCTGCTTTGTGGTGTTCCTGGATTAGTTAGCCTAAACCTGTCTTGAAATCCCTCTCCACTCTAAATATCCTCATGGGTTAGGTTAGAGGACAGTCTTAATTCTGATTCTTGGTAGAAAGCTTTGTGGGGTGAGATGTTTTAAAGAGCCAAACACGTGCTGTCTTGAAGGAAGATGCAGAATGCTGTTAAAGGCATTTTTTTTTCCTCCACAGCAGTTGGCTTAATATTGTGCCACGTTATTTAATTACTAGGCAGTAATTTTGTAGTGACAATATCATTAAAAAGAGTTACAGGGATGGGAGCAGGTAGGAGTGTGCAGTGGGCAGGTTCCACAGGGGATTGTATTCTTAGCTATCTTTAGAAGCAGCTTTCTTATCACTTTTGGGTTGGTTTTAGGGTCTGTAAAGTAAAAGATTTAGAACAGTTTTTATTGAGAGAGAAGTTTTCATTCTTAATATCTACCTGTAATTCCCTTTTCCCCTACTTCAAAGTTTTGTCAATTGTAATAGTGTAACTACACTGGAATTTCTTCCTTTTTTTTTTTTTTTTGGTGGTGTTGGGGGTGTTTGTTTTGGTGGAATGTTTGTATGAGATGACAAATAAATACATCAAAAAAATGTTTTCAGGAAAAAAAATCAGCGCTTCAGACAGATTTTCTTTTGTGAGTCTTATTGATGTATTATTGTCTTTTGAGTTTCATCAGCATTTTTCAAATTTTCGTGAACAATTTTAAAAACACTTAAACTTTTAGTCAGAAGAAATCAGAAGTGTACTTTTCACTTAAAACTTAACTGTCCCTATATGAGAACCCAGAAAAATAGCAGTTTCATATTTATACAGTATTTAAAGTTAGTTACCTAAAGTTTCATTTCTGGAACTTTAATTTCCTTTAAAAATTTCAGTTCTCATAGGTCTTTAGATCTTTGACTTAATAGTTTTGCATTAACAGAGGATTTCCCTCTGTAGATAGACTGGTTATAATATAGAAAGAGGTTTTATAATACAGTGTATCTAGCAATATTGTCTAGTCAGCAATTTTCTGTCTTGACAATTCTGAGACATTGATTTATAATATTTTTATTTTGTAGAAAGGTTTTGTAAAGTAAAGCATTTTTTCTAATTTGATTTTGTTCTTGATGGTTAAAACTGAGAGGCATTCTATAATGCCTATTCTATGTATTTATTAATATAATGATATACTTAGCATAATTTATAATAGGCTTTTATGTGTTTGGTAAGAAAATTTGAAGCCCTGAATGGTTTTAAAGATATTAAGTTTCAGTCAGTAGGTTATAAAAGGACATAGATTGCTTTATAAACAAAATCAAGTACCTTAATTTTATATTCATTATAAAGTTTTAACATTTGGGGTTTTCTAGTTAATATTTTATAAAAGATTTTCCCTTTTAATATACTACATTTTCCTTTTGAATGAGATGTTCTTTTATTATATTATTTTCATATTTTAATGTACTTCCTTAGACTTTTTTTAATGCATTTTATTTTATTTTATTTGTTCTAATTAGTTATACATAGCAGTAGAATGCATTTTGATACTTCCTTAGACTTTAATATCCTTGTGTTTAATACTTTCTTCTACTATAAGTATTCTCATTCATCCACACTTTATTATAGATATTAATAGTTATTATAGATGTTTATCAAACATTTACCAATCACCATGCATTGCTTCTAATCATATAGATGTTTTAAGTGTCACCAGTTTCTTCTATAAGAAAAGTCTAGTGCTGACAGTTAGATGAGCAAGTGAAAGTGTTGAAGTTATTTTTACCTGAATAAAAATTAAAATGCAGTTAATCAAAGTTTGCTCAAAGAATGAGACCATTAAACTTTCTAGTAAATTTAATATGAATTTTTAAATTAAACTACTATTTTGTAGCTAATGAGGCCTAAAACATGATAACCTTGGGAAAAAGACATATTGACTTGGAAAATGCTATGCTATTCTGATTTACTTTACTTGGACTCTTTAAATTATAGCCAATTTTATTTTATTTTATGGCATTTATTATAGAACTGTTTAAAAGGGTGGTCATTTGCTTATACAATTCCATAAAATTTTGGAATAAAGTAGGTGACATAATTTTAACCTGAAGCTCTTTTAGTCATTTGAATTTATTGAGCAAAATAAACTCCCTCTAGTGGTAGGTGTCACATTGAAAATTATCTTTATTAGTAGGAAATACATTTTAAATGTGTTAAATTTAATTTCACTGAAGTGTCTTGTACAAAGTAGACTCTGAATAGATGTTCCCCTTCTTTTTGGAGCAATGAATGTTAGGAATTTATAGAATCTGTAACCACCTTGCATACAATCCCATGTTCCTACCTTCAAGAAGAAAATCTCAAAGACAATATTAGGAGTAGAATCCACTAACTCTTCTTCGAATATTGTTCCATGCTTAGTAAACCTTCTAAAAGAGAGAACAGACATTTTTATTTACATCCTGTTCTTTTATTCTCTTTGGAGACGAAAGAGTTTCTGTGTACTTGTCTATGTTGTCTCATGAAGAGAGTTGAAAAGCCCACTGTAGGATTAAATCGAATCTGTTTTTCTTTCAGCGACAATAAATTTGAATATATTTTTGAAGTTTCACTAATACAGAAAAAAATTAATGGCATTTCAATTTACCATATTTCTAGGAAGTTAGTACTGAATATTTACAAAGAATAGCTGTGGAGTTGATGACAGCCACACTGAAAGATGATTCTAGCAGTAGTGGGGATTAAGCCAGAAAGAGTGAGGTGAGGTGTCAGGACTGGAAATATTCTGAGCATTGGAGGGTCCTCTGTTAAAATGCACACTGATGAAATCTTTGACTTCATTAACATACTAATAAGATTGATATAAAAGCATTGTCTTTCTTGCTATTCTTGCTAACTTGCAGTTCCATTTCCTTAAACATCATGAGCCTCATTTATATAATACATTTATTTATGTATTATTATTTTCAATATATTATCCTCATTAAATGTTTCATATAGATGTAGTGTGATGCCATTTTCTAACAAGCATTTGAAATATAAAGGTGGGTCTTTTCAATTATATAACTATTTCTCCATCATTTCTCTCAAATTGCTTTATTCAGAAAGTTTATATGTTGTGGCTATCAATACTCTCACACTTTGGACTATGAACTGTAGTGAGTAAAAATGTTTAGAGGTAACGTTAAAAGACAAAAAGAAGAAAGAAAGTTTACTGTACAAATTGAAAGCACTGGATCTGAAGTAAAAGTTGAGATCGAATTTCCTGACTGTTATAGATCTAGTCAAGTTTTATGACTAAAACACGACAGTCTACTCCTACACTGCCACTATCACAATTAAAACTAATAGAACAATGAGCATTTTATAAATTGTGAAGACTATTAAAGATACAGATGAGACAGGAACATAAGTCCTTTTCTTTAAATAATTATAGCTTACATTATCACAGAACAATCAATTCTCCTATGAAACAGTGAGAGGCAGTAGATGATTGTGTTCTCAGTTTCAGATGCGACTGAAATGTGTCACTTCATTGAGAATAAACTTACGTAGCACATGCTTATTCCTGAATTTAATTAAAACAATTACATAGAAATAAAACCAGGCAAATCTTTTATTTACGTATTTATTTATTTTGATACTGGGGATTGAGCTCAGGGGCCCTTTAACACTAAACTACATGCCATCCCAGCCCTTTTTAAAATTTTGAGACAGGGTTTCTTAGGGCCTTGCAAAGTTGCTGAGGCTGGCATTGAATTTGTGATTCTCCTGCCTCAGCTTCCTGAGTCTCTGGGACTACTGGACTAATGGAGGTTGTCAAAGCACCTGGCAAAACCATGCAAATCTTTAACAATAGTTCGTTTGTACTTCCACACTTCTTTTTGCATAGTGGTTTAATATAACAATCAACTGTTTATTAGCATTTACTCTGATACAAAACAATGTTTTACATATACCACCTTATTTTATTTTTATAGTAGTACTAAGGAAACAATATTAAGTTTTATGGATAGATACCAAAGTTTAGGTACAGAATTATTTGGGTAGTACATAAAAAACCTGAGTTTGGATGATGGATCCCCAGGTCTTTTGGTTCTAAAACTTATGTTCTTAACCAGCTTCACAGTACTGTCTAGTGAAAAAGTTCAGTGATACATATGGTACACCCATATCCTAAGGATTTCCTGTTGTCCACTGTTTCTCCTCAGATAGCATTGTGGCTGAAGTAAATTATTTCCCATTTCCCATCATGATTTATACTTGCTCATCCCATGCTTGCATTCATGTCCTTTCCTCTTGGAATCTCTTTTTTCTATCTTGCTAATTTGTTACCTACCTCCTTCGTTTAAAACATTGTTTTTTTAATGGCTACATAGCCATGTATTCCATAATTTTCACTGTTTTCATTTGGGGGGAAGTTCTGTTTCTCCAATCTGTCAATATTTTAACTAGTATTTTAGAGAATATCCTTGTGATATGTAAATTCTTATATTAGTTATTAGTTATTTCCTTAGGAAAAATTCCTATAAGGGGAATTTGGGGGTAGAACCTTTAGGGTTGAACCAAATATTACACTCAAAGAGGTAGTGTCAAATTAGTTCCAAAAAGATTGCTAATTATATTTACATTGGCAGTCTGTGGACATGATTATATACTTTTAATTTTGCTTTAAAAATATTGTCAATTTCATAAGCAAATAAAGGTTGAGAAGGTAATTGCACTTATATGTTGGGATTGCACTTGTGTGTGATAATAGGAATATTTAGGTTTCCATATAATTCTACTTGAAGTGTCCTTTACATATCAATGTGTTTTATCTCATTTTTGTTTTTCAATTGGTCCTCCTTTTTATTGAAATATTGTTTTAAAATGTATTCCTATTATTTATAATATACATGCACATTTAAAAAGTCAATTATATGTGTGTGTATGTGTGTATATATATATACATATATACATATATATATATATACACATATATACATATATATATGTATGTAGTGTGCATATGCCTGCATGCATATACATGTGTGTGTTTATGGTACTCTCTTAAATTTAGCAATTTAGGCTTTATCCTTTGATGTCTTATTGTGGTAGTTAAGGATTTTAGACTCTTTCAGCTCTCCTTAACCTTTTTCATCTGTCTCCATCCTGGCAATTTTGAATTACATTCACTTTCAATATTTCATTATTTTCAATTATACAAATATTATTTACTGCTGAAATAAGTATTATGCTTATTATCATATGCTATGATTACATTCTTCTTCTAGTTGTGTGCTACTGTTGATTCCTTTTCTACCTGTTTTCCATCTTTTTATTTATTTACATCTAGGTTTAGCTGTTTCTTAGGTTTATTGGAGATAGTTTGTATTTCTCTTTGTTTTCCTTATTTTGGTGTGATTTTTCTGAAAGAGCAAGATAGTTGTAGAAGTTATATTTTCTACTATCATGAAACCAGAAATGTCTTGCTTGAATTTAACACTTGATTTAGATGTCCACATCTTCATCTAAGCATCTGGTACATCACTTTTATGGCATATAAATTTTTGAGCAATATATTATGCTTGATTTGTCTTGGTATAGTATATATTTCCTCCTAGAAGGAAAAGTAAGCCCTTTAAAGAGAGAATCTTCTTTCATCTTTGTAGCTGTCAGAACTAGTGCATGTAGTACCATGCACATAGTAGGTATTTGAGATTCACGAATTTAACAAGTTTCCATCACTTGAATTTTTTCTGGCCATGTTTCAGTGATTCTAGTATGAAAGATCCAGATTTATGTAGGATCAAGGGGTATTGATTTTTTTTAAAAAAAAAATAAACATGCATAGAAAAATTAAGAGAACATTCATAATGATTTTTTAAAATATTATGGGAAGATTAGCAATTCCTAGGGCATATTTCATTTTCTTGGTTCTTATTTTTAATGTGTTGTGCTAGAAATTATGCTTTTTATATCTCACGGGGAAAGCAAAGAACCCGTCATAACTAGAAAGCGGCAATAGGATAGTGGCAGAATTCCGACATATTCAAAGTGACTTCCAACCAGAAATCTCAGAAATTTTTGTGAATTATTTTTTCTTCATATAGGGAAGAAAACACCCAGCAGTATCCACCATATAAATGAAATTTGACTGTAATACTATAATAAGCACATAATTTATAA
Organism: Ictidomys tridecemlineatus; assembly: GCF_052094955.1. Taxonomy (NCBI): domain Eukaryota; kingdom Metazoa; phylum Chordata; class Mammalia; order Rodentia; family Sciuridae; genus Ictidomys; species Ictidomys tridecemlineatus. The sequence goes on along the minus strand of NC_135478.1, from coordinate 156,575,241 downwards.
GCACTTGAGCTTTTTATTCAGAGATGAGTACATACACACTGGAGCTAAGAGGAGAAAGTAAAGAATAACTGTGGGTTGAGGTTGGGCTTTGTTGGGTGTAGTTTGTTTGGTAGAGGGATGTATTGAGGAATATTTCACATTTCCTAGCTGGTGGATGGAAAGTAGGACCATCATAGATGCTGAGAAGAGTGGGCCCAAGTTCTAGAAAACATGAATGAGTACATATAGGACACGGACTGACAATAAAAATATTTTCAGTTATTGGCAGGTAGATTGAAGCAGTGTTAGTAGATTAAATTGCCCAGAGAAAAGAAGTGACAGAAGAAGCTCCTCAGTACTGAGAGCTAATTTCTAGTTAGAAAACATCACTTTAAGTTTATAGGATCACTGAAACTATATCTTTGCATTGTCATTTTGATGCTTTATAATAAATATATAAAAAAACTTCAACTAATTTTGTTATTAAACTGGATTGTCAATTTTGAGGGTTTTGCTTCAAACACTGGGCATAAATGATGACTAACATTTAGATTGGGAGGTTATGAAGACTTTAAGATAAGATTCAGACTGTTATTGGACATACTGTGGGGCCTGTTACCACCAGTAGTTACTGTGTGCAGGGCTTGTAAAACAGAAGCATGACATGCAGTCAGCTAGGGCCTTGATTTCACAACAGTTTTGTTTTACAAGTTGGGACAGAATTTTTGAGGTTAAGGTTTAAAAAAATAATAAATTGCTTCTTTGCCTCATCAACATCTTACATTGTCTCTCTTATTTCAGATTTCTGATCTCCAGATCTCCCAGTGATGTTTATTTATATTTAAAATGTAACCTATTATTTAAACATTAGTTGCCATTGTATTATGGTATAGGTTTAAGGACATTATAAAAATAAAAACATTAGTATTACCTATGATAACTATAGTTGGTTATTTACATTTATTCTGTGCAGCTTTTATTTGTGTGAGCATATATGAAATATTTCCACAAAATGATTCTGAATATTTCTTACAAATAAGGGCCAAATGTAGTACTTTAACAATCTGTTTAAAAGCTTGAAATCTAGTGGAAACACAGCAGATTTGAAGTGCTGAGTACTTCTCTACCCTGACCTTACTTAATTCTTCTGTGTATTTTACTTTCTTCTGTGGCTTCCAGATTTCCTGGTTCTTCTCTAGTCTGTCTTATATTCCTCCTGGGTGATAAGGAGTGATAAGGCAGATATTGCTGCCTGTACATCTTCCTCAGGCCTATACCTAAACGCAAGTATCACTCAAGCCATTTTTCTTCTTTTTTAATGTATCTCCCATTGGGAAACAGTTATTTTTCTAAGCTCCAAAGCCCAGAGTCACTTGATACCTCTCCTCCCTCAGTGCTTTCCTCTCCTTTACTTCCCTTACCAACTAGGCTTAGTTCAGTGCACATTTGAGTCTGGGTTAAACCTTTCTTCAAGCCACTCCTTTCTTACCATCCATACCATCACTGCCTCTGGGCAGACTCTGATCCTTTCTTTTCTCAACACCTCTGGCTGGCAAACATAAATAGAGAAATCTACCCTGTATAAATAGAGAAATCTACTACTATGCTGGGCCCTGGGGCTACAAAAAATGGATGCTTCCGCTGTAATGTGAGCGACAGATGAGTATATGGAGCGAAGTTGCTCAATACTTGACTTTTGGAAATTAGATTCTCATGCTAAATATTTCATAAGGTATACAGCAGTACATCAGAGATGTGGGCAGTTTTGCATTGTGTAAAGAAACAGCCTCAGAATCTAGTGCAGGGTTGACTACCACAAAGAGCCAGCACTCAACGGGCAGCAGTAACACATGGAGACTGCTTTAGAGCTACTGTTGTTTCCCCTGTGTCATATAACTTGTCTTGATTCAGTGTTTGTGTTACTCTCTTCTCCCCAGTGTTTTGTAATCATCACTGGAAAGTTACCAAGAGTTCAGGACTAGACTGTGTACACATTTTCAATTTATGTGAAGTTATTTGTAAAGAGTATTCCTTAATGTAATGGCTCTGTAAAACATTTGTTCAAGATACAGAAGCCATTTGGGAGTATCTAATCCACTGTAAAGCGGGTCAGGGAAGACTTTTTTAAAAAAAAAAAAATCTTTATTTATTTTTATGTGGTGCTAAGGATCGAACCCAGTGCCCCACACATGCGAGGCGGGCGCTCTACCACTGAGCTACAGCCCCAGCCCAGGGATAACTTTTTATAAAAGTCTTGAGCAAAGACTCAAAGTAGGTAAGACAAAACAGGTTGCCTGAACGTACCAAAGTGAATGTTGATAACTCTTAAGAAATTTCTTAGTTCTGGGATGTAATGGATAAGGAAGTCTGATGGAGGAAATGAAGCCAGAGGGTAGACAAAGGCTAGAAAGATTGTGAAGGGTTTTGTGAAGAGAGTAAAGACAGTTCAGAGCTACCAAAAGGTTTTAATCGGAGGAAAACGTAAGCAGATGTATGTTTTGGAAAGAAATTCCTGGTGATGAAATCCTAACTTTAGCAATCCCCTACCCTGCTTTCCATATTCTCTATCATCAAAGACAGATGGACAAAACAGGGCTGATTATGCAGACCCCAACTCAAAGCTTAGGATGACTCTCAGACATCAAAATCCAGGTTTCTACCTGCCTGGACTTTGAGGAAACCTGGTGTCTTCTCCATTTCGAAAATGTTTTCATCAGATATCCATGTGCTCCTCCTTCATTTCATACATACCCCTGCTGAAACGTCCCATCTGGGAGTCTTTCCCTGGCTGTCAAAACCAGCACCTCCATCTCTCCTTAACTCCTTATCCAGCTTTATTTTTCTTAGCAGTCACCACCTGGAAAAACTATGTTTGTTCGTCTGTTTCCCTGTCCTCCAGCTGAAATGTACGCTCCATGAGGACAGGAGTTTTCTGTTTTGTTCACTACTACGTGTTCTGCACCTGGTATATGGTAGATGTTCAAGGATTGTTGAAAGAAAGTGGCCGCAACAGTTTTCCCCTTCTCACTTTCAATCTGTGCTTCCCATTGCAGATAGAGACTTCCCACAGTTCCATCCCCCAGTTATACCTCCTTATGAAATCCTTTTCATTTTTCAAGATTCCGCCCTCATGCTACCTTTTTCTGTAAAATCTTTTTCTTAAGGTACTTGTTCCTTCTACATAGCTTCCATCACATTTTTTGAATATGTAGAAGAGTGTTTTCCTGGGCTATCTAGGATATTATAAGTGGGAATAAGTATTTGTTAAGTAGTTATTAAACAGTAGAGAACTATACAATGCTGTAGACAAGAATTATGTAAAGGTTGAAATTCAGTTGGTTAATTAAAGAAATACACTAAATGTGATTTGAATTTGATTACAAACTGATTTGATTCGATACAGCATGATTATAGGAAAATAGTCTAGAGAAAGTATTGACTTTTATCTATATACTACTTTGCCAATTTGATACCAATTTGATATTTTAAAAATAGAAATAACATGAACTATTATAGAGAAAAACAGAAATAAGGCGCTGAAGATATTACTTGCTAGGGTTGAGTAATTAACATGTTAAAATTCCATATTTACTTTTTCATCGTCTTTCTATGTAAAATATTTATTTTCCATGTATATCATTTTAAATATGAATTATCTAAAAATGTTTTGATTGAATCAGATTAATAGCACTCTACCCAGGTTATTTTACACTTTTTAACATAATATAATTCCATTTGGCTTGTAAAAATGTCTTTAAGAATTCTTTGGAAAGGTGTAAAGAGATAGAGTCTAAAAATCACTTTGGTTTTCTATTGTCTTCTCTATATTTCACTCTGGGTGTCAGATGATCTCTAGATTAAGTTGAAGTGAGGTTTCATTGAACTTTCTAATTCAGATTACAAACATGAAAGCTTAATTATTATTAAGTGGAGTTATTGCCTAGTAATGAAAGCAAAAGTTTCCAGTAATCACAGTTAACCTCTATTAATTTTAATTAAACAAATATAAATAACTGTGGTTGAATTTATTACTGTTTTAATATTTGAGAACCACATTCAATGGCTACAGGAACATCTCTAAATACCAAGAGGGCTTGGGAAATCATTAGTATTGGAATGATTATGAAATGTATAAATAGAGGAAGCTGGGAATGGTGAAGATAAACTTTTTAAATAGGGTTTTTCTATTCATCTATAACATAAATGATGCTAAGATACTTATGGAAGATAGCAAAGGAAGTATAATTTTTACATAATTTATTATACATTTATTTTCTTTCCTCTAACAATGGCTGTGTTTGGGTGAGGGAAAAAATATCCTAGTAGAGTTGTCAGTTGGGAATTACAACACTTCATATGTATGAAGTTTAGTAAGTAAGTGTATTCATACAATATATTTAACATTTTTCCTATGATGAGTTCATAAGCTTTTTAATAAAATATTATGAAGAATCTTACTCTTTCCCTTGTTTTTCTTAATTAAGATATGAAAGGAAGATTTGGGCAAGATTTATGTAAACTTGAAGTAGATTTTTAAAGTTTGTTTTATTAGAGAAATATTTGAGAGATGTTATAATGCAATAGAATTTTTTGGTTTATATTTTTTAAAGGATTTTTATGGTATTTTGTTTGTTTTTCAGAGTAAAGCCAATCCCGGCTGAAGGAATCAAGTCAAATCCTTCCAAGCGACATAGAGACCGACTTAATACAGAATTGGACCGTTTGGCTAGCCTGCTGCCTTTTCCCCAAGATGTTATTAATAAGCTGGACAAACTTTCAGTTCTGAGGCTTAGTGTCAGTTACCTGCGAGCCAAGAGCTTCTTTGATGGTATGACAGCAGGATTTAATTTTTCTGTAACAACATAAAATACTTATATTAAATATGGATATTTCTATGTTGATAACTGTAAAAAGTAGCCATCTGTGAAAGAAAGTTTTGTTTACTACTATGTAGAAAAACTTAGGTGACAAACCCAAATTTTATTATTTCTAAAATCAGTTTTCCAGTTTCATTCATTAAACAGGTACAGCCACTTGAATGATGTATGCTGTCAGTCTTTGAAATTCATGTATCTAGAAGTTATGCTCTGATTATATGTTCAAGTTCTCTATCTTCCAGTTTAATTTTTAAAGTTACTCTCTCTTTTTTAGAAGGCAAAGATATATTATTGTTGGATTTTTTGTATGTTATTTCATTTATCCTTTCAAAATTATATATGTATTTCTACTCCTTTATGTGTTTACTGCAAGAAAATATAATTTTTTTTCTTCATTGGAAAGAGCTCTTCAGCATAGGAATTAATAGAATTGGATTTCATTCTCCATTTTGCCACTGACAAACTATTTGACTTTAACCAAAACAGGTATCATCCCTGTATCTCAATTTACTCAACCATGAAAGTTAGGGTTTGGAGATAAGGGCCTACGTGATATTTGTGTCTTTTTAATAATACAGTATTTTGTCATCATAGAGTGTTTTATATGGAAGTTTTTGTTGAAAATAGTGTTTCAATGTGAAACAGTTATTTTCAATGTGATTTTTTTATGTCTTGAATATATATTAAATTGTCTATTTTTAAAATTTTTTAAATTTTTTATTTTATTTTCTCTTTTTTAGATATATGTGACAGGGAATGTGTTTTGGCATATTATACATACATGGAGTATTACTTATTCTAATTAGGATCCTATTCTTGTGGTTGTACATGATGTGGTCATAACCTTGGTCATGTATTCAAATACAGGGCTAGGAAAGTTATATCTGATTAATTCTACTATTCTTCCTATTCTCTCCTTACCCCTTCCCTTCATTCTCTTGTGTCTAATCCAGTGGACTTTCTCCTATAAAATAATTCCTTAATTTCTTTTATCTGTTTATAAATTTAAAATAGATTTTTTTCAAGGAAATTATCTTTTTAAAATGTTATTTTACAAACTATAGTAAATGAATTAATGGGAATTTCCAAGTGGCCTGTACCTATGCTTCTCAAATTTCTGTGTACTTACAGTCACCCAGGGATCATGTGCAGGTGCAGATCCTTATTCTCTGTGGCCAGAGATTCTGCATTTCTAATAGGCTCCCAGATGATTTGAGAGTGCTGGTCTAGGTCACTAGGCAGTATCTAGACAACACATTTACAAATACTTGAATTTGTTATTTGTGTTTAGAATATTGTAAAACAGTTTCCCTTTAGATTCGTATGTATTTCTGTGATTTGATGTGTTTAATCTGAGCATCTTTTTGCTTGCTTGTTTGCTTGCTTGTTTTTTGTTTTGGACAAAAGCTGTATAGTATAATACTTGTGGTCTGGGCTATTAATATATGCCAATTTACAAGTAGTGATTTCAGGAAGGATTATGTATTCAAAAGTTTCATAGTAGACACTATGGTTTTCTCAGATTTGAATAAAAAGTCTTAGAATTTTCAGTTTCATCTTATCAAACCCTTCATCTTGAAGGTTACTTACGCAACATTCGGTAGTGTGTCCATGAGTGTGTGTTTTAGTTATCTAGTCTTTTTGTGATACATCTGAAACTAGAACTCAGGTCTCTGGATTCCTTACATTGTTTTTCCTGATCATTTCTCAGTTGTTTCTTTTTTTCTGGGAACCCTTATATAGCAAAGCTCTGAGGACTTTTCCCCTAGATCTCTGGTTCACAAGAGTAGTACCCATACAGGCAGTATCAGCATCATCTGGGAACTTTTTAGAAATGCTAATTCTCCTTACACACACATACCCATGGAATCATACATTGCTTGTGGGGCCAGATGCATATTGAATTTTGGGAGTCACTGTTATAGATTTTAACCTTGCAGCCAGGCCCAGCTTCATGGAATTCTGTCCTGATCTTTAGCATTTATTAATATGCTGAGCCTACTGCTTCATTGTGTAGAGGGGAATTCCATGCCATATAAGACATCATCTGTCACTAGAGAGTTTTAATGTTTGAGTAATGAGTAATCATACAGTCTTGTTAGAAAGGGACTTCAGGTTTTTGGTTTTGTTTTGTTTTTTACTATCAGTAGATATTTTGCTAAGAAAATATATGTATTGCAAATTTAAGTATTTCAACTAGGATGGAAGGCTTTAGTCCTTAGACTCTGGTAAATATTTACTGACTTGAATCATTTTTCTTTACCTTTATAATAAGGAATCAGACTACATATATGGAAAAGAGGAAAAAAAAAAAAAAACTAGCAAGTTTTTTCCTATTTCGAAGCAGAGGACCAGAACTGAAGCTGCTTGGAGTAACCAGCAAGCCATTTAAATACTAATATCATTACTGCCCTCAAGGCAGATGTGTGTATGTGAACATGTAGATATACACACATGTACATTTAAAGCATGTTATATGTGTATGTGTGTAAAGACACACACGCACACACACACACGAATAGCCAGGTGTCCTGTTATTTAATGCCTCAGAGGAGATTCCAGAATTAATCTTCAAAAGAATGTTACAGCATTTGTTAAAAAGTATTTTCTCAGCTCTCAATGAGTTTTTTTTTTAATTTTCGTTCAGTGCATTTGACAGTAGGATCTCATTACCTATTCATTTAATTCCTTTATTCATTATATTATCTTTTAATTTTAGATCTTTAATAATAATAGTTTCAAACTTCACTGTGCATTAAAAATTACCTGGAAAGCTTATTAAAGTGCACATCCTAGGGTAGATGTCTTATATGCTGATTCAATAGGTTTTATGTAAAACTCAGGAATCAGTATTTTGATGAGCATGTTACAGAGTCTTTGACAGTGTCTTAGTTTGGCCTTGATTATCCCTTATTTTTTAGTTTTAAATAATTATTTGCTTTCCTTGTAGAAGGAAAAATTTAAACATACAAAATTTTAGGAAGAATCTAAATGTATTTCTTTGGATTTTAATGATGTGCACACATCTGATTTAGTATCTTAGGTTGTTCAGTCCAGGAATGTAGAATGAGATGGAAAACAAGGGGAAAAAATATTGATTAAAATCAAGAGATCCCAAAGTCTTCTCCAGATCACTAATGGTCAGGGAAGACAGCACAACATTTTAGAGCACAAAGAGAATAAAATTTTGAAGGTCACCCTTACAAACTGAATAAATACTAAATACAAACTAGGAGACTTGCGCATGCTGACATTGCATGGGATTTTGTGCCCAGTTGGATCCACTCTCCCACTGTTAGGGAAACAGTATATTGAAGTGAAGGAAATTCAAAATGAATAACAGGATGCAAACAGGGGGTGTGTAAATTCCTGCGGAAAGAACAATATAAACGAGTAATCATACAATCTTGTTAGAAAGGAAACTCAAGTTTTACTACAACAATAGATATTTTTCCAAGAAAATACATCTATTTATTGCACGTTTAAATAATCCAACTTGGATGGATCTTCTTAATCTCTGAAGCCATGACTGTATTGCTGTTACTGTCTAAAAAGCAACACTTAATATTTGAGTATAACATTAATGTTTATGTACTTTTAATTAATTGAAAATTCTAAAATATAACTTTTAAGTACTTGAACTGGACTTAGTCATTTATCATTATGGCAAAGTTCAAAGTAGTTTGATAACTATTTGTATGTTAAGCTCAATTATCACATTATCTCTGAGGTAGAAAGTATTTTAAAAGTTTAAATAAGACTATGATCAGTAGAGGTTTATTTACAGAGACTGTGATTTTGGTGGTTTCAACCTATCCTTTGAAATTGTTGATGTCAATGGAAAGAATTGTTTCCTATTATATTGTGTCTCTTAACAGTTGTCAAACAGTAGACCAGTAGACATTGGGCTTATTGACCTGTCTAATGAGTATGGCAATGTTTTATTCTTAGAGGAATTTTGGTATATATTAATTTTTTAAAAGTTAGGTTTTCTTATTACCTTTTTAAATGCTCATTATCATGTAGGTATTATGTTCTAATTGTTCTGCTTTTTTAATAGCAACCCCCCAAATTAAATTTTGGAAAACAAAGTAAACACTTGGAAATTCCTATCTTATCTTTTTAAAAACAAATATCTAATGAGGTTTTAAAAAAGGCAGAAAAATGTTTATTTCTACAATAGTAGAGGTTACCTGTCATGCAGCATTTATTAATTCAGTAAAATATTCATAGTAAAAATTAAAATGTAATCATTATGAAATCTTTTACATCCCCCATTATACCTGAGTCATGGGCTATTTTTATGACATCCTTGTAATTCATATGTATAAATTTACTTTGTAAAAAGGAACTTACAAACAAGAAGGTGATTTCCTGTCTAGGTTACCTTTAAGTCTGACAGACTGAGTTTGAGGATCTGATTGTATAATTCTAAAGTCCTACGTTTGTAATTGTCATAAGAAATAGTTTTCTGCTTAAGAACTATGTATTGCAGAAGAACATCTGAGTCTTGATTTATTATGCATGCTTAAAATAATCACCATTTTAGGGCTGGGGATGTGGCTCAAGTGGTAGTGCGCTCGCCTGGCATGCGTGCGGCCCGGGTTCGATCCTCAGCACCACATACAGACAAAGATGCTGTGTCCGCCAAATACTGAAAAATAAATATTAAAGTTCTCTCTCTCTCTCCCTCTTTCTTACTCTCTCTCACTCTTTTAAAAAAAATCACCATTTTATAGTGTAGTTATTAATATGCTAGAATATTTTAAATTAATGAAATCTTAAAATGCAAAAGGGAGGGAAGATACAGTTAACTTATTAGAGGTGATGATTTAACATTTATTAGATTTGATATTAGATGTAATTATCTAACCTTTTTTTTCGTTTTGGTATTGGGGATTGAACTCAGGGGCATTTAATCACTGAGCCACATCCCCAGCCCTATTTGTATTTTATTTAGAGACAGGATCTCACTGAGATGCTTAGTGCCTTTCCATTGCTAAGGCTGGCTTTGAACTTGCCCTCTCCTGTCTCACCCTCCTAAGCCACTGGGATTACAGGCATGCACCACTGTGCCTGGCCTAACATTTTTTTTTTTTTTAACTTCATTGTCTATCATGGATCTTCGTGAAATTTATTTTAAGTTAAAGCCCACAAATTCTCTTTTCTTTGTCATTCTTTTTCAGATTCTTTGTTTATTCCCAGTTCATTAGGTTTTGACAAAAGAGCAGTTGTGTTTATTCATCTTCAGCTTGTGCATTTATGTGAATTTCAGTCCTGTATTGTTTTAAACTACAACAGTATTCTTGAAAAACTCTGTTTGTGTGTGTGTATGTGTGTACCAAGAAGCTTGAATAATCAGTAAAAATGAATTAAATAATAAATTGCTCTCAAGGATTGATGTTTCATTAAGTCTAATGGATTTATATATCTGCTTTTTCATTCATGGAAATTCTGTATTTCACATGCTTTGCTATAATTTTTAAGTTATACAATAGTCATCTGCAGTAGTATGCTAAGTAATTTGAAGAAGTCAGTGTCACAACAAACGTGGTTTCTTAATTCTAGGGATGTCCAAAGTAGGTTTGTTTGTATAACAGTTTGACATATTTGAAATTATTAAATGTTTGTTGAGTTTCATTTACCAATAGCATTATCGTTCTGAGATAGTGATTTGACCATATATGCCCATTCTAAGACATGGCAGTCTAATTCTAAGATTCGTGATAACTTCCATAATTAAAGTTTATAAATCTAGAAGTTGTTTAAGATTTTAATTTATGGACTTTAACATAATCCAAAACATGAATGAATAAAAAGAATAGTAACACATTCTTATTGAGTGAGCACATTCAAATATTGGCTTTTATATTTAACATTATGACCTCTTTGGATCAGGAACTTAATCTCTTTTTTCTTCAAATATCCCAATTTACATTATATAGTTCATTATATTCTATGAATGAGTATAGTGTTTCATGATATAATTTCATATAGGACACTTTCATTCCTGATTGTGTCTTGTTTGTTTGCTTGCTGGTGTAATTTTATGCATACTTAAAAGTGACAAATCCCTGTCTGAGATTCAGACTGAACTTAAATGGGTTATATTTGTGTGTTGTACATTTTTTTCTTTTCTTTTAAATTTAATTATTGATATGTTCCCTTTGATTGTTAATTCATGTTATATGTCTCTGAGGTCCTTGATTGGCCATGAAGAGGTTGAGTTAGTCATGAATTTTTGCCTTTACATTTTTCATTTTTTTTAGGCAGCACCATTGACATGGAAAAGCCAGCCAACTTTAAGCAGTTTTTATTTTTCTTAAATTTTCAAATACAGACATTTAACCTTTTGACCTTTTGTGACGCATTGTGAACTGTTTAATATTTTAGAAATTGTATTCACATATAACATTAAGTTAATCATTTTAAAGTTCAAAAGCAAACAGGTACATTACACTAGTCACTTTTTGTTAATAGTATTTATGCATTATTTTTAAATTCTGCCTTACAGCCTTCGATTTTCTGATCAATTTATTTTAGTTAGTAGCTCAGACTCATTTGTTTGTTCAGAGCTGGAGATTTAGATTTTGGAGTTATTGTAAAATAGTTTTATTAATATTTTAACCTTGAAAGTAAGTAGATTATTCTAAGTGAAGATCATGTAGAGTAAGAGGGAAAATGTCAAAGCTAAGATGTTCTAAGCATGGGCAGAGGTGGAGAAAGCAAATTTGGGAGTAAGAAACTGTGCTAAGGTGAGTTCATTTAAGATGCTGTCATTTGGTGTGTCAAGTTCTTAAGTTACAGGGCCAAAGAGAAAAATTGTACCTGAAAATGTAACCAAAATGAAATGAAAGTCATGCTGAAGAGTAAATACAAGAGGGGGTATTTTCTGGTCCTTGGTTGTCATAAAATCATTCTGTTGACCTCATCGAGAGGATGAAAGGCAAGCAGTCAAATTGGATTGGTTGACTTAATGAACCTAAAACTGTCCATACTGACTTCTTCCTGTTCATTGTGTTTTATTCCTGTCCTGAAGTTTTCCCACGTGATGTGGGGCCACCTTTTATTGTCTGTTTCACAGAATATCCTGTTGTCAGTTGGATTCTTGATCATGTCTGGTGACAAGTGCCTGCTTTCTGTGTTCTGAGGCAGCATCCCATCTCTTGCCTCAGGAGGTCAGAGGGAAAGAGTGTCTTTTAGTGAGAACACTGGTGCATAGGAGATGCCAGTGTCCAGCTCACTGATTTTGTGGGTTCCAGTAAGATCTTTAACCTCACTGTTCCACACTCTTCATCCTTTCAGCATGGATGATAATAATTCTTGCCTGCTGTTTTAGGTTTGTAGTGGACTAGTCCTAGACATACTAGATCTGTGAAGTAAATTTTATAATTAAAATTGTTATTGTCACATAATGTGCTATTGTGTTATTGCCCTGCTTCAGTCTTAAGTTATATACTTTGGTCTCTGTCTTTGTAAAATTGTTTTTAGAGTTATTATTTCCCAATAGTAATATTAATAAGTGTTTTCTTTAAATGTTAATTTTAATTTAGGAAATATGGAGATGTTGTATCCAGAATATTTCTAAATTATTTCCTAAGTTCTTATGTTCTAAGTCATTGTTCCCATAAAGAGTGGCACCTGGTCATCTGCATCACCTGGGAGTTGTTATCCATACGAATGTGGGGATCCATCCTAAACTTACTGAATCAGAAATTATAGGGGGCAGGGACCCAGCAACATATTTTAATAAGCTTTTCAGGTAATTCTGATGCCTTGCAAAGTTTAAGAATCACTGTTCTAAATGATTAGTTATATTATGTTAGTTAAAGTGCAGTTTGAATTCTGCTTTTCTATATGTGAAAAGTTAAATACAACTCATTCCCATACTGAAAAGCTAAATTAACTAATCTTATTGGTTCCATTAATGCAGAGGCATAACAAGTTACAGAGGAATTGTATATAATTGAATATGAAACTGGAGGAATATTAAAGTAACATTTTTGAAAGTCAGTTTTCACTTGAGAGTTGTAATAGGCCCTTTTTTTTACATACATGACAATAGTGGAATGCATTCCGCTCATTATTACCCATTTATAGCACAAGTTTTCATAACTCTGTATATAAAGTATGTTCATGCCAAATTATGCCATTATACATTTATTTGCCTTACAATTCTTAATACACATATATACCACAATTTTTCATATCTCTGTTTATATAGGTAGTTTTTCAGAATGAAAATAGTGGTTATTTTTTAGATTTGCTAAAAAGACAACAGTACTTAACCTTTTCTCTTGTATAAAAGTTTATGTGGTAAGTTGAATTTTATAATTAGTCATTGCTTTGCTCTCTTTTATTCTTCTATCAACGTGGGAATGGAATTTAATTTTCCCTGTCAAAGTAATAATAGGAATGACAAATATTATTGTAAAATGAATTGAATTTGTAGCAGTGAATAGGGACTTAAACGGCATATGCTTTTCCTTGGCAAAATTTATCATGAAATCTTTCTGTTTAAATGCAAACTATAATAACAAAATACAAATATATCTACCACAAACCAATATTTCTTCCTCATGAATTTTCTTTTTTGAACAATTCAAAACATATTTTTTTTTTAAGAGAAAGTATTTGGCTTACGGGGAGATGGACATCTGAACCTAGATGTATAAGGAAGGAAAGTAGTATATTAAGAAACATGGAAATGACTAAATGCATGTAGGAATAAGACTTTAATCATTTGGAACATGATGTATTTGTTAATGCTATAATATATTTATATTCTAAATTCCATCATCGATTAGATTTAATTCCTATTTGTATTTTGTGATTCCTTTGGAGACCTCTCAATGAGAAAATAGTTGAAATTTCTTGGCATTTCATTGTATCTGTATTCCTTTCGCTTGGGAAGGTTGCACATATCTCACTAATGGGGGACATTTTAATAAATGTCTGTGACAGTACAACAGATGCTTCCCAAGTAGTAGAATTAGCTAATGACTTGATTTCTGATGATATATTCTATTTATGTGAACTGTCATACATTTAATTTCAGTGGTGTACTTTTTAAATTGTGTTATATATCCTATTAGGCATATGATTTATATAATGGTTTGCAGTTTTGAATGAAGTACTTTCAAATTTGTATCTCATAGTCAGTCATCATAGCAGTCCTATGAGATGAGAAAGTACTCAGTTAAATCGTGACCCCACTGATGTGCAATTTATTTTAAGTTTTCCATGATGGTTTCAGAGTATGTAAACTCAGTATATAGTTCATTATCTCTCTCTGGCAGGAAGTTGAAAAACCACCACACACACAGGGGTCAGGCTACCTGGGATTTTGTCCAGGCTTTACCACTTAAAACTCTGTTTAAGAATCTGGAAAAGATCTTAAATTTCCCTAAGTCTCGATTTCCTAACATATTCCAATAAAACAATGCCAGCATCATAAGGCATCAATAATTAAATAAAACATAAGTACTGGGCATAGAGTATGTGCTTGGTGTCATTTATTGCTATGAAGTAATAAATTTAAAGTCACTCTGATGGTCAGAAATAGTGCTGTCACCATCTTACTCTTCCGTTGCTTTACAATCAAGGCAACCAATACATACATGAAAGTGACTAGTATTAATTAATATAGCTTTTGATGATTTAAGAAGGGAGAGTAGTAGAGTAGTAGCTCAAGAACATGAGGGGAAAGTTTATGGAAGGGTAAAAATTGCATAATCTGGTGGAGCAGCCAGCGCAGTTTGCTAAAATGTCACAGTAGTGTTTTTTAGATGGAGCTGTCAAGGGAGGGCACCCTTCCTGAACTCATCTTTACACATATTTACTTAAAGCCTTTACTGATGACTAACAGGAACAGCAGAAATACTTATTTGTGTGTTTTTTGATATAACCTGTCAATGATGATTCCCAAATGCATTTATATACACTTGTGGTCACTTTTCTTTTTTCTTTTTTTTACAATTCTTATTTATTTTATTATTGATTTTATTTTTTAAATACATGACAGCGCAATGCATTACAATTCTTGTTACACATATAGAGCACAATTTTTTCGTATCTCTGTATATGAAGTTGTTGACACCAATTCATGTCTTCATACATGTACTTTGGATAATGATTTCTATCACATTCCACCATCATTACTAACCCCCCTGCACCCTCCTTTCCCCTCCCACCCCTCTGCCCTATCTAGAGTTCATCTATTTCTTGTGGTCATTTTTCCTACTTAAGCTGTGTGTGTGTGTGTGTGTGTGTGTATTGCCCTTTCAGTATTTAGAATTATAAGAATTATTATATTGTTATATTAATTAAATAGTACTGTAGTAAATATTACCCTTTCAACATTTAGAATTTTAAGAATTATTTAGAGAAAATTTGATCCTATTATTTTTTTCACCCATAAGTTCTCATAACACTTTACTTAAATCCCATTCTAGCACTTAATATTTTTAGCATTCTTTTCTAGTTCTTCATTTTCTTAGTTTATATGTCCTTCTTAAAGGATCTCACATCTAATTCCATTAACAAATACCTTAGTACAAGCCTCAAAACAAATTGTAAGTTACTCTGAGGTAAATAGTCTCTTTAATTTCTTATTCAGATTCTCAGTGGTCAAGAAGTCATCTCCCAATGTTTATCTGTTGTTGTCTTCTATCAGTAACTCTACTTGGAACTGACATCAATTCCATTGGTTAAAAATTATTTTAAAGTCTGGGGATGTGGCTCAAGCGGTAGGCCTGGGTTTGATCCTCACCACCACATACAAACAAAGATGTTGTGTCCGCCGATAACTAGAAAATAAATATTAAAAAATTCTCTTTCTCGCTAAAAAAAAAAAAAGTTTTTTTAAAAAAATTATTTTAAGATATTCCTATTGATCTAGCCATTTAAATTTGGCAATTATCATCTGTCCATTTTAAGGCTGATTTTGTATGTGAAGGTTTGGGTGGGTTTTGTTATTTTCTCTTTAACAATATTTCCTATTTGGTGTGACTTTAAATCATGCCCCATACTAGAGCATCTGGAAAGGAACTGAGTTTAGTTAATGGCATTGTAAAGTTTTAGTACATTCAAGCAAATTTGGCCATTATAAAGCAAGAAACAACAATAACGATGTAACTTACAGAACAGAAAGGGGAGAAAAGCCATTCTCTCTGCTACCTTTCAGGGAGAAAAGTTTAAGTATTTCCTTTGGTCTTGATTGATTGTTAGATCAGTTTAGTTCAACCATTTTTTTGGCCTAAGGAAATCTGTTCTCTGGCCTTTTCAAAATTGTTACATTCAGAGGCCAAGCTCTGGTCTCTTCTTTCAGTGAGATGTCTTTCAACTTCAGCAAAGGCAAGAACTTGGCCTAAGATTCTCATATGACACATGCATTGATTTATCAGAAAATACACTGCAAACATGAAAATACTTTGTGTGATGATTTGCTGAAACTGAGAGGAAAACCTTGTTATTAGTAAATTGAGCTTTTCACTGAGCCAGACTCTTTTGGCATATAAAAATCTAATGAAATAAGGAGTCTTCAGAGAACTGCCAAGGTGGTTTTGTTTAATGGTTTCTTTTATTTAAATGTCACAGTTTACAAAAGAGTCAGAAAAATAGAAAGATAAAAATTTGAAGTACTTAAAAGATTATGCTTTATAATAAGATGACTGTTAAGCACCAGGAAATACTAATAATTAAAGCTACAATTTACTGAACTGTTGATCAACTATATATCAAGAACCTCACATATTATTATTCCTCCTCCCCAAAACCCTATAGGATGGACTTTTTAAAAAATGACCACTTGTTTTAGGAAACATCCTCAAAGAGCTTACACACTTAGTAAATAGCAGAGCTAAGATATGTGCTCATCAGATACCAATAGTCATGTGCTTTTAAATGAGATCATACTTGAAAATGTTTGGTAGAATGGTTGTTATAATTATTATCTCTGTTCAGCTGTGTTGCTTCCCAAACAAATGCTCCCTACACACACACACACACACACACACACACACACACACAGCAAGAGAGCATTATAACATTCTGCCTTCCTTATGCCATCAGTCTTCCCTTCATATGTGATTGTTCCATGAGTTGATTTATGAATATAACATGAAGCTAATAACAATGTTAATAGTTTTTACCCCAAAACTAGACTAGTGGATTCAAAACTTTACTTAGAGATACATCTCCTAATAAGAGATGGTTGATTCTTTATCCTCACTGCCACTACTTCCCTGATATTTAGATGTTAAAATCATTTTTTTAGGTTACAGTCTGAGGAAATTTAGTCTCATAAATATAAGTGAATAGGAATGGACCAAGGGCAGGAAGAGAGTACTTACGGCAGCATCATGCAGTTCTTTGGAACTTCTAAATTGTATGGTAAAAATCATATAGAATAAGTTCATGAAAAACTATTTTTAAATAGTCTGTCAACTTGTTGACAATTTGATTAGCTCCTTCAGTTTTGTTATGAGCATAGAATTGGAAATCATGCATTGTGAAAAGGTTTATTTACATCATGATTGTGTCTGTAGACACCAGTATTTCAAATTGTCTCTTTGGTGTTCAGAAGTTTTCTGTTACACCTTTTAATAGTGATTATTTTAAAATCTACTTACTTTGTCATTTTTTTTTCCTACAGTTGCATTAAAATCCTCTCCCACTGACAGAAATGGAAGCCAGGATAGCAGTAGAGGAAAATTCAGAGAAGGCCTGAACTTGCAAGAAGGAGAATTCTTATTACAGGTAAATACAATATCTTAAAATAAAAGCAATTGAAAATGCAAGATTAACCAATTAATCTTTATTGATTCCTAGCTCATGTAGTACTTGGCTGGTGCTCTCTGCCACTTTCATCTGAATTGCAACAGTAGTGTGAATGTGACCAAATGGAATCATGTGAAGTAGATTAATTAGAGGTCACCCTCTAATCACCCTCTGTTAGGTTTCTACAAATAGGAAGAACTCTAGCTTATTTTAAAGATTTTCACTTAAGACATTGGATTTATAAGCACTTTTTTCAGGAATGTGGCTCAATTAAAATAGTTAACTATATTTACTTAAAATTTAAAAATTATTCTTAACACAAATTTTATGTTTTTAAATATATTATCTTATAATTTACATTTAGTTTTAGCAAATGTATGTGGCTTCTTAATATGTTACATAGATTTTTCTCAACAACTGCAAGCCTTCTTTCTATGCTTTAGATCTGGGAGAGTTTCTGATAGATCTGTCTGTAAAAGTATTTTAAATAGATTTTTTTAAATGTAGTTTCTTTTTCTTAGAACTGAGAGCATGCTAGATTCTCATTTAGCATTCTCAGATATTTATTTCGTTGAAGATAGAATGGAACTATGTGCCATGTCTAATTGTCACCATTACATGATAATTTATACTTCCATATAGTGAACTGAATGGAAGAACTGAATTTACTATTGTAACAAAAAGCTGCCAAAAGTTTTGGTAATTCTATAAATTCATTCATTGAATGCTGCAGTATAGCCTAATAATGGGTAATGTTTTTATTACTATTCTGTAATTGTGCCCAAATTGCTGATAGCAAAAATTAACTCTGCTTCCATTATGTTAAGTAAATTGAAAATATTCACCATAATTCCTCTCTCAACACCCAGCTGAGAATCTTTGTGTTTACTTTAGCTAAAATATATACTCTTTATTCAGGTCACAGGGAAACCTTCCAATAATTGCCACTTAATGTGATATAACACATTTACGGTTATATAGTAAGGTGATAATGAAGTTCTTTATTTCAAGTGAAAATATGGACTAATTAATACAACAGTTGTTAAATTGGTTTAAATTATGATTCAAACTGTATGATATATCTTATACCAATGAAACATAATAAATAAGAATAATGTTAATGCAAAGCTAGAAATCTATGTGTTTGTTACCTAAAATAGGAAAGCTTCCATCATTAAAATAAGCCCACCCATTACAGATTGTGTTTGGTACCATTTTTCAACTGCTGGTCAGTAGGAAGCATCACACACTGTGATTTGATTAGGGCCATGCTTGTCTGTTCTCTCTGTGAAGAAAATGAATGAAAACATTGAAGACATGAGAAAATAGCATATTTCATATATATAGTTATCATAAAGCCATCTGCTTCTTATTTTCAACCTGTAGTTATGAGCTAGTAATCACTAAAATGTGAAGGAGAGTACCAGAGGTGCAGTATACCAAATGGCCTGAAATTTTGGATTAGAAATCTTTTCCTTTGTTTTTAATAAAGACAAATAAAGAAAAATTTAAATATTTTACTTTCTAGATTAGCTTAAATTACTACTATTTTGTATGGAACAAAATGAAATAATAAAATAACTTTTTTTATTATGTTATTTTGCTTTTTCATTCTGTTTGTGTGTCTACCCATTTTACAGTATGGATCTGAGGTGTCAGAAATTCTACCCTGTGGACTTATAGTGTCCCTGAAGTTTTCCAGTCCTTCACTGTTAAGGGGGAGACAAATAATAGCAACAACTAATCAACATTAAACCAAATAGTTCTTTCTATGATGTCTACAATGTTAATTATACAATAAACATAAATGATCTGATCAGTTATTGCCTATAATAAAAACAGTAAGTTGCAAAAGGGTTTACAATTTCGAATGGTGCATAGGGAGAGAGCAGAAATGATATAGGATGTGATGATTATAAGGGAGGAAAGAAGATGGAAGTAAAAAATTAAAAGAAGAGTGAAAGAGAGGACAATAGAGATTGGGTGTTAGCAGAAGAAAAGAGAGAGAACCAAGGGAAATAGGTAAGAGAAAAAAATATATAAGAAGTAATAATTTTTTAAAATTTAAAACAAAAATAAAAGAATACAAAAAAACACCTAAAATATACTAATCAAACATTCTAGTCCTCAAAAAACTGATCTGTGAAACATAACTGGCTTCAAAAATGCTAGAAATGAGAACACAAATATGAGGCTGTATAAATGTCTGTGTACCATTAAGGTTACAATTAAACAGAGGGAAAAAAAGGGAAAAAAAGAAAAATAATTCTTGATGAAAAGTTAAAGAATTCTTTCTGTTGGAGTTCAAGAGATTCTCAGCTGCTTCTCAGCAGTTTTAGGTGGGGTCATCTGGAGCATGATGCTCCACCCTCCAGATTACTGGAGTAGGAGAGATTATCCTGTAGGTGGAATTCCTAGAGGCAGGGTTTAGGCTTAGGTGGGCTCCAGGCTCTTTAATGAATGCCAATGGATCTGGAGATTTTAAATCAGCTCACCTCCAGGGTGCAGTAATTGCTAGTCCACACTGGAAGTCTGTAACCCAGGGATTTCTACTGGGTTCTGTTCATTTGGTGGAGGAGCCATTTCCTAGTCCCCTGTGACACATGCAGCCCCCACATTTCCTGGTCTTAGGTTCAGTCTCCAAACTCATTCTCTCCCACTTGCAGCCTTCCAAATCCCCAACCAGAGGTGTGTCTCTAGGCTGGTCCTGCAAGCACCTAAGTTGGAGGGGGAGGGGTATAGCTGGATGGTTTCCATGATCCATTTTCTCCTGTGTAAACCTCTCTGCGTGTTTGATTTTCTCCTGGTCACTTAAACACACTCTTTGGTGTTCAGTGTGTGTTTATTGGGCCTGTATTTTAGGCCAAACTCGGTTTTGCCAGGAATCAGCTCCTTCTTCTACCATCCCCTGCATCCTGGCTGCAAAATGGGTCCTTCCTTTGTCCTTCACTGGGTGCCTGGAGAGATGGTGGCTTCTTTCCTGCACAAGGATATCGTGCAGCGCACCTTTCAGTTTAGTTGGGCAGAATCCTTGATTTCTAAATTCTCTGTACCCAGACACGCCTCAGGCCTCCTAAAAATGTGGGTTGCTTTAATTCCCTTATGGCTCCACTTTGCTCAGAGAAGGGCAGCTCTGGCTGGTACTTCTGGCCCAGCAGCAGCAGTGGCTGTGCATCTGGTGCTGGTGCTGGTGCTTTCTTCCCTGTTTTATTATATTCAATCTCCTAAGTCCCTGATCCGCTTTGAATGCCCAGTTTTAAACTCCAGTAACATCCCCACTTTTTTTTTTTTTTTTTAATTTTCCATTCACCCACGTTGCTGAGAAGTAGTTGCCTATCTGCTTTCTTTGTTTCAACCCACAGAACAGCCAGGAAAGCAACTTCCTCTATTCTCCCATCTTGAAAAAAATCCCAAAGTCTGCATCTTTACTTGCTGTTTTCCTCTAAAAAAAAGTAGTGTGATAGATAATAGTGAATGATTTCTGTACACTTTGTGTTTAAAAAAAAGATAGGTTTAACATATTTAAATTTCAGAAAAGCTAAAATATGAGGAAAAATAGGAAACCAATTAAAGTTTCTGGGGCTTAGCTTTAAATTGAGCTCTTTTTTCTCTGCCAAATCAGAAGTATAAATTTCTTTTACCAAGTTATGTGGTATGTCTATGTTTGTGAGATATAATTTTAATCATTTGAAGAGATTTTTCAGAGATAAAATAATAGCCTTTCTCTGACAGTATTTATAACAATTTAAATTTCCATTACTAATTTTACAACATTTTTCCCTTGTAGGCTCTGAATGGATTTGTGCTGGTTGTCACTACAGATGCTTTGGTCTTTTATGCTTCTTCTACTATACAAGATTACCTGGGCTTTCAGCAAGTAAGTATATTTTTGTTATTTAAACTACTTTTTAAGAAAATGAACTTTCTGCTTATATTTTGCAGTTCAGGGACAGAGTTAACCATTTGTATACATAAAATATCAATTAAAATATATAGATGGTATAAAAATAAAATGCTATATTTACAGCCAATATTTTTAATACTAATAATTTATAGCACTGTGATATCTTGAAATTTTGTATGACTAGTGGATATTGTGTTTCTTGTTTCACTAATCGGTAATCTCATATAACAAACTTTAAGGCAAGTAGAGTTTATTGGAGCAAAAAAGAAAATATTTGCCATCAAATAACATGGTTCGCGGAGGACATATGACAACTGTGAAATTAGTGAGGTGCTGTGAAAAGGTACATGTAAAATGTCATGGTTTGTACCTTTAATTATGATTTATGTGGATTATGGAAAATACTCTAAAGGAAATGGATTGAAGCCAAACTAAAAAATGTGTAGTGATCAGATGGCTGTATAAGGGAACCCAGCTGAATTAGAAGCACTGTAAGCAGTAATCTGGAAGTCATTGGAGGAAGTCGACATTTGGCTCATTTAACAGCACTGAAAGGAAGGGTGAATAAATGGAGTTGTAAAGTATTTTGCATATTTAATGGACAAGAACATCTGGTATGATTTGAGAACAAATTGTAAGTATATTCAAATGCTTGCTGTTCTTAGCTGTTCTTATGTATCTAGACCTTAACATGTGCACAAGAATCACCTAAAGAAGTTGATAAAATCTTTGTGCTCCATTCCCAGATATTCTAATTCAGTTTGCATTTCTAATATTCTCACAGACTGCTGGACTGAATAACATTGTCTATGTAATGTTCTTATACAGACTGTGGTTTTTTCTATATTATCAACACAATGGACTAAAGATTTTTATTTAAAGGAATGTGTGTGCTTTAATTTGTAATTTAGGTGATAATTCTGGCAATTGCCTAATGGATGGCATAGAGACAATTTAATGCTAGTAGATTAAGTTCCTAGAGAGATTTAAATTTAAATGACTAAAGCAATAGAATCTGGCTACTGTCAAAACCTAAATTTTAGTTTTCTGTGATTTTAAAAGAAATATATTAATGTTCATAAAAAAGTTTGTTTAAAACTTAATGAATTACATAATCATATTAACCGTGATTTGACATCATGATTTATATCAATTGAGAAACTCTTAACTTGTGTTCCATTTTAACTTCTCAGGCATTCACATTGCCTGGATTTAAGAAAACTTCAGTACCTGAGAAACATGTGGTAGATTAAGCCACCATTTTTTGAAAAATATTTTTTAGTTGTCAATGGATCTTTATCATTTATTTATATGCGGTGGCTGAGGATCTAACCCAGGACCTCACACATTCGAGGCAAGCACTCTACCACTGAGCCACAACTCCAGCCCCTTAAGCCACCATTTTTAAAGTTGCTACTTGTGACCCATTAATGGATAATAATGCAGTTTATATAGCAGATCATTATCCAACCTTTTATTTTAGAATGAAATGGAATAATAATATAGAGCACACAATATCATCACACACAAAATTGTTTCATGAAAGTTTTGTGTGTGTGTGATCCTGTATCTCATGGCAGATATGTATCATACCATGAGTTGCACTAAAAAAAAAAAAAACTAGGAAAAACTAATTTAAAGGAAGGAGCTCAGCACTGATGTAAATGCAGAGAGGCAAGAGGAATGAGGGACGTGATATGGTAAAGACATGATCCCTTTACACAAATGGAGTCTGCTTGTATCAAAAACTTAATATAAAGAAAACTTTTAGGGAACAGTGGAGGAAATACAAAATGAATACTATTAAGAGTAAAGAAGTCAAAGAGACCTGGGTGTTAATGGAAGTATTCATGGAAGAAGTCAGATGTAAAAGATCAATAAGTGGATAAAGAACAAAAGCAGATCTTAATATTGTACAGTTAAGGAATGGGGAGGTGATCTATTTGAAAAAAAGCGTTCATGGTGGAAAGTGATGGCAGGTAGCATTGAGTTTATCAGTTACATGCTAGTCTCTCTTTCCAGCTTTTCCTATTTTGGATGACAGGGAGCTTTGGTAATCATTTTATTTACATTCATCACCACTAAATAGGTTTTGAAATTACTTCTATAGGCCATATAATTTCCTAGTCAGTGCTGTTGATTAATTTCTTTGTCCTTTTTCTTCAGTCTGATGTAATACATCAGAGCGTGTATGAACTTATCCATACTGAAGACCGAGCTGAATTTCAACGTCAGCTGCACTGGGCATTGAACACTTCTCAGCATACAGATGTTGGACAAGGACTTGATGGTAAGAATATTTACCAAAGGATGGTGTTGGTGGTTTTGAATGTTTCTGTGACAGGAGGCTAGGAACTTTTAGGGTAAAGAACTCCATGCTAAAGGTAGCAAATAGTAAAAGAGGTGAAGCCGTAGCTACAGGCAAGAGCCAGGTCACAGACTGGGGCTTTAGGGAATATTTGACAGATGAGAGCCATTGAGGAGTTTCATGTAAGAGAGCAATATATTTTATAAAAACATTTTAATAAAAATAACTGGCAACATCATGAAAGATCAGAAGAAAGCACAAAGTTGTAGTTGGAGTATATGTAAATTGTTCTGATTAAAATGCACCAAATAAAAAGTAAACTAGCATAAGCAAATATAGAAAGACCTTTTATTTATTTATTTATTCTTTAATTATTTATACATATTTGAATTGTTTCCAGTTTGCACATAATGCTGTTGTAAACATTCTTTTACATGGTAAACATAGATAGGCATTTCCATTGGGTATATGCCTAATCATTTTTTTTTATTTGTTGATTTTAGATAATACATGGCAGTAAGATGCATTTTCAAAAATTATCCCTACATGGAATGCAATCCAATCCAATTTTAATTCTATGCTTGTGGTTGTACATGATGTGGAATCACACTGGTCAATTATTCATATATGAGCTTAGGAAAGTTATGTCCTATTCATTCTACTGTCTATTCTATTCACATACCCTTTCCCTTCCCTTCATTTCCCTTTGTCTAATACAGTGAACTTCTATAGTTCCCCTCCCTCTCTTCCTTGTTATGGGTTAGCATCCACATATCAGAACATTCAGCATCTGGTTTTTTGAAACTCGCTTATTTTACTTAGCATGATAGTCTCCAGCTTCATGTATTTACATGCAAATGCCATAATTCCATTCTTCTTTATGGTTGAGTAATATTCCACTGTGTATATATGCCACATTTTCTTTATCCATTCATCTGTTGAAGGGCAACTAGGTTGGTTCCATAGCTTAGCTATTGTGAATTGAATTACTATAAACATTTATGTGGTTGCATCACTGTAGTATGCTAACTTTAAGTCCTTTGGGTATATGCCCAGGAGTGGGATAATGGATCAAATGGTGGTTCCATTCCAAGTTTTCTAAGGAATCTCCATTCTGCTTTCCAGAGTGGTTACACCAATTTGCAACCTCACCAGCCATGTGTGAGTGTACCCTTTTCTCCACATCCTCACCAACATTACTTGTTACTTATATTCTTGATAATTGCCATTCTGACTAGAGTGAGATGGAATCTTAGTGCAGTTTTAATTTACATTTCTCTATTTGCTAGTGCCGTTGAACATTTTTTTTCAAATTTGTTGACCGTTTGTACTTCTGTGAAGTGTCTGCTCAGTTCCTTTGCCCATTTATTGATTGCATTTTTTTTGGGGGGGGTGTTAATTTTTTTGAGTTTTTTATATTTCTTGGAAATTCATGCTCTATCTGAGGTGCAGGTGCCGAAGATTTTCTCCCATTCTGTAGGCTCTCTTCATGTTCTTGATTATTTCCTTTGCTGTGAAGAAGCTTTTTAGTTTGATATTGTCCAATTTATTGATTGAGGATTTTACTTCTTGTGCTTAGAAGTCTTATTGAGGAAGTCCATTCTTGAGCCGACATGATAGAGTTGAACCTTTACCTTTTTCTTCTAGTAAGCACAGGGTCTCTGGTCTAATGCCAAGGTCCTTGATCACTTTGAGTTGAGTTTTGTGGAAGATGAGATATAGGGGTTCAGTTTGAATCTACTGCATATGGATTTCTAGTTTTCCCAGTACCACTTGTTGAAGAGGCTATCTTTTCTCCAGTGTATGTTTAGAAAAGCCTTTCTTGATGCAAGCAGTTTTTTCAGAAATCTGTCAAAATGTTAAGAAAACAAGACATTAAAATATGGAAATTGTTAACAGTGATAGCTCAATAAAAAATGTAAACAAAAATTAAGTTCTATGTTTTAAAATAAGTTTTTGGTTTTTTGAATCTATAAGGTTAACTGCCTAGAAAGACCACACTGCATATAATAAAAGATTAAATTGGAGCAGACTGCCAGGTAGACACCCTGAGAGTAGAGTGCTGCACCTATAGAAAATCTGCAAGGGGTTTCTTAAGGGGAGACCGTCTTCTAGTGGAAACAACTGCTGCCACTTCTTCAAAGGGCAGGATTAACATTCTTGGTTGGGCTATAAGGGTCTGTCACCAGCTGGCTGGGCTGGCAACTAAAAAACCACACAAACACAGAAATATCTTTCGTGGGGTCAGGGACAGTTCTGAGGACTCAGATGTCAGCTCCCATGCTGGAAGGCAAGGGAAGGCAAGGCAAGAGAGAGCACATCTGAAACCCCCTTATTTATTGGGGAAAAGTCATTCATAGAATATTCCACCCAGATAAGGGAAGGGATTGGGTTTCAAAGGGTGGAGTCTTGCTTGGTGATGTCTTGTGGTCAGCAGGTTGATTGACATCTTGGAAAGCCACACCCATCTCAGGTGCTGAGTGGGATCACAGGCAGAGCAACAGAAAAAGGCACACATGTTTCACACACCCCCAAAAGTGCATCGTGCCAGACCAGTCCCCTCATAGACTCAAGTGCACGTAGCTCACACACATAGCCCATAGATGGCTCACGATGAGGGTCAGATGATTTGGGGAAGGGTAGGTTTCTAAAGTTAGGTTTGGGTTAACTAGAAAGAGGGGGAAGGCACTTTCCTAATAGAATCATTTCTGAAAATGATTTTTTAAATTCGGAATATAAACTCAGTTTACATGTTAACATGAATTATAACCGTTCAAACATTTGATTTTACAACAAAATGGAAAATAAAATTTGTGTTGCTTTTATTTCTACAGAAACTCATGGCCTCACACAGCCAGGAGTTTATTATAGCCCAGAGCAGCTTCCTCCAGAAAACTCTTCCTTTATGGAGAGGTGCTTCATATGTCGGCTAAGGTGTCTGTTGGATAATTCATCTGGTTTTCTGGTATGGTACAAAATCTTAGACTGACTCTTTCTATGAAGGCATAAAAAATACAAAATAAAAGTTCATTGAAGCCCTTCTTTGGTCATAATTGAATTCAGTCTGAAAAGTTTACTCAATAATTTAAGAAAAGTAATTTTTTAACATCATTATTCCAGAGTTTGACTCAGAAATCCTGTTCTTTAATAAAACAATTATTAATAATTAATAATAAAAATCCAATGAAATAACATGAAACCTTGTATTTTGGCTATTTTAGGGCTTTTTAGTTTTGACATAGAGAATTAAATAGCCTTTCTTTAATCAGAAAATGCTTACCATCTTGGGGTTTAATGCTTGCTACACAAGAATATTGTGTCCTTTTCTACATACCTGAAAAATGATTGTATGTTGATGATTGCAGACTCATGTCTAACATGGAATGATGTTTCACTGTGTAGTCTGAACACCTGTGTGTAATAACAGTAGGAAACGGCTTAGGCAGAATACTCAAGAGTGGAAGTGGTCTATTCCTTAACTGTATCCTTTAACAGTTCACTCTACAAATACAGGAAAAGAGAATATAAAACAAATTGCATCTTTTGTGAATTCTTGAGAATTTAAATCAGATAATCAAATCTTAAATTAACCTTTACTAAACAATGATTTGTGTGTGTTTATGAGTGTATATCTGAAGATAGTTTTCCTTACTCTGTGTTAGAATTGTGCTTTGATTTCAGTTTCCTATTACTGATGCTCATGATTAATTATTATTTATTTTTGAGGTGGAATGTCTGTGTGCAAAAGACATTCTGCCTTGAGCTGCTATCAAATTGATGTCAGAATCATCCACTGGGGTGATATTGTTTTAATCAACTAACTGATCTTTTCTTGTTTAATTGTCTTTATTTCTTGTTTTTAAAAATTATTCTTTAATAGCACTCTCCATTCTTCATGTGATTTCATGATTCATTTTAATGTTTTAACAAAATTGTGTTTTATCTCCATGAGGAAGATTACAGTGAGCTATGAAACATAGCTTATGTGTGTTTGAGAACTGATCTTTTCTTGATGACCTTATTAATGTTTTTTCCATTGAGAAAACATTTAGCAAGTGCATGATATGCAAGGAGCTGTGGTAGGTGAACATGATAGGGCAATTGCAAGCCTAGAAAATGATACAGATATTAGAAGCATGGGGTGGTTTTTAGAATATTTCTCACTCAACCTTTTGGGATAGTTTTAGTTGGCTTTCTGTGGAGAGAACAGTGAAAGTAAGTAGCAGTTCTCAGCTTCAGGAACTTTTATGCAATTTCAAGAACCCTAATAACTGCCAGGCTGGAAACTGAAATTTCAACCATTTTATACTGTAGATTTTAATGAACTATTTTGTTTTTTTAAGGCAATGAATTTCCAAGGAAGGTTAAAATATCTTCATGGACAGAACAAGAAAGGGAAAGACGGGTCAATACTTCCTCCTCAGTTGGCTTTGTTTGCAATAGCTACTCCACTTCAACCGCCATCCATACTTGAAATTCGAACCAAAAATTTCATCTTTAGAACCAAACACAAACTAGACTTTACACCTACTGGTTGTGATGCCAAGTGAGTAAAACAACTTTTCTACTTTTATTTCATCAAATTTATGTTTTGTTTCAATGTAGGTTATAATATTATTTGTTTATTGTATTAGCCATTATTATTACACTTTTTTGTGTGTATCCTATTAAAGTAAGGTACTTTACTTGCAGGGTTCATTCTCTGATGACATTGTCATTTCTTTTAAATTTTTAGCTCTAGAAGCTTAGTACTTTTCTAAAAATTATGTAATAGAATGATATTAGGCATTCAGATATCATGTCAACACTGTCAGGGCTTTTCTCCTCTAGTATGCAAATGCAGAGAGGTAATTTGACAAATCTTGTGCCCCCAAAGTGAAGTGTTAGCACTTCCAGTGTTAGCATTCTAGATTTTTACTGAAGACTTTATTTTACCTTTACAGTCTGATCTATTAGATTCACTTTTAGCTGTATTAGTTTTCATTGTTTATCCAGAAGAAAACAGGCTTAAACCTAAATTTATGACTGTAAGCAAGAGAGCAAATTTAGATAGATGTGGTTAATTTTTTCTACCTACTAAAGTGAAATTCTAAATGTCAAGTAAAGAATATTCTAGAAAAGAGCATATAACCAATTTATCCTGATTACTTATATTAAATTTTAACTCATTCTTATTCTACATTTTTTTTTAAACAGAGGACAGATTGTTTTAGGCTATACTGAAGCAGAGCTGTGTTCAAGAGGATCAGGATATCAGTTTATTCATGCTGCTGATATGCTTTATTGTGCCGAATTACATATTAGGAGTAAGTTGTAATTCCTTACCAATAAACCTGAAAAAAATATATCATAGTGCATGTTTAAACTATTACATTAGGGACCATATTTAAGGAAACTATTTGAATAAACTACTGCTTAATATTATTTTGATTAATGAGAGTTACACTTTTTGTTTATTAACTCCTGTACAGCTGCTGTACAGGAACACTGTTTAATTACTACAAAAACGGACATATTTGGCCCATGAAGTTTTGCTCAGGAATTTTTAAATGGCATTAATAATTCATAATCTATGTTAATATAGATTTAAATTTAAAAATTGTCAAGTATTGAGCCATTGGAAAATATTCCTTATTTAAAATGAAATTATTTTTTTCATCTTTTTTCCCTAACAAGCTACTCTCTAGACTTGCATGTGGTACTGAAGTCTTTCAACTGGTACTTACCCTTCCCTTCAACATTTCAAATGTTTAGTCTGGAGCAAGAGCAAAATGGTCTAAAGAACTGTTTCTAAAAAGCCTTTAAAATTTGTCAAGATATGTATCAGAATTAGTGATAAATGAAATATATCCAGAAAGACATCAGAGAGGCCTTGTTTCAGAAATTATCTTTAATGTATTGGTTTGGAGTTTGATAACTTGATTTTTAAATCTTATTTAAGTGATTAAGACTGGAGAAAGTGGCATGACAGTTTTCAGGCTTCTTACAAAACACAATGGATGGACATGGGTCCAGTCCAACGCACGCTTAGTTTATAAAAATGGAAGACCAGATTATATCATCTCAACCCAGAGACCTCTAACGTAAGTACAAAGACTTAGAAATCTCCTAATTTTATTTTTTGACAATAACTTGGTTTATAAGTTCTCTTAAATGAAAACTTAAAATAATTCTAAGACAAATGAGTCTGGAAATCATCATTGAAAAGCTAAAATAATATGTAGAGAAAAAAGAGGGCACAGGTGAGAAACATTGAGAAGACAGGATCAATACACTTTATTGAACAGCTGAACAAGGAATACTGTAGAAAAAACAAACTCCTGAGTTTTCCTGGGCTTATGAAGGAAAGGTGAAACCTAGTGCCCTCTGTAAATACAATGCTTGCTTTAGAATGTATTCTTTAAACAGTGATTTGAAAGTTTTTATGTAATCTATAAATGAGTCCCTTGTTAAATATTTACATTGCAGATGTTTCTCCCACTCTGTAGACTTGCTTTCTGTATATGCTTGAGGTAATGATCAAGATGATTTGTTCTTTTATGTATATCAAATTGATAAGTAACATTTATTGAAAAGACAGTTATTAACAGGTTGACTTTTCCCTACTACATTGCATATTAATCGGAGAATTTTATTTGTGTTCTATTTCTAAAATTTCTTGGTCTAGTTCCATTGGTCTAGTTTTCTATTTGTGCCATGATATTGCCCTAATTATTCTAACTTTATTATAAGTTTTGATACCTGCTTATTTAGCTTTTATTATTATTTTTCAAAATTGCCTTTGCTCTTCTTTACCCTTTCTATTTTCATATACATTTTGGAAATCAGTTGTCAAGTCCCACCAAAAAATCTGTTGGAACTTTAGGATGATATTGAAACTATAGATCATTTTGGGTAAAATTAATATCTTTTTTTTTTAATTCTTTATTTTTTTTATTGGTTGTTCACAACATTACAAAGCTCTTGACATATCATATTTCATTCACTAGATTGAAGTGGATTATGAACTAGTCTTCCATCCCATGAACATGATGAATGTATAAATGTATTTATGTACTTATATAAATACATGAGTATGTATATACCTATACAAATTAATATTTGTATGCAAATTAATATTTGCCCCTCAATTAATATTGCTAGAAGACCATCCTTTTCCAGGATTCAACTTTTGATTGTTGATTTGGCCTATTATACATTTGTTTTCCATTTCATTATGTCTACTCATTATTATTTTTTTCTTATTTTTATTGTTAAATTGAAAAATATTTTTGCTAATTTTCACTTTTTTATTCATGGGTTATTTAAAAATATAGTATTATTGTGGTATTTGGCATTAGGGGACTTTTCTAGCTGTTGTTTTATAATTGACTTTTAGCTTAATTCAATGTAGTCAGAACATTCTCTGAGTGGATTTCAGTCCTTTGAAATATGTTATGGCTTTATTCTCTGTTCTCTAGAATATGGTCCGAGTTGCTGAAATATTCCATGTGCTCTTGTAAACAACCCATGGTCCACTGTTTAGGAGTATGGTGCTCTTTATGTTTCAGTGATCTAGTTTGTTCATCTTGCCTTTTGGTACATTTGTTAATATTTTGTATGTGTGTTCTATCAATTATTAAGAGATTAGTTGTTTTCATTTCCTTATTACTAATGAGCAGGGCATCTCTTCATATTTTTCTAGTTCTTTTATTTTATGAATTGCCAGTTTTTGCCAGTTTTTCTTCTGAATTGTTTGCCTGTCAGATACACTGAAGCTCTCTATGCTAAATATGATATTTTGTATTTATATATTAAATTATAAATACATGTATATGTTAAAATATTTCTCTAACTATATAACTTGATTTATGAATTGTTTTGCAAAAATATGAAAATCTTTGGTTTTCATATTGCCAGTTGTACCAGTCTTTTTCTTTAGTGCTTCTTTGTTTTGTTTTATTTAGACATGCCTGTCCTCAGATTCTAAATTGTTCCAGTTTACATTTTTTAATACCAAAGTTTATTTTTTTCTGCAGGATATCAGGTTAGGCATGTCACATGAGCATGGAATTAACTACTACACTAATTTTTGGGGGGAAATATAAATTATTTAAATATATTTGTCCAAGAAACAACATTATAGCATCAGTCATGAGAATAATTTAGATCAAAATAATAAAGTCCATGTTACCTCCTGTTAAACTCAGTTATAGTATGCTTTACTTGCTATTAATCTTTTCTGATATCTTCATTAAAATGTTTATGATAAAACTCTTCCTAATATATGCAGACTTTCTTATATACAATTTTAGAGAAGAAGAAGGAAGGGAGCACTTACGAAAACGAAATATGACGCTGCCTTTTATGTTTACTACTGGAGAAGCCATGTTGTACGAGATTACCAACCCTGTTCCTCCCATAATGGATGCCTTGCCAATAAGGAATAAAAACAGCACTAGTGGAAAAGACTGTGCTACCACATCAACTCCAAATAAGGATTCTCTGCATCCCAGTTCCATCCTGTATGCCATGATGCAACAAGATGAATCTATTTATCACTATCCTGCTTCAAGTACTGTACCTTTTGAAAGAAATTTTTTTAATGAACCTGTGAGTGAATGCAGTAATTCGCAAGGCAATATCATTACAGTGGGAAATGATAATATCCTAAAACATGAGCAAATTGGACATTCTCAGGAAATAAACCCAACAGTTTCTGGAGTTCACACAGGGCTCTTTCCAGATAATAAAAATAATGAATTATACAGTATTATGAAAAACCTAGGCATTGATTTTGAAGATATCAAATGCATGCAGAATGAGGAATTTTTCAGAACTGACTCTTCTGGTGAGGTTGACTTTAGAGACATTGACATAACAGATGAAATCTTAACATATGTCCAAGATTCTTTAAATAAGCCTACCTTCCTGAGTTCTGGTTACCAACAACAACAGTCTGTGGCTCTGAACCCAAGTTGTATGGTACAGGAACACCTACAGTTAGAACAGCAGCAGCATCTACAGCACCACCAAAAGCAAGTAGTAGCAGAGCCACAACAACAACTGTGTCAGAAAATGAAGCATATGCAAGTTAATGGCATGTTTGCAAATTGGAACTCTAACCAGCCTGTGCCTTGCAGTTGTCCTCAGCAAGACCTACAACAATACAATGTCTTTTCAGATTTACATGGGGCCAGTCAAGAGTTCTCCTACAAATCTGACATAGACACTATGCCTTATACACAGAACTTTGTTCCCTGTAATCAGCCTGTGTTACCACAGCATTCCAAGTGTACACAGTTGGACTTTCCTGTAGGAAATTTTGAGCCGTCCCTATACCCTTCTACTTCTAATTTGGAAGATTTTGTCACTTGTTTACAAGTTCCTGAAAACCAAAAGCATGGAATGAATCTGCAGTCAACCATAACAACTCCTCAGACATGTTATGCTGGGGCCATGTCAATGTATCAGTGCCAGCCAGATCCTCAGCACACCCATGTGGATCAGATGCAATACAATCCAACAATTCCAGGCCCACAGTCATTTTTAAACAAGGTAAGGGTTTTATAGAGCCAAATAAACCCTTTCAATGATTCTCCCTACCTTATAAATAAATAGATGTAAGTTAACATTTTTTACATCAATTCCTGATTTTAATCTATTATCTGCTATGTTTTTGGAGATAGAATTTCTAATTATATCTGTGATATAATTTTATCTTGTTGTCCCTGCCCACATTCTTGAAAAAGTAAACCAGTTGGCTTTTTGTCATGTGAATTAAGTTTGATTCATAGTTCAGATATGTCATTAGAACCCTTCTAGCAGCAAATACACTTTAAATTAAAAAATGGTTATTTTTTAAAAAAATTAATTAATATTGATGATAACATCTACTCTCTGACTATCCATGAATATGTTTCCATTAATGCCTTTCTGTTACAAAATATTTGGTTCATGGGGCCTGGGGTGGTAGAGCACTTGCCTAGCATTATGTGAGGTCCTGGGTTCGATCCTTAGCACCACATAAAAATAAATATATAAAATTAAAATATTATATCCATTTACAACATGTGTGTGTGTGTATAAAATATTTAGTTCATTTAAAAGTATATCTAAGTTAGTTTTGAAGAATATCTTGACTACAGTTAAGTTCACTGACCTCTCTTCACTGCATATTTTGAGTACAACAGTTTATAAATGTGACTTGAATCTTTATCTCTAATTGTTTTATCTGGCTTTTTTCATACATTCAGTTTAATTATACATGAACTTTTTAATAGAAAATGATAGTAAAGATTTTTTTAGTTCTTACTCTGTGGTTTATATACACAATGGCATATTTTTCATCTATAAAAAGGAAAAAATTTTGTCATTTGTGTCAACATGAATGAAACTGGAAGACATTATGCTAAGTGAAAAAAGCCAGACATAGGACGACACATACGACATAGGGAAACTGAAAGTATTGATTTCATAGAAGTAGAGAGTGGAGTAGAGGTTACCAGAGGCCAGGACAGGAGGCTAGGTTATTATGTACAAATGGACAGATTAGAGGAATAAGTTCTGTTGTTCTGTAGCACAGAAGGGTGACTTAATTAACAATAATTTATTCTAAACTTCAAAATAGCTAGAAGGACTTCAAATGTTTTCATCATAAATAAATGATATTTTTTAAGGTACTGGATATCCTCATTGCCCTTATTTGATCATTATGCATTATATGAATGTATTAAAATGTAACCCCCCCAAAATATGAAACTTATAAATATGAGTTTATAAAACTGTAGAGAACTATGTAGTTCGATGTCCTTCATTCCTTTCTTTTTTCTCTTTGAATTTGTAATAGCAGTTCTAGGCATGGGACTAGTTTTAGTGTAAAAAGACGAGGAAAAAGCATTTCTGTTTGATAGGTAACTTGATCTGTAATTGGGATAATGCTTTTAGTGGTATTTACTAATTAAAAACATATTACAAATCAGAAACAATGGTTAAGCAAATCATACACATGATGTATTATTTTTAGAATATTGAAAAAGCTTTTGAAAATCAGAATTTGACAC
The DNA here is from genome assembly GCF_052094955.1 of Ictidomys tridecemlineatus. Taxonomy (NCBI): domain Eukaryota; kingdom Metazoa; phylum Chordata; class Mammalia; order Rodentia; family Sciuridae; genus Ictidomys; species Ictidomys tridecemlineatus. The sequence goes on along the minus strand of NC_135478.1, from coordinate 156,540,351 downwards.
ACCCCGTGCAGCTTCCACAAAGGATCTTGAGTAGGGGAGATGGGAGATGGAGGAAAACACAGAGACGTTTTTAAGCAAAGCTAAGATCATCCTTCTGATGGAGGAATAGTGATCCAGAAGTATATATGGTCTCATAATCAGAAGTTAAGCTATAGGGGCATTTTAACATTATAAATTGCTCATGGCTTGTGAGTTATCAAAAGGCTTCTTTGTGCACTAAGAAGTTACAGAGCAAGAAACATTTTTGCAGCTATCCTGTTACATACAGTGTTAGGAACATCCTGCTATTGTCCTGCTGCACCTAGGAAACCCATTGTACTGGAATGTCTGATAACTGTTAAGTATCAGAGCAGAGTCTCCGGGCTGTTATCCTTGCCTTTTGGCAAGCAATGTTTCCCAAGCTTGGCTTTTGCCAATACCGCAGGATCAGCCAATGATCAGGGACCTGTCCACTCTCCACAAGAACTATTTTTGGAAAAACCCTAGGTCACCTGCAATCCTGAATATAATAAATTAATTGATCATATAGTCTACTGAGATGAAGTCTGGTCAATGCAAACCTACTGTGACAGAGAATATTTAATGTGATTCATGACTGTTAATCTTTGACCCAGCAATTCCTGTCTAACCCACAGGCAATCCTAAGTGAGACAGTTGTATCACTCATCTGTACCACCTTCAAAATTTCTTGTCAAATTAATGGGAAAACCAAAAGGTTATGAATATAACTAATATATGCAATATATTCTCAGCATGTCTTCACTGAATGGAAGATTTAAAATTCAGCAGTAGTAAAGGATTTGAAGTTTAACAATATGCAGGACTGTTTTTTAATACATATTAATGTGTTAATAAATGGCTTAAGACATTTGGAAGATCTTGCCTAATAAGTTGCAATATTGTTTTTGTTTTCAGTTTCAGAATGGAGGTGTTTTAAATGAGACATATCCAGCTGAATTAAACAACTTAAGTAATGCTCAGACCACCACTCATCTGCAGCCACTTCATCATCCATTAGAAGCCAGACCTTTCCCTGACTTGCCACCTGGTGGATTCCTATAATGCCAAGTCCAATTTTCACCTGAATTTTTGGATCAGATTAATTTGTGAAGGATCAAAGAACAATAAAACTGTAAATGTTGGGCATCAGCAAGTTCACATGGAGGCACTGATGCATGTTGTTCGCACTGATATTCCAAACCAAATTTTAATCTTTGTTTTTACAAAAGGAGTTTTAAAAACATATCAATGTGGTAGATTATCATCATTACAATAGAAAGTGTGGTGCCACAGAGTAGTGAGATGCCATCTACGTTTCATATCACCTGAGCACTACAGAAGACACAAAACTTATTCAGGGGAACTTTGATATTCTCAAATTAGAAAACTTTATGTAAATTATTTGTCAGAATAAAAATGAAACACTTTCAGTTTGAACTCTGGGTTCTCATTAGTAGACTAAGTACAAAGTTACAAGACTAACCTATTTCCCTATATTTTTAGCCTCTGCTTTTTTATCTCAGATGTTAAAATAAATGGTTTGGTGCTTTACAAATAGGTAATCTCAATGCTCTCCTCCTACACTGTTAATCTAAGTGCCTCACATTTTTTCCTACCTATAACACTGTAGGATGTATATTTTATATAAATGTTCCTTTCCTTTTTTAAACTAATTACATTCTTTTGGCACATAAATATTATTTGTTTCCTAAATCAAATCATTTTAAGTAATTCAGGCATGTTTTACTGCACTACTCACCCTCTGTTTTCAGGTAAAGGGTAAATAATGTTTGAAAAGATAATTATTTATTATGTAATCTAGTTGTTTCTAGACTAAATATTGCTATGTGCCTTATGTTAAAAAATTTTGAAAGTAAAATGTCTTTTCAAATTATTTCTTAATTATTATATAAATATTAAGACTGTAGCACTTATATTTCAACAGTGTTTTCCAAAAAGATAATCACTGTTTATACCTTTACTAAAGTCTCCACAATGATAGTTAATGTCTCAGTGTGAAAAAAATTGCTGTTAAATGTAACCATGTTTATTGAATCGCAATGAAGAGAAGAGCTTTATGTCTAGCTTTTTAATTAAATTAAGCAAAGCACTCATTTCAATGTGTATAAATGTCTTTAAAAACTATCTTAGATCTGTAATCCTTTATGATATATTGACTTTATAAATTTCACTTTTAGAACAGTGGAAATGGTTTGTTTTTCCTCATATTTGAGGAATGTTAAGATTGAAGATAGCAATGTTTGATGCAAAGTATTGTAAAGAGTGAAATGAATGGTGCATTGTGTAGATATGATGAACAAAATTATTTGTAAAATACTTTTCATATAAGAATACCTTATATATGCACATAAATAATTTGTTTGGGCTTTACATATTTTATCAGTGTATCTTCTTACATTAAATAATGAATTTAATTTTTAAGTTGATATTAAGAAAAAGCCACACAGTTTGTTTACCTTTAAACATTAGGTTGTTTTTATGCTATCATGGCCTGTATTCCATAAAGCAAATTTAATCACCCTTCCAATTTTACTGTCCTCAAATGATTTAAAGGAAAAAATGCTACTATCTGCCACTCTTCTTTTGCTTTGTTTTTATATAACTCCTGAAGGTTGTAAAAACATTGTGCATACATTATTTTAAAATCCGATGGAATCTCAAACTTAAATGTAGTATTAGAATACATTATTTTTCATTTCTCTTTTTTTAGTAAATTAATGTATATAAATAAGGCTTCAAACAAAATCTCTTCAATTCTAAACTTTTTAAGTCACAATTTTGAATTTATAGAATTAATTTAAATGTTAAAAAATACGTCTAAACATTTCATAATTTGTTTCAGCCAGAGGTATCACTAAGGATTTAGACCAGTGTTCTAGATTAATATTCTATTTTTATGTTTAAACTTCTCATTGAAGTCTTCTTATAAACTATTTTTTGTTAGTCTCTTTCACATGTATGGGATGAATTGTTTAGTTGAAAAAAATAGGCTTTTAAAATTGTGAATATGATGGTAATCAACTATACACTTATAAAATTTAAAGTTTTTAAAGCAATATTGTATATTTTTAACTATATAAAATAACTAAAATTTAAGAATAATAAAAATCACATTAAACCAAATATACCTTTGTCTGTATTGCTAAGTGCCAAAGAAAGAAAGAATGCTAACTGCTGTATTGAGATGATGTACCTACCCATCTAGGGATGTGACTGTCAAATTTGAGCTTTCCTATACCGGGTTGTTCTTATGGTACCTGAAGATTTATAAGTGTTCCAATGTATTATGAAGCTTTTCAATCATTATATGTACAAACTAGCATTTTTCACTATTAATCAATTTTGGGTGAACATTTTCATGGCTTTTCTCTATCCTTCAAACTATTACTGCTTACATAAGCCATGCATAGATTTTTGTTTAGAGTATGATTTATAACTATCCTTCCTATCAAAGTTGTGTATAATGATATATATGATAATAAAACAGTCACCAAGTATGAATAATGTTTTTATGTAAATTCTTCTTTCTGGTTCTCATAAAGGAAATGATTACAGACAGTGTAGTATTGTGTTATAACTACATTAGATAAAGGTAGCCTACAATATTTAAGGATGTGTTAAGTCAGTAATTCATAAATTTCTTATCCAATCCTTCCCCTAGATATTTTGATCTTTACTTAAAAATAAAAAAAACAAACTTTCAATAACTTCATAAGTTAAAATGCCTGTGAAATGGACAGCGTTTTAAAAAATCATTGTATTGCCATTGTTATAAATGTAGTGGCATTAGGATCTAAGACTAAAATCCAAAACCCCATTTTAACAAATAAGAATTTAAGAATACTTCTAAAAAATTTGAAATAAACCTTTTTAAGTATATTTTATGCTTGCTTTAGAAAAAATATTGCCCAAACCTAGGGCTTTATTGTTAACGAATATAAATGACACAGAAACCTTGACCTTAAGTTCATAACTGCTAAATAGTCTCCAAGAATTCTGAAATTAGAATTCATTGAAGAATAATTCCTGAGATAAGCAAAGTTTTCATTCCAGTAACAATTAGTTTTACTTTAGTTTTATGTGTGTCCCTTCAGGTATTTCTCTCAAAAACCAGATCATAAGTTAACATCACACTGGAGAACATTTTAGAAAGACTAACACTGTCTTTTAAGAATTACCTAAAATATTCAGGGTTTTCAGGCATTTGGTGGCTTTTTGTTTTATTTTGTTTTGTTTCTGTGATACTAGAAATTGGACCCAAGGCCATATGCATGCAAAACCATTTGTTTTTAACTACTTGGTCTGAAGGGGGGAAAAAGTAAAAAAAAAAAAAAAAAAAAAAAAAAAAAAAATTCCAGAAACAGGCACTGCATAACAGTGTTTCAGTCAACAACAGATTGCATTTATTACACATGTGTAGTGGGCTATACCATCTAAATAAGTATACTTAGTGGTATTCACACAACAAAATCATCTCACATCTCATTTCTCACAGTGGATCCCTGATTTTGAGCAATGCAACACCATAATCTGTTTCTGATCTCTGCTTGCCCTCAACCCAGTGGCTTCCCTCAACCATGAACAAATCCAGCTTGGCCCCAGCTCACCAAGTCCGCCAAACACTGACCCAGTAGTGTTGGCCACCCACAGGACTGGGTGATACTTCTCTAATACTCTGCAGATGTCCGTGCTTCCAGTTTGGGTAATAACATGGAGAGGTTCATCTAAAATCTGTCTGTACGTTCATCTCCAAACTCCTTCATCTCTTTGGCTCTCCCTTCCTTTCTCATTCTCATGCAAATAGTTTCTTCATACTTCTTTCTAGTCTGTGTGTACAGGTCACCCTCTTCCTGGGGAAAATACACTTGGGACTCCATCCTTTTTCTTGACTAAATTACCTTATGACTCCTTTCTGAGAAACAGTTTTGGTCACCTTAAATCTGATTTTGTGGGTTTTTTAAAATTTTCTTTTTTTTTTACCAAAGGCTGATTTTCTATGGCCCTGCAACCAGACTTCACTTTAAAGAACATTTTTCTTCCTTTAGGTTTCATGATACTATTTGTCCTTCAAACTCCTAACATTCCTTCCCTGCCCCTCTGTTAGTCTCTCTTCCCTCTTCCCATCTGGCAAGAGGCTTAGTTTTGACTATTCATGATCTTTCTATGCATACTTATCTATTCTGCAGCTACTATCTCTAAGAGGAACACCCTCAAATGTTATCTTACCTGTAAAAGGAGGTGATAAGCTGTCTCACCTCTGGCATTTGTGGAGCATCCTTTTCCTTGCAGAGTATTTAACAAGGCTGATCACATGGACTGGAGTGAGACTGTGAGAGGCAAACCCAGGCTCCAACACATGCAAGAAATGAATCAGTAGAAAAGTTTCTTAAATTCCCTGAACCTGAGTTTCCTTTTTTACAAAAGGAGAATAATAGTTAATACCTATTTCACTAGATTGTTGGAGGATTCAACAAATTTATGTAAAAATACTTGGCTCTCAGTGGCCAAAACTATATTAATTTGAGCAACAAAACATCATGATAGTATCAGATTACAATCTAAAAAATAAAATGTTCATTAATACATCCTTATTTAAGTTAAATGCCTGGAAAAAAATAGGAAAGAAAAAAATCATTCCCTTGGAAAAATCCCCAATAATATCTTTAGCTACTCTACCCTCCAAAATGTGGACCTTGGTTCCACCAACTTCTTGAAGTTAACTTAGACTCAGTTACTTGCTTCCAAAACATAAGAGTACAGATGAGGAAAAAATAAAAACTTTACATTGTTGAAATCTAACACTATTTTAACCAAGTGATCAAGTTTAAAAAAAAAAAAACAGTCTAAGCATAAAAAAAAATCAGACAAAGCCAAATTTAGGGACCTTCCACAAAATTCCTGAGAGCATCCTGTAAAATGTTAAGGTCATGAAAGAGATAAAGAGAGGCCAAGAAATTGTCAAAGATCAGAGGAGACTAAAGAGGCATACCCTGGGTGGCATGTGGCAATAGGAAAGGAACACTAGTGAGAACTTCAGAAGTCTAAGTGAAGTTATTGCACTTGGTCAGTTTTCTAGTTTTCACCAAGACCATGGTTACATTACACACCAACAACAGAGGAACTGAGGGAGGTGGGTAAAGGAATTCTTTTCATACCCTTCCAACTTTTCTGACAATTTAAAATTGTTTCACAATCGTTTAAGAATTTTCATGTAAAAATGTTTTTAATCGCCACATAGCAAGTACCCAATAAGCATCTGCCTTTGATATTTTCCTATGGTATTGCAAAAGCCTCTTCTCATTTGTAGGTATACCCGTACCCCACTAGTCCTTCTCATTCTGCTGACAGTTGAGTTGATAAATAGGTGGTTTCCAATTCCTAAAATGTTCTTTTCCACTTTGCTCTCCAGATATCATCTTTATCGATGACCCTTCTAGCTGGATTCTCAGATCTCCTAGCATCAACTATAATAACCTATTTTCCATCCAGCTAAGTACAGCCAACCTCATACTTCTGCTGTTTGTAATTGCCTAACCTCTGTCATCTCAAAATTTCCTTTTCTAATCATTTTCCCAAACATTTCCCAATCTTGTTCAACTCTTTAGCCTCTGTGACCAACAGACCCTTAAATTTACATTGCCCTCTTTTAGTCCAGCCTGGGCCTTGGTATCAGGACTTGAGCAGTATTTTTACTTGTATCCTGGATTTGTTCATTTTCTTATTGATAACAGTCACTTCAGCCCATGGGCCTGGCCAAAACACTTTGTTTTCCCGATGAGCAGTCTTACTAGACAAAAGTCACAATACTAAAGTAATTGACCTCACCAGATTCCTACCATGTCTGTGGCAGAGACTGATGATTGCCTACAGACATAGCATCTCACCCTCCTTTAGCACAAAAGCCCTGACATTTTGCTGGTTACACTGGAGGTGGGGGGAAACATTTGCCATCCTTCTTTGTAGATAGATGTACCTTACATACCCAAATATATAAAAGTATAAATTTTGTCAAATATTTCCAGAAAGGCTGCTCAAAGAAACCTGCTGACACCAGAAAGAGCTTTTTCTGCTTTTTGTCTTTCTAGCCAGTGCTTGTGGATGTGATAATAGAGATCCAGCAGCCACCTTGAGCTAGGTAACAGAAGCCATCAACTATGATGATCAAACAAAAAGAGGAAGATCCAGAGTCCCTTCTGACAGAACTACCAGGCAAACCCTGATCCATAGAAATAAATGGATTCTGTACCCCACCACCTGTCCCACCATGGCCCTGTCTTCTCACTCTACAATGGCATTATCTCCAACTTGAGTGAAGAGTCTGACATAATCTCCAGTTCTCTACTTTTTTTGCCTTTCACATTTCTTTCTACCAGCTCTCCCCTCAGGTTTTCCTTACCCTCGTCTTCCCACATCTTTAGTCATTGATTACATTGGTTTTTTCAGCATATGAGCATAACAATCCTCTTCTAAAAAGGAAAATAAATAAAATCACCACTGTTTTTTTCCTTACATTTTTAAAAGAATTGTTATACATCTGACCCAGCAGCTGGCTAAGACTTGCTTTCTTTGCTTCCTTGCCAACCTCCATCTTTCAAACCTTCAGTTTGGATTTAACTATGCCAATTTCACATGTGCAAATGGTCTATTAAATTAAGAAATCATTCCTTAATACATTCTTACCTGGGCTTCTGTAACACTGTACTCTTAATTATTTTCCTGCTTACTCTTGGACCTCTTTGTCCTTCTACAATCCTTAAAAATCACAAGCATATCTTAATTATTAGACGAGGGAGGCCTGATCCAAACCACATTGTGCTTTGAGTGACCCTACACTCACTTAGCCCAAGTTTAAGCAGGCCCCATGAGCCTTCCTGGATTATTGAGTTTAAACTTAAAAGTCCACCCTTAGCATAGCCACACCTGGATACTTTGACTAAGCCAGCCTTCATGTCACTGTCTCCTACAATTCCAGACACACACACACACACACACACACAGAGAGAGAGAGAGAGAGAGAGAGAGAGAGAGAGAGAGAGAGAGGAGAGACCAAATTCCTTATGCCCAGGACCATTGATAGATTTCCTTCTATCAGACTGACATGTTGAGGAATGCTGCGGATCATGGGTGCCACCCACCTTGCCCTTCTACCACTTAAGGCATAAAGTAAGAAGAGGCTGGGAGCATTCATCCTTCCTCATGGAAATCTGAGTAATAGAAAGACTCTTCTGTCCAAAACTTCACTATCATCACCATCATCACCATCACCATCATCACCATCATCATTCTTACTCTAAAGGAAAGAAAACAACAGCAAAACAAAAAAACTTCTATTAAGGGCTGTTTACATTGTTCATTGTTTTTTTCAATGACTTCTAAGTAAAAACTAGAAAAATCTATAACTAGGTCACTTAGAAAAATGCTGGTCTTTTCTGAAAAAGTACTGTATCATTTATTTAACTTAATTCTTCACATTGTTAGGAATCACAACAATTCAGCTTTGTTCTTGCACGTAGCAGCTTCCCTTGCTGTTATTTCAGGAAAAAGCATTTGTGCTTCTGCATTACTGCTCCTCTTATTTCTTCCATCTTGAAGCACCACAAAATCTTTTAAGGTAGGATATGTATTATCCATATAAAAATGCAGTCAGTAAATGTAGTGAAGTAGAGAAAATATTGGAAGAGAAATAAACTATTCATGAATATCTTTAGGTAAACTATTGGCCAATAGAACTTAGCAGGCTGTATAGGAGGTAATTGGCTCAGCGTAGAAGTAGTGTCTAAGGTACAAAGACAATAGTTTATGAATAATGGGTGGGATCCTGTCTGTCTCTTCAGATAATATGACATGTTCCCATGCTCATTCCCTGTTTTCCTCTTTCTTTCTGTATATAGATATACATATATATGCATATATATGTTAATTTTTTTTTAATTTTGTGGTACTGGGGGTTAAACCCTGGGGCTCTCTATCAGTAAGTTTCACATCCAGTCCTTTTTATTTTTTTATTTTAAAATAGGATTTCAGTAAAGTTGCAGGGGCTAGCATTGAGACCATAAAGACAAAGGGACCTCCAGTCACTCGGATCTTGATAGAAACAGATCTAAGCTTATTTCTACTAACTAAGACTAGATCTTTGGGCAGCCACTGTGTAAAGGCTTTGCTCTGACTGCTGTTCTTCCTGTTGCTTGATTCAGGTTATTTCCTTTATTTCCTATATTTCCATGAGGTAAATATAATAATTCCAGTTTTACAGATATGTAAGCTAGATTTTTAAAATTCAATCAAAATGACAAAGATGATTATAGTAATAAAACGACGGCCTGCCACATACATTCATACTCTAATGCCCAGAACCTCTGAATGTGTTAATTTAGATGGCAAGAAGAACTTTGCCGATGTTAGTAAATTAAGGACCTTGAGATGGAAAGTTGCTATCGTATGGATCTTAAATACCCACCAAAGTCTACAGCACTATTGGGAAGTGGTGGAACCTATAGGAGGTGGGGCCTAGTGGAAGGAAGTTAGGTCATGGGGGTGTGCCCCTGAAGGTGGATAAGGGAACCCTGGCTCTTTCCTGTTTTTCTCTTTACTTCCCGGCAGCCATGAGGTGAACAGAACTCTTCCACTCTGCCCCCATGCATGATGTTCCACCGAGAAGACTAGCAACTGTGGAATGAAACCAAGAGCCAAAATAAACCTTCTCCTTTATTAAGTTTATTGCCTCAGGTATTTTGTGAAAGTAAAGGAAAGCTAACACAGAAGTTAATTGGATCATCTGGGTGGACCCAATGTACTCACTGTGGTCCTTATAAGAGGCAGGTGGGAGGGTTAGAGAAAGAGGTGTGATGACAGACCCAGAGAAGAGAGAGAGGGTGTGAGAAAAAGAAAGCTATGATGCTGGTGTTGAAGATGGAGGACCACACAACAAGGAAATCACGCAGCCCCTAGAAGCCAGTGAAAACAAGGAAACCGACTCTCCTTTAGTGCCTCCAGAAGGAACACATCCCTGGGACACCTTGACTTTCGGACTTGTGACTTCCAGCGCTGTTAAGGTAATACCTTTGTATTGTTTTAAGCCACCAAGTTTGTGGTAACTTATTACAGCAACAATAGGAAAGTACTCAATGATGATAGATTTTTAAGAACACAAAAGATGCATTTGGAAAGAAAGCATCTACTCCATTAAGATAATAACTAAAGAAAAATGGAAGTTGTTCTTTGCTTCTACTTGACTATGACAGTTTTGCTATCATGCTGCAAAGATCCAGGAAAATTTGGCAGTACTTCCCGTCTCTCCTCTTTGCCCTGAGATGTCTCTGGACCTGAAAAAGAGCCCCCATTCTATGAGATTGACAGTGGTGCCTGATGCACCCCAGCCTTGCTTTAGCATTGCAAAGAAATGTGGAAAATCACATTACCATCTTGCCTTTCCCAGATATTTATCTCATGTGAGCAACCAGGAAATGTGTTGCTCACAGCCTCACATGTGTTTCTGAAGAAGGGCCCTGATAATGTCTCTGGTTCTTTTTTTTTTTTTTTTTTTAAAGAGAGAGTGAGAGAGGGGAGAGACAGAGAGAGAGAGAGAGAGAGAGAGAGAGAGAGAGAGAGAGAGAGAGAGAGAGAGAGAATTTTTAATATTTATTTTTTAGTTCTCGGCGGACACAACATCTTTGTTGGTATGTGGTGCTGAGGATCGAACCCGGGCCGCACGCATGCCAGGCGAGCGCGCTACCGCTTGAGCCACATCCCCAGCCCCATGTCTCTGGTTCTTGTGAAAAAAAAAAAAAAACCTAAAATATTGTTCTATCCAAGAAGAAAAATACTCTATTACAGTGGATTAGACAATATACAAGCAGTGTCATTTATCCATTAAAAATGTGTTTTTTTTCTGCACAAAGCTGTTTTTTGGTATGCTTTATATGTGTCCCAGGTCTTTGTGTATGAAAAAATATATATATTAAATTTTTACCTATATCAGGATAATAACACCCAGTAGGATTAAGAAAAGACTATGAAATGAGCATAAGTGACCCAAACTATCAGAATGCTTTTTATATGAACACAGTACAGCATATATTTGTCATTCTTTATTTGCACAGCAACTTCAGATCTATTATTGGAATTGGTTTTATCACTACACTATAAGGTGAGTTTTTATTGAAAAGGAAGAAGCCAAGATTGTTCAACATTGCACAAATATTAATTGGTGGTATCAAATATTAGATTAGACTCAAGATATCTGATTTCCAAATCCAACTATTTTGATCCACTTATCCACAGGAATATGTTCTAAGACTTCCAGTGGATGCCTAAAATCACAGGCAATATATATATATAATTTTTTAATGTGTATTATATATATATATATATATATATATATACACACACATACACACACCTGTGGATATATATGTACACATATATGTATATGTATATATACATATATATTATATATATATCATGTCTGTTTCTTTTTTTGTAAGTCAACATTTATATTTATTTTGCACAATGGTGCATCATACTAATATTATTACTTTATTATTTACACAAAGAAATTCATTACAGTTACTAGGGGAAACATAACTTGGAATTTTTTTACTTACATATTTAGAAAGCTTGCCTTTTTAAAAATTTTTTTATTAGTTGCTCAAAACATTACAATGATCTTGACATATCATACATTTGATTCAAATGGGGTACGTAATCTTATTTTTCCACGTGTACAGATTGCAGGATCACATTGGTTATACAGCCTGTTTTACATAGGGCCATACTAGTGTCTATTGTATTGTGCTGCCCTTCCTATCCCCCCTCCCCTCCCCTCCCTACCCGTCACCTCTTTCTACCCAATCTACTGTGACATGTTTCTCTCTCTCTCTTTTTTCTTCCCCCTCACACCATCTTATATGTAATTTTGCATAACAATGAGGGTCTCCTACCATTTTCCGTGCAATTCCCCTTCTTTCTCCCATTCCCACGCACCTCTCATCCCTATTTAATGGAATCTTCTTCTCCTGCTCTTCCTCCCTGCTCTGTTTTGAGTCACCCCCCTTATATCAAAGAAGACATTCTGCATTTGTTTTATAGGGATTGGCTAGTTTCACTTAGCATAATCTGCTCTAATGCCATCCATTTCCCTGCAAATGCCATGATTTTGTTATTTTTTAGTGCTAAGTAATATCACATTGTGTATAAATGCCACATTTTTTTTTTTATCCATTCATCTATTGAAGGGCATTTGGGTTGGTTCCGAAGTCTAGCTATTGTGAATTGTGCTGCTATGAATATTGATGTAGCTGTGTCCCTGTTGTATGCTCTTTTTAGGTCTTTTGGGTATAGTCTGAGAAGGGGAATAGCTGGGTCCAATGGTGGTTCCATTCCCAGCTTTCCAAGGAATCTCCATACTGCTTTCCACATTGGCTGAACCAATTTGCAGTCCCACCAGCAATGTACAAGTGTACACTTTTCCCCACATCCTTGCCAGCACTTGTTATTGTTTGACTTCATAATGGCTGCCATTCTTACTGGATTGAGATGGTATCTTAGAGTGGTTTTAATTTGCATTTCTCTGATTGCTAGAGATGGTGAGCATTTTTTTGTGTATTGGTTGATCGATTGTACATCCTCCTCTGAGAAGTGTCTGTTCAGATCCTTGGCCCATTTGTTGATTGAGTTATTTGTTTTCTCATTGCTTAATTTTTTGAGTTCTTTGTATACTCTGGAGATTAAAGCTCTATCTGAAGTGTGAGGGGTAAATATTTGTTCCCAGGATGTAGGCTCCCTATTTACCTCTCTTATTGTTTCTCTTGCTGTCTGTTTCTTATACATACATACATATGACAAACTTCACTTTATGTGTCTCTGCACAAAGACCATTCACAAAATTTATTCTTACACTAGCATATGTATCAAAGAAAAGCCCTTACCTGCAAATTGGACATTTAAGAAATTACGAGACTATTTCAGTTTAAAACAAAATTATTAGAATGTTTGTATAAAAGATTACCATATTTTCCTTAAATTGACAATTCATTGCAAAACTGAAGTTACCAAATTTTATAATATAGAAAGGAGCTTTCCCTTCTGCATATCATTGTATGGCTAACATTACATATGTAAATTTTCACCAGCCTTTGGAGTATTGAGGAAGGTTTACTTTCATTTTATACTTATTTAAAGTCAGCCTAGTAGGATTCCATTCTGTCTATGGGTGTGTAAGAACTTTGAGTTAATGACTGCTGTTTTTCTTTCCCTGACATTCTTCCCAGTAACATTTTCTTAGGGTTTTTAATCTCAGTAGCACGCTAAGTCACTGTCTTCAGAAACAAATTAAAATAAAATGTTTTTTCATGTGTATTATATAGAATATTAGTCACATGAGATATCAACATGTGAATTTGGTGACCAGATAAGTTTGGGAAACACTGGACAATGTATAGTTAATCAGCTTCCTTTATAAAGATCTTCAGTGTTAATGTAAATTGTGATTTTCTGAAAACCTTGGTCTGCAATATTTTCCAAAGTTGACACCAAAACCATTTTCAGAGCTCATCTTATGGTGCCAACGTTCCAAGAAAGATACCTTGAGAAAATTCTCATCTGAAGTAAAAGACCCCAGGGTCTTCACTTGTATTTTCTATGGCTCAGAGTCCTTATTTTGTAATATGCTTCAGAACAGATATGAAGCTTCTGCCCATGTTAAACTTGCTTGCCATTTTGCTGCCTATGCAAAGAGACTCAAGAATTTCCTGCATGCTTCTACCTCATTCCCCAATCTAGCTTTTCACTTGGTGGGAGATTGAATGCTATCTTCACATCTGAAGTATCCACTGTATGTTTTCTTTTCTGTCTCATTTATAAAAACATTCTAAAATCTTCTTTTGATCAAAATTGACCATCAGAAAACTCTTTGTAGTTCAGCCATGTTATTTTGGCCATCTGCAGAAAGAATTTGCCTGAGTTTCTGGTGTTTTCATCTTAATTTTCATAGAGAGTTACTAGGAAAAGTAGTGTATGAGAAAGATGGCTATAGGGATCATACTTAAACACCTTAGAAAAGACCGTTTGTTTTTATTGTTTGGACTAGGAAAATAGCATGTTCTCTCTTCATCAAACTGTAAACAACTCCCTTTTTAGTTGAACAAAAGGAAGCTTAAAACCAAATCAGGGCACAACTATGACAATGCTTTATGTTGTTATAGCCCACACAGTTATATTTTCACCTCTTACTAGTTTGCATTAACCTCCTACTCTTTCTTTTCTCTGCTGTTATTTTGCATTTATTTTTTCTGTTCATGTTATTTTATATATTTTTGTTCTAATCAAATTCAAGTCTCCCCTCCCCCACCACTTACTTTGGAATGACTCGCTCAGTAAGAACAAAACAAAGAATGGAATGAAAGGAAGAAAATTTATTTTGGTCACAACCCTGAATGCTAGAACCTATGATAACAGATATAATGAATGCAAGGAGATTGTTTAACATTTATAGTTCATCTTGGCATCATCTTGACAAAGTTCATGGTAGCTGATTTTCTTTTTTTCTTTCTTTTTTTTTTTTTGGTTATTCTGGTTCTACAATGGTGTCATTATACACAAGGGAGGTTCCGGACCTGTCAACTCCCTTGAAATGCTCCAGTTAAAAATCCTAGAGTGTCTAAAGGGTCTGGCATAAATCATCAAGACAGTTGTGAGTGGTATAGGCTATGAGGCAATGGTACTCGCTATGAAGCCATCTGCAGGGGGCCAGGCAGGAGGCTGGATGTGCCTGGAGCTTCAGTGCCAGCCTGACATGTGCAGAGTCTGGTATGAAGATTTGCTCTGGGTCTGCAATAATGTCCAGTCAGGGTGCCACCTCCAGGCCTCCCACCTGGTGGTAACCTGTCAAAGCAGCAAGGCGCAAGCCCTCGTTATTCTTGGAGACCCAGGGAGCAGAAGTAATGCTGGACTTCCTGCTGTCTGGTATTTGGCAGCTGGGATCAGGTCTATCTTGGTTTGAGAAATGAAGAAATGTTACATTATTCCCATCTCTAGATCACAGAAGAGTTTTTTACTGACTAAATGTACAATGATTATTTTCTTAAAAAAATTTTCTATGCTTTAGTTTATAGGAAAAGTTAAACTTTACTTTCCTACTTTAATTATCCCATCGTTTTAAAAGGCAAAAATTTTGAGGGTTTCTCCTGGACTTTTCAAGAACAGAGGGGTGGTGGCCTCTATGATGTATTTGCAGAATGGTCTTGCTCGTCCCCTGCTATTTTTATTATTTACAAACCTTTTAAAATGTTTAACCAATTAAATATATTCTTTAAGATATTATATGTAATGTAGCGCTTTTATATTCTAATATGTGGTCTGGTTCATTTATATATTTTTCAGCTTCATTGAGATGTAATTGTTTGAAGTATACAATGTGGTCTTTTGATATATGATTACTTTGTGAAATGATCACCACAATGAGGCTGAGGTACCATCTCCCCAAACCACTTCCCAGAGGTAGTTCTTAAAACAAGGGGCGTTATAGATCTTCTTTCAACTCTGTGAGCTATGATTCAAGATCCCTCCCTACCCAGCATTCTGCATTCAGACAGTGTTGCCTAGAAGGTAGCTGGGAAATCTGCTTCCAGATGAGGGTGTCCAAGAGCAAGCAGGCAAAGCATCGGCACCCACGCTGACACTCCCAGCAGGGCCTGCTTCTTCAGGCTAAGCTGGTTCTTGGTAATGGGTCAATTTATACATAATTTTCTGGCAACGAGGGTGGCAAAGAATACCTATGTAAAGAGTAGGCCCAAGGCACACCCCTTCAGCTGTTTCAAAGTTGAGGTATAATTGCATAAGAACTCAATGATTATTAATATAGCTCTGACCATATTCTAGGCACTGGATAGAGACCCTGTGCTTCACACATTTACACTCACTAGGACAACCTAGACCATTATGGATTGTGTCTACACTGGAGGAGAACATTATAATTCTTGCAATATTAGAAAAGAACTTAGAGACCCTCTCATCTTCACAAATGAGAATATTGAAGCCCAAAAGGTAAACTAACTTTTTCAGTGCAACATTGCTGGTCATAAACAAATGCCCACATATCTTGATAACAACAAAATCCTTTAATTCATGGTGTCAACAAAATAGGCCTTATTACCATGGAATGAAGAACATCAGAAAGCATCTTGATCCTTCATATACACAGGAATCCCTGAAGGATCCTGTTGCAGTGCAGGCTCTAACCAGTAAGTCCAGGAGATCCTGAGAGTCTGAATATCTCACAAGCTTCTCTCCTGCGCACAAACTGCTGGCCCTCATTTTGGAATATTGAGTATTTTTAGGCAACACCCTAGCCTAGTTGTGTGGACATGAGCCTCCAGGAGAAAAATGTTCAGGACTTCCCACCATGAATTATTTCCTGGTATAGTAGGGAGTTCCCATCAGAGAATTCTTTTGCTATGTCTGAAACAAATAGAATTTCTTTCAAGTGCTTATTTCAAAAGCAAAGTCTCAAGGTTGGAGGTAGAATTGCATAAGATATGTCCTCTTCTATTTGTACTAATGCACAAATTTTATTCCTGAGTATCCTTGGCAGAGGGACCTATCATGATTAAAAAGTTCGTAGCAGTTTCTCCCACTCAGTTGGAGCATGCTTTGCTTCCTCTTAAGTAATAATCAACATTGCAAAATTGCAACTAGGCAACTAGCAAAATATTCCCTGGGAACACAACTACTAGCTTTCACTCATAACAAGTTTCCTTCCCTAACCCACATTATTCCTTTCTTCATGCACTCATTGATGAGTCTCTCAACCTTGGCACTGTTGACATTTGGCGATTAGTTCTTTCTTACTGTGAGGGACTTGTCTACATACATGGGATGTCTAGCAGTAACCCTTGGCTATACACACTAGATGCTTGTAGCATTCCACCCCAGGCATGACAACCATAAATGTCTCCATAACATTACCAAATGTCCCTTTGGAAGCAAAAGTACCCCCAGCTAATAACCCCTGCTTTTAAAAATGATTTATTCTTTATTGAAAGGGCAAGTAGCTTAAAACACAGAATTATGTAGTTTTGAGTATGAAAGTGATTTTGGAAGTTCATTAAGTGTTGGGGTCACACACTGAGTTTAGGTTAGAAAGACCTGTTGGGTACAATCCTTTCCGTTTAAACAGTGAATTCAAGGTCCTATCAATGTTCTGTTTTTAAATGACACAAACTTCATATTAAGCAAAAATCTGAGTCCAGGTCTAGCTTTAGTCTTTGCTGAGGTGGTAGGCAGTAGGAAGTATCAATACTTTTCTCTATTGTTATCAGTGCAAGCATAGAAAAGGTAAGACAAGAGCTATGTGCAGCCTCCAACAGGTCCTGGCTCAGGGAACACCTAGCTGGGTGGTGAGAAGTCTTCCATCATATGTAAAGTGCCAACATGCCAACATCACTTCAAGATAAGCTTGCTGTCTTCTGCTTACCACCTCAGCCATCTAGCAGGCTGAACTTTGCAACAGCTTATATTGATATCCAATTACTGTAAGTCAGCTTACCCTGTGCTCCATAAGAATTTGAGGGAATTTTTCTAAATGCAGTGTTAGTGGAAATGTTTCACATATATTCAATTGACAAAAACAAATGAAGAGAAAAAAAAAAGCAATTAATCAGGCATTTGCCTAAATATCGTACAAAAATAATCAATTAAAGTAGCCTTTTGTTCTTAACGTTCTCTCAGGGTTAAGAGAACTCTGCCACCACCAACTGTGTTCACACTCAGCTAATAGTCCCTGCATACCTGCCATGTGCCAGATGCTAATCCAGCTACCTGTATATAATCCATTTTATTTTTACAAGAACTCAGTTCATTTGCACACTAATAGGGAAGGTAAGGAAGAACATTAGATTAAAAATGCAAACCTATTTTAAAGTTCTTCATGCTTAAGAAATTAAACAGGTGAGTACTGGAATGAATTTGAAGTGTTGATATTGATTAGACATTATTTTCTTCCATGTTGGCTTTTCTTTATGAAATAAATGTGCTCCCCAAATTCTGAAACAATTTGCAATTTTGGTAGTTGATTCACTTTTAAAATGTTTCAGTGTGGCTCCATAATGTTCAAGACTCAAGCAGGAAATTTACTTTCAGTAAACAAACATCCTTCAGCAAAATGACTAGCCATTCCTTATCTGCCCAGGCAGTACTAGATATTGAACCCAAGTTGGGGGCGTTCTACCACTGAGCTGGGGTTGTACTAAATTGCCCAGGTTGGCCTCAAATTTACAATCCTCCTGCCTTAGCCTTCTGAGTAGTTGGGATCACAGGCATGTGCCACTGGGCTTAGCTAACATCTTTTCTTTCTTATTTATTTATAATTATGGGCTGGAGATCAAACCCAGGGTGCTGTGCATGCTTGACAAGCAATCGACTACTGAGTCATACACCCAGCTAATTTTTTAAATCTGAATTTTTACTTATATACACTAGTCTCAAAAATGGCATAAATAATCTTTTCTCAAGTCATCAATTAAATCTAAACCAACAGCAGACTATATTTTGACAGTAGTGTATTAAACTTAAATACTTGGTAAGGAATTAAATATTCATACTAGTTATTCAGACCAATCAAATGGAATGTACAATCATATATCTTGAATGATGCCTATATTTTATTAGTTTCCTATTGATACTTTAAGTAAATTACCATAAATTAATGGCTTAAAACAGCACACATTTATTATCTTTGAGCTCTAGTTAAGCACACCTGCCTCAGAGAAGCAGTCTCAGAAGGTAGAAGTCCAGGGGTTGGCAGGGTCAGTTTCTTCAAGAATGAGTGTCCATTTCCTTTCGTTTTTCAGGTGCTAGAGGTTGGCTGCTTTGTTTCTTCATTTAGATGCTACTAATCTTGCAATGGATTTGTCCTTTTGCCTTGGCATTAGAAAATTAAACTGAACCAAGTCTCAAAACTGAGTAAAACCTACTATTCTCACTCTCTTTTTTTCCTTTCTTCCTTAGAATCTTGGCTTCGAATATTTTTGCATAACATATGTGTTCTTTTTAAGTTGACTCAAGTGTTTTGTGGAACAGGAGCTATGTACATTAAAGATGTTAGACAAGCTCTTCTGTGAGGAGAGTCAGATGATAAGAAATTGGTTAATCAAAAAATTAAATTAAAGCAGGAGTCATGGAAACAGGATGAGTACACACCTTCACTTTTAAAATTTTAACATATATAAATGTGCATATTTTAATTGATCTTTTGATGTAGACTCAAGTTCTTGTTTTTAGAAAGGGATCTAGAGCCAGAGCTGGTTAGTCTCTTTCTCATATCTATTACATCAGTAATTTATTAACTTCTATACCTTTTTTTTTTAGTGGAGTAGGAACTCAAAGACACTTTAAAATAAACACTGTAGAATGTTAATATTTTCCAAATTAATTTCTACATTAATCTTAAATGATTTTCTTGTTCACATTTAATTCAAAAGCACTTTTAGGTCAGGTGCAGTGGTACACGCCTGTAATCCCAGTGATTAGGGAGGCCTACGTAGGAAGATTGTGAAGTTTGTGCAATTAGTGAGACCCTGTCTCAAAAAAAAAAATTAAAAGGGCTGTGGATGTGGTACAGTGGTTGAGTGCCCCTGGGTAGTTCAAATCCCAGTACCAAAAAAAAAAAAAAAAAAAAAAAAGAAAGAAAGAAAGAAAAAGAATAAAAGCATTTTTAATGACTCCCTTTCAGTTTTAAACTTTTAACCTATTTCTTATAGAAACAGTAGAATTTCTTCTTTGTATGAATTTAATTTGTAATATTTGTAGTTACAGATTTAGGACAAATAAACTGACAAAAACAGAAGTACATAAGGCTACAGTGGCTTGTTTGGTGGTGAATGGTCTGTGTTTCACACCTTTGGTCTCTCTATTTTAGACAGAATGAAAAGCTCTGTATAAGTCATTGACAGAAAAACAGCTAATTGTATAGTTTCTTATTAAAAAATATGTAGCTAAACTTAACAATAAGAGCATTTGAGGGTGTCCATTAAGGGTTGGATATGAGGCATTCCCCTGAAGTTCCTGTGTTGATGCAGGAGGTGAAATGATTTGATTCTGAGGTTGTAACTTTAAGCCCATCCTAATGAATGGACTAACTGGTAACTGGAGGCAGGTAGGGTGTGGCTAGAGGACGTCTGGTCATGGGACTATGCCACTGGAGATTATATCTTGTCCCCAGCTCCTCTGTCTTGCTCCGTGCTTTCCTTCTGCCACAAGCTGAGCAGCTTTCTATCACCAAGACTTCTGCCCCATGGCTCTCTGCCTTACCTTGGGGCGTAAAGCACTGCAGTCGCTGACCATGGGCTGAACCTCTACAACTATGAGGCCAAATAAACTTTTCCTCCTCTAAGTTCTTTCTGGGTGTTTTGGTCACAGTGATGTAAAGCTGACTAATGTGATATTCAAATATACAAATATGTAAAGGAACATGAGGATCATCGTGGGTGAGTGTGCGTAGGTGTCTCTGTGTGTAGATATGGCATGCTCTCCCATAGGTGATGGCAACATTTCCCTTCTCTTCCTTTCATATTACTGCTCTTGTAGGAATCTGATGATACCTTTCAGTTAGTTGTCATTTCAGAATTAAGACAAGTTTAGTTTTTATTCTGGTTTCATATAGTTCAAAGGCATTTCCTAAGCTAATATGTTCTGTTATTTAATGGTCCTGAGAATACTTTCGATTTTTATTCCAAATTTCAAAAATATCATAATACAATATGCTGAATAGAGCACATTCTCCCCCTTTTGACTCTCTTTTAAAATCATCCTGCTTCAATTTATAGTAAATAATTATTGATTTAGGAGATTGAATTCACAAAATAATGGATTTCCTTAAAACAGCAGGTACATTTATCACTGACAGCAGTAAAACCTACTAAATATTAAGTGAAGAGTTTGAGTTCTACGCACTCTGCCGCCAGGTGTGACAGGGAACATGTCACCTTAGGCTTTTCCAGACTCTCATGGAAAAGAATACTTTTTTCCCAAGGAGGATGAGGCCTGGGGATGGGTATGGAATTCCTTTTGCAATGCACTCACAATAAAAAGCATTAAGGTGAGAGGTTTTATCTAATGTTCATTATGTCAATCAGGACATCTATAGAGATAAATTTTAGGCATATTATAATTATGGTACTTGGGCCAAGAATAGGCACCTGCAGGACTTTGGTATGCAAATTATTCAGTTTTTAAAAGCTTATTTGAAGGAAAGTAACTTCCCCAAGGTTAACAAATAATGAAGCACAGGAATAACTTACCAGAGCTCTGCTCTCTCCTCTCCAGCAAGAAGGCACACGTGTTACTAGATCTCATTGTGGAGCCACCTCTGCTTATCTTAATAATTAACAGGACAAATAAAAAAATGAAGTTTGCAGTAACTTAACTAAACATTTAACCATATTAATGACAAAATTCAACTGTATGACTCTCCGTCTCTCCACCCTGACAGCATGGTTGCAGAGGTCACTCAAGGCTCCGAGAGCTGCCAGAAGCATGTCCAACAGACTGTGTGCTCTTGTGTTTGAAATCACACAGCTTTGAAGCTTGGTGTTTTATGGTAAGTCCTAAGATTTATCCCAATGTACTTTATTTTTTAAAGTATTTTTGTACTTGATGATAGATTTTTATCTTATTTATTCATACATAGTGGTAAGGATTGAACCCAGTGCCTCACACATGCTAGGCAAGTGTGCTACTGCTGAGACACAGCCCCATTCCCCCAATGTACTTTCTTCCAGTGAAACTTTCAGTACGTTAATATTCTATGGGTGATATATTTTCATTACTAATGTATTTCCATTAATAATAGGCTAATTTTTATATCCTCAAATACCTTAAACATGGAGAGAAATGTTAAATGTTAGACAAATTTCATATAAAATAGTCATATATTTATTTCTCTTCTTCAGAGACAAAAGGATTAATATAAATATTTTAAATGACCAATGTAAAGTAGTCATATTAAAATAAAGTAGATCATTAGACACAGAAGAAATGTTGGATGAATAATTAACATTATTTGGACCAGAGTTTAATGAATCAGAAATGGACGTAAGAACTAGAGTGAACTGCAGACACCGTAGTGCACGCCTGTAATCCCAGTAGCTCTGGAGCCTGAGACAGGAGGATCACAAATTCAAAGCCAGCCTCAGTAACTTAGCAAGGCCCTAAGCAACTCATTGAGACTCGTCTCTAAATAAAATACATACATCTGGGGATGTGGCTCAATGGTTAAGCACCCTTGGGTTCAACTCCCAGTACCAAAAAAATATACAAAAATAAAAATAAAGCATTATAGTGACCTGATTTTAGAATTTAATGCCTGAAAACTCTAAAAGCATTAGTCTCTATCTGTGGTGCTTTTTCCCCTACAAGAAGTGCACCAGAGGATCCTCTGGGGTAAGTAGAGTTAATACCAGGATTTGGAAATTTAAATTTGTAAAAGAAACAGGAACAAGAAAAACTTGACTGGTATTTGGCTCACAGTTCAACATCACTGCCATGGCCATAATAATTTCTGAAGTCACTGGTCACAGACTTTTTGTGAGCTATCCTGGGTAAAAGGAGAGATCTGTAATCTAGACTGTGGAGGTAGTAGCATCCCCAGACATTTTCTGTCTTTAAATTTTAGAGACTATTGCAGTCCACCTATGAAAAAGTTTTGTTTCAATCTTCTTCTAGATGCCAAAATAATTTATCTTGGTTTCAGTACTATGCTGATTTTATTTACATTCTAATTTTATCTTTATTTCACTTAGTTCTTTAATAAATAAATTTAAAGACAACAAATGAAAACATTTCAAAAAAAGGAACCTGTAGTTTCTTATCTGTTCTATTTAAATGTTCTGATTTATTTTTGCAAATTGCAGGGGGAAATGATATATATTTGAACATCATCAACTTTTAAAATAAATATTTTATCTTGTTTGCATTTGAGCTTCTCCCCTGTGTCATTGAAAATACATCTTGGAGAATTTAAGACATCTTCCAAGGCCTGAACAACTTTGCAGTGGGTGATCTAGCTTCTCATTAAATACAAATTATTTAAAGGAAAATCCAATGAGGCATGTGTGGTTAAAAGACTCCATCTCTGAGACAACCTTGAAAAGATGGCATAAGTATAGAACTGTTGCTGTTGCAGATAGTCCAGGTGGTCCTGGAGATGGCCCCTCCTCCATGGAGCTCACAGAATGAGCTGCTCATAGACATAATATGTACTTGCAAATGCATTTAAGGGAATGTTGCCTATATTTTTCACTGTAGCTCTACTGTTGAAAGACTGACCACCACAAATGTTGTTAGTTTGTTCAATGAGGGGGTTTAATTGTCCTGAACCACTTTGTTGAGTAAAGTCACAGACAGGAGATTTTTAGTTGAAAGAAAAGAAGTTTATAAATCACTGTTAGCATTGCCTGTTACCATAGTCGCACACATTAATCACCAGTTGATTGGGGTTTGTTACATTCAGAGCAGAATTTGTAACAATGGACTTATATTAGATACTTTTGATTTACTTATGCTACTCACTATGTACTTCATTTGTCAGTGGTGTCCTCATATGTCCATTGGTTAAGGACTTGATCCCTGGGGTGGTGCTACTTGGGGAGTCTTTGGTAAAGTTGAGCCTAGTGGGAGGTCCTGGAGTCACTGGGGATATACCTTCAAAAAGCATCACGTAGCCTGAGTCCATCCGGTCTCTCTATGCTTCTTGACTGGTGATGAAAGCGGTTTGCTCTGACACATGCTCCCTACCATTACTATCCAATGTACTTACCTGAGGCTTATAGCAATGTAGCTTGTCATTTCTAGAACTTTGAGCTTCAAATAACCCTTTTCTCTTTATAGTAAGTTAATTGCCTCAGGTATTTCATTTTGGCACCATGAAGCTGATAAATATACTACTTAATTTTGTTCATGAGTTCCAGTTATTTTGACTCATTCCCATAAATTGTTATGGGCTAAGAGATTACATTTGGTTTTTTAAATCTTGACTTTTTACCAGTTACTTTTGTGAAAATAGATCCAAGTCAGCAACTCCTTTAATAATCATCCAGTTTCCATGAGCTTTCTATTATTTGTTGAACTGTATTTTTATCATACCCTCTGAAAGGCAAACCTTTTTTCATTTAAAAATATGATAGCTGCAAAGATCCTTTTTAGCATTCAAAGTTAATATCAAATGTTCTATCTCTTGTGATTTAATAAGTTAGTCTCATAGATTGCTTGACTTACATGTAATCCAAGCAAGCATAGTGTTCTTTATCATCTGTCCTACCAAGATGTTGTGAGGTCCCTTGGTCTATATAAAAACAGAGATTTGTCTGTTTTATAAGTTGCTTTAAACTAAAATTTGCAATATCATCAGAGAGGTTAAGATTTTTTAACAACAGATGTACCTAAAAGAATACTGAGTAGACTAAAATATTTAATATAAATATCATTACAAACTTCCAATTTTAATTAAAGTTTTTACCCAGTGAGCTCCTTTTGATGCTGAATCTATTCTGCTTTTCATTAAAAGGTAAAGTTTAATAGAACTTCTGAGATCAGACAAATCCTAAAAATCCCGTAGGCAAAGCCAAACTAAAGCAAAATTTTGCAGAAAATGATTTTCTCTCCCCTGATCTGCCTCCAAAACTTCCATCCCTCCTTCTTGTATATCCCCAGATGTATACTTAAACCAAATCCCACACATATTTAATTTCAAGTTTGTGGTACAATTGCCCATAAAAATTTAGCCCAGTGGAGGTCAGAATCTCTTCTTTCTTTTGTCAAAGAAAATTTGCATTGTTAAATTTATATTATTCACAAAGGAATAGCTCCCTATTCCACAGATCTGCTGTATCTTCAGTGAATTAACCAGTCTAGCCGTGTGGTTCCAATCACATTTCTCTCTGCTGCCACAGCAAATAAACCAGTGTTTGGAGATCAAGTCAAATTGATTTAAATGAAAATAAATGAGAATAGCTATACAACGTGATTTCAAATGAATGTATTCCCTTGGATCATTTATTAACCTCTTATCAGAAAATGGGCCAAAGACCAAAGCACTTATTTCACTAGGAAGAAATGTGATGATTCAATGAGTTTCTCCTTATACAATCAATAGAAAGCAGATGTTTTATTTGCCCCCTACCTCCATCAGCACCCACAACTGGTGCTAGTGCCTAGAAGCCCTATTTGTAAAATCATAAATGGCACATTCACATTAACTTGTGGCTTTGCTATTGGAAGTCATGTGTGAGGGATTGCCTCATTCCCATTTGCTTGTGCATATTTATGGGGTACCTTGTGATGATGCACATGTACATTGTGTAATCTTCAAATCAGGGTAAGCATATCACAGAAGTTGAGAGTAGAACGGTGGTTTTCAGAGGTCTGGGAGAGTAGGCAGGAGACAGGGATGAAGGAAGGTTAGCCAATGGTTACTCAGATAAGAGAAATCACTTCTGATGTGCAATTGCACAACAGGGAGACTAAAGATCCTGTGCCACATATTTAAAAAATTTTGAATGTTTTCACCACAAATAAATAAATAAATATTTTAGGAGATCTGTATGTTTATCTTGTTTTAGCACTAGGTAAGTGGACTACATTTTGTTTATTGTAATTTTGAGCCAAATAAATTTTCCCTGACCTGTGCAAGGCCGTCATGTAATCTCAACCTAGTTTCTTCAGCAAATGTGCAATCTTCAATTATCCTTATGCTTCCATAGAATTTCTTACCATGTCAAATTAATTACATCCTAGTTTTAAAAAAGCAGATCAAGATAAGAACAATCTATGAAACAGAATGTTTTTATCACACAGTTGGCAGAATGAGCCCCATTGGTTTTCTAGAGTAAGATCTTATCTTTGTTACTGTGGGCAATTATTTTGGGAAACTGCCACCTATAAAACATGCTGAAGGGGGGACTTTATTTAAAATTTTTTTTTAAATGAACCATGTCAATTATAGAACGATAAGATTATAGGTTAGTAAATATAAGAAAATGTAAACTAATTAACCCTGCAGTAGGCAATAAACATCAGTTAGCAATCTGATAGACATGTTTGCAGGCATTATAAGCTCTTTCCTATCCAAAGCCCCTTGCACTGCTATTTCTTCTGCTTTAAAATGTTTTTTCCCCCCAAATCTACATATGGCTATTTCACTCAGGTTTCAATTACCAAGTCACCTCTGAAGAGAGGCCTTCCCTGACCTGTCTAAAAAAAGCAGCTCCATCCCACCCTTCAGTTATTATCGCAGAACCCCATTTTATCTTCTTTATAGCCCTTAGGAGTACATGAAATTCACTTATGTGTGTTTGCAATATGTTTGTTGCACTTCTGTGTCACATGTCAGTCATCTCCAGAGCCTGCCACAGTGTCAGGCCCCTTTTATGTTACTCAGAACATATTTGTTGCTTTATTGGCTTGAACTGACTGTATCATGAACACTTTTCCATGTCAGTAAATATTTCTTTAGAATATCATGTGGTGACTACATCCACTGGCTATGAGTGTATTAGTCTCTATGTGTGTGTGTGTCACAAATATTTTCATCAATCAGCCTGAGTTGCAGGACAGTTTGGTAGCTTCCAATTTTGCATGATGCTAATTATACAGTGATAAGCTTCTTAATAGCTACATTGATGAGCATATCCAGAATTATTTCCTTAGAAAAATTCCTAGAAAAGTAGGATAGCTGGATTAAAGGATATGTACTTCTTAAGGCTTCCAGCAATCTTCATCAGATTATGCTGAAGAAACATAGAACCAGTAAACCTTCCCACTAGTGATGTAGGAGGCTTATCATTTGCCACGTTCTTCAATCCCTAGATACGATTACCTAAATACTCTTGCTTGTGTTGTTTTTTAATGTGAAAACGGAATTGAAGTTGCAAGTATTTTATGTGCAAGCTTGCCTCAAGCTAGCATTGAGGGAAAATGACCATCACTGCACATTGGAATATTCCTCATGGCATGCCTTTAATCAAACATTCTCTCACTGTCAACTAGATCTTTTTTGTTTTTATGTCTTTCATTATTAGTTGCAAAACTGAAACTGAATTTCACTATACTGAAATGGGCTCCTTTGAACCATAAATATTACCAAACACATTCAAATCCAGTATATTCTAAATTTAGATGTCCTTGGTTTTGTTTACATCTAAAAAAGAAAGAATTCTTGGGCTAGACACTAATTTGCTTTGGCTATGGTACTTGGAAATTATTGCTAAATATCTAAAATTCTTCCTAAGGATTGTAGAAGGCTAATAACACAACTGTAAGGTATAGGAATTTAATAAGAAGTTAAGTCTATTTATGACAGACCTGAGCAGAGACAGAAAGGGATAGATTAAGAGAGCTCTTCTGTGTATCCAGAGGACTAACACATTCTTTTGCTCAGTAATTGACTGATTTGGTCAAAAAATTAAGAGCCAAGGCTTGTCTAAGAACAAAATGTGTCATGATAAAGAGGACACAAAGAAGCATTACAATTTATTTGAATCCATGTGTATTTTTTAAATTTTTTTATTGCTTTAATTAGTTATCATGATAGTAGAAAGCATTTATACACAACATTTTCTTTCTCCATTCATCTGTTGAACCATACCTTGGTATGGTTCCATAGTTAACACTAAAAAAACCAAATAACCCAATCAATAAATGGGCTAAGAACTGAACATACACTTCACAGAAGATATAATCAATCAACAAATATATGAAAAAAATGTTCAACATCTGTATTAGTTAGAGAAATGTAAATCAAAACTACTCTAAGATTTCATCTCACTCCAATTAGAATGGCAATTATCAAGAATACAGTCAACAATAAATGTTGGTGAGGATGTGGGGGGAAAGGTACACTTATACATTGCTGGTGGGGCTGCAAATTGGTGCAGCTACTCTGGAAAGCAGTATAGAGATTACTCAGAAAACTTTGAATGGAACCACCATTTGACCCAACTACCCCACTCCTCAGTTTATATCCAAAATCAGCAAACTACAGCAATGCAGCCACATCAATGTTTATAGCAGTTCAATTCACAATAGCTAAACTATGGAGCCTCATGTACTTTTAATTCCTAAAAATAAATGCAGGCAGGGGAAAAAACCAACAAACAACAACAGCAACAACAAACGAAGAAGAAGAAACTTCAAGACAAGAATATAGAATATAGTTCTCAGGTAGAACATGACCTGCTTAATTTTTGTGTCTTGGTAAAATTAGCACACTCAGAGGGTTGCAGAATACTGCAGAGATAAAATTGAGCTGGATGCTAAATCCAGCTTCGTAGGCAGTCAGGTAGGAGGAGAGGGGAGTTTCTTGACCAAAGCTGCTTAGGTGATGAGGATCATGTTCAGGAAGTGTAGGATGCCAGGTGTGGTGAACCCTGAGAGAGGGTGAGGGCCATAGATGCAGGCAGGCCCCAGAGGGCCTCAGCTACTACTGTGAGCAAGTTCATAGAGAAGCACATCCACTAAGAGTCAATGGATACAGTAATCTTGAGTTTCAGTTTAATATCTTTAGGTGGAAAACAATATTTCAGTAAGAGTTAAAACCCCATCGATTTTTCTCTAGATAGATGGCAAACAATAGAAACCCAAATGGACCCAATCGCCTTCAAAATAACCCAAATTTATAACCTGTGATCTAAGACCTTCCACCATGGATTCTAAATGGTCCCAAGTATCGTATGTTCCAACCAATCCTGGCAAATTCCTGGTCAGCTCCTCCCATGGTTGCCTTTGCCCTCTTTGTCTTCTGAAAACTGAAGTTCCTCCCACACGCAAAGGCCTCCCATCAAAACCCAGTGTGGCCAGGCCGCAACACAGTGCACTGGCCCTATGAAGTGTCTCAATTCTGTATAGGATCCATTCCT
Organism: Ictidomys tridecemlineatus; assembly: GCF_052094955.1. Taxonomy (NCBI): domain Eukaryota; kingdom Metazoa; phylum Chordata; class Mammalia; order Rodentia; family Sciuridae; genus Ictidomys; species Ictidomys tridecemlineatus. Next base: position 156,511,426 of record NC_135478.1, on the reverse strand, counting down.
TCTAATCTTTGTGCTACCAATTAACACTTTCTGCCCTAACTCAAAACACACAACTAATACACAGGAATTTGAAAAATGGCAAGCAAGCAAGATCCCACTGCTTACTGAAAGATTCAAATACCTTTTTTTTCCTACTTTTTTAAAGTAGGAGCAAAATATTCCATCACATTGGTGTACCACAATGAACAATCTCCCTGATTCTGACATTTAAGTTGCTTTTATTTTTATCATTTAAAATGACACCATAGGGCTTGGATGGTGGTTCAGTGGTAGAACACTTGTCAGCATCACATATAAATAGATAAAATAAAGATATTGTGTCCATGTATCCATCTACAACTAAAAAAAAAAAAACCTTTAAAAAAAGATTAATAATACAGGTGAATTTGGGGTCAGAAGATGTGATTACTTGAAGGACTATAATGTACATTATCAAATTGTTGTCCAAGATAGTTGTAAAAATCATAGTTATTAGGCAATTCATGGAAGAGTACTATACTGACCACATCTTGCTAACACTAATTTTTAAAAAAAATACTCATAACTGTTCATTTTAGTGGAAAACATATTGTTAATTATTACCTCTTCCATTGATAATACTTTTATCTATCAAATTACCTTTTTGTATCTTTTCATGGCAGTCCCTTCTAATTTATGCCCATTAATTTATTGATGATCTTAATAAATTTTTTATCAGCTTGAACAAACAGTTCTATAACAGAACTAGTAAAATAGACCTGTTGAAATTAGAATTGCTACCGGTGATATCTGTTTGGTGATGTAGAGACACCTATTAAAATTTTTTCCAGAAATATAAGTTTAAAATTTTTCTCTTTTAATTTTTCAATTAAGAGAATGTTTGTTCTAAACTTTTTAAAATGACAAGCCCTTGTTTCTTCAGAGATTATCAAATATTCATTTCTATTATCTTTTCATTTTAAAAAGTATAGTTTATTTTAGCAATTCTTATGTTACCTCATAGATCTAATGGTTTGGTTGAGATGTTTTAAGAAAAATAAATTTTCTCTAAATATTTAACCTGTGAACACCACTGGCTTTGACCCAGTGATGTGTGCATGTTGGGAAGGACCCCCGCACAGAGCCTTACAAAATCCAGGCCTCGAATGAAAGCTGGTTACTCTTTGCTTAGGACTTTGGCTTTCTGCCATCCACTGTGAGTTGAAGAAACAAAGCACATGACCAACATGAAGGCCTTGGTGTGGGTGCAGTGTCCTATGGAACATCACAGCCTTGCCTTTGCAGTGTCTTTCAAGAGTCTCAATGAAAGATGTATTTTCTTTCGAGAGAGGAAATAAAATGCCTAAAGAATAATTTGTAGGGCCTAAAGGGCAGGAGTCCTCTTGTTGTTTGAGTTTTTCTCTCATTGTAATATGCTGTAGCAAAGATGGATTTAAATTACAACACAGCTCAGGCAGTGTCTTCAACACTCATATAAAACAAGCAAAAATTTTTACAAACTAAAAACCACATAACTAAAAGTGAAACATCAAACATTTTTAATACCATTTATATTAAAATTAAACAACATTATTTAGAATACAATAGAGTTATAAAACTTATAATGTGTCTATTTATTGTATTATAAATAGTTACAGAAACATATGGAATGTGTATAGGATGGTATATTTATATTCCATGTAACCATCAAACAATGAAGCTAGGGCTATGGTTGTGGCTCAGTGGTAGAGCACTCACCTAGTACGTGGGAGGCCCTGGGTTTGATCCTCAATACCACAAATAAATAAATAAATAAATAAATAAATAAATAAACAAAGGTATTGTGTCCAACTACGACTAAAAATAAAATATTTTTAAAAATGAAGCTATATTTAAAAACCTTGAGAGATCAGTTTAGAGTGAGCACTTTGAAGATACATTGCTCATTTGAATGTATAAATTCAAAAATCTTATTGTTATGGTTTGAATGTAAGGTTTCCCCCAAAAGCTCACATGTGAGACAACACAAGAAAGTTCAGAGGAGAAATGATTTGAGCCTTAACCTAATCAATGAATTGATCCCTGATGGGATTAGCTAAGTGGTAACAGGAGGCAGGTGGGGTGTGGCTGGAGGAAGTTTATTGGGGGTATCACTGTGGGGTATATATTTTGTTTCTGGAGAGTGGAGTCTCTCTTTCTCTGCTTCCTTATCCCCATGTAAACTGGTTCTGTCTTCCACACTCTTCCGCCATGATGTTTTGCCTCACCTCGAACCCTGAGGGATGGAGCCATCCTTCCTATAGACTAAGACTTCTGAAACTATGTGCCCCTAAGTAAACTTTTCCTTCTCTACAGTTGTTCTGGTTGGGTCCTTTCATCACAGCAGTGAAAAGGTCGACTAAAACACTTAATAAAAACTATCCGTAACATACAAAACTTCTGTATCCCTTCGGTATTCCTATCAGATCTTCTCCAAATATTCTACCCTAGGTATATTTATTTTAAAAAAGAATACAAGGCAAAACATTTAGTCAACAATGGATTAATATTTCTGGGTAAACAAAGGAAAATCTCATTCCTTATCTAAAACAAAACTAAACAAAAATTGAAGCCTGAGAATGAAATGATATATAAAATTCTCAAGAACAGAGAACAGATTTATTGTCACTCTTTATATGAGAATTTTAAACCAGATGCCCAAAGCTCATTGCTTTTTATATTGTGATGGAAAGACTGCCACATAAAACACACTCCCAGTCGCACACATATAACACCTACACAAATCCATAAGAGTGTGTATATTCACAATCACAACAAAGGTAAAGCAATTTAGGCTTGAAATTTGTTGACGGATGTCTTGGTTAAATAAAATTATCAACAGTGGTCAAAAAATTAAGACAGATAATTTCTTCGTAGAACTTTTAGTTTGGGACCCATACATACCAAAAGACATTCCCCTGGGGAATGTCATCAAGTGTGGCTCATCCTCTGTGTGCTCTTGCTTCCCTTAATTATAATCAGGGGTTGACTTCTGAGGAAGTTGTGATATAATATGACCCAGGCTCTTTTCCCCAGTTTTGTTCTGACTTAGGTTAATTGAGGCCTAGATGAACTGTGAGCAGCATTATCAATAAACGGAACTCACATAAGCACAGGCTTTTGAGATCCTCTATGGATCTCATGCATGATAACTAAGCTTGGTTTTTAGGGAACACAAACTCCATGTTCTTAAAATCAGTAACTTCCAAGTGGACTTTAGAAACACCACTCACAAACAGGGAATCTCCTGTTCACTAACTGAGTGGTAACTGAAGTGGTAGGGTGTGGCTGGAGGAGGTAGGAATTAGGGCATGACTTTGGTGTATATATTTGTATCTGGAAAGTGGAGTCTTTCTGCTTCCTGGTCACCATGATGTGAGCTGCTTCACTCCACCAAACTCTCCCGCCATGATGTTCATTCTCACCTCAAGCACTGAGGAATGGAGCCATCCTTCTATGGACTAGAGACTGTGAGCCCTCAAGTAAATTCTTTCTCTTCTATAGTTGTTCAGTCATAGCAGCAAAAAGAATGACTAAAAAAAGGACCAAGAAACCCAAGCTCCTAAATGGAAGAGCAAAACTAACTATTCAGGAAGAACACGAGAAATTATGAAACTGATCATCCATGTTCATATCATATAGAATAAATCTTTTCATGAAGATGAAGGTAGTAAAGATTCCTTTGAAGCAAGTAGTAAATGTGTTCTGTATTTCTACCATGGGGCAGTGCCGCAGTCTGGCTGGGCACAACTCAGGAGCCACTTGTCAAAAGAAACAAACTTTATTTTTAGAACCACACAGGCCAAACAAAACAGCTCCTCAGGAAAAACCCTCAGAGCCCAACTGCCACCACCACTTCCCACAAGCCTCTCCCTCAACCACAAGCCTCACCACCTCCCACAATCCTCCTGCTCTTGAGGCTGATTGGCTGGGTCACATGGGCGGAGCCAAAAAAGTCCCCCAATGAGCAGCTCCGTGGTCTGAAAAGGCAGGGAAGCAGCCCAATGAGCATCACCGCAGAGGAGCCAATCAGCTAGATGTTGCTCGGGCTGCTGTGAGCCAATCATCAGCTGGCAGTCTGAAAGGGCGGGGAAACAGCTCAATGAGCATCTCCAATGAGCATCACCATAGAGGAGCCAATCAGCTAGATGTTGCTGGGGCCGCTGTGAGCCAATCATCAGCCGGCAGCTGGAAGTTTGCTGGGGCCCCTTTGGCTGTGGCTCTCAACAGGGCAGGGCTGGAGATTCTTCCCATTCCTCTCAAATCAAATGTAGGGATCTTGACAAGAACGCTTAGAGAACTTGTCATATTTTTCCTGGAGGGTGGGGACAGCCTAAAACTGGTCCAGAAACAATAAGGTGGCAACATTTTGAGAAGGCAAAGTGATGAGAGAAAGGTCTACTCTTTGGCCACTAGTGAATAATAGGTCTACATTTCCCATATGCCAGATAGGCCACAAGCTCTTCTGAACGCAAGTGTTCTGTGAGCCTAGAAAATGTCCATTACAGTCAGTAGTCCCCTCTGATCCACAGAGAATGTATTCCAAGATTCCAGTGTATGCCTACAGCTTTAAATAGTATCCAAACGTACATACACTATGTTTTTTTTTTTTCCTCCACATACCTACCTGTGATAAAGTTTAACATACAAGTTAGGCACAGTAAGAAATTAACAACAGGGAGACACAGGAAAGGCCTCCTGGACATGTGCTCTAGTATAAATGGTAAGGACTACTGAGTGCTGCTAAATTTATCACAACTTTCTCATCCTGGTTTGCAATATGCCCCAACCTCTCTTTTCAGCATTGTCTCTCTTGAAACATCTTTAATGTTTATATCTTTTTCCCAGCTAAATAGAACTAACCAACCTCTTCCACTCTTTCTGCACACTTGCATATTCATCTTTCTAGAAGTTTCTTCCCCTTATTTCTACCAGTTTAAATCCTTAGTGACTTTCAAGGTTCACTTCAAAAGCTCTTTCATAAAACTTATATAGAAAAAACAGCTGGGATGCCAAATCCTAAAATCCTTTACAAGCTGCCAGTGGCATATGACACCCCCTCTGCTTGGTTCCTCAGGGTTATTTTCATGAGATTTACTTTAAAAAAAAAAAGTCTCCTGATTTCTAGATAAAGATTAGTAACAAATACCAAACTCTCTTTTGCTCTATGCAGAGGTAGGCCATATGTACTTCCCCACTAAACTCTCCTTTTATCACCATATCAGCAGTAAGAGGTGCCTAACTTCCAAAAGGCCCCAAATGGATGCTGCTTCAGAACATGGTGACTCTCATAAAAGCTACACCAGTCATCAGACATGGAAGAGAGCACCACAGAGAAGAAAATTAATCTTCCACCCCCTCATGGAAAGAAAGCTCCACTTACTGCTACAGGATCTTAAATATGCATATTTGAGGATTGATTTTCTTTATCCTGTAGTCATCATATTCATCTTTCATCTTTGGAGAAGGTGGCTTTCTTTCTTAATTCATGTTTTGATGTTGGTTGTGAGAAGGGATAGTTAGCTCTCCCCTGGAGACTAGAGAGGGATGTCAGCAAAGCCTTTTCCTGAATAATTACCAAGCACACAGGATTGTTTCTTCTCCCTTATTAACATTGCAATCATCTTACCCTATAGATTTGTTATGGTTCTGTGCCTATGTGGGAGCCCATGAGAACATAAATTGTAGAACGTAGGGTCTATCTTGCTGTGACCTACACAGGGGTGCAGGGGAGATGAGAGATTAGGAAAAATACACAAGCCAGTGTGGTGGTGCATGCCTGTAATCTCAGTTGCTTGGGAGTCTGAGGCAGGAGGATTGCAAGTTCAAAGCCAGCCCCAGCAAAGCACTTAGCAACTCAATAAGATCCTGTCTCTAAATAAAATATGAAATGGAGCTGAAGATATGGCTCTGTGGTTAAGGACCCCAAGTTTGATCCCTGGGAAAAAAAGGAAGAAAAGGAAGGAAGAAAAGGAAGGAAGGAAGGAAGGAAGGAAGGAAGGAAGGAAGGAAGGAAGGAAGGAAGGAAGGAAGGCAGCCACACAATCATTTAGAGAGAGAAGTGGGATTAGGTGGAAAACTGACCTCTGACTGAGAACAGTAACCCAGAGCTGGCTCCTCACATTTATTATATAGGTTTTGTCATGAAGTTTATCTGTGAGAAAGTTTTTGCAAAGCAGCCAGGCTTGAAGGTCACAGTGCTGACGAGATATTATGGTTATCTTGCTATGCCCAGAATCTTCTATCCCTGGGAGCCAGTGTCTGAGTTTCAAGGTTAAAACTGATAACTCTGAGTTTTTGCAGAGTGACACAGCTGGCCTTGCCATAGCAACTGGGCAATGTTAACCAGTACTTTTGCAAAGGAAGATCCCAGTGCAAGCTCACCACAACCAAGAGGCAATCAGATCCCTTGATCCACATCACCATCCCCACACTATCTCGTCTTTCTTTCTAACATTTATATTCTCTGGAGAAGCCAGCACATAGGAAGTATTTATTATTATCAATGTTCTTGTAATCAAAATATTATTATATTGCAATCTCTTTTAGGTATACCATAAATATGACTTTCTTGAACTACATCCAAGAAGTTCACTTACTGATGAACCCTTCTCTTTAAAATAATCCCCCTTTAAGACTCTGAAAATGGGTACCTTAAGAAGGCTACAGTAGGACTCAGTGCAATAAGTTGCTTATCTCATTGTGTACAGTTCTTAGAAAGTCTGTTCTGCATTGTGAAAATTCTTGTGAAAGCACATGGGCCAATTCCAACCTACAACTGTTTGCCAAGTTTAGAACCATAATATCTTAGCAGCTTTATTTTTCTTCCAAAACAAGGTAAGTTATTAAACTGTATTATACACTGCATGCTTGCCAAAGCATTTCAGCCAGACTTTTTTGTTGTTGTTGTTACACAGCACAAAAACATCTATCACTAATAAAACCTTACTTCTTTTTTCATTTTTATATAAATTCAAAGAACAAGTGCATGTTTCTTATGTTCTTGGGTTAAAAAATTGCTAACCTCTAAAAAGTATTGTTTTAGGCTAAAATTATGAGATGAGTTCCTCAAGTAATAGAAACTTTTTTCTTCACATTAAAGTACCTGGTGCTATACAAGTTTTGTTGCAATTTTTCTTTGTAATCCATCTGAAATGGGTTGCTTTATGGATCCAATACAGGGACTGTTGTGTTTTCTTTTGTTTGTTTGCCTCCTTGATTTTCTAAAGGCAGTATGTTTGAGTCTCAAACTTTTTTGGGTTTTGTTCACTTAACTACAAGTTTAATCCTGTATGTCTAATTTTTTTTAATTAGAAGGCACACACACACAAAGATTTGAACAGTGATATTGTAATTTTTCTAATTTTTTGATATTGTAATTTGTAAGAAAAATAATATGAAATTTTGTATAAAAAATGTATCTTTGTAAGTGATAGTCTAAATCTTGCCTAAAGATTTCTCATAAATTCTTCCAATGTTTGTCCACTGTGTGATTCCATTTGTCCTATATTTAAAAAAAAATAGGAAAGCACTAGTTTCTCTTTTCTAAGGCTTGCAAATAAGTCTGAAAATTGGGCTTACCACAAGAGAATAATAAAGGACTATAGAACCACAAGCAGCAGAAGAGTTAATGATAGCTGAAGCTATTTACTGAGAAAGAACAAGAAGACAGCATTAAGGTCAGCCCACCATATCTCAGAAAGGGTTGGAATTCTTCCAGGAGTATTGCACTGTTGGAGATACCTCCTTAGTTAACGTGGTTTTTGTATCTTATAGGTTCACTGACAAATTAGTTGGGAGCCTCATATAACCTTGCTTCATTATAAAACTCACGATAATTTCAAAGTTTCTTTTGAGATGCCAGAAGACAACAGTGAGGTTAAAAATGGAGGACAGGTAGAAATCAGAAATGATTTTTGTTGCAAAGAATTCTGTCAACTGATATTTAATAAGATCAATGCATGAGTGCACACCCACACCAATGCTAACAGATGTGCTGGGATCTGAATGCACAGTGGGAAATGAAGCAGATAGGGTTCCTTCTTTCTTTAAACTGACATTCTAGCAGAAGAGATGAGATTTAAACAAGTTTAGATACCCAGACACATTCTTCGAGGTTATGACAAGTGTTGTTAAAGGAAGAGAACAGGGTGTCAGAAAGGAACAGTAGTGAGAGACTCACTTCAGATTAGGTGGTCAGGAATGGCCTTTATGAGAAAGAATTAGGAAAATGAGAAGAACTAGAGAACATGAGGAGGAACCAGCCAGAAGAGAACATTTCAGGTGGACAAAAGGCTCAGAGGCAGAAAGAAGCTTGGTCTGTGGGAGAAACAAACGGGAGGCTGTGAACAGAGGGCTGTGAACTGCAGAAGTGAGCAGGGCTTCCCGATGCAAGACTCCAAGGCCACAGAGAAGAATGTACCATTTTTTCTGAGTCAAACTGGAAGCTGAAGAGGGCATGGGATAGGCATATTTTTAAAGAATCATTCATGTTATTAAATGGGGAGTAGGAGAATAGAATCAAAGCTGAAAGATGTGTGTGTGTGTGTGTGTGTGTGTGTGTGTATGTGTGTTAGGGAGAGGGGAGAGAGAACATGCGAGCACACATGCATGCATGGATCTAACGTGTATTTTCTATACTCAGGATGTTCACACATTCCCCAGACCCTTAATGAAATCATTTTTGTGTCTGAACAATCTAAATGTCAAACAATCATTGCAAAGAGTCCATAGAAAAGGGATATTAGACAAAAGAATTTTAGGAGTTAAGTTCCATGGATTTTGCCATTCACCAAGAACTATAATTTCCTCATAACAAAGCTATGCTGATTTTCACACACTATTTGTACTTGTCTGTCACACACGTAGCTCTCCAATTCTAGTGCACTTACCCATTTCCTCTCAGTGTGTTTCCCTTGAGGGAAGGCACACAGAAGGTACTTCACTCCTGTCGACTTCCACCTTGGTCTGTTTCCAGAGGCAGGATTTGCCTTTTATGCTTTGGGCTAAAAAGGTGGCATCAGCATTTCATTTCCACCAGCCAGGTAATGCCAGTCAGGAATGTTTGTGGAAATGTTTGGCGGGGAGGCAGTTGTTCAGAGGATAGTTTTGAAGATTGCTAGAACTTTGTAATTTGAAAAAACTAATCTCTAGTGTCATTTAAGCCTTTAGAGTTTGAAAAAGAATACAGATTTATAAAAGAAAAATGTCTAATCATGTATGAATGCAAGTGTTTGAGTATGTGTATACATTATTTGCAATGACATATATGCACATATACATAATCATGGGGGCTTAGAGTAGAAAACGAGAGGGCATCTCTGTGTGTTCATGTGTATATAAGACGTATCAAAAAAAAGGAGATATAGAGTCATTGAAACTTCAAGATCTGAAAAGAATAAGAAACACCCTCTTGTTTTCACATATCTGTTCATTCTCTAAGCACCTGGAAGAACACGATTTTTATAGTCTACCAGCAGATTCACACCCACAAAAAAAAATTTGAAGCCAATGAATAGTAGATAAAAATAAGACTTTCTCTTCTTTTTGGTCCATTCTGTTAAATCTTGGGATAACTGATGTCACATTTCAGGACATGATTTTCAAAGGTGATGACAGGGAGCCTCTTTGGGTGTCAGACGCTGGGTTGTCTCCTGGATCTCTTAAGTTTAGAAAGAGGGAAATAAGTGAAACTTACAACATAAAATCTTCTCATTAAATAACAAGGGTGATGTAGAATAGTCTTAAGGAAAAAGGAATTTTTTTTTTTAACTTGTAACCCTTCTTGGTCATGTCTCTTTAGGAGGAAGCTCTAGTAACTAGATCAAAGTATTATTTTTCTCCCAAAAGAAAGCAATATAATTCCCATGGAAAATCTAGTCTAGTCAGTTCAAAGACAGGATTTCACCATATATTGTCCATGAGTGTGTTTTTAAGAATCAGACATGTGCCAGGTGTGGTGGCGCACATCTATAATACCAGCAACTTCAGAGGTTGAGACAGAGGATTGCAAGTTCAAGGCCAGCTTCAACAACTTGGTGAAACCCTCAGCAATTTAGCAAGATTCTGTCTCAAAAATTTAAAAATAAGGGGGATGTGATTCAAGCGGTAGCGTGCTCGCCTGGCATGCATACGGCCCGGGGTTCGATCTTCAGCACCACATACAAAGATGTTGTGTCTAACGAGAACTGAAAAATAAATATTAAAAAAAAAAATTTAAAAATAAATAAATAAATAAATAAATAAATAAATAATGCTGAGGATGTTGTTTTATAGTAAAGTACCCCTGGGATAAGTTCCTGGTACCACCCCCGCCACCCCCCAAAAAATGTGTTTTAAAATTCTAAATTCAAAATTGTCTCTGTGGTTTTATTTTCAGAGTAGTGAGCCATCTATAGGCAGAGTTTTTGCTTCTTCTTCAGAGCCCATGTTGTTATCCTACAGCAATCCTAGTAACACCCAGCTCACTACCTACAAAGTGCAACTCAAAAGCAATGTTATTCTCTATTGAAGTAGCTAGACTAATGCTAACAACATTCTGTCCATACAGAGAAATGTTGTTTAAATACTCTTTTCCCATTACTCCTAAAATTATCCTAGCAGAAAAACAATTGCCTCCCTTTCTGCAGTTGGACCAGTGCTCTTCCTTAGGTCAGCCGAAGTTGGCTCCCATCTTTTTTCTTGCACAGAGGCAGCTAATCTGGTTTTCTATTCAGTAACCCTTTGGCCTTCCCAGTGATGATCAGTCATGCTACAGTGTAGTATTTGGAACTAACACACACACACACACACACACACACACACACACACATACACACCACTCACACTTTCTCTCCTGTTACCCAACTCTTATAAAACAAAACTTGAGAGACATCAGATTGAGTCGGGAGTCATAGTACATGCCTATGGTACTGGCTACATGAGAGGCTGAGGCAGGAGGACTGCAAGTTCAAAGCTAACCTGAGCAACTTAGAAAGAGCCTGACTCAAAAAGTGTAAATAAGTAAATAAAGTCTGGGAATGTTGCTCAGTGGTAGAGCATATCTGGGTTCTTTCCCCAGTACCCCCCACACACACAAACACACACACACACACACACACAGAAAAGAAAAAGAAAGGGGAAAAAGAAAAGAAAAAGAAGAAAAAAGAAAAAAATTTTATAAAGAAGAATAAAAAAAAATAAATGATGTGTGGGGGGAGCTTTAGAGACCTGGAGGTTTAAGGTACCATAGAGGTGAGACTGTATCTCTTTCTGAAATACATGCACTATTGATTCTTGGGTCACTTTCTCTTGAAGAAGACCTTGAAATAGAAAACCTTAAATAAAACAATGTATATAAAAAAGAAATCATTTCACTAAAATTGCTCAATTTAAGAAATAAATTTAAAGATAAATAAGCCAAAATTAAAACTATGAGAAATATAGAAATGGACAGAAGGAAAAATAACAGCAAATTATTGGCTTCCCAGGACCCAAAGACCAACATCTTTCTTGGGGTGAAAAAGAGCAAATTTAAAAAGTGACTATTTCATTATTTTGATCTTACATGGAATTGAAGCAAAGATATGTGGAAAGATCACTGAATTCTGCCTGCCTTCCAAAATGGGAAATGATAAGTAGTCCCAAAGAGCTCACCCAGCTTCCTGTCCAGTGGGTGCTGCTGTGGAGTGTCACACACCCTTCCTGTTGTGCCAAGTGCTAAAGAGGTTGAAGCTGAAAATATCTAAGCACTTGGAAATCCTGAAGCAATCCTCTAAGGTGGCTATAAAAAGATTGTCTTTGCTTCTGTTATGGTAGTAGCAGACACTTCCCTTTATTTTACTTTAGGAAGAGAGGAAGTTTGTTGTGTTGGCTACTGACACCCTGACACCTCAACTTATTTCTTTTTTTTTTTTTTTTAATATGTGTAACTTTTCCTACTTCTGTCTCTCAGGAAGAGTTTTTAGTGGTTTCATTATTTCTTCCACATTAACCTGAGTGTGAGTAATGTCAGCAATAGCAGTTCCCGAAAAACCTTCTACCTATTTTTCTCAGGACATGAGAAAAATGTTGAGTGGAGTCATGAAGGAAAGGCGACTAGTTTCAGAAAGTTGCCAAGAAGTGATGGAAAGTTCTTTATTGATTTAAAATAATAATTTACATTTACATGTTGACCATGTCAAAAAGTAACAAGTAGGAAGTAAGGGAGATGTTTGTCTCTGGGTTCTTGGAAACCAGAAATTTGGGGTTTTTTTTTCTCTCCTGCCCATTACTACATTTCTTATAGAAGGAATATTGCTTTCTCTCTTTATCATCAAATCTGTTTTTCTTTAAGAAATTCGAGTGAAATGATTTCATGTATATACACATTAAAGTTTTTGAAGCGAGGCTCTCAGCAACACCAGTCATGAGCAGCTTGCCTATGAATCCAAAAGTGAGACGGAAGCCTCAGAGAAAAGAGATATTTAAAGGTTACAAAATACTTTTAACTTCCTTTCTCAGAGGTGAAGAATGGGACATCTTTTACTTCAGAAGTTGCTAAAGTTATGGGCAAAATTACAACTAACAATTAAACAGAATATATTATTTCTTGATTATTTTTAGGCTTTCCTTGATTATAGAGAACCAAGAAAAGAGTTGGTGAATGTACTCACTGATTTACGAATTGACAGCGGACAAGAAAGAGTTTCAGCCATGCCGGATTTTAGGAGGAGAAAACCAGGAAATATTTGAAGCTGTCTTTTAAACTTAGGTAGATACTGAGCTGATAATACATCTGTGAGCGTCACTGGGTCTGTGTGGTAGTTGATGCCAAGAATGTCACAGAAGGATATCAGTTGGCCTGAGAAGAGCTGGTGAGTGACAACACACACTGGGAAAAGAGCGTCTTCAGAGGACAGATGGAATAAGGAAGGACTGAAGAAGTCTGGAAACAGGGAGCAGCAGAGGCAGGTAGGAGAAACTGGGGTAGCTGCTTCTGTCCATAAGGAGGTCTCCACAGCACCATCGTCTTCCCAGGTTCTGGCCAACTGCTGAGGCAGTAAGTCCAGATCTTAGCATTTGACTTATTCTGCTTTGTGCAGATTATGTTCATTGAAATCCCCTCTGAGTTTGAGAAAAAGAACAATCCATGGAGATATCACTCTAGCAACCTTATTTATAAAATTTAATTCAAAGGACATTTAACTACAAAATATGGAGTGATAGTTCTCAGAGGGATAATCAGAGTGGCAACCAAGCTGTTTTTATTTTTAAATTAAAACAAATTTTAAATACAAATTGTATATATTAAAGGTATACAATGTGATATTTAATCTTCATATACATAGTGAAATGGTCATGACTATCAGCTGATTAACATATCCATCTCCTCCCAGAGTTACCTTATGTTAGTGGGAGTTAAGAACGCTTAAGAACTACTCTCTTGGCAAATTTCAAGCATACAATATAGTATTATTAACTATAATCATTAATTATACTGCACATTAGATCCCTAGAACTTATCTGAACATACCTGAAACTGTGAACTTTTTTTTTATATCTCCCCCCTTCTACTCTCTGCTTCTGTAAACTTGACTTTCCAGATTTCACTTACTAGCTACCCTCTTTATTAGCCACCATTGAAGAGTCTCTGAAATGCTTGCATCTCACTTTGTGGTGCAACTAAAATCAGACTTGGTCTGGTATTCTGGTGGTGAGGTGACTTATGGCTGCAGAGCTTCTTCCTCAGTCAATATAACAGCAACTTTTATGAAGATGACTTTTATAGTTTCATAGAACCGGAAGAAGGTTCCCATTATAAATGACTCCTAGCTGTTTTTCACTAGTAATTTTGAACAAATAAATCATAAAATCACCATGTTAAGAAACAGGCAACATCTAAAATGGGCTAGCTCATTTTAAAAATCTATTTATGGCAGAGTAGATGAGAAGCAAATGGTTCTTTACATAAGAAAGAGGTATTAGATATATGTCTAATATTTTGTTGTATAGAAAAAGAATCAGCAAAATGTCCTTGGTTTAGATATATTTCTTAGTAGATCATTTTAGAATAAAGGACAATCTATAAAAAAAATCTTAAGAGTCAGAGATGGCAAGTGTCAAGTTAGTGGGGGGTGGTATTTATCCATGCCTGAGTTATATGAGATAACACACGGAAGAGTGATTCATGGAGTCAGTGAAAAATAATTTAAAAAACTGAAGAGTGAGAAAAGGCTTGATGAATATTTACTTTATTTAGGAATTATGATGTCACAGGTGACCTTAAGAAGAGTAGATTCTATAAAACGTTAGGGACAGAACTTGGTTACAGGAAGGTGAAGAGTAGACAGAGACTTCCTTTTCCAACAATATTGGCAGAGTAAATATCCTGAAAATCTACCCGGCTGCAAAGCACCTAAAAGTAGTAGATACAAGATAAAAAGCATATTTTACCATGTGCCCAAATTGGAAAGACCAGGGGAAACCATGAGAGTCTTCAGTGGCCAGAAATTCTGAGAAAAACTAACTTAGAGAGTTGAAACCAGTGAAGTCATCTGTTAATTCCTGTGATATGAAGCTTTGGTTGTAACTTGAATAAACTCAGGTCTGCCCTGGTGGGAGAGTTGGATTCAGATTTTGGGATCTGAAAAGAATTATATCTGCAGTGAAAGTGTGAATTAGAAAAAATATATATTAAAAACAAAAAAATATCTGCCTTAAAGGAAGAAACAAACAAAAATGTCCCTGAAAATTCATATACCACAGCCCTAGGCTATAGGGTCGTAAAACAGCCCTAGGCTACAGTTCTAGGGTGGGTAGTTTTAAGTGTCACTTTGACTGTATTAAAGGATACTCAGATAGCTGGCAGAACATCATTTCTGGGTAATTTCGAGGTCAAGTCCAAGCTAGACTGGCATTTGAATCAATTAACTGAAAAAGGAAGATCCTCTCTTAATGCATGGACAGACACTATCTAAATAGTCAAAGACCTTGATAAAACAAAAATGTAGAAGAAAGATGAATTTTTTTCTGGAGCTGTGACACACTCTGCTCCTGCCCTGAGCATTAGCCATCCAAGTTCTCCAGCCTTTGGACTCTGGGACCTGCACCAAGAGCCCCCAGGGTTCTCAGACTTGCAATCTTGGACTGAGAGTTATACCAACAGTTTCTCTGTGCTTCCAGCTTGAAGATGGCCTGTTGCCTGACTTCTCAACTTCCATATTTTCACGGGTCAATTCCCCTAATAAATCCCCTCTCATCTCTCTATCCTGTGGGTCTCACTGGAGAATCCTAACAGAGTCCCACATTTCACTGCCTGCAGAGTTTTAAAAAAAGACTCCAGCAACTCCAGATTTGAAGCTTCCTTAAATGCCCATTCAAAACAAATAATGACATTCCCTAAATGAACCAACTGTCAAGTCAAGCCTCAAAGAATTTCCATGTCTAAAGTCCTAATATTATCCCAGAATTTAAAAAGTACAAACCAAAAAAGGAAAAAAAAAAGAAGGTAACAGTAAGTTTTAACAGAAACAATAAACAGAATCAGCATTGAAAATGTCACATTTACAATATAAGTTGGTGTTTAAAATGGAATTATAAAATTGGGGGCTGAGGATGTAGCTCAGAGGCAGAGTATTTGTCTAGCATATGCAAGGCCCTGGGTTCAATCCCTGCACTCCAAAATAAATAAATAAATAAATAAATTTAAAAGTCTATTAAAATATCAACTGTGTACATGTATGAAGATACAAATGGTGTAAATATACTTTATATACAACCAGAGATATGAAAAATCGTGCTCTATATGTGTAATATGAATGTAATGCTTTCTGATGTCATATACAACAAATTAGAATAAAAAATAATTTTAAAAAAATCAACTATGAATAAAGAAAAAGTGACAATAAAGATGATTTGGGAGTTTTAGTGGAAAAAAAGTAAACTGTACACATAAAAATGAAACACGTTAATTAAAATTTAAACTCCAATGGATGTAGTGTTTAGCTTATTAGACACAAACTGATATGAGAATGGGAAATTAGAATATAGATCTGAAGCAACTGTCCCCAAGAGAGCACAGAAAATAGATGGAATATGAAAGCAGCTAACAGACATAAAAGATATATGTGCAATTAGAATTCCTAAATGACATATCTCCTCAGAGAAATGGCAGAGATATATTTTTGAATGGAAAAATAAATGAGAAATTCCAGAATTTCTATGGCACAAATATTCAGATTCAAGAAGCAAAACAAATCCTAATCTTCACCAAACTATAGAATGCAAATGAAAAAGGCCTTTAAAATTTTCCAGAAACAAAAGCAGATTTGCTCCAAAGAAACAATGATAAGCTGAATTTTTAAGAAACAACACTTGAAGGCAGAAAACTGTGAAATATATTAAATTGATAAAATATTTATAGCTATATAGCTAAAATTTTAATGATATATCTCATTCAGATTAAAAAAAATGAAAACCACGAAAGTTCAAACAGTTCCTCTCTACAGAACGTTGTAAGATATATACTTTAGGGAGAAAGAAGAAGATTTCAGAAAAACTGCTGAGTTCAAGAAGAAAGAGTGAGCAAATAGAGTGATAAATGTGAATAAAAATAAATAAACATTAATTCTGTGAAAGAAAAGTCTAATTTGGCAAATTTTTTTTATTGCTGTGTAGCAAATTTCCACAAACTTAAAAATAGCACAAATGTATCATTCCCAAATTTTCATGGGTCATGGGTCTGGGCACAGATTAATTGGGGCTTTTAATCAGGGTCTTCATGAATTTGCAATCAAAGTATAAACAGACTGTATTCTTATTTGGAGGATCCACTAAGTAAGAATTCACTCAAGATCATTCAGGTTGTTAGCAAAGTTAATTTCCCTGAACCTCTAAAGGGAGTGCCCAGATCCCATTTGTAGTCTGTCCTTAGTTCCCAAAGACCACTCAGTTCCATAGACCCTCTGACAATATGGCAGCTTCTTTAGGTCAGCAAGAAATCTCACTCCAGTTTGTATAACATAAATAATTAGTGGAATAACATCTTAGCACCTTTACTATTTTAGGTAACCTAATCATGATAGTGACATCCTATTGCCTTTCCCAGACTCCATTGGTTAAAAACAAGGTTTAGGTTCCACCCACACTTAAGTGGAGAAAATTATGCAAGGGCATGCATGATTCATGGATCACCTTAGGGTGTGTTCACCACAGATAAGTTGAAAAAACAAAATAAGAATTCAAACAGTAAATAATATCTTTAAGGATATTAAGTCATGCTCAGAGGTAGAGCCTTATTTAAGTCCTTGTAGGAAGTATGAATAGATACAAATTAATGATAAACTGTATTAGGCATGAATAGAAAGTACAAAAGATGGTTGAAATAAATCAAAACCTATCAAAGAACATTAAGAAAAGTTTTGGAAAATGACTCTATTATGAAATAAACATTAAGGTAAAAAATCAACAGCAAGAAAAATAATAGAAATAAAGATATGAAAGTTGAACAATTGTCTTTGAAATGAAGAATGAAATATAGAAGAAATGAGAGGAGAAATCAAGAAATTCTCAGAAACAAATGAGAACAGAGATACAACATATCAAAATCTTTGGAACAGTATGAACATAGTTCTAAAAGGAAAATGTATAGCATTGAGTACCTATATTTAAAAAATAGGTCCCAAATAAATAAGCTTATGCTCCACCAAAACCCCTTGGAAAAGAAGAATAAACTCCAAAATCAGTTAAAAGACCGGAAATAATCAAGATCAGAGCCAAAATTAATGAAACAACACTTGAAGGCAGAAAACTGTGAAATATTATTAAATTGATAAAATATTTACAGCTATATAGTTAGAATTGTAATGATATGTCTCATTCAGATTAAAAAAATGAAAATCAAGAAAGTTCAAACAGTTCCTTTCTACAGAAAGTTGTAAGATATACTTTAGGGAGAAGGAAGAAGATTTCACAAAAACTGAAATAAAAAATATGCACAGGATCAATAGAACAAATATTTGGTTCTTCAAAAAGATAAATAAGATTGATAAACCCATAACCAAAATAAATAAAAGAGAGAGAAGATCCAAATAAACAGGATTAGATATCAAATAGGATATATCACCATAGTTACTTCCAAAATTCAGAGGAACATTAGATACTATTTTGAAAATTAATATGCCATTGAACTGGGAAATCTATTAGACATTGACAAATTTCTAGATACATATAACCAAAGTGAAAATCTAAACAGATCAATATCAAATAATGAAATTGAAATAGAAATTAAAAGTCTTGCAACAAAGAAACATTAAAGACCAGATAGATTCTCAGCTGAGTTCTACCAGACCTTTAAAGAATTACTCCATGAAATTGAAAAGGAGAGATGACTCTGAAATACATTCTATGAAGTCAGTATAACCCTGATACCAAAATGAGACAAAGACACATCAAGGAAAGAAAACTACAGAACAATACTCCTGACGAACACATTCCTCTTTGTTTTATGAAGCCATCATTATCCTCTTGATTCCAAAACTCTACTCCACATCATGTATTACCACAATAGGATCCTAATTATAATAAGTTATATTCCATGTATGTGTAATATGTCAAAATACATTCTGCTCTCATGTATAATTAAAAAGAACAAATAAAATAAAAAACATTTTAAAAAACACAACATGCTCCTGCCATACCACTCATTTACAACTTTGTATGTTAAAAAAAACCCTCAGTATGAGATAACAACAACCAACCAACAAATTAAATCCAGCAATATATTTCACACACACACACACACACACGAATTGTTAAGTTGGCTCTATTCGAAAAATGAAAGGCTTGTTAGTGTTTTCTAAAAAACAGATCAACAAACAATAAAATTCCATAAAATTATCTCTCTTCCTTTATTTTATTCATATTTTATTCATGTCAATATTAATTCACATGAAACTCAGCAAACTTGGAATAGAGGAAATATGGTACAACAAATGAGGCATTGCGGGTCATTTTTCCTTAACAGGTAAAAAGTATACAAATCTCACAGAAAACATTCTCATTGGTGAGATGATAAAATCATTCTCTTTAAAGAGAGGAACAAAAGAAGGACGCCCACTATTACCATGCATACTCAACATTAAACTGAGGATTACTGAAAACACAAAAATAAGAAGAAATAATAAAATTTAAAAGAATAGGAAAAAAACATAAACAAAATTCTCATTATTTACAGACATAGTAATTGTCTTCAAAAGATTCCCAAAGAAAGATACAATTTATCCAAATTAATAAAAGAACTAGCTAAGTGACTTAAATAAGGGCAATACATAAAAATTAATAAACAGAAAATGTAATTTGCAGAAACAAAAATAGATAATTAGCAATCAATTTCAAAAAAGATAGACAATCCTTTTATGGAGGAAATTTATACATTTTAAAATATATTTTAACAGATAAATTGTGAGTTATTCATGAATTACAAGATTCAATATCTTAAATAAGTTAGTTATTCCCATATTGACCTGAGTCAGTGAAATTTCTTCCAAAATTCAAACTGAATTTTCCTTGTTATCTGAAAGACTGATTTGAAGATTTAAAGAGTCAAGAAATAAAAAGTGTAGTGATTTGCCCTAACTTAAGACTTAAGGCTACTTTATACATTAGTAGACAAATACACAAGTGGAAGTGAAGCTAGAGCCCAGAGTTACACCAAAGCTCACCAGGAAATATGGTATGACAAATGAGGCATTGCAAATCTGTGAGAAAAAGATTCAGTAGGTGGTATCTGGATATTTTTATCCATTTTGTTTTAAATGAAAATGGATTCCTACTTCACATCTCACATAAAACTCTGTTCTAAATAAAGAATACATACATATTTCAAAGTTGAAAAATTATTTGATTTTATTTCTTCTTTTCAGATATGTCTTTATGACCATGGAGTCCAAAAGGATTTAAGAAGAAAAATATAAGACCATTGGAGAATTGACTTCATTATGAGCTTATATATTCATGAAATGCATCATAAAAATTGAGGGGAGACATACGCACCACTAGTAAAAATGTTACCAGAGATTGAGAGTCAACCTCTGAGAATATAATTTCTTTCTAGGTCCTTGGGCTTAATTTATTATTATTATTGTTGTTGTTGTTATTTTTGCAGTACTGGGGATTGAACCCAGGGGGCACTCTACCACAGAGCTACTTCTCCTATCCTCAAAATTATTTCTTATTTTGCGTCAGGGCTTGCTAAATTGCCCACGTTGGCTTCAAACTTGTATTATTTGCAGGTGTGGATTACCACACCCAGCTAGTTCTTGGGTATAATTTGTCTAAGATTAGGAAATTATACTGGCACATATATGACACAGATGTATACGAAGAAGCAGAGTTAGCCTTTAGGGTATATTTATCACAAGGCTAGGCAAAGTGAGATACATCCTGTGGTAGGGGCAGATTAACTAGGGACTGAAATGCACCAAAATGACTAAGTTTTTTTTTTTTTTTTTGTAAAAATAGGATCTTGGGAACTTGTAGTGGCAGAAAATCTTGGCTACATCTCTTTGGGCTCACACTTTGTGTAATTGTTGCTCATTTGGGGGATGTCATACACAATTAGTATGTGAAAATTGAGGGCATGTACCTGCATACTTGGATCATGGTACCCTTTCTGGCCTAGAGCCATCAGGTAGCAGGGCACATAACAGTTAACTGGCCTTCTGATCATTTTGTAGACACAAGTGCAACCTTTGGAACACCATGTATGCTGGTATATCTATGGAAGATAAGCTAGGTATGCACAACTATAATTCCAGCAACTCAGGCTTTTGAGGCAGGAAGATTGCAAGGTTGAGGCCAGCCCCAGCAATGTAGCAAGGCCATAAGC
Organism: Ictidomys tridecemlineatus; assembly: GCF_052094955.1. Lineage (NCBI taxonomy): Eukaryota > Metazoa > Chordata > Mammalia > Rodentia > Sciuridae > Ictidomys > Ictidomys tridecemlineatus. The sequence goes on along the minus strand of NC_135478.1, from coordinate 156,490,584 downwards.
AACTTCACAAGACTTTGTTTTAAAAAATAACAAGGACTGGGCATGTGTCTCAGTGGTTAAGGGCCCCTAGATTAAATCCACAGTACCAAAAAATAATTCATAAATAATTAAATATATGTATATGTGTGTGTATATATATATATATATATATACACATATGTATATATACATGTGTGTGTGTGTGTGTGTGTGTGTGTGTGTGTGTGTGTGTATGAAAGACAGTGCTATAGGCCTTTTTCTGGAATATGACAGATTGGTGCATCTGGGCCAGTTTCCAATTATAGGACTTCTTCATTGTTGTTCCAGTCTTAACCCTCAGTCCCGTCATCTCTAGCTAACTACCTATGTTTACAGACACATTTCCCATGTGTATCACTGAGAACAGTACCCATACCTCACAAATAACTCTTACTAAGTAGAAAAATGGGTACAAACATAAATGGAAGAGGAAACACAAAGGAAATATAAAAAGATAACTCAACTTTATCACTATTCAGGAAGACAAAAGTTAAAAACTTGTTGAAATGTAATTTTACATCTTCCAAATTTGCCTCCATTTTCAAAGGAAAAAAAGATACTGTGTGTTTTCAACAGTGTGAAAGAATGGGAACTTTATACTTTCATTTATAGAGATATAGACAGAAATAATGATTTTGGAAAACTGTCTGACATGATACAGTAAATATGAGATGCTGTATGTTGAAATTTTAAATTCCACTTCTTTCCCATTCGAGAGAAATTTGAACACAGTCATAAAGAGATATATACACGAATTTTTGCAGCAGCATTGTTTGTATCAGTTAAACTGTAATAAATTGCTGAAATTGAATGCTTTTAATTGGCAAAACTAATTTCGTATGTTTCCATGTTAAAAGAGTAAAAATTGGGAACAGTCCATTTGTGATATATTCCAATGATATTATACACAATGAACCACAGCTGCTCTGTTTATCAACACAGATGAATCTCACAAAGCTAAAAGAACAAACCAACAAAACAAATCATAAAAGAATACTAACACTATGATGAAATTTATATACTATCAAAACATGTCAAAGTAAACCATAATTCTTCAGGTATATTTAAATTAGAAACAAATGAAAGATAAACAAAAATTCATGACCACCTATATAGGAAGGGAGATTGGGTTGGGAAGGGGAACACAAATTTATTTTAAAAGCATTGATTATTTTCTATTTCTTAAACTGAGCAGCTGGGAGTGGGGTAGGGGTTCAGACCCAAGAAGCAGATTTGGGATCCTAGCAGATGGAAGAAGATGCAAGACACAATTCCGATGGTAAACATTCTTTATTTGAGAGTAGTGATAGCAGTGTTCAGCCAGCTCCCAGCTCTAGCTTCAGGCTCAGCTATTTCCATTTAGCCCCCAAGTCGTTTCCATAGGCCCTTTATATATGCAGGCCAGACAAAGAATGCACACTGTCAGTATGTTACATAAGTAAGCACATGCTCACAGCAAATGTTTATGACCTTGAGTACACATGCTGAAACAAAGCGTTTCCAACTTTGACTACAAACTGCCCTAACATAGTTGGTTCATGGCCTCAGTTACACTCTCAAAACAACATAACCCACCAGAAGCCTCAGCAAGGGAGCCTAACTGTAGCCATTTGGGGCCTGCCCAAATAGTGGGCTAGACACATCTAAATTATCATTTATATCTTATATGTACATTGTCTTGCATGTATGAGATATTTTATTATCAATTATTAATAAAGTTCAGTGGAAGTTGAGAGTGGCGGCTAACAGTGAATGCTTCTTTGTGGACACTTAGGGTATGCAAGGAAAAAACTGGAGAGAAATAGGTGGAGTAGAAAACAGAATTGGAAAAGAGTCTATTTTATTTGTGAGAAAATTCAAAGTGTTAATACATGAAACTGTAAGGCTGGCTAGAAAAGACAGAGGATAATTGATGAGTCAGGTGAGTAATTATATAGGCCTGTGATGATTAGTTTTAGGTGAGTTAAGGATGACCAGGTACTGGTAAAATAACATTACTAGGTACATCTGTGTTTCTAGAGGAGATTAAAATTTGAATCAGTTGACTAAATACAGAAGATTCTCCCTCACTCAATCTGGGTGGGCATCATCCAATCCAGTGAGGGCCTGAAGAGAATAAAAAGGCAGAGGGGGAAGCAATTCTCTCTCTCCTGGAGCTAAGGCAGCTGTCTTCTGCGTTCAGACATCAGCAGAGCTCCTGATGCTTAGGATGTAAGACTTCCACCAATACCACATCCAACCCCATTAGTACTTAGGCTCTCAATTTTGGGCTGGGACTTGCACCACCGGCTCTTCTGGTTCTCAGACCTTTGGACTTGGATTAAATTACAACACCAGCTTTCCTGGTTCTTCACCTTGCAGATGGCAGATTGTGGGACTTCAGCCTCCATAATCTGGTAAGCCAATGCCCATATCTCTTACATATCTGTATCTATATGTTCCGTTGGTCTGTTTCTCTGGAGAACACTCGTACAAGGAGGAAATGATCCAGAATACAGGTAAAGACAATAGTTATCATTGCATGTGTCTCTCTTCCGCTAAAATTGTAAGGGGCAGTTTATGATACGTGCTGGAGGGGGACAAGAAACCAGAGGGGTGCTGGTCTGATGCTGTTTTCTTATGTATTAGTTCCATCTGTTGAAACTTCTAGTTAAAATAGCAATGAGAACACCTGAGTACAATGGTATAATTACTTACCTGACTCATCAATTATCCTCTGTCGTGTCTAGCCAGCCTTACTCTGGAAAAAGGATAGCAACAACATTAAGGGTCTGGACCAAGCTGGAGGCCATGAATATGCCATCACACCAGTTTGCAGATCATTTTCTGCAGATGTGACAAACTCTACATGTTTAAGAGTAAAGGAATAACTTGGAAGGAGCTAAGCTTCATGGTGTATTCCTTAGCTGGGGCTACAATAGGCACACCTGGGCCCCCAAACCAGAAAGCATTGGTAATACTAAGGGGAATATGGAACAGTTGTCCCAAGTAGGGTTGTAGGTAAATGTATTTTGATAGGAAACTAAGGAAAAAGATTGGTGCCACTGCTATAATTTTTTTTTTTTTTTAGAGAACTTGTACATGTTCTACTCTATAGCATGCAAACTTATCTTAAATCTCAGGCACAGCTAACTAATTTTAATAAGTCTTAAATGTGTTTTGAATTTAGATTTACTAAGTGGTGGGTTTACAGAATTCACTAACAGATTTTGACAGCATAAATCTTGCTCTTTGTTCAATGGAAGTATTGCTCATTAAACAGTCTGTTGCAATCCTTGGAAATACATCTGCCTAGAAGGTATATACCTAAAGAGATAATAAATAATACTACATAATAGCATTTGCAATATGTGAGTTTAGACAGTAGGATACTCCAAGATGTAACAACATTTATGTGCTGGATATTCTGGAAAGATTTAAAGAAGCATCAACAGTAAGCAGAATATACTCTGTTCCCTAATAATTACATAATTAGGAGATTCTTAGAATCTTTTTAGAAATAGGGAAGACCTAATAGATATTTTGTCTCAAAGTCTTTTTGTAAAAATGCTTCTCAATTCTGGGGACCAAACCCAGAGCCTCACACATGCTAGGCAAGTGTTGTACCACTGAAGTACACTCCCAAGCCCTGAACCTTGTAATATGAAAAAACAAAGGGAGTTTAAGGGAGATTAACTTTTGATTGACGATTGATGACAGAATTGGGACAAAGGTCAGGTCTTAGTGGTCTGTCTGGACCTATTTTTCCCCTTCTCTTTCACTTTGTATTCAAAATCTCTTTTCAAGCTACTACCATTGGTATCTACAAAAAAAAAAAAACTCAAATTTTACACTCAAGCAAAAAATGTTTAAATTTTATTGAAGAGGCATAAACTTTAATAAGACAAGTAAAGGATAAAGGAAATAGTTTCACATGAGAAACTAATTATTAAAGTAATAGGATTCAGAACCAAGAATCATATAAGACTGATCTTGACACTAAGCTGAGAAATGATATTCATAAAGGTTCTCCAATAAGATATATAACTTATCTTTCCTTTTCCCCAAAATAACCACAAAATTTTCACAATAGAGATTCCTATGTGCAATGATATTCCAAAATGCTAACTATTTTAAATGGGCTGGCTGGCAAAATATTAGGCTCAAAGTCATACAGAACTATCATTGACTACCTGGAGGGGCTCTTTGGGGTGAATAGAACTGCTTGGTTAAATAGAGACATGGCCGAAGAGGATATGTTGTTCGATTTCCCCATATAATTCCAGAAAATGTTTTTCTTTCTCTGCTTCCTCCCCGAATTAAATTTTTCTAAGTAGAGTTTAAAGCAGAACTTTAGAATGTCAAACCCACAAAAATGCTATGGTTTGGGGTATTTAATCTTGGTAAACTATTAAAAAGATCCGAGTATTTGGTTTTATTTGGGACTAACACAATACTCCATACCAGAAAAACGCATTGACAATGGTCACAGCTGCTTCAAATAAATCTTGGCTTGAAGAAAAAAATTTAAATCATACAAAACAAATATGCATGATAAAGCATTATAGATACTTATTTTCTACCACTGAAATTTTGGAAAACTGAGAGCATGTCCAATTGTGATCCTTAAATATTTTTTGAACCTATCTATTCCTATCTTCCAAGAAAGAAGATAAAATTTAGTCACTTCTTCCAGCTAAAAGAAACTTTGAGTCTAATCTGGTGTCAAGAAAATTGTCTTCAGGCTCTTATCCAATGAGTCACTAAGTCATTTACTTTGTACTATGTACCCTAATTGTAGAGAAAAAACATGTATTTTATCATGAGAAACATATAAGAGATAGATCCTGATGCTCACACCATTTTACATACAGTTTTACATCATCTGGCTCATCAAAGCTCTCATAAATGAAGTAATTGGGATGTTTATTTCCTTGAAATGAGAACTGCCTCATCCCAAAAGTGCAGAAACACAGTTGTGCTCAATAAACAGTGAAGGAATGAAACCTTCCTCGCTGATTATGGATGTGTGGCATCATCTTCAGAGAACCACAGGTGCTCAACTTAAAATGAATTTATGTCCCCAATAAACCCATTAAGTGGAAAGTCTTGTTGAGAATATATCAAATGTACCTCACCTACCAAACATCAAAGCTCAGGTGCATAGTATACTGTAAAGTGTTGGTTGTTTCCCCACAGGATAGTATGGGCAAGTGGCTCACTGACCCTGCCCAACATGAAGAGTCCTATACACAACTGGTGCCAGTAGGAAAAGTTCAAAATTTACAATTTTAATTTCAATTTCTATTGAATGCATATTGTGCTCTCGGCATCATAAAGTAGAAAAATAGTAAGTGGAACCATCTTCCATCAGGAGCTAATTTTCATACACATCATTGATCATCCTGTCTTTTAGCCTCCTTAAAATGATGTGAGCAATGTAAATGAGGTTGGCAGCTGTGAAGTTTATTATTCTATCCCACCATCCTTAGCAAATGGCTGTACTCTTCATATTTCTAAGACAGCTAAACACACTAACATGATCTAGAAGGAAAGGAGACAGGTGCCAATCAGCATTGCTTCTTATAGATCAGGACTGTTTGCATGATCACTTGCAGCTTAAAGACGAGCTGTAAGTAAGTTATTGGTGCCAAAATTTATTTTCTCTAAGGAATATTAAAAACATTTTTGTTTTGAAAAATATAAGTTCTGCATTTTTGTGTCCACTTTTCAACATGCGTGCAGTTAACATTGCTTTTGGTCACCTGTTAGTGCTGTTGCTGTTCATTCCATTCAAGAGGAAGTAAATTCCTACTTCGATTGTTCTCAGAGCTACTCAGTTTCTACTGATTTTTTTTTTTTTAATCCTCCTCTGAGAAGAGCAATTTTTAAGTGTTACTTTTATTCCTGAAGGATATGACAGACACTTGGACTGGGTGATCCAACAGGAATTTCAAATCCATTTCTCCCGTGCCTGACACTACAATAGGAATACCATAATAAGAGTGAATAACTTTACACCAGAATAAAAGTATAACAACTCAATTTCTTAGCCTGTCTTTAAGCTTGAGTGATCATGTGAAAAGTCCTGATCTTTAAGAAGCAACGCCGATTAACAACTGTCTCCTTTCCTTCTGGACCATGGTAATGTGTTTAGCCATCTTACAAATATGAAAAGTACAGCCATTTGCAAAGGATGGTAGAATAGAAAATATAACAATCCTTGAATATTTTGTGGAACCACTGTACTACAATGCAGAGCTTCTATGAACTTTTGGGGTTGTTTTTTTCTTTTCACTTTTTATTTTTGTTGTGGTAAATGTACATATTATAAAATTTACTATCTTCATCATGTTTAAGCGTATAGTGACCATCATGACCAACTATATCTATTAATTTTTACCTTGCAAAACTAAAAATCTTTACTCATCAAGTGATAATTGCAGATACCCACCTCCCCCAGTCCCTGAAAACTATCATTCTTTCTGTCCCTGATTTGGAGGTACTCTAGGTACCTCATGCCGATGGAATCATAGGGTATTTGTTTTTTTGTAGCTGACTTATTTCACTTAGCATAATGTCCTCAAGGTTCATTCATGTTGCATGTGTCAGAATTGCCTTCATTTTTAAAGCCGAATAATATTCCATTGTATATTCATATCATTTTGTATATTGATTCATCCACCCATGGAAACCTGTGATGCTTTTACATTTTAACTATTGAAAACAATGCTGCTACAAGAATGGGTATACAAATATCTCTTTGAGAACCTGTTTTCTCTTATTTTGGGTATATTCCCCAAAATGGAAATGCTGGATCATCTGAAAATTTTATTTTTAAACTTTTGAGGGACCACCATCTTGTTTTCCATAGTAACTGTGCCATTTAATCTTCTTGCTAATATTGCACAGGGTTTCGATTTCTCCACATTCTCACCAAACTTGTTATTTTCTATTTGGATTTTTTATAGTAATTAATTGAGTATGATATCTCATTGTAGTTTTGATTTGCTTTTCCCTACTGATTAATACTGTTCAGCATCTTTTCATTTGTTGTTGACCATTCATCCTCATCTTTTGAGAAATGTCTATTCAGGTTTTTTGCCCATTTTTTTGAATCAGGTTGTTGTTTGTGGTTACTGTTGAGTTTTAGGAGTTCTGGATATTAGTGTCTTACCGGATATGATTTGCAAATAGTATCTCCTATTCCACATGGTATGGTCTGAATGTATCCCCCCAAACTTACGTTAATCACTAATTTATATTAAGAGAGAGGGGCTATTGTGAAGTGATTAAGTAATGAGAGCTCCCCCTTATGAATTGGATTAAGACTCTTTTATAGTGCTAAAGGAACCAGTCAGACCCTTCAGTCTTCTCTACCATTTGAAGGAGGTCTGCTAGGTGGAGTCATCTATGGGAAATGGGCCCTCATTTATCATCTATGGTACTGCAGCCTTGATCTTGAATTTCCCAACCTGCAGAACTAAAAGCAATAAAATTCTATACATGTAAATTACCCAGTATCAGATGTTTTGTTATAATAACATAAACGAACAGACATTCAGGATGTCTTTTCACTCTGATAGTAGTTAAAGTATTTATTTTCCTTCTAATTTGTTATATATGACAGCAGAATGCATTACAATTCATATTACACATATAGAACACAATTTTTCATATATCTGGCTGAATACAAGATATTCACACCATTCATTCATACATGTACTTAGGGTAATGATGTCTATATCATTCCACCATCTTTTCTACCCCAATGTACCCTCTCTTCCCCTCCCACCCTTTTGCCCTATCTAGAGTTCATCTAATACTCCCATGCTCCCACTTTCAGCCCCACAATGAATCAGCCTCTTTATATCAGAGAAAACATTCAGCATTTGTTTTGGGCGGGTTTGGCTGATTTCACTTAGCATGATATTCTCCAACTCCATCCATTTACCTTCAGATGCCATGCTTTTATTCTCTTTTATTGCTGAGTAATATTCCAATGTGTATGTATACCACATTTTCTTTATCCATTCAGCTACTGAAGTCCTATGGGTATAGACAGAGGAGTGGGATAGCTGGGTCAAATGGTGGTTCCATTCCCAGCTTTCCAAGGAATCTCCATACTGCTTTCCACATTGGCTGCACCAATTTGCAGTCCTATCAGCAATGTACAAGTGTGACTTTTTCCTCACATCCTCACCAACACTTATTGTTATTTGTATTCTTAATAGCTACCATTTTTACTGGAGTGAGAGTAATTTTAATTTGCATTTTTCTAATTGCTAGAGACGTTGAACATTTTTTCATATATTTATTGATTGATTGTGTATCTTCTGAGAAGTGTCTGTCCAGTTCCTTGGCCCATTTATTAATTAGCTTATTTGTGTTTTTTGGTGTAAAGATTTTTGAGTTCTTTATATATCCTAGAGATTAGTGCTCTATCTGATGTGCTTGTAAAATTTTTGCTCCCATAAAGTAGGCTCTCTACTCACCTCATTGATTGTTTCTTTTGCTAAGAATTTTTTTAGTTTGAATTCATCCCATTTATTGATTCCTGATTTTATTTCTTGCATTATTGGAGTCTTATTAAGAAAGTCAGGGCCTAATCTGACACGATGGAGATTTGGGCTCACTTTTTCTTCTAAAAGGTGCAGTGTATCTGATTTAATTCCTAGGTCCTTGACTCAACTTTGAGTTTTGTGCATGGTGAGACATAAGGGGTTTAATTTCATTTTGTTGCATATGAATTTCCAGTTTTCTCAGCACATTTGTTAAAGAGGCTATCTTTTCTCCAATGTACGCTTTTGGCACCTTTGTCTAATATAGCTGTAATTATGTGGGTTAATCTCTGGGTCCTTTATTCTATATCATTGGTCTACCAGTCTATTTTGGTGTCAATACCATGCTGTTTTTGTTATTATTGCTCTGTAGTATAGTTTAAGGTCTGGTATAGTGGTGCCACCTGCTTCACTCTTCTTGCTAAGGATTGCTTTAGATATTCTGGGTCTCTTATTTTTCCAGATAAATTTCATGACTTATTTTTCTTTCTATTTTTATGGGGAATGCCATTGGGATTCTGATTGGAATTGCATTAAATCTGTATACTGTTTTTGATAATGTAGTCATTTTGACAATATTAATTCTGCCTATGCAAGAACAAGGGAGATCTTTCCATCTTCTAAGATCTTCTTTAATTTCTTTCTTTGGCATTCTATACTTTTCATTGTAGAGGTCTTTCACCTCTTTCATTAAGTTGATTCCCAAGTATTTATTTTTTGAGGCTATTATAAAAATGGGTAGATTTCCTCATTTCCCTCCCAGAGGATTTTTCACTGATATACAGAAATGCCTTTGATCTATGGGTGTTAATTTTATATCCCACTTGTTTTTGGGTCTTCTAGGTATTGAATCATATCATCAGCAAATAATACCAATTTGAGTTCTTTTTTTCCTATGTGTATCCTTTAATTTATTTCATCTGTCTAATTGCTCTGGCCAGTGTTTCAAGAACTATGTTAAATAGAAGTGGTGAAAGAGGGCATCCCTGTCTTGTTCCAGTTTTTAGAGGGAATGCTTTCAATTTTTCTTCACTTAGAATGATTTTGGCCTGGGGCTTAGCCTAGATAGCTTTTACAATGCTGAGATGTTCCTGTTATCACTAATTTTTCTAGTGTTTTGAACATGAAGGTGTGCTGTATTTTGTTGAATTATTTTTCTGCATTTATTGAGATGATCGTATTATTCTTAAAGTCTATTGATGTGATGAATTACATTTATTGTTTTCTGTATGTTGAACCAATCTTGCATCCCTTGTATAAATCCCACTTGATCATGGTGCACTGTCTTTTTGATATGCTTTTGTATTCAATTTGCCAGAATTTGGTTGTGAATTTTTGCATCTATGTTCATTAGAGATATTTGTCTGAAGTTTTCTTTGAGTCTTTGTGTGGGTTTGGAATCAGGGTGATATTGGCCTCATAGATTGAGTTTGGAAGTGCTCCCTCTTTTTCTATTTCCTGAAATAAATTGAAGAGTATTGGTATTAGTTCTTTTTTAAAGGTCTTTTAGAACTCGGCTGTGTTTCCATCCAGTCCTGGGCTTTTCTTTGTTGGTAGGCTTCTGATGGCGTCTTCTATTTCATTGCTTGAAATTGATCTGTTTAAATTGTGTATATCATCTTGATTCAATTTTATCAAATCATATGACTCTAGAAATTTGTAGATACCTTTGATATTTTCTATTGTACTAAAAGTTTTCAAAATAATTTCTAATTATCTTCTATATTTCTGCAGTGTGTGTTGTGACATTACCTTTTTCATCACGTATGTTAGTAATTTGAGTTTTCTCTCTCCTTCTCTTCATTAGCATGGATAAGGGTCTGTCAATTTTATTTTTTCAAAGAACCAACTTTTTTTCTGTCAATTTTTTCAATTGTTTCTTTTGTTTCAATTTCATTGATTTCAGCTCTGACTAATTATTTCCTGTCTTCTACTGCTTTTCGTGTTGATTTGTTCTTCTTTTTCTAGGGACTTGAGATGTAATATTAGGTCAGTTGTTGACTTTTTCTCTTTTTAAGGAGTGAACTCCATGCAATGAACTTTCTTCTTAGTACTGCCTCATAGTGTCCCAGAGATTTTGATATGTTGTATCAGTGTTCTCATTTACCTCTAAGAATTTTTTAATCTCCTCCTTGATGTCTTTTGCAACTCATTGAGTAGCATATTATTTAGTCTCCTCGTGTTGGAGTGGTTTTATTTGTTATTTTGTCATTGATTTCTAATTTCATTTCATTATGATCTGATAAAATGCAGGGTAGTATTGCTGCTTTTTTTTTTTGTTTGATAAGAGTTGCTTTGTGGCCTAATACATGGTCTGTTTTAGAGAAGGATCCATGTACTGCTGAGAAGAAAGTGTATTCTTTCATTGAAGGATGAAATATTCTATATATGTCAGTTAAGTCTAAGTTATTGATCGTATTATTGGGTTTTATAGTTTTTTTATTCAACTTTTGTTTGGAAGATCTATCCAGTGGTGAGAGAGGTGTATTAAAGTCACCCAAGATTATTGTGTTGTGGTCAATTTGACTCTTGAACTTGAGAAAAATTTGTTTGATGAACTTAGATGCCCCATTGTTTGGGGCATATATATTTATAATTGTTATGACTTGTTGGTGTATGTTTCCTTTGAGCAGTACGAGATGTCCTTTTTTATCCCTTTCTATTGACTTTAGCTTGAAGTCTACTTTATTTTATATGAGGATGGAAACGCCTGCTTGCTTCCGCAGTCCATGTGAGTGGTATGATTTCTCCCAACCTTTCATCTTCAGTCTATGGATGTCTTTTTTTTATGGTATGAGTCTCTTGGAGGCAGCATATTGTTGGGTCTTCTTGTTTGATCCAATCTGCTAGCCTATGTCTTTTCATTGGTGAGTTTAGGCTATTGACATTCAGGATTATTATTGAGACATGATCTGTATTCCCAGCCATTTTTGTTTATATTTATTATTTAACTTAACTTGGTTTCTCCTTTAATTAGTTTTTCCTTTAGTGTAATACCTCCCTCTGCCAATTTTCATGGTTGTTTTTTATTTCCTCTTCATGGAATATTTTGACAAGGATGTTCTATAGTGAAGGTTTTCTAGCTGTAAATTCTTTTAAATTTTGTTTATCATGGAAGGTTTTTATTTCAACATCAAATCTAAAGCCTAATTTTGCTGGATATAAGATTCATGGTTGGCATCCATTTCTTTTCAGAGCTTGATATATGTTCCAGGATCTTCTAGCTTTCAGGGTCTTGTTTGAAAAATATTCACATAACCTAATTGTTTTCCCCCTATATGTCATTTCCTTTCTCTCGTGGCTTTTAATATTCTCTCCTTATTCTGTATGTTAGGCATTTTCATTATAGTGTGCCTTGGTATGGATCTGTTGTGATTTTGTACATTGGCATACTGTAAGCCTCTTGAATTTGGTTTTCCAATTCATTCTTTATTTTGGAAAATTTTCTGATATTATTTCACTGAATAGATTGTTCATTTCTCTGAGAACTCCATGCCTTCTTCTATCCTAATAATTCTTAAATTTGGTCTTTTTATGTTATCATATTTCTTGAATGTTCTGCTACATGGTTTCTTACCATTTTCACTATGTGGTCAACATTCTTTTCAAGGTTATATATTTTGTCTTCATTGTCTGAGGTCCTGTCTTCCAAGTGGTCCAATCTGTTGGTGATGCTTCCAATTGAACTTTAATTTAGTTTACAGTTTATTGGTTTTTTTTTTTTCATTTCAAGGATTTTTGTTGTTGTTTGTTCTTTAAGAACCTCTACTCCCTATTGAAGTAATCTTTTGCTTCCTGTATTTGTATGTATAGTTTATGTAGCTCTTTCTCAAAATGATATTTTGTTGCCTGTATTTGCTCTCTTATATTATCCTTTAATTCACAGAACATTTTAATTATGTACATCTTGAACGTCTTCTCTTTAATTTTTTCTGCTGTGCTGGCCATGGAGTCTAATAATGTGGTATCTTGATTTATTTGAGACACTTTCCTCCCTTTTCATGTTGCTTGTGTGTCTTCCCTTCTAGCACTGTGGATCTAAGGTGTTACCATTTTTACCCTATAGGCTTATAGTGTTCCTGTAGGGTTCCAATACCTCTCCTTTCAGGGGAAGGACAATGAACAGATTCAAATATAAACAATATACAACCTTAAAAACAAGTTGCTATTGAGATATTTACAGTTGGGTCACAATGTACAGAAATAGTGAATTCAATTATTATCTACACTATAATCAAGTAAGTTAATAAAACAGTTTACAGTTTCTGATAGTGGAAAATAATTGGAGGTGAGGTGTAGGATGATATGCCGAGGAGGGAGGAGGTGAGGATATAGAGTTATTATATCTTAGAAATGTGGAAGAGAAATCTAAAGAAGGTTAGTAGCAGGAGATTAGAGAGGAAGTAATATGGCATAGACAAGTAAGTGGAAAGATGGTACAGTACATAAAACAAGCACACTTATATATTAAGAAATAAAAAATGTTAACATAGTAAAAATTGGAGGGTAAAAAAGTGTATACAACTCAACTGTAATATACTATTCAGATGTCCCAGTCCTCAAAATCCTAATTCACACAAAGTATTTGGTTTTACATATGTTGGATATGGGAGCGGGAGAATGGGGAAGGAGAAGGGGAAAAAAAAAAACTTGAAGGAGGAAACAAGGATTGTGTTGGTTGGAGAGCAATATCTTTTCTGTTCCCTTCTCATTCAATAGGTGAGGCCATTTGTTGTTAGCTGGTATCTCCATCCTCAGGATGGTGAGAGTAACCAGGGTGTCACTATGCCAGGTTTGGTCTGAGAGAGGGTGGAGTTAGAAACTGACTTCCTGCCACCAGAGTTCCAAACTGGGAATTGTCCCCACAAAAGATGGTGATGAAAGTGACCCAAGATGAAGGTGCCTTCTTTTAGCAATGGGGCATCGGGTCAAATGGGGGAAGCCCAGTAAGTTAGATGTGGACAATGTGCTTAGAGAGAGCTTCATAGCATGCAGTGTGTGGTTTTGTCTGTCTTCAGAGCCTGTGTGAAATTCCCAGGCACAGGCAGGCAATTGCATGTAGGGGACTATCTCTGTTACTACAGAGTCCCAAGATGGAGGTGACTGGGATAGCCCCACGTTGGTGAACAGGGGCCCACATGGGAGTGGTGGCCGGAGTTCCTGAGTGGGTAGCTGCTGGGTGTCCTGTGTGGGAGCTTCATCGGGGATTTCTGCTTAGGTGGGTAGCTGAAAGTTCTGCATGGGTGCTGATGCTGATGGTCCCACTTGGTCACCCAGTAGTCTTTCATGGGCGAGTAGTTGGGAGATCTACTCTGATGCTGCTGAGGCGTGAGCCCTCCATGGGCATAGTGGCTGTGATTACTGCACAGAAGCAGGAATATTGCTTGCAGAGAAACAGTATTCTCACTACTTGAGTCCCAGGTTGCAGAGCAACATAGAATGCTGCCTCCCTCTGACCCACCATCTTGGATCCCCCCTAGTACAGGTATTTAATGCAAAAAAGATTTTCAGTTTCATGAAGTCTAATTTGCCCACTTTTTCTTTTGCCTGAGCTTTTGATATATCAAAAAAAAATCATTGCCAAATCCAGTGTTATGAAGCTTTAGCCCTATGATGTTTATAGATAAGTACTATATATAAAACGTATAAAATACATATATGCATACACAAATACATATACACATATGTATATGTGTGTGTATATATAGTTTTAGCTTCTGTGTGTAGGCCTTTGATCCATTTTTCGTTCATTTTTCTATATGGTGTTAAGTAAGTTTCAGCTTCATTCTTCACATAGATAACCAGTTTTCCTAGCACTATTTGTCAAAAAGGCTGTCCTTTTTCTATAGAATGGTCTTGGCACATTTGTTGAGTCATTCGGCCACATAAGGGATTATTTTGGGGTCTGTGTAACTCTTTTTGCCAAAACCTCACTATTTTGGTTACTATATTTTTGTAATAAATTGTGAAATTGGAAGTTCAAGTCCTTTCAATTCATTCTCCTTCAAGATTTCTCGAATGCATTTTACATTGAAGTCTCCTTCTCTCCTTCATTGTAATTTTGGTTTTATCTTACATGCTGCTGAACACAATCCTGATACATTGCTATAGTCTATTTTGGGTATTAAGCTCAACATTTTTAGGATGGTTTCCAAAAAATAGTTACAATTAAGCTCTGTCACTATAATATATTATGACAATAACATTAAGATTAATGTAATTATTTAAGATCATTTTGTAAGAAACTGTAGTTTTCCTTATTTGGTTAAATGTGGTAGGTATGAGAAATTGAATGCAACTATTATAAAACAATATATATAAAACAATAACTGAGATGCTTCTAAACTTGAAGATTTATTGAGAATGGCCAAATCAAGTTTTCATACATGCTTCTACATTCAGTCTGTGGTGGTATGCTATTTTGGTTTGAAGTATATAAAGAAAATCTCACCTTATTCATAAATGTGGCTAGAAGAGAGAAGTATTTTAGTAACAACTGCTTCAAAGTTTGTGCAATGTGGAATTTGAAACAGCATTGGTAGACTTTTCATACTCTGTATTATCTTTATCCCTCAATGACATAATAACTTTATTCACTTGTCATGAGGAAAATATTGGTTAAATGAATTTTTATCTATTCTATCATATAACATTGTAAAAAATTGTACTCAATAATATAAAAATAAATTTTATCAGAAGAAATTTTAATTGGAAAACTTGAGCTGATAGTAATGGATACCAATTTTCTAAATTTCTAATTTTCACCAGTAAGATCAGATTTTATCACTGATAACCTGGAGACAGGGACATAGTTCAGTGGTAAAGAGCTTACCTTTCATATGCAAAGCCCTGAGTTCAATTTCTAGCACCACAAAGAGAAGGGGGAAAAAAATCAGTGACAACTGATTGACAATTATTTTTCTTAAAGGAATAGGTTCTGTTTGATCATTATCAAGAAAATGTCTGTCAATTCTCAGATATGCATAACTATAGTTTCCATCAATCTCTTTCAAATAAAAATGGTATTTAAGTGATAATGGTCTCCCATATCCTGAAAAAGTGACAGGTCAGCTTACAACTCAATCAACAGCACAACTGTTTATGTTAAAGACAACTATCACACTTAGCAGTGTGATATCTAACAGCTGGCAGGTTGCTGTTAGATATTGCTTTAGATATTTCCTAAGAGTCACAGAATATTAAACACACATACTTAATGGCAGAGATTTAATAGTAAATTTTCTGTTTCATTAAGAATATTCTGAAATTTTTCTTTTTTTTTAGAGCATTTTGTTGTGCTCAAAGTGTTATGAAAGGGAAAAAGGCAAAATGCAGACATTATGTTTAATTCATAAGTTAGATAGGTCTTTCTTGACAGCTCATCATTTTTTAGCTCATTATGAAATGAAGAAGAAAGTGTCTCAATATATCCACTCTATTTGAGTGCGTACCATCACACATTGGAAAACTTGAGCTGATAGTAATGGATGAGAACTAGAATTGGGTCTGGTTCCAACGCTTGCATCTCTAGCAATCTACAACAAGGCATTTCTTTTAAATCAAACTTGGTATTAAAAAGACATACTTTAATTGGTGTCAGGATTTCTGAGTAGCTTCTTTCAAAATGCCTCTAGTCCCCCTGAGGTCCAGTGTTTTCTGGGCAATGGCTGTGGACATGTGCATTTGGGATACTTCTTTTTTGTTCCTAATGCTAGTCAGCTTGACATAGGACCGAGGCTCGCCTGTTTTTGTGATTGTTCTATTTTTTGGCTGCCAAAGTCAAAATTCTTTCAAGAAGAATAAGTACTTCATGATAAAACTTCATATTTCTCTTAAAAAGAAATTGACATTTATTAGTAAATTTCACAAATTTTGGTGGTTTTTTTGGTGAAAAAAATACAATAATTGAACACTGGAATTTACAGGAGTTGGAGTGCAAGCTGGTGGTGTTTTCTTACCTCTCAAAGAGTGCTTTTCCTACCTTTTCTTCATTTTGAAAGCTAGTTTTCCACTGGGTGACATTTCTGGTTAGGTCTAGTGGGGACCTCTGGTTATACCCCATGGATGTAAACCACAAGAAGGCCGCCAGGGACCTGTTCTGCTGTAGCCTCATTTGGACATTGTCCCAGAGAAGGCTGGCAGGTTGCTGTTAACCTTGGGAAAGTACTGGAGGAAAGCATTCACCAGTTAACATACTTGATTTTAAGTAGACTTTATTTTTAAGAGCATTTTGAGGGTCACAGCAGAATTGAGCAGAAGGTACAGAGTTGTCTGGAAAAGGTGTTTTTTGTTGTTGTTGTTTTGTTTTTTTAAATCACGAATGGATGTTGGTGTTGGATTTTTGCCATGTGATTTTCCTGCACTCAGCCCACCAGCGTGGTGTACCTACTTTGATATTATTGTCTCCTAGCACCTAGGAGAATGCCCCTCCTGTTGGTGTACACATTCTGTGGGTTTGGACAAGTGTATTAACTATATAATATCATAGAGTATTTTTAGTACCCTAAAAATCCTCTGCACTTTGATCCATCTCTCCTTCTCCCATTGATCTTTTTATTGTCTTCATAGTTTTGCCTTTTCCAGAACTCCATATAGCTGGAATAATACAGTATGTAGTCTTTACAGATTGGCTTCTTTTACTTAACAATATGTACTTGAGTTTCCTCCATTTTTTTTCTCATGGTTTGCTAGCTTATTTCTTTTTAGCATTGAATCATAGTCATTGACTGGGTGTACCAGAGTTTATTTATCCATTTGCTACTGATGTGTGGTTGTTTCCAAGTTTTATCAATTATGAATAAGACTGATATAAATATCTATATGCAGATTTTTGTGTGTGAAGGGGTGTGGATGTAAGTTTTTCAGTTCATTTGGATAAATACCAAGGAGCATAAAAGGTGGATCACAAGGTAAGAGTAAGTTTAATTTTGTAAAAACAAAACAAAACCTCTGAAGTGTCTTAAAAAGTCACTAATATGGCATTATGTAAAAATGTGGATGTGTAACCGATGTGATTCTGCAATCTGTATTTGGGGTAAAAATGGGAGTTCATAACCCACTTGAATCTAATGTATGAAAATGATATGTCAAGAGCTTTGTAATGTTTTGAACAACCAATAAAAAAAAAGTAAAAAAAAAAAAAAAGTGACCATATCATTTGTCATTCTGGTTAGCAGTGAGTGAGGGCTCCTAATGCCCCACATCCCTGTCAGTATTTTTCACTGTCTGTGTTTGGATATTGGCCTTTCTGAACACATTTTCATTTGCACTTTTCTCATGACATGATATTGAGCATCTTTTCATATGCTTACTCACCACATGTAGATCTTCTTTGACTAGGTGTCTGTTCAGGTCCTTTACTCATTTTTTTGGGTCGTTCATTTTCCTTCTGTTGAATCTGAGTTCTTTGAGAATCTGTTTGGAGGTTCTAGCAGGGGAACAGCTACTCTTTTACCCTTGAGCAAAGAGCTATCCTCCTCCATTGGGGAAGCTTGTCCTTTTTGGTAGAGCTCACTGCTGTAGGGAGGAATGCACATGGAGTGGTGAGGGAGGTTTAGGACCCCCGCCTAGTCAGATCAATCCTGGTGATCAGTGGAGATCCTATCACCCTCACATCCTTTAAGAGTTTTGTTTGTTTGTTTTGGATAAGTTCTTTATCAGACAGGTCTTTGCAAATAT
Source organism: Ictidomys tridecemlineatus (assembly GCF_052094955.1). Lineage (NCBI taxonomy): Eukaryota > Metazoa > Chordata > Mammalia > Rodentia > Sciuridae > Ictidomys > Ictidomys tridecemlineatus. The sequence continues at coordinate 156,472,348 of NC_135478.1, read as the reverse complement.
ATCCTCCCAGCCTGTGGTTTGTCTTGTCATACTCTTGACAATGTCTTTCACAGAGCAGAAGTTTTTAATTTTAATGAAGTCTAACTTGGCCATTATTTCTTTATGAATCATGCCTTTGGCATCATCATACCCCAGGCCACCTAGATTTTCCACTATATTGTATTCTAGGGATTTTTATCATTTTGCATTTTATATTTAGATCTGTGGTCCATTTTGAGTTAATTTTTGTGAAAGGTGTAAGGTCTGTGATTAGATTAATTTGTTTGCATGTCCTGTTTTAGCATTATATATGGAAAACATTACACGTTTTATCCAGTGCTCTATTCCTTTGTCAACTATCAAACTATGTTTATGTAGATCTGTTTCTGGACGCTTTATTTTGTCTCATTGACCTATTTGTGTAGGCTTTTGCTAATATCAGATTATCTTGATTGTGATGGCTTTATAGTGAGCATTGAAATTGAGCATTATCAATCTTTGGAATTCATTCTTTAATATTGCTCTCTTAGGTCTTTTGCCTTTCCACGTAAACTTTAAGATCAGTTTGTTGATATTCACAAAATAACATGCTGGGATTTTGATCAGAATTGCATTGATTTGTAGATTAATTTAGGAAGAACTGACATCTTGAGAATATTGAGTCTCCCTATCTATGAACATGGAGTGTCTCCCCTTTTAGTTTCTTTATTTCTTTAATCAGTTTATTGAAAGGAGTGATGAAAGAATATTCCTTTTTTATTCCTACTCTTAGCATCAAAACTTTGAGTTTTTTAAAGCTGGTGTTAGTGCTAAGGTTTTTATGGATATTTTATTTATTTATTTATTCATAGTTTTATTGAGATATAATCAAAGTACAATAAAATGCACATATTTGAAGTATGTGATTTGATCAGTTTTCATGTTTTGACATGTATGTAGCCAAAACAATCAATATAAAAAACATTTCCATTACTTTTTTAAACTTTGAAATCATGCAGACTGTATTTCCTGCATGATTTATTACCTTAGAAATCAACCACCTTAAGATATACAGAACCCCACCCAACAAGTCAACTACTTCAAAATTAAATGGTGCACTTATAAATATCTCACAGGTCAAGGAAGAAAACAGAAAAGTAAATAAAAACTGCTTTGAATTAAGTGAGTTAAATTGTTTAAAGTTTAAAAACATTTTGGGGATGAAACGGTACTCAGACGAACATTTATAACTTAAAGTACTTGTATCAGAAAGGAGCTATACTAACAAATAATTTTCAAATTAGGAAGTAGGAAGGAAAAAAGAGTAGGAGCAGAAATATATAAAATAGAAGGTAATGCAACTAAAAGTTGATTTTAAAAAAAATCAAGCAAGTTGAATCAAGAAAAAAGCAAGAACACAAAAATTAATATCAGTGGAGAAGGAGCTATCAAAATAACCCTACAGATGCTAAAATACATTAAGGTAATATTATAATTGCATGTCAATGTATGTGATAGCTTATATCACTTTCTTAGCACACAAATTCTTCTCTAATAAAGTATATTCAGTCATTAATGAGTAAAATATTCTATATATGTCTGTAAAGTCTAAATTATCAATTATATTTTTTTTAGTTCTATAGTTTTTTTTACTTAGTTTTTGTCTGGAAGATCTGACCAGTAGGAGAGAGGTATGTTAAAGTCACCCAGTATTATTGTGTTGTGGTCTATTCGATTCTTGAAACTGAGAAGGGTTTGTTTAATGTACATAGATGCTCCATTGTTTGGGGCATAAATATTTATGATTGTTAGGTCTTGTTGATGTATACTTTCCTTAAGCATTATGAAATGTCCTTCTGTCCCTTCTGATTAATTTTGGTTTAAAGTCCACTTTATCTGATATGAGGATAGAAACCCCTGCTTGTTTACAAGATTCCCGTGAAAGGTTTTGCTCATCCTTTTGCCTTCAGTCTATGGTTCTCTTTGACTATGAGGTGAGTCTCTTAAGACAGTATATTGCTGTATCTTGATTTTTTGTTTGTTTTAAAGAGAGAATTTTTCTGATTTTTTTTTTGTTTTCGGTGGACACAACATCTTTATTTTTATGTGGTGCTAAGGATCAAACCCAGTGCCCCACATATGCCAGGCAAGCACGCTACTGCTTGAGCCACATCCCCAGCCCCAGCATCTTGTTTTTTAATCCAATCTTCAACTCTGTATTTTGATTGAATGGGTTTAGGCCATTTACATTCAATGTTCTTGAGAAATGATTTTTATTACCTTCCATTTTGGTTTATTTCTGGTTTTTACTTAGAATTAGTTTTTCCTTTGATTGACTGGTTCTTCTAGTGTAGTTCCTCCCTTTGGTTTTCACTATGATTTTTCATTTCTTCCTCATGAAATATCTTACCAAATATTTTGTGTGCAGGCTTTCTAGTTGTGAATTCGTTTAACTTGTTTATCATAGAAGTTTTTTATTTCATTGTCAATTCTGAAGCTTAATTTTGCTTGGTATAGTATTCTCGGCTAGCACCTTTTTCTTTCAGAGTCTGGTATATATTATTCCCAGACCTTCTAGCTCTGAGGGTTGGGTTGAGAAATCAGCTGACATATTACCTGGCATTTTTAATAATATATAATAACAAATATTACCTGGCATTTTTCTCCAGTAGTCTTTAAAAGTTTATTCTGTATGTTAGGCATTTCATAATAATGTACCTTGGTGTGGGGCTATTATAATTTTGTGTATTTGGGATCTGGTAAGCCTCCTGTATTTGATTTTACATTTCATTCTTTAGGTTTGGGAGCATTTCTGAATTATTTCATTGAAAACATAGTGCATTACTTTCATTTGTATCTCCCTGAGCCTTCATCTGTCCTGATAAATCCTAAATTTGGTCTTTCCAGGTAATTGCATATGTCTTGAAATTTCTATTCATAGTTTCTTAACATCTTTTCTCTATGGTCAACTTTTTTTTCAAGATCATATGTTTTGTCTTCACTGAGTGAAACTTTGTCTTCTAAGTGATGTAGTGTGTTGGTGATACTTTCCATTGAATTCTTTTTTTTAATATATTTTTTCAGTTTAGTTGGACACAATACCTTTATTTTATTTTATATGGTGCTGAGGCTTGAACCCAGCACCTCACATGTGCTAAGTGAGCGATCTACCACTGAGCCACAACCCAGCTCCTTGATTTCTTAATTTTGTTTATTGGATCCTTCATTTTGAGGATTTCTGCTTGATTTCTTTTCATAATCTCTACCTCTTTATTTTTATTTATTTTTTGAGTGTACTGGGAATTGAACTTAAGGGCACTCAACCACTAAGCCATATCCCCAGCCCTAATTTGTGTGTAACTTAGAGACAGGGTCTCACTGAATTGCTTAGAAAGCCTTGCTTTTGCTGAAGCTTCCTTTGAACTCATGATCCTCCTGCCTCAGCCTGCCAACCCACTGGGGTTACAGGTATGTGCCACCACACCCAGCTCTATCTTTTCATTGAAGTGATGTTTTACTTCCTATATTTTCTTTCTAATTTTACTCCTTAGATTATCCTTTACTTTGCAGATCAGTTTGACTATGCACATTTTTAACTCCTGCTCTGATATTTCTTCAACTATATGGTATTTTTAGATTCTGTTATTAAAGTATCTTGTTTGGATGAGGGTGATTTGTTTCCTTCTTTTTCATGTTGTTTGTGTGTCTACTCATCTAGAAGTATGAATCTGAGGTAGAAGAGTTTCTACCCTGTGGACTTGTAATGTCCCTGGAGGTTTCTAGTACCTCACTGTTTAGGGGGAGACAAATAATAACCAATGTAAACGATATACAGCATTAAACCAAATAGTTCTTACTATGACATCTAGAGTGTTAATTATCAAAATAAACAGAAATGATGTGATCAGTTATTATCTACAATAAAACAAGTTTGCAAAAGGGTTTACAATTTCAAATGGTTGACAGGGAGAGAACAGAAGTGATACATGATGATTGTGAGGAAGGAGGAAAAAAGATAAAAGATTAAAGGAAGAGTGAAAAGGCACAATAGAGATTGTTAGCAGAAGAAAAGAGAATGAGAATCAAAAGAAATAGATAAGAGAAAATATGTATAAAGTAATAATTTTAGAAATTTAAAAATAAAAATACAAAAACAAAACTAAAATATACTAATCAAACATCCAAGTCCTCAAAAAACTAATCCATGGGTTGGGGTTGGGGTTCAGTGGTAAAGCACTTGCCTAGCAGCATGCATGAGGCACTGGATTCAATTCTCAGCATCACATTAAATAAATAAATAAATTAAATAAATAAAATGTATCCATTTACAACTAAAAATATATTTTTTTAAAAAAAAACTGATCTAACAAAAATAACTGGCTTCAAAAAAAGCTAGAAATTAGAAAAAAACCTTAATTATGAGTATGTATAAATGTCCATGTACCATTAAGGTCCCAATTAAAAGGAGGAAGGGAAAAAAACATCTCAATGAAAAATTAAAGAATTCTTTCTGTTAGAGTTCAAAAGATTCTCTGCTTTTCTTCTTAGCAATTTTAGATGGGGTCTGATAATCCACCCTCTGGATTGCTGGAGTGAGAGAGGTAATCCTATTGGTGGAATTCTTGGAGACAGGGTTTAGGCTAAGGTGGGCTCCAGGCTCTTTGATGAATGCCAATGTTTGTAGATTTTTAAATCAATGCACTGACAGGGCACAGTAACTGCTAGTTCATGCTGGAACTGTTGTATTCAACCTCCTGTATCCCTGATCTGCTTTGAATGTTCAGTTTTAAATCTCCCTTTGGTTCCACTTGTGTGGTAGAAGAGCCAATTCTTAGTCCCCTATGTCACCTATGGCCCCCACATTTCCTGGTCTTTGGTTTAGTCTCCAAACTTGATCTCTCCCACCCTGCTTCTGAATTTCTGGCCAGATGCATCTCTCTCGGTCTGCAAGCAGCCAGATTGAAGGGGTGAGGGAGGGCTCAGTGGTTTTCCATGACCAGTTGTGCCCTGTGTAAACCTCCCTCCATGTTTGATTTTCCTCCTGGCCACTTAAGCATGCTCTATGGTGTGTAGTATGTGTTTACTGAGCTTGTATTTTAGGCCAAACTCAAGTTTGCCAGGAATTGGCTCCCTCAGCTGCTGCCCTGTGCCGTGGCTACAGAATGGTTCCTTCCTTTTTCCTCTGCTTGCCACACACAGAGAGATGGCAGCTTCTTTCCAGCACAAGGAAATTTTCATTTAGTCGGGTAATGTCCTTGATCTCCAAATGCTCTATACCCAGACATGCCTCAAGTCCTAAAAATTTAGGTTCCTTTAATTCCTTTAACCCTGCACTTTGCTCAGAGAGGAACCACTCTGGCTGGTGCTTCTGGCCCAGCAGCAGCAGTGGCTGTGCAGCTGAGGATTTCTTCTTTATTGTATCCAACCTCCTGTATCCCTGATCTGCTTTGAGTGTTCAGTTTTAAATTCCAGTAAAACAACCCCCTCACACACACACACACACACACACACACACACACACACAATTTTTTTTTTTTTAATTTACCCACCTTGCTGAGCTTGCCTATATGCTTTCTTTCACTTCATGAAGCAGCCATGAAAGCAACCTCCTCTATTCTGCCATCTTGAAAACCTCTGACTTTCCCCTTTATCCTGAAATTTTTCATTTTTGGAGTTAATTTTTAACTTTTTTTTTTAACAGTGAAGATGTAGTAGCCAATAATACAGAAACAACTAGTACAGTTTGGCAGCACCTCTATTCATGCTAAGGCACTAACAGTTTTACCTACTATTGCTCTTGGATCAACAGTGTAACAGTAATGAAAAAGGCAAATGATGTTTTATGGCTATTATGAAAATAATTTGACTCTAGGGACTGTTAGAGGTTCATACCTCATTTTGAATAGATCCACTATATGGGATACTAACTTGAACAGTCATTAAACAAAAAATATTCAGAATATATCAAGTAAAGTTATTGCCTGAAAAATCCAGGTCATTCATAAATCGGCAGTAGGAGTCACTGGTTTATAAAACAATGAGTTTCCAGAAACAAATTGTTAGATTAAAATTTGTTTTTTCTTCCGATATAATATATGCTGACATTTGGAACAGTATACAGAAAAAATATGTACCACAAAATTATTGATATGTGACATATTTGTCTCAATATTTTAAGCTTTTAATCTGTAATTTTAAATTCCCTCAAAACACAACTTTTGGTGGGTCTAAAATATGTTCTGAAGTGACACAATCATTTTCAAACAGTTTTATAGTGTTAGGTGTGTTATTTCCATTTTTTTTGTGATATTTTAGGCATTGGAATAATAGATACATATTGAATATAGATACATATTCTGACCTTAATTGGGTATTGTCAGACTTTCAAATTTGAGTTATGCTCTGGACTCTGTAGTTATATTTGATTTTGGTTTTAATTTGTATTTCCCTAATAAATGATGTTTGGCAAATTTGCCATTTGCTAAATAATAAAAATTTCTATATATTGGCACACTTTATATGTGCTTTCTGAAAAGTTTGTTATATAGCCACTTTTATCAAAGGTTTTTTAAAAAAATACAGAACACATTGTGATTTACTGTAGAAGTAATAAATATTGCTTAGAGGAAAGTATTAAAAAAAAAAAAAACCATGAAAGTCCCTCATAATCTGACTGCCAAGAGGTCGCCATTGCCAACTCTTCGCTTTATTTTTCCTGTCTTTGCCAAGTACAATTTTCTTTAATCAAGTCAATATTATATATTCAATTGAGTGGCCTACTCTTTAACACCAGAGCATGAACATTTCTGTACATTGTTAAATATTCTTTCCACATCTCTGCCTTCACCACTCACAGGAAATTAAAGTTTATCTAGGGCAAATACATGCAAAGTAATAAATAATGCAGGACTAAAACGTGTAAGGTTGGTAGAGAGAATACAAATTTACACGGCTGTGAGGATTGGCCGTTAGCTGGAGCTGTCAAGTAAGGGCAGCGAGGTGAAAAGGCTGCAGTGGGCAAACAGTGAGCCACAAGCTCAACTAGGTGGATGCAAGGGTGAGCTGCTAAGCTGGGACCTTTTAGATCCTTAGCCAATTGTTCTGGCCTGGCTCCTTACAGGAGAGCAGACTGATTGGCTCAGACAGAACAAAGGGGTAGGGGCCAGGTTTCAGAGGTCCCTTTTAAGATCTCCAAATGAGCCACTGCTCTCTGTAGAATTATGCTTAGAATTACATAGAATTGATTTTTTTTGGGGGGGGGCAGTGGGGTGGGGTGGAGAGATAGGCTGACTTAACTACAAAATCCTTATTTCTGTTGATGGAGAAATCATAACACTACACACATGCTGCCATTCCCAGAAAAGACTGAAAATATTGTGTTATGGTACAAATTGTGTAACTCCCCTCTGGTGGATGACACATTTTCTAATTTTATGCTAATGACAAATATGAGAGGTATTCCAGATTGAGCCATTTGTGTGCAATCATGTCTTGTCCTCCAAGTGAGAGTTTAAAAATATACCTGATTTCATGCTGTGTACCTAGGTGATGGGTGTTAACTCAGGCCACACAGTAAAATCAGCTGCAGAGCTTTTGAAACTTCCAATGCCCCCTCACCACCCTCTGCTGGCCTGAATTTTGGGTTTAATGAATCTGAAATGGGACCTAATCTTGGTGATTTTTAAAATGCCCCACCTCCCTGTTATTCCCATGTGCATCCTCATTGGACAAACACTGCCAGGGACCACACTGCTCAGCCATCCTGAGCTCCGGTGTTCCTCCCATGATTAAGGGAAACGGCATGGCTTTTCCTCTAGGAGTTACCTTGTTTTGAATTATTTATTTGATTTGATTGGCATGTATTAATTATATATATTGATGGGGTTCAGTGTGATATTTCCACACATGTACAGAATGCATCCATCAGATCCAACCTCCCTTTATCCACTCTCTTCCCTTCCCAACTTTCATCCCAACCTATTTGCAGGGAGGGTATCAGGAATTTAACCCAGGAGTGCTTTATCACTGAGCCACATCGCCAGTCATTTTTATTTTATTTTTTGAGACAGTGTCTCGCTAAGTTGCTTAGGGCCTCACTAAATTGCTGAGGCTAGCCCTGAACATTCAATCTTCCTATCTCAGCCTCCTGAGTTGCTGGGATTACAGAGGTGTGCCACCACACTCTGTCATCCTAGTCTATATTCAGGTTGACTTTTTTCACCCCATGTATGAGAGAACATGTAGTATTTTTTCCTTCTGGCTTATTTCACTTAATATGTCCAGTTCTATCCATTTTGCTGCAAATAGCAGGATTTCATTATCCTCTAAGGCTGAATAATATTCCACTGTGTGTATATATGTGTAAAATTATCCATGATGAACACAGTTCAGATTCCATATTTTAACTATTATAAACAGTGCTGAAAGAAACATAGGCATGCAGACAGACATCTCTACGGCATCCTGATTTCATATTACCCACAAGTGAAATAGCTGGATAATATGGTAGATCTTATTTTAATTTTTTGAGGACCCTCCACACTATTCTCCATAATGACCATGCTAATTTGCATTCCCATCAACAGTGCATAGGATTTCCTTTCTCTCCACATCCTTGCCAGAAATGTTTTTATCATAGCCATTCTATAGGGGTAAGATGGTATCTCATTGTAATTTTGATTTGTATTTTCCCAATAGCTAATGATACTAGTATTTTGAAATATATTTTTGGGCATTTGTATATCTTCTTCTGAGAAGTGGCTATTCAGTCATTTGCCCATCTTTTATTGGATTACTTGTGTTTTAGTTTGAGTTCCTTATATAATCTGGTTATTAACCCTTCACCAGATAATAATTATCAAATATTTTCCCTCATTCTTTGTTTTCTCTTCATTCTCCTACTGTTGCCTTTTCTGTGCAGAAGATTTTTAATTTGATGTCATCCTATTTGTCAATTTTTTTTTCCTTTTGTTACATGTGATTTTAGACTTCCTACACAGAAAATCAATGCTTTCACCAGCGTCTCAAAGCACTTCCCCCATGATTTCTTCTGGTAGTTTGAGTTTTTGGTCTTAAATTTAGGCCTTTGATCTATTTTGACTTGACTGTCATAGAGTGTGCAAGGGAACAAGTTTCAGTCGTTTCCATATGGATATCCAGGGTTCACAGCACTATTTCTTATAAAGGCTGTCGTTTATTGAATGTTTTTGGCACCTCTGTAGAGAATCAGTTGGCTATAGATGTATGAGTTTATTTCTGGGATCTCTATTTGGTTCCATTGGTCTTCATGTTCATTTTAATGCTAGTGCCATGCTGTTCTAGATACTATGGCACTGTAGTATGTCTTGACATCACAAGTCAAGTATTGTGATGTCCACAGCTTGGGGTTGATTTGCTTTTCCCCTTGAAGATGACTTTGGCTATTTGGGGGACCATTGCACTTTCACATGAATTTTAGGATTGTTTTTTCTAGTTTCATGAAGAATGCCATTAATATTTTGATGGAGATTGCACTGAATATGTAGATCACTCTGGGTACTATGAACATTTTAACAATAATCCATAAAAGTGGGGGTGGGGGGGTCTTTTCATGAACAGTTACGCGCACGTGTGTGTGTGTGTGTGTGTGTGTGTGTGTGTGTATGTCTTCAAGTCTTCAATTTCTTCAGTGTATTGTAATTTTATTATAGAGATTATAGAGGTCTTTCACTTAAGTTGTTTTCTTAGGTATTTTATGTTTTGGTAGCTATTGTATATGGGGTTGTTTTCATACATTTTTTTCAGAAAATTCGCCATTTGTATATAGGAAAGCTACTGCTTTTTTCAATTTTGTAACATGCAATTTACAGAATTTATCAGTTCTAATTTATTTTTTGGTGAAGTGTTTGGATTTCTCTAGATGTAGAATAATATCTGCAAATCAGGATAATTTGATTTTCTTCTTTCCTATTTTTATGTCTTTTATTTCTTTCTCTTGCTAATTGCTAAAACTTCTAGTGCTATATTGAATAAGGGTGGAAAGAGTAGACACCCTTGTCGTCTTCTTGATCTTAGAAGAAAGATTAGCTTTTCAGTGTAATATTAGTTCTGGGTTTTTCATAGATAGCCTTTATTATGTTGTATGAACCTTCTATACCTAATTTGTTTAAGACTTTTATCATGAAGGGATGTGGGATTTTATCAAATGTTTTTTGTGTCTGTTGAGGCGATTATGTGATTTATCTTAATCCTTCATTCTGTTGATGTGATGTATTACATTTATTGATTTGCATATGTTAAACCATCCTTGCATCCCTGGGATGAAACCAACTTGATCATGGTGAATGATCTCTTTGATCAATTTGGTAGTATTCAAGATTTTCACATGTATCTTCATTAGGGATAATTGGTTAAGTCCACCCCCGCCCCCTTGTGTGCTTGTCTGGTTTAGGTAACAAGGTAATGCTGACTTCATAGAATGAGTTTGGAAAGATTCTCTTTCTTTCAATTCTTTGGAAATATTTTGGAATAATTGAGAATTGGCACAAGTTCTATAAAAGTTTGATAAATTCAGAAGTGAAGCCATCTGGTTTCTTTGGTTTGGGAGGCTTCATTGCTGATTCAGTCTCTGTTATTAGTTTATTCAGGTTTTTATGTCCCCATGATTTAATTCTGTAGATCATGTATGTGCAGAAAATTATCCATTTCTTAGGTTTTCAATTTGTTCACAAGTAGTTTTTCATAATAAGACTTGGTGATCCCTTGTAATTCTGTGGCATCAGTTGTAATGTCTCCCTTTTCATCTCTAATTTGTGTAGCTTTTTTTTTTTTCTTGGTAAGTCTTACTAAATGTTTGTCAGTTTTGCTTATCTTTTCGAAGAGTTAACTCTGTTTCATTATCTTTTGTATTTCATTGATATTGTCTCTGATCTCCCTTTTATTCTAATTTTGCGTTTGGCTTGTTTTTGTAAGACTTTGAGATGTATCATTGGGTTGTTTATCTTAAATATTTCTATTTTTTTAAACATAGGTACTTCTGTAACTTCCCTCTTAAGTACTAAGTACTGCTTTTTTGTATCCCACAGTTTGGTATCCTGTTTTTCTATGTTAATTTACATGAAAAAGTTTTAAATTGCCCTTTTGATTTATTTGACTATTAGTTCAAAAGTCTTATTCAGTCTCCATATACTTTCCAAAATTCCATTTGTTAACTTTTAATTTTATCCCACTGTCATAAGTAAAGATACAGAACATGGCTTCAGTTTTTTTTTTATTTATTTAAACTGGTTTTGTGGCCTAATATATGATCTATTTTAGGAAAGTTCTATGAGCTGATAAGAATAATATGCATTCTTGATAAAATATTCTGCAAATGACTATTAAATCCATTTGATTTATAGGATAGCTTAATTCCAATGTTTTCTTTGTTGATTTTTTGCACAGGGATAGTGGGTTTATTGTTAAAAGTGGAGTGTTGAAGTTCCCCATTCTTACTGTATTGGAACCTCTTCAGTTAAGTCTAATATTGTGTATTTTATAAAATTGGGTGTTTGACAATAGGTACATATAAACTGGTAATCATTATATCTTCTTGTTGAAATGATCCATTGATCATTACATAGTGAACTTATTTGTCTTATGATTTCTGTCCTAAAGTCTATTTTGTCAGATTTGAGTATAGCTACTCCTGCTGGATATAGGTTTCTGTTGCTTAGAATATCATTTTTCACCCTATAACTTTCAGTTTGGGTGTCTTTCCTGGTGAAATGTGTTTCTTATAGGCAGCAATATTGAGCTTATTATTCTTAGTTTTGGTTTTTTGTTTGTTTTTTAAATCTATATAGCTTCTCGGTATCCATGAACTACAGAATTTGATTCATTTATATTAGGTTATTATTGAGAGTTAAGGACTTGTTCCTGACATATTGTTGGTTTTCTCATAATTTTTTGTATATTTTCTTCTCTTCCTCTTGTTCATCTTTGTGGTTTGATGGCTTACTCTATTGATAATGTTTGATTTTTTTTTTTCCTATTGTGTATCTGCCCTTTTAGGCAATTTATACTTTCACATGCATCTATTGTAAATCTGGTCTGGTGGTTGGTCATGAATTCCCTATCTTTGCTGGTCTTCATTTCTCATTTCTAAATAGTACACATTGTTGGTATAATATTCTTGGTTGGCAGTTATTTTATTGTTGTATGCCTCCCAAATAAAACACTCAGGGGAACTGAGCTACACGAAATAACCACACAAGAGACAGAGATACCTTTTTCTTTGGGGTCCTGTGACAGCTCCTCTGACCTTAAGGGTCCACAGAAAGAGAGCGAGCTAGCGAGCGCTTGCTGACCCCTTTTATTGAGAAGCCTTTCAAATGAGGCAAGGGGTCAGGTTTCAGGGGGTTGAGTCTAGCTTCCTGATGTCTGCTGTCAGGAAGGCCACACCCAAAGGTGGGCAAGAGAAGGGGACACACAAAGGGCATTTCCACAAACATTCTGTCCCAAACAGGGCAAAAAGGTAATATCACAAAGGAACAGGTGAGCTCAGTTGACTCCATGGGGCAACACTCCTGTCTGAAGACGTGTCCTCAAACTTCCAGGACTGGGGCAGTATCCAAGTCACTATGAGATGTAGTGATGGTCAAAGCCTTTCTAGCTCAGAGAAGGAGAATATGAATCATTCAGACTGGCTCCTCATTGTTTTATTACAGGATTTGGAACATGTCAAATTCCATTCCTTCCTGTATTTAAGGTTTCTGTGGAGAAACCTGCTATTAGTCTAATGGGGATAACTTAAATGTGACTCAGAGCTTCCCCCCTACAGATTTTGGAATTTTCTTTGTCTTGCACTTTTGCGAGTTTGACTTTAATATGCTGTGGAAGTTCTTTTCTGATCATGTCTATTTTGGGTTCTATAAGCCTCCTGTATATGGAAGTCCATATCATTTCTCAGGTTAGAGAAGTTTTCTGTTATTTTTTTTCATTGAATATGTTTTCTATGCCCTTGACTTTTCCCCTACTTTTTCTTTGGGCACTCAAAAAAATGCAGATATTTTCTCATTTAATAGTGTTCCAAGGTCTCAATTTTTTTTAATCCCCCCCACTTTTTTTTAAATGATTAGGATATTTCGAAAGATCTGCTTTCAATTTGAGATATTCTATCTTCTACTTGATCTGGTCTGTTTAGTATTTCAATTGTAGTTTTTATTGGACTTATATTTTTATTGGACTTACTGAGCTCTTCATTTCCAAGATTTCTTTTTGGTACTTAAGAAATTGAACAAAGCTAGAAATTTTTATTTATATACCACATTGTCTTCCTAATTTCACTTAACTACATATCTGCATTTTCTTGGATCTCATTGAACTTTCCTACAATAAGTATTTTCTTTATCAGATTTCTTCATAATAAGGTTATGTCATTTTGTGGGCATTAAAATTTTTTCTGTGTTGCTATGTCAATTTGTGCCTCTGTTGAGCCTCTACCACTTTAATAGGGTGGCTTTCTTAAGTGGCTTTCTCACAAAGATGTCTTAGGGTGTTGTTAGGAAAAGTTGGTTTTTGTTTCCAACTAGGCACAGTAATTTAACTTCCTTATAGCTTCTTCAGTTGGAATTAATGATTTGGGGACCAGTGGGTATCACAGCAGAACTGGAGGAACCCACTATCTTTGCAGGATTGCAAGAGTGTGAACACTGCAATGGCCCAGTCAGGTGTGACACAGACAACAGTAGGGTTCTCACTGTGTGGCTACTTTTGCAATGGAAAGGAACCCCAATTGGAAGTTCCCTCAGGCACTAATGGTGCTAACTCTGCTACTGGCAAGAGGCACAGGCTCTGGCAGCCCCAGCAGAGATGAGGGATTTTAAGCTTCTAATCTCTGACCATGCCATAGGGCAGGCCCAGAAGCTGCATGGGGAAAGGTGTGGCAGAAACCACAGCACCCAGTCTGTGGTCCTCAGATCCAGTTCTGATAATAATGCCTGGTCAGATGCAGTGCAAGTCTGGGCAGCAGGAGGAACTGCAGTGTTCCTCTCTGCTGCTTCACTGACAGTGCACACCTGGGGGTAGAGTGGTAACTGGGGTCACAGATTTTCTCCCCATGTGCCTGGGAACGGGGCAGCATCCAGAGCCATGGCAAAGTTCCTCTCTTCCCTTTTGGATGAGCATGCCTGGAGACAAAGTGTTCAGTTAGAGCCAGGGAATTGTTAAGGGCCCCTCAGCTTGCCTCCATGGATGGGGAAGCAATGGGAATCCTCCCAGTCCAGTCAATAACCAGGTCCTGAGCCGTGGTACAGAAGGAGGAACAGCTGGAACCAAGTGGGTGCTACTTGGAGTTCTGATACTGGCATGAATTCACTCATGGTTGGTGTCACCTTTGGTCTCAGAAGACAAATGCTCTAATGTCCTGTTTCTTGAGATCACATAACCTTATTTTTCCCTCTTTCATAACACCTGTCCCCTATAATTCAGATCACCCAGTGGGCTTGGGTTCCAATCACTCTATTGAGTTAGGTTTGGTTCATGAGTTAACTAGCCCACTGAGCCAGTACCATGTGATATATTTGGAGTCCAGAGATAGCACTATGCCGGGGTTTCTAACCCCTTAGAGCAACTCTAATTCAACAATAGCTTACTTCCTAGGAACACAGCAAGGACTTTTCCTGGAAGATGAGATTCTTTTCCAAAGCCTGGCTGCTGAGCAGATTTCAGGTTGCTTAACTATATGCAAACCTGTGAGTACTGTGAAAACTTCGATTAGCTAGGATTGCAAGTGCCCATGCTGATGGGGTTTTCAGGGACCCATTTACCCTTGAAAAGGCATTCCTCGAAGCAGTGGAGGGGCATTGGTTGTTGTCAGGGTATTTTGTTTCTATTCTGTCATCCAAGGTCCATTCTGTCTTCCTAATTTCCAATGTTTTCCCACTGTACTCACCTTAAATAAATTTACATACCTGCAAAATTTGGTTCCTCTATGTGAAGGAGGTGGTGAGACCTGGGCACAGTTTTAGTCATCTTGAACCTTCATAACTTGATAAATTTCTTAAGCCCATGTTGAATGTCTTAATCATATTTTCTTTCTAGAAATGCACACAAGTGATATGTTTTCTGAATCTTTCCAATATCTTTTTCACTTCTTTGTACAATGAAGATCATTTGGGAAAATAGGAATTTTGAGCGATCAGATTTTTCTTTAATTTTGCAGATATTTCTCCATTCTCTTTCCTGGCATTTATCATTGCAGAAGGCAAATCTGATACAAACTTTTCTTTTTCTTTTATTAATTTGGATTTGCTTACATTTTTCTTGAAACTTGCATGGCTCTCTGTCCTTTCTGGTTATCATCTTTTTATATTTGACTTATGAATTCTGACAGCATCTAATTTAAACTGATTCAGTGTTAGACACTTAATTCCTTTACTGACTCCAATAAAGATGCTAATACTCTCCATAATTTCTTGACATTTATCTTTACCTACTGAGCTTCTAAATTTATTCTTATGATTTCTGGCTCTTATTTCATGGAGTTAAGTTTCTTTTGTTGCCATTAAGTATCTTAGGCACTATGAAAAATGCTTTTTTATGTTCCTGAGGTAGTAATCACTCATGTTCTAAAATATCATTCCACTTGTGTTCTGCTTTTTTCTCCTTTATTCATTCCTTCCCCCTACTCCCACCCCCGCCCAGTGCTAGGGATCAGGCCAGGATCCTACTCACATTAGGCAAGTGCTCTATCCCCGAGCTATGCCCAGTCCCTCCTATATTTATTCTTAATGAAACATGTCAACTGATGGATATATGAATTTCTCTTCATGACATTCGATGTCTTTTAGAAACTAGCTATAAGTCAGCTAGCAGGCAGGCCAACAAATATATATTCTTGCCCAATTCTGAGATTGTAAGAGGCATTCATCTTTGTTAATGATGCTGTCTGTATATGAATGATTTAGATATCCTTTTCAGGCTATGATATTATAAACAGATTTAATAAATGTAGACTTATAACTTTGAAGTTAGCATCATTGCAAAAGCTTCTGTGTGTTTGCCTCAACCTATAACACTTTTATTCCTCAAATCCATATCTCCATGATACAATGTGCTAATGCTCTTTTCTCCCCCTTCCTCAACTTGTCAGATTAAGTAAAAGCTATACAGGCAAAATTTGAATCTCAGAGTAAAACATACTTTTTTAGCATACATATGTCTTAAAAGCACTTGGGACATGTACTAAAAATTTTAGTTCCTTTTTAATATTAGGGATATACTTACATGCATAATTCTAGTTTATTTGAAATTCAAATTGAATAGGGCATCCTGTATTTTTATTTGCCCAATTCTACAACTTTACAAGTTCTTCTACATTTCTCCCCACTTTTGAGAATCTTATAAAAATGTTTCTATAACACATATAGAAGTAAAATGCATTAATGAGCCAGACAGAGGGTATGTGAAGAAAGGCTGGGCATCAAAGGCTCTCTGACCACTTCATGCCATGAGTACACCTGTGAAGGACATAGTTGGCTCTTTTCTTGCTGCTATAGTTCTGGTGTTTGAATCTGAGGAAAAATAAAATGGTTTGAGGATTCCTTTCTTTCAACTGGGCAGCTTGCTCTCATGTAAGGATTTGGCAGTTGTGAGTTTCCATTGCATTTTTTCAATTTAATTCTATTCATCCTGCATTTGGATGCAAAAGTTCTCTGTGAAAATTGTAGTGTTGGGTGGTTTGTTAGTTTTTGTCTTGATTGTGTGAGAAATGGGAAGAGGCTGTCCTGGCCTTTAGGAAGATGTGATTGGCACTTGTGGGTGAATAAATACCCCTCAACTACAATTTCTGAACTATTCTGAGAGGTCCAAAATCAAAAAGCCAAAGCCAAGCATTGATTATACCTGGCCTAATGAAACTACCAAAATGAAATTGGCCAAAGCTAAATCTACCTCCACAACACAAAGGCAAAGTTTTGGGGAACAAGAATTACAAGATCTTGTCATCTACGGATGTATTCCAAGTAGTGCTTTGGTTCAGTTTTTGATTGTCCAAAAATGTTTATTATAGTGATTCAGGGCTATTTGGACCAGTGAGGATTTTTTTTTTTTGGTGGGTCCCAGTAAGGAATGGTTTATTGAAGATATATTCACCCTTTGCCTATTGTATAGCAACATAAGGCATTTTTTTTTTAAACAAGAATTTCCCTTTTCTACTACTCTGGGACACAGTCAATCACTTAGCCCTCACATCACTTAGAATCACACTTAGTTGCAGGACCATCTGCCACTGACTGTTTTGCAATCCTCACAGCACATAAAAACAGGCTCAGTTATAAGAAAACATCTTCAGAATTGGTCCTGACACTCATAATTCAACCAGTTCCCAGCTACTATCTCTTCTTAAATAAGTCATGCATTTAGCTCAGTTCAAAGCCTGACAAAGGTTATAGACCTTGCTTTTGTGTCTGTGTGCAATGCCTCGTACTGTGCTTCATCTTCCCAAACACAAGCCAATCCACCTGCTTTGCCTGTTTGACTTCTTCCAGCTGGTTTCCCATTTGTCTTGATTTACTTTCAAGGTTTTTGCCTTACTTATCAAGGAAGCCTAGGCACTTATTTTGTGAAGATTCTTTTTTATAGCTGTGCAATTTGATCAGCAGAACATAAGATTGGTGGCAATTATAGTTACTGGGGCTTTGTACAACAAAATTTTTTTTTAAGAATACAGTCCCTAAGAGATAGGAACTGATGAGGAACTTGTGTGGAAGGAGTTCTTCCTTCCACTGCTGCTCATCAGAGGTGTTGAGATAAGCTGGGGAATGCCATGTAACATATAACCTCATGGCTCTTTTTGAATTTCTTATACTGAGAACAGGTTGTTCTGGGAAAACTAACTTTGAGGAGAACTGCTAGACAAAAAGATGCTCCTTTGGGATCCAGAAATGGAGATATTCAAGAGACTTAGATCATGTAGTAGCTGAGTATTCTCTAGTCCTAGGTGCACTCTATTTTGTTCTGCCTCCCCCCCTTCTAGAGGGTTCCCTATGTTTCTGTAGCGGAGCAAGTAGGAGTCTGGAAAAACCCTACTGTTAGTGATTTACCCCCACAAATCTTTCTTTTCCTAACTTGTAAAATGAAGTCAATAATTCTTAATTAATTGTATAGTATATGATTGAAAGATCTGCCATACTAAAACATTCAAGGGGTGGGGTGTTTATTTTAGACCAAGATTTGTTTGTCTTCACATAACCATTTTGAGGTGGGCATTCCAAAATGGAGGGGTGGCTCCACTCCTGTAAGTCATTTAGAAGCACAGTTTCCTTCAATCTAGTTGCTATGTGAGTTCCAAGGCCATTTTCCACACTGACAAGGATAAGGTTGAGTAGCAGCAAATCCAGCCTGTAAGAAAGATAAAAAAAGGAAGTTCAGGTGAGCCATTTTCCTTAAATCTCACACCCAAGAGCTTTGGCTCTTCCACTCACGCTATTGGTGAGAGCTTAATCACATGACTATACCTAGCCACATGCAAAGCAGGGAAAAGTCATCTTGAACAGAGAAGCCATGTGCCCAGGAACTAAGGGAAGATGAGATTTTTGAGGGCAATCGTGAGATATAAATTTAAATAATTTTGAAGTGCCAAGCACATGCTACTCTGAACTATTACTGAAGGCCTAATAAGAGAAACCATATGTGGGCAGAAAAAAAAGCTTTTCTTAAGAGATTGATGATTGGGAAAGGGGAAAATTGGAAACATGATGCATAAATTCAAACATAGGCAGGGAACAGGAAGCACTAAGTCAAATTCCATTACATTTAATTAATTGAGGGTAGCAGTGGAGGTTGGGCATGGCATAATTCTCCTGAGGGACCTTTCAGACACATGACAGGGATGGGAAGCCATTCCCTTTCTGTTGTAGGGCCCATGGCTTGTACTTTTTGTTTAACATGTTTTTTTTTTTTTTTTAGAAATTATAGGTATTAGATAATTGCTACATTATTACTTTCTTTCAACCAAAATCAGTATTAAAAATCTTTTTTTTAAGAGATTTTTTTAATATTTACTTTTTAGTTTTCAGTGGACACAACACCTTTATTTTAATTTTATGTGGCACTGAGGATCAACCCCAGCGCCCTGCACATGCGAGGTGAGTGCGCTACTGCTTGAGCCACATCCTCAGTCCAGAATTAAAAATCTTAATGAACTAAGTGTGTATTCTACTGACCCACTTATCAGTTGAATACTTCATATGTGAATTCTAGAGAACTCCATTCTCTAGAGTACTACAATTTCTTTCATAATTTTAGAATTCAGATTTGAATGATAAATAGTTGATAATATACATGAAATGTCTTGAGTCATACAAAAGTCAATTTATTTTTGGTACCAGTGATTAAACCCAAGGGGACTTAGCCATTGAGCCACATTCCCAGAACGCTCCTGTTCCCGTACACACAATATTTTTTTGAGAGAGGGTCTTACTAAGTTTCTTAGGGCCTCCCTAAGTTGCTGGGGATGGCTTTGAACTCATGAACCTTCTGCCTCCCAAGCCACTGGGATTACAGGTGTATACCACCACACCTGGCCAAAAGCCATTTCAAAATTATTAAAATATTTTTGCTAAACTATACTAATTTTTATTTTTTTGACCCTAAAGCAGAGAAATAGTTTTTCAGGAAGTAAACTCGATATTACAAATCTATTTGAGTAATTGCTAATAAACAGATCTATCCCATTTGTTATAACTTAGAAAACTTTATTTTGAAACTGAAAGGGCATATGTAGAAAGTGATAGAGATTATTTCTCCATGATGTAATTATGAAAGGTTGCCATTTTCTTGTCTGTCTAGCATTTCTTTATTCCTAAGAACGAGGAAAATAATGTGGAGAATTGGAAGGTAGAAAGAATGAGACTTCATATAATCATGCCTTTTAACAGAACTTCCAGCTACAAATGTTGCAAAAGGCTTTTCAGGTTTATAGTCACGACATGATTTTTATTAGGTAAGTAGGGAATGCATACAGGATGCTGGTTGTGTTTTCAAATGTAAACCTAAAGCACAGAGGCTATGGTCCCCAAAGCACTGGTGGGAAAAGGATCGGAATCTGTAACATTTCTATTCAGGGACCCAAAACTCATGAAATTCATTGTTCACAAAAACATATTGAGTGCAAAGGACTAACATTTCCTTTGCCATTGTTTCTTTCTTTAATGCTCCCTAGTGCCCCATACTCCTCCAGGAAACAGCTCCCCACTCCTTCCTCTTAATGAACATCAAAAGACTTAGAAGCTGTTTGTACATCCATATGTTCACTGTAGAGACTGGAATCAACTCTTATTTCAAGTTCCCATGTGGGAATTCCAGGGTTACTCCAGGATATGAAGGTGAAGACTGTTGTATTCATTTTCCAAACCCATCAAAATCTAATGTGATCTGTCTCCAAAAAGAGATTGATCATTTAAATTTAACCCTATATTTCCAGAATAGAATTCATTGTGGTCAGGAGTCCTCGCAATAAATTGCAAGTGCAAATAACCAGGAAGAAAGAGATGGAAATTACCAGTTATAAATGAAAAGTACTTATTTTGGAAGTCTTATTTTAAAATACTGTTGCCCGGACTGGGGGTGTAGTTTGGTAGACTGTTTGCCTAAGATGTGAGAGGCCCTGAGTTCCATCCCCAGCACCTGAGCAGGGAGGTGGGTAGATTTTCAAATGTGTTGTTATTTTGACCTAGGGTTCTGGCTTCATACCTTACTTGAGCATTTGGTCTTATCCAAATCTCATTTTCTTTAAAGTTAGTAAAAGTGAATTTGACTATGAAGTCAATGTTGGTTCACAAGGAAAGGAAGCTTATCTTCTTGTCCTATATACATATGATTCAAACTACCTATTACAGGTAATTGGATAGAGGGGATACTAATAAGCATACAGTTTTACTTATCTTATTTGAGGAGTTTTTATTTTTAAGATCTTAGGAAAATAATAGGTAAAACAATTTGTTTTCTTGAACTGCTGAGTTACAGAAAAGTAGACATGAAAAAATATGAATGTCAATGTAATAGAATAACACATTTTCAGTAATTCTTTGTGGTCCATTTGAACCAAAATTTATGGGGATTCTTTAGTCACAAGAAAGTTTGAGCTTAATAAGGAAATCAAATCTGGCTTAAGAAAGTTCAACACTTTTAGTCAACATAAATGAAGTATATTTTGTCATTGTTTTTCTAGTTGTATTTCATAAAACACTAGTTCTAAGGCACTGACAATATATATTATGTACAAACTAACCAACCTTTATTTTTTTAGATGTACAAACAAAATCACTTGTCACTGTATTAGTTTTATGTTGCTGTGATCAAAGTATCTGACATCAACAACTTAGAGGAGGAAATATTGATTTGGGCTCATGGTTTCAGAGATTTTAGACTACAATTGGCCTGCTTCATTGCTTTGGGCCTGAAGTGTGGCAGAACATCATTGTGGACTAGCCTGGCAGAAGAAAGCTGTCAACTCATGGCAGCCAGGGAACAGAGAGAGGGAGAAAAAGGGGCCAAGGACAAAATAAGGGCACAGCCCTAGTGGCCTACTTTCTCCAACCATGCTCCATCTGCCTACAGTTTATACCACCTCCCAGTAATCCATTGAGCTTTTAATGGATTAATCCACTGACATGATTAGAGCCTTCATGATCCAATCACTCCCCAAATGCTTCATCTCTGAACTTTGCTGCATTGGGGACCAAATTGTTAAAACACGAGAGTTTAGGGGACACCTCATATCAAATCATAACATGAACATTCATAACTAAATGAAACACTGATGCAAGAAAGAGATAAACAATGTTGAACAAGGAATGAATAAATCTAATAATTTTTAGAAATGTGGCTTAATATCTGAGTTAAGAATTATTTAGAAAGGGTATCTAGGAAGTGACCAAATTATACTGTTATATTGTGTACATGTACAAATATGTAAAAATGAATCCCATTGTTACATAATTATAATGCACCAATAAAAAAGGTATAAATAGGGAACCTGGGAATTATTTCAGCCTAAAATAGAAAATGTATACCAAAAAATCCATGAGTATTTTTAGATTTAAGTGAAAATCTCAGAGCATCATTCTTGGAATAATAATGAGTAGGAAGCTGAGAGCCAAGCCCAAACTGGGAGGTATGAGGTTGCTGCTAGGTCGTTGCCTATGAACTTTGGATATGCAAAACCACAAATATTGTTTGGAAAATTGAAGTAATTTTATGTACTATTTACAATATAAAGAGTTATTTATTTGTGCCTGATTTTCTAGTTATGGGGTTATTACTCTACAGGGTGGGTAGAAAATTATCTTTCTTTGGGGGAAGTACAGACTGAAGATTATAGAGCCTTTGCTATGGACTTCCTAGAACATGTTTTTCTTAGCAGCAATGAGTCCCAGGGAGCAACCAGAACAGACCCTGTGTTGATCTTGGCTGCCTGAACAGGTGTCCTATAGAAGCTTATCATCTTTCTCCACTCCCAGAGACGTGCAGAGAGCCCTATAGGAAACACACAAGTCTGTTGTCTTTGGATGGTTAGGTTGTTTCCTCTTTCTTTATATTGTTATGTAGTTAGCAAATTTACTTTTAAGATTCTTTTTACTTCTGGAAACTTGAAAATGTCTTGTTTTTGCATTAGTAAAAAATCATGATAGAAAATTTTATTTATAAAAATATACTTATATATCAATACACAAAGGAAAGGGTCCAAAAAGATGCATTTCAGAAATGTTTGAAATGTAAACTGAAGAAACTTGGCTAATTTTCTAGTCATAACTTGGATAAAATAGTTAAGAAATGTTTTAAAAACTTATAGCTTTTTCTTCTATTCAGTGTTAATGCTTGATTGCCTCTTTCTGCAGCTATGACTTGTATAGAAGCTTCCATTTAAATATCTGATCAAAACTTCCAAATACTTAGCATGTGAAATAGGGAAAATCTTGTCATATATATATATATATATATTTTATATTTAAGGGCACCATATGTGCCCTGAAATTCCTTTGGTGTGTCATAAGAATGAAAGAAAACCTATTACAAGACAATGCTGAAAAGTCAGATTATAGTATTGAATAGCCCACTGTAATCTATAGTGCCCTTGAGAAAATCCAAGGAACTAGGCAATCCCTTTCTCCCAACACCAAACCAGGCAAACCAAGTACAGCTTTAATGGTTAACACTAGCAAATGACAAGACAAAATGAAAATTCCTTTATATTAATGTAAATGAAAAATCTCAAATCTTTCAAATCCTAAACCTTTAAATGCATTGTCCATCTTACGTAATGAGTAGAGGGATAATGATGCGTTGTCTTTGGGAACTTTTAGTGACCGCGTCTCCAACCCTCAATGGGATGTTTCTCTTCCATTCCTACAAGAACCCTAACTCTGGCATCACCTCAGCTGGATATGCTTCCTTCTATTTCTTGGAAATGTAAAATCCCACAAAGGCCTCTGCAAACTTTATTCAAAGAAACATCTTTCTATTTGGCCAGTTGTTTCTCTCTTCATCCTAAGTGTGCCTGCTTTCTCTTTGCTTTCCATCAACACAACCACACATTTCACACCCTGTCAAGCACCATGCCAGGTGCTCCTATCAGGCACTCCGTGTTTTCTATGCAATTAAATCCTCTCAGTTAGGCTCTTCTCCCAGGAGGAGTACTGCCTTTGGTTTCCATGTCTTCAGAAGTCTTTTTCTTCCTCACTCAACTACCGATGCCTTCTTTGTTAAGATGAAGGGGACAGAGTATGGAATCAGTGGACTCTGCATCAGAGAGAATTTAAACTGGCTTCTTTACTTACTACCGTGTGCCCTTGGAAGAGGTACTTACTCTCTCTCAACTTCAATTTTCTCTTCTAGGTGAGGGCTGCTAAGGAATTAATGAAATGTAACTTGCCTTGAGCAGGACCCAGATCACAGAAAGCATTTATTAAATGGTAGCAATTCCAATGCCCATGAGATAGTTTCAAATCACTTCTACATGGGCATGTTCAGAGTGGTCAGTTGACTTTTTAATGCTATTATGTGCACATCCATTAAGCCTATTCAAACATTTATTTTAATATGTAAGTAAATATCTAGATAGTATTTCTCTTTGTATGTATAGGATTTAAGAAAATCCTGCCTCATATGTTGATGCATGCCATTATCTCAGTGGTAAGGGAGGCTGAGGCAGGAGGATTTCAAATTCAAAGCCAGCCTCAGCAACTTAGAGTGTCACTAAATTGCTTAAGGCCTTGCTATCTGAAAATAAAAAATTTAAAAGGGCTGGGAACGTGGCTTAGTAGTTAAGTGCCCCTAGGTTCAATCCTAGTATAAACATACAGCCCTTATTCTCCTCTTCTGGTACATATATTAATGGTAGTTTTATTGTAATCCCTATCCTTTTGTTTGATCTCCCCTGCATTTTCATAGAGCAAGAAATAGCAATAAATTAGCTATAATTGTTATGGCTTTCCTTCCATTTGCCACTTTCTTTCTTTGCATCTTCTTATAATTTAAACTTTCCACGGTATAGAATGAAAAGTGGAAGTTCCCAATTTTTCCACAGCTTCAGTGAGTAGGCTGCAAAATGTTTAATGGACTGCTTCAACCAATGCATTTTAATGGCTCCCCCACATGCTCCTGAAGATTTTTATATTTTAGTTTTCTCCTTCCCATGTCCTCAATATCCCATGATGAACTATGAAGATTTGAGCCAACGGAAGTAGGAAGAGTTATTTCTTACTTTAAATGATAGCAAATTTTGCAGATAAAGTTAATTTCACATTATTCTTTTAGTGACTTCTCTGTCATTTTTTTTTTTTCAAATGAAAACTCCTAACGTATTTCTCCTGACCCCCTAGTGATACCCAGATGTGACAAGGGATCTAGAAATATCCTTAACTTGCCTGGAAATTGTTTCTATTCCAATACATACCTAGCTTTTCCAGTATTTAAATTTTGCTCAAAGGTTTTTCTAAGAAGATCACAGGACAGGAATGCTATATTTTTGCTAACATGCCTGGGCTTTGTTTCCATCTTGTCAGGGGTATGACTTATGAAGTTTCCTTTATCTGTAAGAGAAAGTTGACCTTTTGTGCTAACTCCCCTTCCTGGTGAGTCAGCCTGCTCTGGGCTTGCCTCCTTGCTCGGCTCCAAATGCCTCACTTCCCATTGCTTCTGCAGGACCTCCCCTTATCTAGGCTCTTCTCCAAACCCATCCAACCAGCCCCATCCTTGACGCAGACTTTTGTGTATGATTAGTTACTTTTTAGTTTCTACATATTAAATCATGAAAATCAAAATAATTTATTATCCTATCCTAGCACATCAAGTAAAAATAATGCTAGTAAAGGTTATGCAACAATCTTTTCCAGAAAGGAGATAATGCTGATATAATGAGAATTTTATGGTATCACAAAAACTCAACTTCTAGGCAGTTACAATAGGTAGCCATTTTATTTTTTCTTTTTTTGGTCCAGAAGATTTACCTGAAATTATCTAGCAACCATTTTTCTCCGTATGTATCTCCAATTCAAAAAATAAAATGGAAAGAGATAGAGGTAACACTCTTCAAAACTAATTTAAATGTTTGGAGTAGAGAAGGGAAGTTGTAACAGATACTGGTTAATTTATTCAGCAAATGCTGACTGTCTACTTTGTGCTACTTCACTATTTCTAAACAGAAAAGAATTACCCCTCAGACAGTGTTTCCTTACTGACTGGGGATGGGCAGTCCAAGAAGCAGAACATTTTTGTTGATAAGCTATAGACAAAGGATACAATAAGTATCTTGTATCTCTGCTCATTGATTCCAAAAGCTGAGTTAAGCCTTTTATAAATAGCAATACGAATCATCCTTATCATAGTAATAAGACTGATCTTAGTAGGAAAAAGCCAGGATTCCATGATTTTCCATTTTATACCATCTATCCTTACCCAGCTTCCTTTTTTATAACAGCAAAATCCTGCGTAACACAGTATATCATGCTTTCATGGGAAAACATGTCTCTTTTTTGTAGAAAGATATTTATAATTAGTTTTTATGAAACTTAGAGGAAGGTGTCGTTACAATCCTAAAGAATGGCAGCATATAGATCATCAGATGAGATCATTGTTTCTATCTGGAATCCTCTATCAAAAGTGAAGTTTCCTCCAACTTAGTACCATTTCAATTTGAGCTGAGTATATTTCCAGTACTTAATAATTGGTTGCAATTATTTGACCTATAGATCATTAGATTCATCCCTTACATGCTCTAAATCCTGACTCTATGGCACAATTAAATTATGGCATATATTAAATTTTTATAGTTGCACACTACAACATTTCTTTAGATATATGAATAACACTAAGTAGGGTAGTGTAGCTTCATGGGAAAAGTTCTGGCTGGAATTAGAAGACCTGAATTATTTTTTTTCCTTTGCATTTCTTTTGTTGTTTTTCACTTTTTTATTCTTTTTTAGATGTACAGGATAGTAGAGCATATTCTGACACATTATACATAGAAAACCTTTTAACTAGCTGTAGTCATTAACCAACTATGAACTTAGGCAAATTATTTAATCTCATTTAAATTCATTTCTTTGTCTTAAGGTTGTACCCTTTCAGTGCTAAAACTCAAATAATAAAAATTGGCACTTTGAAAATCAAATTAACAAACTATCAAAATGCCTTGACCAATTAAACTTTAATGATTTTGCATCTTTAAATACTATGTCTGCTTAATACAAAGATGTATGAAAGCAAAGTGGCCCATAACTTCAATGCTCAGATAAAAAAACATACATAGTGTTTTAAAAGGAAATTTCAGAAAGTAAAATGAAAAGTCCAAGTTTTCACTTCTATTCCCCCTACTGTCCCTGTACCATTTCCTGAGAGGTAAAAAGTAAGATTTGGCTATGACTTTTAAAAATCATGGCATACTAAGAACTATGTGATGCTTGGTGAGTATTTCCTAATATATGCAGATTCTACCATAAAACTGTATGTATGAAAAAAAATTTAAAAGAAAACCCTTTGTAACAGTAGGGACTGGTTTGAGTATTTTCTAAAATCTCTTTAAAATGCCTCTGTATAAGTGTTGTTTCTGTCCTAGACACAGAAGGTAAGCACAATATATATGGAGACAGACTTGAGGGTTTTCTCAAATGTCTATTAAATAGGTATAAGGAGCACCTAAGGTTTTAAAATAGTTTATTTATGTTTAACTTATTAATACAAATAAAATAAGGTGGGATATGACTACTTTTTCTTCAGCAAGGTAATTTTTTCCTAAAATTTTAATAAAACATTTAAAGAACAATCCAAACACCTAAGGCTGAGCAAGTTTGCTGTGGCATCAATACACCACCACCAGTTTAGTCATTCAGACAGTTCTCTTGAAAGGTCCCAAGTGTCCTCTGAGAGGGAAGTGGAGCACCTGTGAAGCCCCACAGGAAGACCTGGGTGTAACAATAAGGCTTTCTATTCTGGAAAACTGATTATGAAAGGGATCATACTCAGGGACAGAAGATCAAGCAGTCTTGTATATTTGTGGGTAGCCTAAGATGCACACTACAGGTGTTTGGGGCAAATTTATTCTCGAAGGTTACATTTGTAATTCATAATGGCAAGGTAACTTTACATAAAATATGAAGCTTAAGTTCACCAATATCAAACAACTATAGAATACACGTTCTCAGATCAAAAAGTAAATGGAGGGGCTGCGGCTGTGGTTCAGTTAGAGCACTTGCATAGCACGTGTGAGGCACTGGGTTTGATCCTCAGCACAACATAAAAATAAATAAATAAAGGTATTGTGTTCATCTATTACTAAAGAAATATTTTAAAAGTAAATGAAACATTTAATATAATGGACAAAGAGTGTACCAGTAAAGAATGTCATGAGTCTTTTTTTAAAGTTAAATCAGCATCAATACTCAGGTATAATTATTGTACAGGTTAAGCATTCCTAATCTGAAAAGTCAAAACACTCAAATCTAAAAGTTTTTGAGCACCAAGATGATGCTGCAAGTGGAAAATCTCATACCCTGAAACTTTGACTCATGTACAACATAGTTAAATTTATTGTATAAAATTACCATCAGGTGTATGTGAAACATAAATGAATTTTATGTTTAGATTTGGGTTCCATTCCCAAGATATCTCATTAGGTATACACAAATATCCCCAAATCTAAAACATTCTGAACCCAAGCATTGGATAAGAGATATTAAACTTTTATTAGAAAATTAACTTTAAACAAGAAGAAAGCTTCTGATTGTATATATTAAAAATTACCAAAGAAAAAGACCTCCAGGAGGTCTTACCCCAATACCCCTAAATGTGTGGCAGCACATCATGGTAAGAGCACAGACTCCAAGCCATGCCCACTGTTTCAATCCCAAAGCTGACTCTTGCTTGCTGGGCTGGTCTTGAAAAAATTGTTAGCCTTTCAGTCTCCCATTTTCTTTACCAGAAAAATGGGAATGACAGTAGTACCTAGATCACTGTGTTATTATGAAGATGAAGTAAGTAACTACATGTAAAACACTTCTCTGGCATATACTAAGTGCTATGTAATACCATTACTTACATAGATCTAATCAAGAGCATTGGGAATGTTAAAGTGTTTTTATTTGGAAAATAGCTTAATCAAAAGCAATGCCATTGTTTAATTAATACACAAAAATGGGGAGGGGGTAAACAAACTAGTATTTTGCATTTAAGTCCAGAAAGTACATACAAGATATATTAAAATATTGTGTAAAAAGATTGAGTTCACAAGCCCTCCATTTATGAATCCATTTTTGCACAGAAACTGTATACATACAGACTAGATGGGAGTTTGCTGAATTAATTTTAAAAATAAATTTTACAGTTTTTTTCCCTGAGAATCCCTTAATGAAAAAGCAACAAAGATAATGAGAAAGAACCAAACAGATGGCTTCCTTTGAAATTTGCCAAACTTTTACAGCATCATTATGATAGATTTCCATTTGGGTCTCCACTGTTTAAAAGTAAGTGGGACATTTGGATCTAGAAGAGAGCAGGGATGATTAAAGGGTTGGAAACCCAGGCTTAAGAGGAAGGGATCATGGAAATGATGCTGGTTGGCCAAAAGAGAAGGCTGTGGGTGACTTAATTACAGTCTTAGTGTATATAATGTGCCATATAAATGGGTTGGGGAACAGATGTTGTTCTTCCACAGAAAAATAGAACAAAATGGAATGGAAGCACGTTGGCTTGGATTTGAGAAACATCTTTTTATCTAGGAAAGGTTGTTGAGGAACTAAATGTTTGTGTACTTAACCAATATTTGATTCCTCCTGCCTGGGTACAGTGGTAAGTGCTGAGGATTAATTGATAATTTAGATACGGATTTTATATTGAGTGAAACTGGCCTCAGAATTAAATTTGCAATAGAACTAGTGACCCATGCACATTAAGGTATGTGAGGAAAGAGACAACCAGGTGGGGGAAGGCAAGCATGTGGCAATTTTCCTTCCTATTTAAGTTGCACAAGGAAAAAACAGTTTTCTGAGGACACAACAGAAGTGGTGTGGGAGTTTGGTATCTCACTCAAAATGGCTACCCTGGGGGCACATGAGATGTGTCAGCCATGGGAATGGCTGAGGAAAGGTTCAGATTAGGCAGGGAGGGAAGCAGATGGATCTTTTAGGACAGGGAACTATGCAGTGGAAAGTCTCCCCTTGTACCCTGCCTCCTATAGGAACCCCAGGAGAGCCACTCTCCAGATGACCATCTCCCAGAGGCACGATAGCTATCAAGAGAAGTAATTTTCTAGAATGTTCCCATATAACTCAGGACATTCACTTAGCTACTCCTCAGTTATATTCTTAATAATCAACTGATATACCTTGCCTGTGCTTCTCTTTTACTGAAGTGTGAGAGAAGGCCAGGGAATATCCATGTCGTCTCTATGTACACCACTCTCCCAGTACCTCAGTGTGTTTATCGACCTAGAAACTCTCCAAATCTTTAATGAAGCTTCCAGAAAAAATTCCTAAAATAGTCATCAATGGACACTGATTTTATCAATCATGCCTAAGTCAATCAATCCTCTTCTCCAGAAGTTGGGGTTAAAAGTCCCAACCCTCTAATCACAGGACTGGTTCCTCTATCGTGCTTCTCTTCCCAACTTATGTCTATGAAACAGTTGGTGCATTAACCAAGAGAAGTTGTAAGGAGCTGCAAACTAATTTATAAAAGGTACTTGGAAAAAGTTATTCCTTTTGTCATATAACAAGATTTAGACATTCTTGGAATAAGCATATTTTATTATTTCTTTTGAAAAACTTCAGAATATTTTATTTCATTATACGGCCATTTGATGTCTGTGGGAAATGTGGTTCTGATACACTGTTCTGGCTTGAGTAACTCTGACAGAGTTTTCTGAAATGACATCCAGGCACATTTCTTCATGTGAATGTCACCGAGGGATCATTCTAATACATAATTTGCAACTGGCTGGAAATACTTTTAGAAAAACTGAAAAATATTTTAGGTTAGATCTCCCTCCTGCTCCACAAAAGCAGACCCTGTGATAATGATTTGAGTCCAGATAGCTTGCTTTGGACGTGAGACAAAGAATGAAATTAGTGTAGAATACACCAATGAACAAGCTAACATCCTAGGCAGCTGGGGCTCAATTCCCACAGGTAAGAACACAATTCAGTTTTTCTCACCTGAGACATGAGGAAGCTAGAATACCTATCTACCAAGTGATTGAAGACTGCTTTCATAGATGGTCATGTCCTGAAACCTATGCAATATTTTGCCTGAAAGCATTTGGAAAGAGGCCTTTGAATAGACTACTTAAAATTCAGTCCTTTTGAGAAATGGTAGGGAAGGAGAATATCAGATTTATTATAACTCTAAAATCACAGGCCTCTAGAAAAATCTAATGCCACTGAGAAGCCATTGTTTGAGGAAAGAACTTATTTAAAGTTAGATTCAATATTTAATATTTTAAAAAGTATAATGTGAATTATAAATACAGTCAGTCATGCGTTACTCAGTGAAGGGATGCCTCTGAGAAATGTACTGCTAGGTGATTTTGTTCCTTGTGCTTACACGGCCTAAGCCAGCCATGTTGCTAGCTGATTATGTAATGTCATGGGACTGCCACACTGCACAGGTAGCAGTGACTAATTTTTAGTACAAATTTTTTGTAAATATAAACAGAAAATGATCATTGTTAACATAATAAAATCCACGGGGTTCAATCCTACAGATGATTTAGTAAATTTATTTTGAAGTTTAATATAAATGTGAAATTTTCCATTGATTTTTATACTGTAGCCTAAGTCTCAATGAGGCAGCTGGGATTTTCCTCATAATATGAATACCTTTTTCTTTCTTTGGAAAACCAAGTTCAGTATTGAGGGTTAGAGACTTGGAATGAGCCAGGAAGTCTGTGAATGGCACAAATGTGCCTGGTCTCCAAATAATGGCAAGGCCTAAAGAATCTCTTGCAGCACTAAATGGACATTTTTCAATTGAGGGAAGATATGGGTCATGATGTGCCCAAAACTGTTTGTTACCTTTCTGATGTCCAAAGACCTGACAAGAACAGCAAAAGGGGGACATTATTTAGGGCTCACGGTTTCAGAGGTCTCAATGCATAGATGGCCGACTCCATTACCCTTGGCCAGAGGTGAGACAGCACATGGCAATCAGGAAGAAGAGCTCTGCTCAGCAGTAACAAAATGTAAAACCCAAAGGTGTGCCCTTAGTGACTACCTCCTTTAGCCACCCAGTTAATCCCATTCAGTGGATCAACCCACTGAATAGGTTACAACTATCTAATTATTCATCTTGGAAAATTCTTACATGGACTTTTGGGGGACATTTCACGTCTACACTACAACAAAACATCAACATTACAAAGTTCTGTGACACTGATTTATTTAATCCTTAATCAATGCAGGGCATAATTATTACATCCCTTTTTCTGGTATGAAAACATGATAAAGCAGATCAAGTAAATTTCCCCCATTGGTAATCGAATAGGAAGTAACAGAGTTGGTGAAAAACCTGCATTCTTGAAGGGAGAATCTGAGCCCTCTTTCTATTACCCAATTCTTGTTTCTTAGATTAGATGGATCATTGTACCTTTAACACTGAATCCAAACAGCCATGGATTTATCTCAAAAGTAAAGGCAAAGTTACAAGAGACTTTTTTTTCTAAAAACGAGTGCTCAGCTCTTTCCAGTTGCCCATTTGGGGGTAAATGAAGATTAAAATAATCATTACCTCATAGTGACTGTGGGTTAAGGTTCTGTAGCAGTTTAGCCTGTGGTTCCGACTTGGTTATTCTCTCAGGGTTGCAACGGCCTGGGCCTAGAGGACCCACATCCAGGTTTGCTCCCGTTACTATCAGGTCTGTTTCTTGATTGCTGTGTGCACTCTTCCCTGTGCTGCATGAGTGTTCTTATGATGTGTGTGTTAGTCAGATTTTTTTGGACCCAACCAGAACAACTGTAGAGGAGGAAAGGTTTACTTTGAGACCTCTGAAGCCACGAGTCCCTATCAAAAGGCCAGCTCTATGCCTCAGGGCTTGAGGTGAGGCAGAACATTATGGCAGAGGGATGCAGCTGACACGATGATCAAGAAGCAGAGAGAGGTCTTCACTTGATAAATACAAATACAAACCCACTCCTCAATGCTCACCTCCTCCAGGCATACCCTACCATGGGATTAATTCACTGATTGGGTTAAGACTCGTAACCCAATCATTTCTCCTCTGAACCCTCTTGTATTGTCTTAAGTGAGATTTTGGGGAACACCTCACATCTAAACCATAACAATTTGGCAGCTGGCTTCCCCAGAGTCTAGGTGGTAGTATTCTTTGGTCACATAGACCAAAACAGGTACAATGTGGGAGGGGGCTATCCAGTGTGAACTCCAAAAGTGGGGGATGATTGAGGGCTTGCTACCACACTAAGAACAGATGCTTAGGGGAATTTTATTTCATTACTCCTCAGACATAGAATATGGGATATGTAAAGAGGATTTTTTTCCATATAACTACATAAACTCATTATAATATTGTTGTCATATAATTTGCTATCTTAGACTGAGCTCAGAATAAATTAATACAGAATTGGTAAGACATGAAGACCTCATTCTTCTATGCAAAGAGTACAATCTTAGGGAATAACTATGCCAAGAACATAAACAGAGGTCAATGAGAAAGTTCAAAGAAGTATCATGGGATTCAAATAATGAGGTGGAGCTGCTATACACTTAGAATAAGACAGAGCCCAGGAGTGACATTTCATTGTAAAGACAATGGCAAAGAGAAATAATAGACTCAGGAGGGAGTTTTACCAAGTCTTTGAATCACAAATTCTAATAATCACACCTTCATACACAAAAGTCAAGTAGGGAAAACACGTTGCAATGGTGGGTGTGAATTAGCTCTTTATGAAGCCCCCTAATAGAAGTGTACCTGGAAGGAGGGAGAAAATGTCAAGATAGACTGAGCTTCATCTTACTATTACAATAATTTTCTCTCTTCCAGTCTTGCATCTCTTTATCCACAACACACTGGGCCACAGCTAGATGGACACATTTATTTTTCCATTGTATTTCATCGGCATGGCATGTCCTTCTCTACATTACCACTGCCATACATTTCCAACTTTAGTTCGAAGATTGCTTTGTCTAGAAAGATTTTTCTGACTCTCCTCTTCCCCAGCTAAACCATCACTGTGAATACATTTATTTTTAGCATGGCACTTACTGTTTAGTTGATTCAAAAAATGCACATTCCAACTTTGCAATCAATGGCATAACTTGACACATTATTTTCCATTGTCAAGGAAAAAAATATATCCTGCAATCAGTGGTGCCTTGATGGGATTTGTTTACCTTCACTTGCATGCTTACTCTTTCCCTAAAACTAGAGGGACCATGAAGCCTGAAATAACTTCGTTTCATATCTTCATTGCCTGTCACAGTAACCTGTATGTAGTAGGTTGCCCACAAACATTTGAAGAGTAAAGGAGGTTGATCCTTAAATAGCTAAATCAAAGAAGCTTCACTGTTCTTTATAGTTCTAGGAAATGTGGCCCTGATAATCCATGTCACTTAATTTAAAAGGGCATCTTCACCTTGTTACATCATTTGTCCTGTAAATTACAACTCCTTTCCTTTCATGTCATAGCCTCAAACATTCTTGGAATTGATGTCAAAACCTCTAGATCTCTTGGCAGGACACTGTGGCTTTGAATAAAGGACTTAGAACTGTAAATATATATGATGAAATACCCAGTTTCTGAAGTAAAGTCCAGGCTTTCATATTGGTATGTAACTTTAGCTTTATCCTTTGTAAAGTGAGGGCAACAAAACTTACCTCTCAGGATAATTGAGAGGATTAACAAATATATAACACTGAAAATGGGACCTGGTACAGAGAGACATTCAATTAATTTTAAAACCATCACTATGTACTCAGGACATAAAGAATGAACAAAAATAATAAGAATTACTCATAGGGCCAAGAAGTACTATATTTAATTTTTTTTTCCCCAAATCAATGATGTTAAACAACGGATATTAATTCTCACGAAGAATTCTCTCCATGAATGATTAAACCACTTCAAGTTTTGAGCTGGTTTTACCAATTGTTATACACATTTTTTTTTAACAAGGACAGAAATTTTATGATCATTGAACAGAGCGGTATGTTGCTTTTCTTCCAAGTACTGTACAATCATTCTTCAGCTTCCATGAGCTCTGTCCCAGTATTTAATTTTTTCTAAACCTTTTTCAAAGGTTTTGCAACTTTCTCCAAAAACTCAGTCTCTCAGTTGCTTAATCACTTCCCCTCTATCTTGTACCCTACCTTTCTCTTTGAGGAAGACAAGGATAGGCATGTGTGATCTTCTAAAGGTCATTAAGAACCTTGGAGAGCATGGTAAGAAGAGTAAACAAGGAGGAATTAAGGAGTGGATAAAGGAAGTCTGAATAGAGAGAGACATGAATTATTGTCATGCATGGGCAGATTAAGTTTTTGGCTGGTTTCCATGTCAAAAGAATGAGGTCCAGTTTACACAAAGAAGTTCAAAAGCCAACTGTAAAACCTGGAATTTTCCTCGTAGTGAAAAGCCCTGCCACACTACTTGGAAAGTAGGTTCTAGACATCAATATGGGAAGAGGTGAACAATCTTTGATCCTTCATAATTTAAAAAAGGTAACGGTTTTCTGACCTTCTGGGTCTTTTCGCCCATTTTATAAACTCAGCTGCATTGGGGAGTGTAATCCTCCACCCAATAGTCCATGCGGATGAACCAATGCTTCGACACCACAGTCTTTTTTACCCCTCGTGTAAGCACAATTTTTCAAAATACTTTCTCCAAAAGCCAGGTGCTCTGATAAACAGGTTTAAGTGCTGTAATACCAACCATCTAAATGCAGATTACCTCGTAGACCCAGATAATGGATCTTGTTCTGTCATGTTTTTAGCCAGAAGTTGATAGAGAAAGCTTTAAAAAATGTGGAGAAAATCAAGGATGAAATTTTAATAGCCTTGGGGCTTATCGACTTAACAAAAAGAAATAATCCTCATTCACTCGGTATTTATGGCCTTGGTAGAAATATTAATGCCAAAATTCTGCGATTAATTACAGTTGTTGAAGAAGCTATAAAAATATATATCATGAGTTCTTGGGCTACTCAAAGACAGTAATTTGAATAAAGTGTCCTTGAGTTAATAGTATGTACTTGGTCAAATTCTCATGATCCTCATTTTACTTTGAATAATAATCACCTTTCAGGATAAAGGTGAAGTCTTGATATTATAGAGGACAAGTTTTGCTACATAAAAATAACTAAATATAGGTTTTCTTGCTGAAAGAGGTTATTAATTTTTTCTGTAAAGATAAAATACGAAGGAAGCTACTGATCAATTATACCAATAGAACATATTTTGCAACCCACACATGCACAGCCCATTCACAATGAAACAGGAAGGGTAACTGGCTGACACTATCAGACATGAGGCTGAAGAATAAGTTCATAATGAACTGCTACTTCTCTGAATATTTCTAAGGAATATTTTGTCATAAACAAGATTATTGCATTAGAATAAATGAGATAGCTTCCTATGTGTGGCAGAAGAAAAGGATATACCTATGTTACAAATTTGAGTCTTGATTTCATTGGAAGCCAACTTAATAGATTTAGCTACTGACTTGAACTTGCCACCATCTTAATACCAGCTTCATTTTCACATAATTTGCATTCATATTTTACAGCCTCATTATTTAATAAAATGTAATCACATTGCAAAATAGCAAGTGTAAAGTCCTCAAGTCTAAGAATGTTTTCTTGGTTTTTCCTATGTGAATGAAAATTCTAATAGATTAAAATAATAGTTAAACTAATGAAAATTTCTCATTTTCTAGTGATATCTATTTAAAAGTAAATGGATAATACTTTATCAAAGTGTTTCTTTTAAAACTATTAAGTTATGAGGACTATAACATTCTTTTATAGTTTCCATTCTTCCTGCTCTGTGAAGAATGGAAATCTCACTGTTTTATCTTTTTCTATCCAAATCCTAAAGATTTGGATATTAGCCCAAGTCTCACTTTCCTGAACAATCCAAAAACAGTGTGTGTGTATACATAAACTGGTGAAGTCTTAAAAGCTGAGCAGAATGGGAGAGACATGCCGCTTCAATCCCAGTAAAACAAACCATATGGCTAATTAAATGTCTTCTATTGATCTCTACTAATTGCTGAAAATACACACACATGTTTTGGGCTAATCGGCAATTAGCTTGGGATCACTAGATCTAATCTGACATCCCACATCTTTCTCACCTGTGGCTGAGATTAACCTTTAGGATTTTAAGCTTTTATTCATAGACCTGTACTTCTTGCTCTTTATGTACTTTGAAGTCCATGAATCAAACAAAAAATGTAGTTTCATTAGGAGACCACAAGTTGTAAAAGTGGTCCCATGCATATATTTTTTTTCCCCTTTGCTAGTCAGAAGAGGATGACAAATCAGGCTCTGTTTCTTTTCCTGGAAGAGCTGCACATAAAGTTGAGAGGGACCCCTCCCTCTCTAACCCTGGGCTGCCACACCAAGCCTGCCCTTCATTCCTTCTTCGTAAACAACCCCCGACCCAAAAAATAGAGGTGAAATGTGGATATCCAGATTTGCCCCTTGTTTTAGAAGCTGAGGTTCTCCTAAGAGGAAGAAGGAAATGGAAAAAAAGACTTAGAATAGAACCTCCTTAGAAAAGCAGGAAATGATTTTTACATTATGTAGTTAGAAAAATTAAAGGGTGAACACTAAAAAGTAAATTGGCCACTTGATTCATTATCAACAAAATAATGAACTGCGATAAAGTAAAACAAATACAAAAATAATACTTAAACCTTGTGTTTTAGTATGCAAATGCCCCTTCTCTTACGGCGGGGGGGGGGGGGGTGGTGACACACTAATAACCCATCATGAGTCGAAAGTGTATTTAATAAGTCTACCTACTGAGCATAGTAACAGCACACCAATGAGTGTTCACTTTGTGATCACTCCTGACTGGGAGCTGTGGCTTCTGCTGCTGCCCTCCATGGGCAAAGAGTACTACTACTAGACTGGGAATAGATCAAAATCCAAAGTACTATTTCCACTGAATGTATTGCTTTTACACTGTCAAGTAGTCAAACCATCTTAAGTTGACTGCCAGTATTGACTTGATGAAACAAAGTAGCTTTTGCCAGGCAAAGTGGTGCACATCTGTAATCCCAGCCACTCAGGAGGATCAAGAGTTCAAAGCCAGCCTCAGCAAAAGCAAGGCACTAAGTAACTCATTGAGACCCTGTCTATATATAAAATGCAAGATAGGGCAGTGGATGAGTGCCCTTGAGTTCAATCCCTGGTACCCATCCCACCCCTCAAAAAAGTAGCTTTCAAAAACATTTTTATTAGTATATCTTACATGTATGGTAGGTCATAATATAAATCTTATAAGTCCTAGGTTTATTGTTTTGAGGTCTCAAAGTCTCAATGTGTCTCCTACCCCCACCTTTAAAAATAAGAAGGATTTTATATTAAGGCATGGCCTGGATCTAGTCAGAGTTGAGCACTTCCTACAAAAAGTAGAAACTTTTACTTTCCCATAACTCAGCAATATTAACTTTTTCTAAAAGATTATTGCCCCCCAAAAGATTATGGCCCTTGAAAATTTGGGTTCTTTTACAAATTTATTTTCACATGGATTGTTTTTCCCTTCCATTTAAAGAAACCAATGGAGACTATTCAAATCAACCAAGTTTTAAAAAAGACATGCTGGGGGTGGGGTGGGGGGCATTTTCAAGTTTGTTCAACCCCATTGCATACATTGAAGCTTAAGCTAAACAAAACTACTTGTAAGTCACGTAATAAAGAGGTGACCTTATTTTGATTACAGTAATTGCTTCTACTGTATCTTCAAGTCTTTCTAATGGCATTCTCATTTAAATCATTTATATTTGTTTCTATTTTCATGGGTTACACACACCAAAAAACAATTCCTTTGCCCCTAGTGCAATGAACAGTAGTTTCTCAAAGTGAAGTTGGCCATTATCTGAAACACCAAGTCCTCTAAGAGGAGGACCCTGAGCCCCTCAGAAACTTCTGCATTAGCGTTGCTCTCTTGGCAAGCAGACAACTTCATCAGAGAAGTCGGCCAAGGAGAGTCTTTAAATGGAAGTTGTGCACACAGGGAGCAAATGCATTAAAAAGTTGCTGACGGGCATGAAACGCTTTGATCTGAAGATGGAAAACTCCAAAGCAGGAAGGATTTGGGGCATTTTGAGTCTGATCGACTCCGTGGTTTCTCAGCACAGTTATTCCATGAGCTAAAATAAATGCAAAAAAAAAAAAAGGTATTTTGAGACCACAGCTGCAAAAGGAACTCTGATGAATTTCAATGAAAATCCAATTGAATCTTGAAAATTTGGATCTTAAAAATGCAAAAAGGAAAAATACTATTGTTGCTTAAAATTTCACTGTTCTTAAGAGGTAAAAGGAAACCCCTACTTTCTTATTTAAGAGGAATGTTGACTATTGCCTACAGTCATGTGGTAGATTGCTCTGCAGGTCTATAAAATGACCATTCCTTTGTACCTTACACGTTGGAAAGAGGAGTTTAATGAGCAGTGTAATTGAGGTGAAGTTCTGATACATGCAAACACATGATAATATCCTTACAAATGGTTTGTTGTGGTGGTCAATGCCAAACCCATGTCATAGAAAGCCTATTTCAAGGAGCAAATATTTGGGAAAATAATTACTTTGACCATCATATGAGTAAAAAAATTGACATTCAAGTAGAACTGTGAATACTATTTAACATTTCTGCTGAGAATGATGGATGTGATATGAAGTTAAAAGGGATTAGACACACAGTGAAATCTCAAGTTTCAGTAAAGTTATACTTAAAACTTTAAAATGAATACCTGTATAAGAGAAAAGTGTATCCTCCTAGGTTGTGAGTTCTGGCTCCACAGATCTTATTAGGTGGGTGACGTTGGGAAAGATATTTCCACATTTTGCACCTTAGCAAAAGTTGCAATAAAATTTTTTTTCATAGGGTTATGAGAATTAAACGAGTACTTGTAAAGCTATCAGCATAGTACGTGGCACCTAGTAAATGTTAGTTTCAAGTAGCACTGTGGAATACTGAAAAGAAGGGCAAACTGTAAGTTAGGCATCTGGTTCTGGTTCTGCAACGAGTTAAGTTCCCCAGACCTCCTTCTGACCATCTATAACATGAAAGGATTTTGGGTTAGATCATCTCTAAATTTCTTTCCAACTTCAAAAAACACTGCTTGTAAACATGTTTTAGGAGTATGTGAAGATTTCAAGCAGAAGGTGGTACCATTTTAGCAGACTATTTATAACAGCACTTCACAATGGTTTGGGGATATTACTTCCTGGAGTTCTTCCCCTCACTTGACCCTGCAGAGACTTCACCTGCTACTGTTCCACTAAAGTGCCTCCTGTCAAGGTTGCTGGGCTTCCCGTCCTGCCAAGTCTGAAGGTTACTTCTCTCACCTTTTTATATTCCCTGTAGCGTAGCAGCTGACTTTCTTTTCCCCATTTACCAGCCAGACTCTCTTCATGATTTTTTTTTTTTTTTTTGGGTGGTGGTGGGGATTCAACTCAGGGCCTCCTACATGCTAGGCAAGCACTCTACCACTGAGCTGCATCTCCAGCCCTAGTGTTTCCCTTTAATAAACATTGTGTTAATTCTCTACTTAACATCCTGAATTGCTTTTCCATATCATTTGTAACAAAGTATTGACCTTTCCCTCTTGACTTTCAGGGTCCTTTGTGAGACACATTCATCCTCATTCTCTCCTTGCTTATTACAACCCTGCCAGTCGGTCCCCTTCTCTCTCAACTGTGCACACCTCAAGCTTATTCCTTCCTCAGAAGGAGCTGGTCCTTCTGCTTAGAATCCTCTCTCCACAGATCACAGCTGTGTTTTCTTGACATTCAATCTTATTTTTTAAATGCTGCCTCTTTAGAGAGGTGTTCCTGGTTAAATAGTGCCACTTCTGTTAACATGAAATGGGACAAGGTGCATGAACAAAACCTATTACCTGAAATTCTTATTTTTCCTATGTTTGGCTCCCTCACACAAAGCAAGCTGAACTAGAACAGGATACTGTGTTAATATTTACTGAAAAAAAAATCCAATTTCTCTTTCATCACAAAGTGTTTTCTGCCTTCCCTAAAGTTTAATCATTGTCAGTTCTACTTTTTGTTTTATTTTTCTGTCATACATCATCCTGCATTATGGATTTTTTTTTCCTGGGCATGTATGTCTTTATAAGGGAAAATACT
The DNA here is from genome assembly GCF_052094955.1 of Ictidomys tridecemlineatus. Lineage (NCBI taxonomy): Eukaryota > Metazoa > Chordata > Mammalia > Rodentia > Sciuridae > Ictidomys > Ictidomys tridecemlineatus. The sequence continues at coordinate 156,431,557 of NC_135478.1, read as the reverse complement.
TGTGGGATGAGATCATCTCAGCCAGAACCTAGTGGGGCCTTGTTTACAATAATTCACTAAATATCTATTTTAAAGGAAGACAGACTGGCTACCTAAGTTGACCAAATTATGCTAGGTACATATACATAAAGGTGATTCACTGTTGTATAGTCATATCTATAAAACACCAATGGGAGGAATGAAGGGAGGGACTGAAATGGAGCAATTTATAAACATTTAAGAATAAAAACCTTGAATAGCTCAAAGGAGAAAAAAGATTTAAATAAAAGCATATCCCTCCAATGTTTTACCTATTCAACACATATATTTTCCTAGGTAGTGGGGAAAGAATGATTGGCACTTGTGTTTAAGTGGGCACCCCAGATGATCTTACTTCTTTAAAAAAATTTATTTACGTTAAGAACAATTATTCCATAGTCTAAATATTTAGCAATATCATTTAAGGAAAATCCACTTTTTTTTTAAAGAGAGTGAGAGAGAGAGAATTTTTTTAATATTTATTTTTTAGTTCTCGGCGGACACAACATCTTTGTTGGTATGTGGTGCTGAGGATCGAACCCGAGCTGCATGCATGCCAGGCAAGCGCGCTACCGCTGAGCCACATCCTCAGCCCCGGAAAATCCACTCTTAATTGAATACCATATCTTATTGTAGATAGTACTCATAGGCAAAATTTCCACTGTTTACCCCGAAATCATTATCATTTTGTCTCTTATCAGCTTGACAGTCAAGGATGATTCCCCACCTCGTACTCAGTGGTTCAAATTGCTTAGGATGGTGTAACTTTTCAAAATTGTAACTTTATTACTCAGTCTCACCATTCTCTCCTCTTTGGCTAAACCCTTGAAAAAAGCTACATTCAGCTCAAAACAACAAAAAATGGAGGTCTCCCGATGAGCACCCTTTTTAACACTGTTTTCTTTGAAACACCCTCTTAGTTGGCCTGGTAGCTCTCACAGATCAGTTCAATTCCCCTAGCAGGTCATCCCTTCCCATGTCTACCTTTCTACAACTGGGTTAGGTCCCTTAGTCCCTGTGCTTTCCTGCCCGCTGCCATACTGTACATCATAAACTCTTCTTCACCCAAGTTGAAATAATTTGGCCCGATACATTTTTGACAGTGATATTAATTTATGATCTGAAGGTTTACATGAAAATTCATGTGTTGGCAATAGGAAGTGGGACCTTTTAAGAGGTTAACTAGGTCATTAGAGGGAACCTTCATGAATGGGATTAATGTCCTCAGAAAAGGCCTGATGATTTATTGGCCTTCCTACCATGGTAGGACAGCTAGATTGCCCCACCTATGAAGATGTGGTCCTTACAAGATACTGCTGGCACCTTGGACTTCCTCGTCTCTAGAACTGAGAATTTGTTTTAGTAACCTGAATGAACTAAGAACTGATACTATAAAACCAAAACCAGATAGATAGTAAAAACTTGACAATGTTCTTCAGGAATATAATCATTACTAAAATAGAATATGGAATTTTGCAATATTTAAAATTTATACCCCATGACCAAATGGGATTTATTCTGGAAACATGAGGCTAGTCCAATGCTTGAAAAAAATCATTGAGTATAATTAACCATGTTAATGGCTAAAGAAGAAAAGTCTCACTATCATACCAATCAATGCAGTAAAGCATTTTACTCTAAAATTTGATACATATTCATGACAAAAACTGAACAGGAACATTCCTAAAATTGACAAAAGGACATACTAAAAATTTCTAGCTAATACCATACTTAATGGTGAAAAACAATGTTTTTAAAATCGGGAATAATGCAAGGCAGTCTCTCTTGCTGCTCTGATTTAACATAATTCTGTGCACTAGTCCTAGCCTGTGTAATAAGGCAAGAAAAAACAAACTTTAGAAAATACACAAAATAGCCTTTAGACTTGACACCAAAAGCATGGGTCAAAATCATTAAAATTAAAAACTTTTGCTCTGCCAAAAAACCCTGTTGAAATAACAAACCCAAGTTACAGCCTGAGAGAAAACTTCAAGTCACTTACATGTCTGGAACATGTAAAGAACTCTTTAAAAAATAATTAAATGTCCAATAAGAAAATAGGTAAAATGTATGGCTCACTTCAAAAGATATGCAAATTGAAAATAAGCAGATGGAAAGATGTTCATTAACAATTAAGGAAATACAAATTAATGCTAAAATGTGTTATACATCTTTTAGGGTAAATAAACAGTTGACTACACCAAATGTTGGGGGAAATGTGGAGAAACTATCACTCATAGATTGGAAATGTAAACTATCCCAGCTACTAAGGAAAAGTTTTAGTTTCTCTAAAAGTTAACATGCAGTCACTATGCAACCCCATGTACTCGAGGACATTTATATGAAGAAAAATTAAACTTATATTTCACACATCAACATGTACACAAATATGTATACCAGCTCCATTCATTACTTCTCCAAAGTGAAAATGACCATGTGTCCCTCAATGAGTGAACAGTTAACTTGATACATTCATACCTTGCTGCTTTTTATTAATAGTATTCCAAACAAAAAAATAGTTGTACACTGTATGATTTCATTTATATAAAATTTTTGAAACGACAAAGTTCTAGAAATGGAGAGTCGTCTACTGATCAGCAGGCCTTAAGGAGAGTATTGGAAGAATGTGCAACATGAAGTATCTTTTTGGTTTTGAAATATTTTGTGCCTTGACCATCTGAATGCCAGTGCCCTCGTTGGAATACTGGATAGTAGTTTTGCAAGATATTACCATTGAAGAAAACTAGGTAAAAGTTAGACAGGATCTCTGTGACTTCTTGTACCTGCATCTGATTCCACATTTAATATATAATTTTTAACATTCTATATTTTCTAAGTCTTCCTTCAATAGCAATTGTTAGCTAGGATCTAACTGTATTTTATTGATGGAAATCTACCTAATCATACCTCATGCCAATTGAGTCACCACATATTACATGACTCAAAGGTACAGAAAACAAATAGGTCAAGAAAGCTAGTGCTATTTTAAAATAGAAAAATTTCTAATCAGAAATATACTCACAGGTCACATGAGCTGAAAAACCTTAGAGTGTAGTTGCTGTGTTATAGTGTGAGAGACTACAGAATACTAAAATCTTTAAATGGCTGGGTATTTCAGATAAACAGCTTAAATTCTATATACTTGGTGTTAATCCATCAGCAAACAAAGTGATAATGAGTGCTATTTTATCAGGAAAGAAAGGTGTATAGTTTTCCTTCTGATTTCACAATAGAGCTTAGATGAACGTGAAAGCTTACAGACCACAACTCTTCACTTGATTAGAGAAGTAGTGGAGGCCTGCGAAAGTTAGAATGTTTATTCAAGATGGTAAAGGTAGTGTGAGGCACACAAATTGTAGATAAAGCTTCTTATTAAGCTTTATCAAATGATGTTGAAACCCAGAAAAGTGATCACCTTTCTCTGCTGTCTCCAAATATAGTAATGAGACTATGATGGGTTGGATCTGGAATGTATCCCAAAAGGCTCGTTTGTTAAAAGCCTAGTCCAATGTAGCAAAGTTCAGAGGTAGGGCTTTAGGCAGGATTGGATCATAAAACTCTTACCTCATCATGGATTAATCCACTGATACTAGAATGGATACTGGAAGGGGGGGCTAAAGGAAGGAGATTACAAAGCTTGTGCCCTAAAAGAGTCAATGTTATTCCTTGCCACTTTCTAACTGCCATGAGCTGAAAAGTTCTCCTCTGGCACACCCTTCTGCCATGGAGTCAGCCCACCATGGATTGAACTTCTGCAACCATCAGCCAAAATAAACTTGTGCTCCTCTAAGTTGTTGTCAGGTATCTTTGTCAGTTTTGCATCACTATGACCAAGATACAGACTTGTGCCCTGTGGTGTCATCCTGGAGTGAGGGAGTGGAGCCCTTAGGTGCTTGTACTGATAGGGAGAGGAGAGGTACTAGAGTATGCACATATATGGAATTATTTCAACTTAAGATATCTTATTTGACTCCATTTCATCAAACTTATAGTTTTATTGGTTTTTTAATTAGTACATCTACTTTCTGCATGATTTTTTTTAGGTGCAACTATAAACTACAAGTTTCCCAGGAAAGATGATTTTTTTTTTGTTTGATCTTCTGTTTGCGACCAATAATGACAGCATTGAAAATGAAGGTACCATACTCTAGTATAGAGTTATCAATCACTTACTACCTTTTTAAATAATGAATTATCCTACAAGCTATAAACCTTTTTCTTATAATGGCTCTGAAGGTTTTTTTTCTCCAGTATCAACTGAAAAGTTTAGAACTTCTCCTAAAACATCCTAGAGTTCCTTAATGACTTCTTAATATTGTGGCATATATTATGCCTCCAATACATTTTAATAAATCCATGTTACTTTCAATGATCCCTTCAGAGAGCAGGCTGTGTCTAACCAGAGTTACTCCAGTTTGAGTACAAATGCCAAGGTAGAATGACTCTACGTCTTGTTTATACAAGTAAACAACAACCATCTACCTAATGCAAACCATAAGGTACAAATTAATAACCTATTTATGCCAATTAAACAAAATTAGGAGCACCTGGATGTCCCAAAACATCAGCAATACCCGACACGAGATGTAACCCCCTCACCTAAGACCTACATAAGGAGTATCCCCCAGGACTGGATACTGTGGCACCTGGTCACTCATCACAAGCCTTGCCCAGGAAAATCACTACAACAAAGCTCTATTGTCCTTTCACTTAACATTGGCTCATAGCCACTTCTCTTGCCTATGACCATGCATGAGGAACTGGTTCATTAAAACCCTTATCTGAGCTACGTACAGTGACTCTTTGCCTCTTCACTTTCACATCTGTTCTCTTGGCACAGCATCCTGTAATGCTGCCTGCAGCCACCTTAACAGTCTTTCTGTGACCTACATATATCATTGTGTAAAGCATGATGTGACTTGAATATCATAGATATTAGAAATTAAGTTTGACATGGAATAAAAGAGCTGGGGTTGATGGCATAGCTCACCCACAACAATTCTATTCTGGTAGCGGGTGATGCCCACTAAGCAAAAGCAGCCTTGTTAAAGAAACACTGGAACAATTTTGTCTGGACACAAGAACTTTGTTAAAAATTGTCTAGATGGGTTCTTTAACCTTGTGAAAACATGAAATGATTAATCAAGAATGGAGAAACACGTGATGAAATGCAGGATACCAAAATTTTGCTACATATTTAACATAAAATTTACAGTGAGATATATAGTCTGGGGCTTGGTTCCAGTTCAGCCTGGAGTCCCCTCCTTGCATCAACCAAATTGGCAATCATCTTCTGTGTGTTGAGTGCAACTATAATCACAAGTCGGAATGAACTGGGATTCAACAGTCATGTCCTGAATGTGGTCCCTTGCTATATACAGGGATTTCTCTTCCCTCAACCTGTTATGGTTTGTAATTCATAGTAAATACTTAGGCATTATCAACAGGTTGATATCCATGTCTGGATGATGAGATGCGAAGAGACAACAGAAGGCCTCAGGAAAAGTACAAATCAAAATAAAACAAAATCATTTAACCATGAGAGTGGAGAAGATGAAGTCTTCCAGAGTAGATCCGTAAGTGAGGAGCAGCAGCAGGTCCAGGGGCAGCAAGGGCTCCCTGCACGACCACTGTTCCACCAGCTTCTGTCCTACCTTCCAAACCCAGAGTGGCTCACCTGACAAGGAGAGGTCTGTGCAGTGAGGGGCCAGTTCTGCTGTAGGATTTCTCCTCAGAGAGATGGTCATGGGAAGTGAGAGTTCTCTCTCCACTGCCGAGAGGGAGATGAGCCCTAGAAAGTGGTGAATCTGAAGAATCAGAGCAGAGGCAGTCTGAGGAGGGCGTGGGGGAGGCTGGCTTGCGCTAGACTAAGGAGGCCAATGCTGAGAGCAACAGGGCCTCAGGCAGGAGGGTGAAGGCAGTAGCACCCCTCCTATGCATGCATATGCCTGTGCAGAGAGGTCTAGGGAAAAGCCTGGGTTTCCTCCCAAAGGCACAGGGTCCCTATATGAAGATACTAAATATAGCTATGAAAGTACCTCACTCATTGGGCATCTGAGACATTCCTCTTTCCACTGTACTCTTACCTCTATAGTCTCTTGAGCAATGAACTGCATTTTCTGATTGCTCTAGTGCAAATTCCTAGCTGATGTCTAAAGTGGAAAAAAATCTTTCAACTAAAACTTGGACTCCATGGGTTTTGCATTTGTAAATGGTGTGAGGATACAAAGAAATATTTATCTGATCACTGGCAGTAAATTTTATGAGATAAATGACTTTTTATTAAAAGCTGCATTTGATTAATTCTTACTAAATTTAAATATAAAAAAAGTATTAGCTCATCCAGTAGAGTATAAATACCATCTGGTCAATGATAAGTAGTTCAGAAATAGATTGAGCATGTTGAAGTAATTGACCCAATTCTTTTTTTTTTTAAGAATTAAGTAAACATTAATGCTGTCTTTTAAAAATTCACTAAACTCTTAACATTCTTTACTTGATTCTCACAGCAATATTATATAGCAAATATTTTTATTATCCACATTTTCTACTTCAATAAACTATATTCTATGAAAATAAAGATTTGGGGAAATTTTTTGCAAGGGTATCTGGGCTTAGCATTTGCATTCAGTAGGTTTTTGGTAGAGCCACTAACTAAACTTACAACTGAAAACTTGTTATTCAGTTTGTCTGAAGATAAGAATACTTATCAACTACAAAGACCAAAAGACTAATTAGGAATAAGCTTGAGATTTTAATAGATGTCATCACTTTTTCCAACTTCTACTTTTGTTCTTATCAGCTCAATGAAATCTTTGATTCCTTTAAGGAAAAAAATATTTTTTAAATCATAAACCTATTGTCTGATTCTGCAAATTAAGATTTAGTATGGCATTTCGTCAAAAATTAAGCCAACTAACATGAGGAACTTTTTTTTCTGTGTATACTTTTATGTAGAAATGAATTCAGATAAATGCTTATTTCAGACAAGTAGAACATTGTCTGACAGGTTCAGACCCGAGTTTAATTTTTTGGAAATAGGTGCATATAAGGGATGGAAGATCTGATTAATAACCCACATCTTATGCAGAAATACCTACCACTTAAACATGGGGATAGATTTGTCTCCCCATGTTAAATGAAGTATATTGGTCGGTCTTTCCCATTTTCTAATGAGTTCTAGAGAGACAATGCAGCCTGACCATTGCTCATTGCCCTTGATTGGCAGGGCTAGAAATGTGTATCTTTAGCCAGAATGACAGGCTCTCTTATGATTCAGTTCCCCCAACACTTTGAGTAAAGGACCTCCTGTTCCTCCAAAGCCCAGCAGTCCGAGAATGCTGACATGCCACTATCAACCTTATTGATGTGGTTCTAGAAACTTATTAATAACTGAAACTCATGGACTTAGTTGTTTGTCCTGAGCACAGTGCTGCTCTCATCCAAGCCTGGGAGTTTATTCAAATCATGCCTTAACAACTAGAAAGGTGATAATCTTTCTTACACTGCTTCTTCGCTTCCAAGACTCCAGATTAATACTTTTGAATTAGGAAATGGACCAGAAGTCTCTCCCTGATACGTCTAAAATTCTTGTACAGTTGAATGTTACTTTGGCACTGTCTATAAAAATGTCATCTAAGTAGCTTTTGCAAATTAACTTTCTGGGAAGGAGGGGTGCCAGGATTGGCAGGGGTCCTTCCACTGTTTAAAAAAACTTTATTGGAGGAAATAAAATTTTAGGAAGTATTTGAGTAATAACTAGAAGACCAAAGAAAGACACAAAGGAATGGTTCCAAGCCCAGATGTAACCCAGAAAAGCATCAGCAGTTGAATTATCATCAATATATTTATCTAGAGAAGGGGACTTTGATAAATTTATTAATAGGCACCCTAAACCAAGACCCTGGTGTTTTGAAATAAGTTATTTTCATTCCTTTTAGTTTTGTCACTCATAGTACTGGAAAGAATGGAATGATAAAATTTATTTGAGCATATTTAAATATAAAATAACAGTACTTCTAAAATAAAGATAATTCTTTAGTATATAAGTGACAGAAAACAAACTCTACAAATAGAAGCATGAAATCCACTTGGAAAAGCTAAATCAACCAGAATTTGATTGAGCACATTTCAAGTAACTAAGACATTTTGTCAGGCACATTATTTTATTTTTTGGATTTTTGAAGGAAGATGTAATTCATATGTTTTTCATTCTTTTACACTTGCAATATGAAAATGGAGCTTAAACTAAGGATTCATGTCCCACAAGTCAGTTGTTTCTGTTGAAATGATTCTTGATGAAAAAAAAATTACACTAAATTTTGTTCCTGAGTAGTCTGTTTATATCATTAATTCCTAGTCTAGAATACACATATTGCTGTGACATATCAGATGTGCTAAATTTTATAGACTGTCTGGCACAATTAGAAATCAAGTTCTCGTCTATCCCATCACTCTTAAAGACCACCACACAGAACGTGACAAAAATCAGATCAACAATTTCTATTTAACTTTAGACATATTGAAATGAATTAAATCTCAATATCTATCTTTATGCTTCTTATTCAGTTTTTATAAAATTTTCTCAAAGGGAACACTACCACATAACTTAAAAAGCTAACAAAATACAAAACAACATAAAACCAAGCACAAAGCTTTGTGTAAGTCTTTATCCAAAGTGCAGTATTATCTCTTGGTTTCCAGATCAACTCGTCTTTTCATTAACTGATTTATATCCATTTGCAATGATTTATATAAATTTTCTTCAATACATGTCTTCATGGCCACACTTATGTGTGTGAAGGAAAGAGAACATGGTAACACTGGAAGCCAGATGTCACAAACTTCACTGCCACTAGGCTGAGCTCCCAAGGCACTCTGGCATGCTGTCTGCGGTGAAGGACAGGAAGCAGGGGCTCCTGTGACCCTCTAAGGGGAAGCTTCTGCTGTAGTTGGTTTAGAAGTAATTTTTACTCATCCTCCACCATACCAAATTCCACTTTGGTGGGGGTGGGGGATAGCCTGCTGGCATCAACACTTGTTTTTGTACCATACTACGAAATGGCTCTAGAATGTGCCTTGTAACATCTAGTCACAACAAGGGCATTTACACTGTTTCCAAATATTATTTTTAAAAAAATCAGTGGATTCATACTCCTGAGTTAGATGCAAAATACAAAGGACTTAAGATATGTTCTTGATCATTAGGACAGAAAACCTTCTGGGGAGTGAGCTCAGTTAAAGTCATTACCTTCTGTACTATTGACATGCCAAGAGTAACCAACTGCTTTATCCCTTCACACATACACTATATATTATATATATTCAATATACAAAACTGAATTTTCCTGAACCATTTATTAAAATGCCATAGAAAGTATAATATAAATAAGTGATATTAAAGACTGAATTGCTTTTCCCCCAAAAGATATAATCAAGCCCTTGTCTTTGTGATGTAACCTAATTTGGAAGCAGGGTCTTTGCAACTGTAATCAAGCTATGATATGACTCTACTGAATTAGGGTGGGCCCTCATTCAATATGACTGGTTTGTTTATGAAATGAGGGAAATTGGGCACAGATATGGAAATAGACAAAAGACTTAAAGATAGAGGCAGAAATTGGCCTTACACTGCCACAAGCACAGGTACACGTGGGTTACCTGGTGTTGGAAAGGCAAGGATCTTCCTATAGAGGTTTTTAAAGGAAGGATGCTCCCTGCCTCACACACCTTGACTCTGAATTTCTAGCCTCTAGAATTGTGAGAGAATAAAGTCTATTAAGCCACCCAGTTTATACTATTTTGTGGTACTCCAAGCAGGTAGAACAAGTTATTCCATCTTGCAAGGGAATCTGGTGGTGTATCACAGTGTCCACTTCAATGGTTTTATTTGTAGTCAATAATGTATATTTTAAGAATAAGCATGTCTTCTGATGAGCTAAAATGTGAATATATAGAAAGCACAGTCAGGAGTACAGATATGTTTACCTGAACTCAATGTTGCTAACAATCCTCTCCAAGAAATATTCTTCTCCAGAGGCCATTTTCCAAGCCTGTTATTTGCTATTCTCTTCTAAGGGCTGTATAAGCCAATGACATGGTTCATTGAATATGAAGGTCATATGCAAAAGCCTGGTATTTCTAGAGTTTTGGTTAGTGCTTTTAGGTATGGCTTTAAAAGTTGAGCACTGATAAATACTCACATTAAATAACAAATAGCTTTTGTTTAGCCCCTTGAACAGGGACCATGGCTATTACCAGTAGCCTGACCTCATAGTGGGTGCCAAAGCAGTTGAGGAAGTAATGTATAGATATTAGGCACATGGTTGTTTAAATATGAAGAGGACAACCTGTAACCAAAAACTGAGTAAAAGTGCATAAACAACATTGTAGCTTCTGAGGATATTCAAATGTTATTCACCTTTATTTGATAGAGCTGTTTAGAAAATCAAGTTTTAAACAATATGCCCACAAGATCACATAGCTTGTGAATGCTCTAAAAACAGTAGAAATGACTCACATTCCAAATGTCAGTGCTCAATTCTATGCTCTCCTATATTCTAGTCACCTCTTGGGGAGATGCCTACAATAGCCTGGAGAAGACTCCAGGCCTCATTGTTGACTGTTGTGTGCCTGGCAATGAGTCACTTCAACTGTTTCTATCAGTTTTTCCACTTTAAGTGGAATAAAAATCATCAACTCCTCATTCTCATGGGAACAATATAACAATACATGTGTTAATGTTTAAATAACACCAGAAATTGTCAAAAAGAACACTTCCTGTTTCAATCCAAGGAATTAGCCTTATAATTACACAACTAAAATTTTAACCAGATGCAGTCCTAAATTAATTCTATTAACTCTTCTTTCACTCATTGAGATTACAGAAATTCTATGGTAGTTCATGTACACTCTGCTGTAATATTCTAGGCATTCTTAAAACCAATGATCTTGATGAAATATTTTCTTTAGCATCATCCTTTCTTGTCATCTGATATGAAAATTGCATCACACAAAGTGATGAATGCTTTGCCAAACACCTTTCTACATGGAGGAGAGGATACTAAATTTCTCCTCCGCCAGCAAGAGAATAATGCCACACTCTTCTGGACCTATGCTAGCTGAATTCCAGTCTTCCTGGAATCTAGAATTTGAACTTGAGAGTTTAGACACTGTAGGGGTCATGGATGCTGACCCACATAACTATAAATAACTCAGAAGCATGTCTAGGATGCCCAGCTACACTGGTCTGATGTGAAGTTGGTTGCAAAGAACTCCAAAAGACTAGCCAGAAATAAATAAGCCAAACACTAATTGTAAAAACATTAGTCTGCCCAGATTGGATTTAACCACTTCTTTACAAATGAAATTTTACAAAACTATTTAGACATTTTAAATCAAGCCCATCCTCTAGCACACAAACCATTCTATAGAAGACCAAAAAAAAAAAAAAATTGTCAGGGTCACCAAATTTAACTAGATCTTCATCATTTGAACTTTCAACCCCCTCCCCACCTCTCATCCACCCTGGGAGCTGATTACAGGCATACGCCACTATGCCCAGCAGCGAAAACATTTTTTTGAAGCATTTTCTTAATACAATTTGTAGTCAATTTAAAATGCTAAAAACAGTTTTAACAAATTAGTAATGTTGAAATAGAAATTCTTCTAGTATCTATTGTAAACAGCATTTGTTTTAGCATAGCATTAGGTATTAGCATAGTAGTCAGAAGTTATGGACTATATTTGCAGTACCAGCTATTAAAATTTTTATTACTGTAATTCAGATAGTTGTTTTTGTTGCTCTATTCGTCTTATAGAAAGCTGGCCACAGCACACTTAACGTTTTGCTTACCATCCCTTGAGGGGATCCCATGGGAATGTGAGCCCTCTTACTTCTTCCCTCCTGTTTAGTTCAGCCCAATTATGGATCCTCAATCTTTTCCAAGCCCAAGAAAAGAGACTTTTGTATCAGTCTTGTAAAGAAGCCCTTAAATTCTGACCACCGAGCCACTTTGAAAGTTAGTTTGCTATGACAGTTGCCTAATGAGTCTTCCAATACCTGCCTTAGAGGCTGTGTGGGCTGATCAAGGAAGCAGCCCCAAGAGCCTACCAAACAGCAAGTGCTCCATCCTGTGCCTAAAGTCCAGAGCACATGCTCCATGGTAGCTCTTGCCACTTTCTAGCCAAGTCCTCTGAATCTAAAGGGATTCCTAGGACCCTCTGTGCAAAGAAAAGCAGGCTTGTCCACATAAAACGTGGCACTTGATCTCCAGGGTGACAGGCCAAGAAGACCCACCCTGGACTTCCTGGGACTCCATAGACCAATAATTAGAAACATACCAAAAACCAATCCAATCCGTAAATGGGCCAAGGAAATGAACTTCTCAGAAGACGATATACAAACAAAAAAAATATATAAAAAAATTCATCTCTAGCAATTAGAGAAATGCAAATACAAACTAAGTGTTAGCAAGGATGTGGGCGGAAAAGGCACTCATACATTGCTGGTGAAACTGAAAATGGGTGAAACTAATCTGCAAAGCAGTATGGAGATTCCTCAGAAAACTTGGAATGGAATCACCATTTGACCCAGCTATCCCATTCCTCAGTCTATACCCAAAGGACTTAAAAGCATACTATAGGGACACAGCCACATCAATGCTTATAGTAGCACAATTTATAATAGCTAAATTGTAGAACCAACCTAGATGCTCTTCAATTGATGAATGGATTAAGAAACTGTGGCATATATACACAATGGAGTATTACTTAGCATTAAATGAATATAATCATGGCATTTGCAGGTAAATGGATGGAGCTGGAGAAGATTATGCTTAGTGAAGTAAGCCAATCCCAGACAACCAAAGGCCAAATATTTTCTGATATGTGGATGCTGATCCATAATGGGAGGGGGAGCATGGGAGCAACGGAGGGGACATGGAGTAGGAAAGATAGGGTAATGATGTCCATTTCATTCCACCAAGTACATGTGTAAAGACATGAATGGTAACTAATTTGTGTACAACCAGAGACATGAAAAATTGTGCTCTGTATGTGCACTACGAATTGAAATGCTTTCTGCTATCATGTATAGCAAATTAGAATTATTAAAAAAAAACACCTAGGACAGTTCAGAAGTCCTAATTAAAGAACAGTAAAATGAAACATGTAAACAATTAGAACAAAGAGAACAGAAAGTAGAAGACCAAGGAAGAAAAAGAAATAATGATAAATGTGAAAAAAGGACAGATGTAGAAACTGGTTTGGGCAGAAAAAATAAGAACTATGGACCTGTTTATAACCATTGTTCCCAACCTGATATTCACATTAAATAATTTGCACAGTGCTTAAATAGTTAATTGTGGCTTTAGAAATATTCAACAACAAAGTGTACCCTAATCCTAAATATAATCAAGTTGTAAAAGCCAAATTGACCTTCCAGATGTCGAGGATGAATAATTAAAATCAGTCCTTCCCCAGCCCCACAACCAGCACATTATACTGATGAGAGTTTGCCTTTGTACTTGGCTTCACCACTTTAGAATTATTGGACCACAATTTCTGGAGGCTTCTTTGAACCACATTCACAAACAAATTAGCTTAATTATTTACTGCTTTCCCAATTCAGATGAAATGATTCTGTTTAAAAATAAAAAAGAAATAAAAGCGACTCCCAGGAAAGATGATGATATCAAAGCCATATGAGAGCTCTTTCCTGGACTCTGTTGTTGTTGGGGTACATTTGCCGTTTTCCTGCTACTCTACCTTCTATAATGCCCTTTCAAGCAAAAGGATAGGGCCTACTTTAACACACATTGTCTGGGCTGGAGTCTAGCAGACCTGAATTTGGATCCCCTCTGGTTCTCCTAAGACCCCGTTTTCTGTCTCCAGGTGTAAGTAGAATTTTGTATCAACAAAGACACCAGAATGGAATCTTATTAGAATTTAACTTCATGATTCTCCACTGGGGGTCCTTTGGCAACATCTGAAGACATTCATCACTCCTGTACCCGATAGGGAAGGCTGATATTGTATTTTATAGTTAGAGGCCAGGGTAGGCTGGTAAACAACAAGTTTACCACAAGTCATCCAGTCAAAAATGTTCTTAGTACTGAGACTGAGAAATTCTCCTGTAGCCCAAAAGTTAGAATATGGAAATTTGAGACAACTGTTTTCATCTATGATTCTCTTACCTCAACTCATCTCTCTATACTATTTGTCTATGTGTCTTTTTTCTTAACTATATCCTCAAGTTTCATATGGACCCAGAAAAATCCATTAAAGTAGGATCTCTAGTAGGATTGGAGGAAACAACGTAGAATTCCCCACTCTTTCCATTGATTCTGCTCCCTGGGAAGTAAGATCTCTAGAACTGTGTTTAACATGATACTTGAACTCCTCTACTGAGGAGTCAACAAATAAGATGATGGATCTTGTGAGAGTATTGAGATTAAACAATAGGCGTCTGACCAGTGCCTGCTGAATTAGATGCTCAATAAATGCTATTAATAATTAACATCAATGGATCCCAAACTGTATCATACATCACGATAAACCTTCGGAGATTATTATAAACAGTTCATATTCTTAGGCCCCATTACCAATTCCGATCTTCTAAGGCAGGAGTTGTTATCTAGCATCTGCTTTTTGTAGAAGGGAACAGGTGATTCTGATCTACATGGTCAATGAACCACATGTTCAGAAACACTGCGACCCAGGGAATGACACTGGACTTCCCCAAAAATCCTGACCTAGACCTTATTTCTGAAGACTTCAGAGAAAAGACAAAACTGTAATCCTGTCTTACCTTCCTTCTAAAATCTAGGTTTTGGGGAATTATTAACCTAATGAGTCTTATTTTTAACCAACCATATGCCCTCCTCTCTCTGAGTCATAGGTTTATTGAAATCTCTTCTGTAAAATGAAGAAAATTTGGCCAAATGGGCCTGCAGATAAAAGCTTGGAGAAGAAACCATCATTTTTTGACTTATCCTTTCAGAGTATCATGGAGTCGGGTGGTGAGGGGGTGGAGGGGAATTCTGGCTTTATAGTCAGACTAGATTTTAAATCTTAGCCCTTTTCTTGCTTTCTGAGCCTCAGCATCCTTGAGTTTAACAAGACAATGCTAACACCTACTTCCTCCACTAGCAGGTGCTCTCATGTCTATTCTGCATGAACTGGTCAGGAGAGTAGGATTGGTCTGTCCTGCATGTATGTAACAGGCAATACCAGTTATCTGTCCTTCCTTGTTTGCTCATCAACAGAATCCCATCATTCGGTGTCGGGAGGAGAGAAAGCAATGTATTCAGATAAAATATTCCTCATCCTTATTGCCACATGACATAGTTTTGGTCATAAGACCCAAGATGAATTTGGCTAAGAGTTGCTAGGAAAGGGCTGTTTTCCCTGCTTTCTTGCTGCTTTTTCCTTTCCTTCTGTTAATATCTTTCTGTTAGTTGGAAACTGAGATGCTGGAGGTGGAATTTGTACCCATTCAATGAAGGGCCAATGATGGTGAATTAAGATATCTTGGTTCTAGGTGTGTCCCCAGACTGAAAGTAAGCTCCTTATTTGTGTAAGCCACCATTGTTAGGGATTTGTGATACATGCAACAAAATATAATTCCTTATAAAAGTACTGTCCTTGGAACACAAGTGCTCATTCAAGCCAGAGGTTCACTGACACTGGCAAGAAACAGCCTTTTTAGGTTAAACCTCTTGCTTCTGTAGCTCCTCTTGGCTTGGATTCTTCTAACTTGGATCTGCCATCTGCAATATTATTCTCCAAGCTGTAGTCTGAGGGCAATTTGTACATGCCCTGAAAACTTTGTTTCATTTGAATTTTTCTGCATTAATTTACCTTTTTGTTCTGATGCTATTCTTCAGTCAGAATGGCATACGTGTTCCATTAAGGAAAGTCTTCAGGTCTGCAGAGTTGAGATTATGGCATGGAGTGGGGTAAAAGGGCACAAAATTTAAGGAAGCATTCACTGAAATGTCATGTAAATAAAGGGCTTGGATGTTAGAGCTGCTAGCCTCATGCTAGCCACCCTGCTCCCCAAAGACTGACTGTCCTCTCCATATTTTTTTCAAGCCTGTGCCCACCATTAGCTTCCAGCACAGATCTGACCTTTAAGTTCAGTGCTTTTCAAACTGATTATGACTACCACCTTTAATGAAGTCTCTATAGTGGATGTGATTTCAAAAAATATTATATAATAGAATAGAAAATACTGAAAATCATCCCACATGGAATAAATCTCAGTATATCTATTTCAGCTATGCATATAAATATGTATGTATATATGTACAGTTCAGGGTCATGATATAAAATGTAATACTTACAATGGCTAGTGATTTTTAAAAGAAAAAAGTTCCATTTTTTGCTCCTGGAATATTCCCCTCCCTCATTGATCCAGGTTTATTACCTTATACCCACCACACAACCTATCAAATATCAATTGAAAATTTAGCTTAAATAAGATCAAATAAAATCTAGCATTTATTAGCTACAAGGAGTTTATGTTTGTGCTACATAGTGTTCCCAAAGTTTAAAGTCATCACAATTATGGTTCAATGTATCAGGAAGACTGAGCAGCTTATCATCATTGTTTGTTAATAAAGATTGTACACCTTCTTAGGATAATTAATATTCCTACATGTGTTTCTTTTGAAGAGTCAATCTGATCATTTTTAGGGTTTTGTTAGAGTAGGTCATTTCTATATTCTTACATTGGCAGCTTTTGGGACAAAATTCAACTTTTAAAAGAACATAGCCTCAATTCTTCTATCACTTGAGGTCTTTAACATATCTAGAACACATGAAATGCCCATCAGCAATTCTTAGGAGGACTTATTAGTAAAAATTGAGGTTCCTCTTACCATGTTAAGATTGCTGCTAAAGCCTTTGCAAGGATTACAGTTTACACAATATACTCCATCTGAAGCTAAGCTTTACACAAAGCCAATAAGAACCTAGGAGACATCTATAATCCCATTAAATGTATGAGATGAGACATATGATATTTAACCTAAAACAACACACTAGGTAAGGAAGATGATAATAGTATATGTGGCTGAAAGTACAGCAAGTATAAAGTTATCCAAATACCTGACATAAGGTAAAGTTCATCATTGCCAGAGGAGGCCTGATTGACCTAATTTATCACTTGCACATTGGCATACCACAGACAATCATGTCCACACAAGGTTCCAAGGGCAAGAAGATACAAGAATGAAGAACACATTTTCTTAATTTAGATTTCCAACTTCCAAATCCCTTCAGGGGAAGTTTTGCCCACCCCGTTTCCTTGCTCCATCTGGCACATTGTAGGCTCTCAATTAATGTGTGTAGAAGTACTGGATAAATGCCAAGTCAGATAAGTTTTTGATTCCTCATCTAGCAGTCTACTTACAAAACCATCTGAGTCTACAGTTACTCCAAAATATTTATGAAGGTATCTTTTCCCTTCATTTTGAGTTGTATTGGAATTCAGGAGATTCAGGTTGATGTATATTGTATTCATTTTTATTAATCCAATAACTACTCTGTAGAAAAATCATTGCATTTGAAGCCATTTTTTAGAATAAGCCGTTTATCTTCTGAAGAATTTTTGTTTAGGCAAGAGTAAGATAAACAAACACATTACAAAGATTTTTCTTTATGTTCCAAAATTTGATTCCTGTGCTTGTTATATTTTTGTTTTCTGCATTTGTATATAACTTTTACTTTATGGAATAAGTAGGAAAACTTTTTTTCCTTACCCTATCCATTGTTTCCTTTCTTTGTTTCCATGTTAGAGAACTTGTGAGCTTGGATGGTATAAAAATCATTATCACTTGTTTAGTGTAGTCATGACTACAACTGCCAAATTCAACAAACATCTGTATAGCATATGCTAATTGATTCATACATTAATTGGCACTTAAGTTTATATTGCAAAGCATCTAGAAAACTAATAGGTGTCTCCTATTGGCTAAGGTTCAAAGCAAAATTAGACACCGTTTTTACACTCAAAGCTCACACGAATTAACCTACCACTGCAAATGACCTGAGAAACAAAATGTCTAAATATTTACTGATGTTTCCCTGCTTCTGAATGGATATTATTTAGGCAAGATATTTAAATCATCTTGAGACTTGTTCTATTTGTTCCAAAGTTGGATGTTAGGCATTGTCTTCGAAATTTCTTAGGTTAAAATCAGACAAGCCCTAACAAGAAACAAATCCTCTAGAATTGTCAACGTGAAAAGACAAGTAATTCTATGCTCACTGTCAATGTGTGAGACCTCAAATGTCATTTTTCTAGGTCTCTGGGTTATAGTTTTATCCTGTGAAAATGAGGAGGTAAACCAAGTGCTAGTGACCAACCTCCCATTCTCCTTCTATAGGCCTCTTTAAACCACTTGTTTGGTCGCTGAAGAATCCATAAATCTGCTAGAACCAATCTTCTGAAAAGACCCTGTCCTATAACATATTGTTATGTCCACACAGAAGTAAGCAAAATTCTTTCTGAGAGGCCACAGATGCAGCTCCGTGGTACAGTACATTCTTAGCATGTGTGAGCTCTGGGTTAAATCATCAGCACCAAAACAAAACAGAACAAAAAGTTTTCTGATGAAAAAAAAATAATGCATTCTTCTCCTTTACATTATAAGTTATATAAAGATTCCCAGGGAAATTTGTCAATTTGTGCAGGGGCTATGTAAAAGTCTTAAATCCCATATGCATATAGGGGTATGTCTATTCACCCATATAAATGCATATCTGTGTTTATGCTTATATATGCATATACATATATCATTTATTATATCCTTAGTACCAGGACTGTTTAAAATGTTTTATGTTCATTTTCACATATAATCCTTACAACAAATTGTGAGGATATGATCAGATATAATCCTCATGACAAATATGATTTATTTGAAAGACAAATATTTGTCATATTTTCCAGAGAAAAACTGAGGCTTATATTTCAAATATAACTTCCCCAAAGTTGAAGTAATCAGTGAGGAAGTGAGAGCTGAAATTAAAAAGCCAGTTTATCCAATTTGTAAAACAAGGACCCCAACAATATGTGTATACACACATGTATACAAGAACATACGTGTGTACATATGTACATACACACATTTGTACCTACATTTTTATATATATATATATAACTCAAGGAATATCTTATGACTCAAAAGTTCTTGGAAACTGAGCTGTCAAGAGATGATTTTAGGATGGGTGGTATAGCTCAGTGGTAAACTCTTGCCCAGAACACACAAGACCCCAAGTTTGGTTCCCAGCACTACATCCCAAGAAAAAAGAAACATGATTGCAGGGATGTTTGGTTTAGTAAGAAACATGCTAATCATTGGGTCACCAATTTGCTCCCAAAATTGTACATTGAAACTCTGCTATTCTTAGGCTTCTAAAGAAAGCATCTTTGTTAAAGCAAGAGTAACCAGAATTGGAATACAGTCATTAATACATTTAGCAACATACTATATGCAGATTTTTAGTCAGCATTCTGTATCTGGGACAAAATGCCTGAGGGGGAAAAATTTAAGAGGAAAAGTTTATCCAAGCTCACGGGTTCAGAGGTTGAAACCTGTGCATGGTTGGCTGACCGCCAAGGCCGAAACACCATGGCTGAAGGGCGTGGCAAAGCAAAGTCTCTCACCTTATGACAGCCATTAAACAGACAGGAAGGAGCGAGGACAAGTCCAACCCTTCCAGGGCATGGCCCCAGTGACCTACTTTGTCCAACTAATCCCAACCAGAATTTTTATCACCTCTCAATAACACCATCAAATTATGAATTTATCAGTGGATTCACTTACTGAAAAGTGATTGGGTCATGAGGACCATGACCTTCCCAGAAGTCTCACTTCTGATATTGTTGCACTGGGGACCAAACCAACAAATGAGCTCTTAGGGGACATTAGCCATAACATTTAATGGATTAAAGATTTCTACCCGTAGGAGCAAGGATTTCATGACTAACATAATAACCATGGTGTAACAAGACATTAACATTGAGAAAAACATTGTCCACACTTTTTAGTATTAAGGTTCTCTCACCCTGTACTTTCTTTAATAACAATTATAGGCACACACATTTCATTTATCCTTATACCATTAGAGAAACTAATGGCAAAATTATATGAAGCAACATGTACACATTTCTTGACATCATGAAAAAAACATATATAATCAAAATTAGAGGATTACTTTGGATAATTGTCTTGTTGACTTCATATAGTTGGTGTCCCCTAAGTATCTTGTGATATCTAAACAGTGCTATTATATTAACTATAGGAAGAATTGTTATATTGTTATATTTTATTGCTAACTGAAGGTTTCAATATTAATCTAAGAAACATATAACATCCCATATAATAGCTAAATGTGTTTGATTTTCTATGCAACTGAACTTCAATGAGTTAAGTTTTTCTTAGCCATGATCATTTCATTAGAACCTGAGAACTTTGATATTTTACTTTCTAAATTTTTAAACTGGTTTCCAAAGGATTTTGCCACACAGAAGATAAAATATTTTGAACATAAAGTTCTCAATATGAAGTGTAACCCAAGGGGCGGCAGTGTGCTTGATTTTATACTTGGGAATGTGTTTCTCCTTCCAGCTGTTGTAGTAAGTGACCTCTGGAAGGTTGCTGTCATTAGATCAGTTTCTTAAGTCAGGTTAGAGGTCTGCCACATTGCCCTCCATCATTTCCCAAGTACTTTGGAGTCTTGAGTATGGAAAAAGCAGGACATATGGATTTTTAAAAACCATATTGCACATTCTAATGCATTTTAAAAACAAATAGAAACTTCTTATAACAAATTACAGGCTGTTAAAACTAGCAAAACCTCAGCTGGTAGCAATAATCACAGATTTTGATTATTCTACTAGAGAATGGAAGCCATCACATTTTTATTTTTAATAGCCACAAACATACATGAGGAAAAAAATATCAAGAAATATGGCTTTAGATGACTTTTAAACCAGGTCTAAATACCGTGAGTGTTGTGACTTGTGGTTTAGGCTGTACACCCTGACTACTGAATGAACTATCCTGCCTCCCTTCCCAACCTCTGCATTTTTCAGGAATTCTGGGGATACTGGTCAGGTGGAAACACATTTTACTGGAGATTTCTGAGGTGATGGTGTGGCTCCACTGCACCATCCTGGTTACCCAGAGGGGGGCCGGGCTCTCAGGACTCCAATGAATGGATTCTACTTTTGGTGGCTCATTGGAGTCCTGACAACCTGCATCAGTAGAGGCACTGGCAGATGCTTTCTTTTTGAACTGTAATAACCAGGAGAAATGAAGAGCAAATCTGATTTGCTAAGATAAGGAAGTATAGGAAAAGTGAAAGGTTAGTATACTAATGGGAAGTTTTAGATTAATAGGTAGTAGAAATGGAATTTTAAAAAGATTTAATTAAAAAGTTGATATCCAAAGAAAGAAAACATCTCAGAACTGTTCCTCATCACTAAAGAGGACATTGTTACGCCCCAGGTTCCCTGGATAGGGATCAACTGAAGGCAGGTAGGGTATAGCTGGAGGAGGTGGGTCATTGGGGCCGTGCTTTTCAGGTATATATTTTGTCCTTATGAATGGAGTAGTCTGTCTTTCTCTCTCTGCTTCCTGGTTCCATGTTTTGAGCTGCTTTTCATTTTCATCCTTCAGCCATGAAGTTCACTTTTACCTAGGGCCCAGAGCAATGGAGCCGACTGTATGGACTGAGACCTTTGAAACCAATAGCCCAGATAAACTTTTCATGCTATAAAATTTTTTCAAAAGTTCTTGTCAGATCTTTTAGTCACAGCAGTGAAAAAATATCGCAAAAAAAAATGTATTTAGAAAATATTTAGAAAAAATTGTAAACTCTTCATAAGCTAAGCTTCTCATGCTAAGTCACAGTAGATCATGGCTCTTATGCACACAAGAAATGCTATGGTTTGTGTATTAAATGTCCCTTTACTGGAACACAAAATTAAGAAACATTACCATAGTTAAATTCAGCCTTTATAACCCATAGAAGGGGTTAACAATCTGATACTTCTTCATAGATGAGTAATGCAGAACTTTGTTTCCAAAAACAACAATCAACCACAAACACTTGGCTGGTGTAGGGAAGATTTAAAGGCTTAAGAATATCAGGGCAGGCAAGTACTCCCACTCACAGGTCCACACAAGACAAATCTATGCTTTTAGAAAAAATGGCCAACATGTACTCAAGGACAGCATTTTACTCTATTTAAACTATCCCATAAATCAACTCTCACATCTGTAAAACTATGTACTGCTTATCTATTAAGAATAACTTCATCTCTACCCTAGTGCACACTATCCACACAGGAAAACTTTCTGTTCCTATCAAAATAGGGTGGAGAGCCCAAGTGTGATCAGAAGTTCAAGGTCAGGCTCAGCAACTTAGTGAGACCTGTCTCAAAATTTAAAAAAGGCAGTGCATGTGTCAGTGAGGGGCGGGGAGGGGGGGATGTCCTAGGATGTATTCAGTGTTTAAACACCCTTGGGTTCAACTCCTAGTCCCGAAAAGAAAGTCTATGCCCAAGAAGAAAAAAAAAAAGTTGAAAAAAAAATTGGAGAAGAAAATGAAAGTGATCTAGGAAAATAACTTAGATGCCTATGGACTATATTCCTAAGATCTTGGCTTACAGATGGAAGCATACACTAACAGTCATTACAGTTTGTATGACAAAGTTAGAGCCATGCAAAGCCAAACTACAGAGCCACAATGCACATGGAGGCCACTAAACTCCAGTATATCAAAGTCTGCCCAAAGTGTTTTCCCTCTGACCCAAGGGTTGTCTAGTAGGGTGGTAAGAGGGAAATGCCTGTCTCCAAGCCTCCTCCTGAAGGAAAACAATAAGATCACTCTCTCCTGATTATCCAGTGCCATCTATGGTACAGTTCTCAAATTTGGCTGCACATTGGAATCCAGTGGGAAGCTTTAGAAATTGACACGTTGGCACCAACTAACATTCTGATGGAATTGTTCTCATGATTGGCCTGAACATTAGGATTTTTAAAAGAGCCACAGTTGAGTCCAACAGACAGCAAAAGTTGAGCATTAATAATTTAGGGGATCTCAGAGATTATCTTAGGAGTGTTTCGCAAATTTTTTTCAGTAGGTCTGGAGTAAGTGTCTAAGATTCAGCACATCTAACAGTCTCCTAAATAATGCTTATGCTGATGTAGTCTGGGAACCAGAATGAGTAATAGGGCTTTAGATCAGTGGTTACAAAGTGAGGTTTTTGAAGCCGCATGAACATCACCACCTGGCATCTCATTTAGAAATGCAAGTACTCAGGCCTAACCCCAGACATAATCAGAAGCCAGGGGAGGGGAACCAGTCACCTGCACTTTAACAAGCCCTCAGGGTGCTTTGGTTGTTAGCTGAAGTTTTGGACCAGTCAAAGCCACGTTACTCAAAGTGTGCTTATCAGATCAGTAGCAAAAGCAACATCAAGTAGGATATAAGGTTAATGAAGGATTTAGGCCCTACTAACAGACTTACTATATCAGAATCTGCATTTTAATGACATTTCAGGTGATATATGTGCATAATAAAGTATGAGAAACACTAAAGTCTTGGTAAATTTCTTCCTCAAAACCCTTGCCCAGATGATCAATGAGACACACTAAGAAAAAAAAGACAATATTAATTATAATTGTAATATCTGGCAATGTTTTTTTAATTAAAAAATCATTTTTATAGAGGCAAGCACTAAAATATGGAAAAGCTTAATCAAGCAAATGGAAGTCACATGTAATCCTGCCACGTGGAGAAAACTTGATAACTATTTATTCTACCCAAAAAACGGTTTCTAGAGGAAATTAAAGAAATTATTAAGAGATCCAACATGGCAGCGGGCAGAGAGGCAGCGTTTTCAATACCCCCCCAGTGATGGGGTCATAAAGACACATAGATAACGCTTAGATTCTACCAACCGAGAATCTCCTAGCAAAATTCCACTGAAGAGAGACCGGCCGGGAGCTAACAGGATTTTTTGAAGCGACAGATTGCCCCATGAGGCGCAGAGGTCCAGGTCCGCCAGCCACAGTCCCTGCGCGCAGCTGCCTGCCCGAGCGCCTGCAACAAACATGACTGGGTCCCGCTAGCCTCCGAAACACAGCTTGGCAGGAAGAAGTCTTTAGCCAAGCCTTCATGAATTAGCGAGCTGGGAGCTGAAGCCAACCAGGGACGGACCAGTCCCACCCCTCCCTTCGGACACTCCGGCAAGGAGCCTGGGGCCCGCCATAGCAGAGAGGTGATGTCATTGGAGTTCGGCCGACAGAATTCCTTCCCAGCAGAATCCACTTTAGCAGGTGTGTGACTCCCTCCCCATCCAGATACAAGCAGCCAGGAAACTTCATGGACCTCTCAGGGGTCATGTCTGTAGGGAAGTAGAGGGGATCCCCGACCCCCCCCCCATATCACCAGCAGTGACTCCCAAGGTCTTAGCCACCAGTTTACCACAGCATGGGGGCTTAAATGAGACATGTAGTGGGGCTGCAAGTTTAACTAGATCTCTGGGGAACCGCTTCTGGTGAACAGGACCTGACTGTCTGGCTGACAGGAGGAAGGGGGTAAGAGCCGGAGAAGTGAAACGGCTCTGGACTGACAAGTCTGAGAGACTCCCAGGAGATGCCTTACAGGGATTGCTATGGGTAGGTAGAGAGCAGAAGCTCCGCTCGGAGGGCACAGCTCCGCCTACTGGAAAAGAAAATGGATCTCTAAGACTTCAATATTTTTTTTCTTCTCTCTCTGTTCCTTTCTCCCCTTTTCCTTCTCTTTCTTTCCTGTTTCAAGTTTTATTGTTCTTTTCATTCTCCTCTAATCTCTCTCTCTCTCCTTCTTTCTTTTTAAGAGCACCTTCATTCCCCTACCCCCCAACTTTCATCCCAAGCATTTCATCTTCCATTACGTGTAATTGTCTAAATGCAAATAGGTGAATGTCTCCAGGCTGTCTATAGGGCTCCTAAATAACTAGCTACTACCAACACCCTGATCCAATTGCCTGTTAGTATCCACCTTCCGTAGAGCAATCTTCTAAAGTAGCCAAGACATACTAACCTTCATAGGACTATAGGTTAGGTGCTAAGAACAAACAACAAATCACTATATGCATACAGAACCTGGAAGCCTTTTATGAATTGAATGAATCAGCTTTAAAGTACAATAAAGCCCAACATTTCTAGGCACAATCTCCCACCACAAAGGAGAGACAATAGATATACACAAATCCAAAACAAATGTATAGGAGAAAGAAGTTACAAAGCAGTCAAACAGAGCTGGAAAGTAACGTGAACAACATAAAAAAACAAGGGAAAAAGGACTACAAACAATGCAAGAAAACTTAAATCTATAGGAGGCCCTAGAAGCATCAGAAACATCGACAGGGAAAGAAATCAAGGCATACCTAACTCAGATGGAACAGAATATTAGAGAAGACATGAGACAGCAAGTCCAAGCATTGAAAGTATATTTTGAAAACGAACTAAACAAACAAATTCAAACTGAAAAGAACGAGCTTTACCAGGAGATAGAGATTAAAAAAAAAACAAAAAACAGTAATCCTAGAAATGCAAGAAACCATAAACCAGATTAAAAACTAACGAGAATATTACAAATAGACTAGATCAAGTAGAAGTCAGAACAACTTGAAAATAATATAGTCAACACAGAAAAGATGCTTAAATCTCATGAGCAATCTATCCAAGAGATATGGGATCTCATAAGAAAACCAAATTTGAGAGTCATTGGGATAGAAGAAGGCACAGAGTTTCAAACCAAAGGAATGGACAACTTATTAAATGAAATAATCCTAGAAAACTTCCCAGAGATGAAAGATGGAATGGATTGCCAAATCCTGGAAGCCTACAGGACCCCAAACATCCAAAACCGTAATAGACCAACTCCAAGACATAATTATGAAGATAGCCAACATACAGAACAAGGAGAGAATATTAAAAGCTACGAGAGAAAGGAGGCAGATTACATTCAGAGGTAAACCAATTAGGTTAACGACTGATTTTTCATCACAGACTTTGAAAGCGAGAAGATCCTGGAACAACTTATTTCAAACACTTAAAAATAATGGATTTCAACCAAGAATACTGTATCCAGCAAAATTAAGCTTCAGATTTGACAATGAAATTAAAATCTTTCACGATAAACAAAAGCTAAAAGAATTCACAGCCAGAAAACCAGCACTGCAAAGCATTTTGAGCAAAATACTGCAAGAAGAGGAATTGAAAAATAGTGCCCAAAACTAACAGTGGGAGAAAAATAACCAAAGAAGAAAAACTAGCCAAACTAAAATAAATAAATAAACAAACATGACTGGAAGTACAAACCATATTTCAATTGTAACCTTAAATGTTAATGGCTTAAATTCACCCATCAAGAGACATAGGCTAGTAACCTGGATTAAAAAAACAAATCCAACAACAAATCCATGCTGCCTTCAGGAGACTCATATGATAGGAAAAGACATACACAGACTGAAGGTGAAAGGTTGGGAAAAGTCATACCACTCACATGGCTCTCAGAAACAAGCAGGAGTGGCCATACTCATATCGAATAAAATCAACTTCAAACCTAAGTTAATCAAAAGGGATAAAGGACATTATATACTGTTAAAAGGAACCATCCACCAACAAGACATAACAATTATCAATTTGTATGCACCGAACAATGGTGCTGCAATGTTCATAAAGCAAACTCTCAAAGTTCAAGAGTCAAATAGACCACAACAAAATAATTATGAGGGACTTCAACACACCGCTCTCGCCATTGGACAGATCCTCTAGACAAAAGCTGAACAAAAACTATAAAACTCAATAACGCAATCAATAACCTAGACTTAACCAACATATATAGAATATATCAACCATCAAGTGGATACACATTCTTCTCAGCAGCACATGGATCCTACTCAAAGATAGACCATATATTATGCCATAGGGAAACTCTCAGTAAATATAAAGGCGTGGAGATAATACCATGCACCATATCTGATCATAATGGAATGAAACCGGAAATCAATGATAAAAGAAGGAAGGAAAAATCCTACATCACATGCAAAATGAACAATATGTTAGTGAATGATCAATGGGTTACAGAAGACATAAAGGAGGAGATAAAAAAAATTCTTAGAGACAAATGACAATACAGACACAACATACCAGAATCTATGGGACACAATGAAAGCAGTTTTAAAAGGAAAATTCATTTCTTGGAGTTCTTTCCTCAAAAAAAAAAAAAAAAAAAAAACAAATAAATGAACTCACACTACATCTCAAAAACCTAGAAAAGGAAGAGCAAAACAGCAAATGTAGTAGAAGACAAGAAATAATTAAAATTAGAGCAGAAATCGACAAAATTAAAACAAAAAATTTAAAAAACTGAAAGTTGGTTCTTTGAAAAAATAAATAAGATAGACAGGCCCTTAGCCATGCTAACAAAAAGAAGAGAGAGAACTCAAATTACTAACATACGGGATGAAAAAGGCAAAATCACAACAGACACTACAGAAATACAGAAGACAATTAGAAAGTATTTTGAAACCCTATATTCCAATAAAATAGAAGATAGTGAAGATATCGATGAATTTCTTAAGTCATATGATCTGCCCAGATTGAGTCAGGAAGACACACACAATTTAAACAGACCAATAACAAAAGAAGAAGTAGAAGAAGCCATCAAAAGACTATCAACCAAAAAAAGCCCTGGACCGGATGGGTATACAGCGGAGTTCTACAAAACCTTCAAAGAAGAATTAATACCAATACTTTTCAAGCTATTTCAAGAAATAGAATGAATTTGGAAGAGCTCCTTCTTTTTCTATGAGGCTAACATCACCCTGATCCCGAAACCAGACAAAGACACTTCAAAGAAAGAAAACCACAGACCAATATCTCTAATGAACTTGGATGCAAAAATTCTCAATAAAATCCTGGTGAATCAAATACAAAAGCATATCAAAAAAATTGTGCATCATGATCAAGTAGGATTCATCCCTGGTTCAATATATGGATATCAATAAATGTAATCCACCACATCAATAGACTTAAAGATGAGAACCATATGATCATCTTGATAGATGCAGAAAAAGCATTTGACTAAGTACAGCATCCCTTTATGTTCAAAACACTAGAAAAACTAGGAATAACGGGAACTTATCTCAACATTGTAAAAGCTATATATGCTAAACCTCAGGCAAGCATCATCCTAAATGGAGGAAAAACTGAAGGCATTCCCTCTAAAATCTGGAACAAGACAGGGGTGCCCTTTATCACCACTTCTATTCAATTTAGTTCTTGAAATACTAGCCAGAGCAATTAGACAGACAAAAGAAATTAAAGGCATAAAAATAGGAAAAGAAGAACTTAAATTATCGTTATTTGTGGATGACATGATAATATATTTAACAGACCCAAAAGGGTCTACAAAGGAACTGCTAGAGTTAATAAAGGAATTCAGCAAAGTGGCAGGATATAAAATCAACACACATAAATCAAAGGCATTCCTGTATATCAGCAACAAAACTTCTGAAATGCAAGTGAGGAAAACCACTCCATTCACAATATCCTCAAAGAAAATAAGATACTTGGGAATCAACCTAACAAAAGAGGTGAAAGATTTATACAATGAAAACTACGGAACCCTAAAGAGAGATAGAGATCTTAGAAGATGGAAAAATGTACCCTGTTCATGGATAGGCAGAACTAACATCATCAAAATGGCGATATTACCAAAAGTTCTCTATAGGTTTAATGCAATGCCAATCAAAATCCCAATGGCATTTCTTGTAGAAATAGAGAAAGCAATCATGAAATTCATATGGAAAAACAAAAGACCCAGAATAGCAAAAGCAATTCTAAGCAGGAAGTGTGAATCTGGAGGTATAGTGATACCAGAGCTCAAACTGTACTACAAAGCAATAGTAACAAAAACAGCGCGGTACTGGTACCAAAACAGGCGGGTGGACCAATGGTACAGAATAGAGGACACAGAAACCAATCCAAAAAATTACAACTATCTTATATTCGATAAAGGGGCTAAAAGCATGCAATGGAGGAAGGATAGCATCTTCAACAAATGGTGCTGGGAAAACTGGAAATCCATTTGCAACAAAATGAAACTGAATCCCTTTCTCTCGCCATGCACAAAAGTTAACTCAAAATGGATCAAGGAGCTAGATATCAAATCGGAGGCACTGCATCTAATAGAAGAAAAAGTTGGCTACGATCTACATACTGTGGGGTTGGGCTCCAAATTCCTTAATAGGATGCCCAGAGCCCAAGAGTTATATACAAGAATAAACAAATGGGACTTACTTAAACTAAAAAGTTTTCCTCATCAAGAGAAACAATAAGAGAGGTTAATAGAGAGCCTACATCCTGGGAACAAATTTTTACCCCTCACACTTCAGATAGAGCCCTAATATCCAGAATATACAAAGAACTCAAAAAATTAAACAATAAGATAACAAATAACCCAGTCAACAAATGGGCCAAAGACCTGAACAGACACTTCACAGAGGAGGACATACAATCAATCAACAAGTACATGAAAAAATGTTCACCATCTCTAGCAGTCAGAGAAATGCAAATCAAAACCACCCCAAGATACCATCTCACTCCAGTAAGATTGGCAGCCATTATGAAGTCAAACAACAGTAAGTGTTGGCAAGGATGTGGGGAAAGGGGTACACGTGTACACTGCTGGTGGGACTGCAAATTGGTGAGGCCAATTTGGAAAGCAGTATGGAGATTCCCGGGAAAGCTGGGAATGGACCCACCATTTGACCCAGCTATTGCCCTTCTCTGACTAGTCCCTGAGGATCTTAAAAGAGCATACTATAGGGGCACTACCACAACGATGTTCATAGCGGCACAATTCACAATAGCTAGACTGTGGAACCAACCTAGATGCCCTTCAATAGATGAATGGATAAAAAAATGTGGCATCTATACACAATGAAGTATTACGAAGCACTAAAAAATGACAAAATCATGGAATTTGCAGGGAAATGGATGGCATTAGAACAGATTAAGGATTGGCTAGCTTCGCTTAGCATAAAAAACAAATGCCAAATGTCTTCTTTGATATAATGAGAGTAACTAAGAACAGAACAGGGAGGAAGAGCATGAGGAAAAGATTAACATTAAACAGACAAGTGGGGGGGAGAGAAAGGGAGAGAGAAGGGAAACTGTATGGATATGGAAGAAGACCCTCATTGTTACACAAAATTACATATAAGAGTTTGTAAGGGGAAAGGGGAAAAAAAACAAGGGAGAGAATTGAATAACAGCAGATGGGGTAGAGAGGGAAGACGAGAGGGAAGGGGAGGGGGGATAGTAGGGATAGGAAAGGCAGAATACAACAGTCACTAATATGGCATTATGTAAAAATTGTGAATGTGTAACTGATCTAATTCTGCAATTTGTATTTGGGGTAAAAATGGGAGTTCATCACTCACCTGAATCAAATGTATGAAAGATGATATGTCATGAGCTTTGTAATGTTTTGAACAACCAATAAAAAATTTTTAAAAAAAAGTCAGGAACTCCATGAAATATGGTTGGATGATAAAAAAAAAAGAAATTATTAAAAGAGACAATTTTATCCTGTTCCAACAGAATCTTGGCAGCGTTTTCACTGAAATTTACACCCATCATATTTAATTCAATGTGGCAAAAACATGAGTCTCTTTCTTAGTATAATGTTGGTTACTGAAGAAGGTAACATCACATCCAGGTCCCATGGGCACCTCGAGAATTAGGAAACCTCTCTGCCATTATTCTGGATTCTGAAACTGAGCTATTTTTGCTGTGCTTCGAAGTTGGAAGGTCAGAACTCAGGGACTTAAAAATACCAACCAGTAATGAAAACCAGGGAAACCTCATTTCAAGTTCCCAGCAGCGAATAAATTCTCAGAAAGTTGAAACACCCATGTATACTCATGACCTTTAAATATATAATGAGTAAATAGTTTGGAAAAAATTAATTCACATGGATCTCAATGTATTTTCTTTCAATCTGTAACAGATCATCTTGTTTCTGTCAGAGAGGTCAGATTGTTAAAATTTTAACAATGTTGGCTGCTTTGAACTTCTACAGCCAGAGCTGTCAAATCAGAAGCCTAGCAAAAGACTGGAGCTTTTATGTAGGAACTCAAGATTCCTGGGTCCTTTGTACTATGCCAGACCAGTAAAAGCCAAGAATTTGAACTTTGGGGGGAAAAAACTCATGATCCTGTCTTAAACAGTTCGGGATTCAGCTGACATGAACTATTAAAGGGTTTGCTAAGACCCTTCCCTCCCCTGGGTGAACATCTAGTACATCAAATTCAAATGTAAAAATGAAACTACATAGGCTATCAATATTAGTTAGGAAGGACCTGTAGCAATGAGTCATACTGTTTCTTCACAAAGAGAAAACAGGCAGGACATAGTAATGAGAAGTAGAGAAGTTGGAGAACTAAGAATTTGGGGGAGAAACAGTGTTACATTAGAAATGTTATATTTGGTGCTTTTATGGAGGTGCCAAGTAAAGGGAGATTGTAAAATAGTATCAAAAAGAGAAGTAATTAAGTCTTTTAGAACCTGTGAAATTACTAATTACCATTGATTGAATCAATAAATAAAATTACATGTGTGGCTATTAATATCCCAATTCAAAAAAAAATGTTTTAGGAATGATCTAGTAGAAAACCAACACATGTAACGTGCATATAGTTCTCACTGCTGGGAACCCAAACTGTATCAGCACCAGAGGCTTGGTGGCAAACAAGCAACAGAGAAGTTATATTACTGTAAAATACTGTAGGCCACAGAAAACACAATTTCAATTAGAACCCCAACTTGAAAGTCCCAAGGCTAGGTTTGATATACTACTGAGCTCCATCTCACAAGGGTAACTATCTAGTGAATGCTCAAATTAGTAATAGGTATTTACTTATTATGATTATCATGGGGGTTTACCTAGTATAAAATTGTAATATTCTGGAAAGGTATATTTTATGCATAAACAGATTTATTATATTGGAGTTGGTTTCAGATCAGAAAAATTTATCAGGCCCCTTCTAAAACTATAGCAACCCAGGCTGGAGGTGTGGCTCAGCAGTAGAGCATTCACCTAGCAAGGCATTGGTTCCATCCCCAGCATCACATAAATAAAGCTATAGCAACTGCAAAGAACTTTCACACTGAATAACTTAATATGTAAAACAATATCAAAGTATAAAAGAAATTTTTAAAAGATCATATAGCACTGCTTTGCTCACATTGATGCTATAAAATACCAATCTGTTTCCTCCATGGCCACAAAGCATGGCATGGGAAATTCTGACCTAGCATGTCAGTGCACTTGGCTTGCACTTGTATTTCCACACCTCTAATACATGAGTACTTCCTACTTTAGAGGTACAGTAGACCACCGCATTAGCTTTGGGACACGAGAGTAGGAGTTGAAGTTTTCAAGAACCTCCAATGAACTACAGGACAGTTACCATTTTTCCTTGCCCAGTAGTTCCCAAGCACATTAGAATCATCAGAATAAGAAGAATTTCAGAATAAGAAGCCCATGGGGGATGCCAATTAAATGAAATCTTTGTGGTTAGGACACAGGCAACAGTGTTTTTAAAACCCCCTAGGCAATTCTGTTCAATCAATATTGATAACCCCTGTCTTATCCATATTCTGGAAATGAAGCTTAATTCAAAGGACTGTAGTAAGCTTCACAAATCACATGATTCATCGTCACTATCACCTAGGGCTATCCATTATTGCCCTTAAATTAAGTCCAAAATTGACTGACCTGTATATTAGATCAGATGGGGGAAATCAGATATACCAAATACAGTCTTTGATGGATATTTAGTTTTCTACCAACTGTACTACTTGAGTATTTTGGTACCAACTTCAATGAAAACAGAATTTGTTGTTGTTTTTCTAAAAGAATCATGGTATTCACAATATACAGCCTGACTGAAAGTACTTTCGGGCAATTGCATGACTTTACAGATTCCTATCTACTTGAAATTATAATGTGGACATTTATTTTATTTATTTCCAGAACAGGGTTCTGGAAGCTGGACTTGATTCTTGCTTTCAACCATCTGTGGGATTTGGAGAATGTCCCAAAATTATCTAGATTTTAATTGTGTTAAGTTTGGAACGAATGAATGACTTTAAAGATCTTTCCCATCTCTTAATTCAATAATATATTAGTTTTCTCCCCTTTCCAAAGGCATTTGCCTCAAAATATCTTACATTTATATGGTGATACCATTTATTTTCACTACTTAGGCCACAAATTAATGGCAAAGAGATTGCCCTGTGACTTGATTGTTTTGCATGGTAAATAAGAAGTACCAAAGGTACTAAGCTTTTCATAAAGGATAGCACAAACTTAAGCATCATTAAAAGTATAGAGAGACATCTCCATTAGAAACAAAATTAACATCTACTTTTTAATACACACACCACTTTTCTATAATAATTGTCTTAGGAGGCATTCACTGAAGGGAAATTGCTGGCCCTGGAAGCAAGGAAGTGATAAGGTAAAGACTTCTATTTTTTTCATCTCAGCCAAATTGTAAATAAGTCACAAATGAAATAACTTTGGCACTATTAATTCCCAAAAGCATATTTAGGCAGAGACTTCAATAAGACTGAAATCAGCACTTAATTTTTCATTTTCTCTTTTCTGGGAGCTTTCAATGGAACAGTTTCAACTCCAAAATTTAAGATATACTGCCAAAAACTGATTGAAAAAATATGGTGTATGAATAAGATGTTTAGGTAGGTTTAAACTAAAAAGCTGGATATGAGTACTGCTTCAAAAGAAAATGAATCTTACACCATACTTTATCCTTTTAATAGAAAGGGATTCCTTTTTATTTTTTGACTTTGGAACAACTTGATGCCTAAAAATATCAATTTTCAGTGTTGACTCAGTAGTTTGAAAAGTATAGGTCAAAGTTTGGAATTTTATAAACTACATTTCAAGTGGAAATAGTTTACATACTTTTAACATTCTCTTTTCTTTCCCAATTTCCCTTAATAATATTGGATTTAAAAGTTATGCTGCTTTTTGTTTTCATATCCTCAGACAGGAGTGACTTTACCATTTAGACACTTCATGAAATAATGTTGGAAATGATATGTATTTTCTTAATACATTACTAAAATTTCAGTTAACTTCTTACCTTTACTTTTTAGGCTCAAAATAGATGGATGGTATAAATAATTCTTTCACATCCATGATCTTATAATGCCAAATGAAGAAAACATTCCTATTCCCAATTGATTCCTACTGCATGCTCTCAACCAGCACTAAAACTAGATGATATGGAACTGGATCTCCAGTTTCAAATGTGGTCATTGTTATGTTTTAACCATCCTAATCTAGTTTGAATCCTTTTGCACCTGGTTTGCTAAAGGCAGAACCTAGATGGAGTTAATTTACATTGGATTGAGCCACTTTCACAAATTTTCTCTTGGTCTTAGGTTTGTTCAGTACATGCCTGAAAAATGAGACATGCCTGGAATAAATTCTCTGCAAGAATGGTACACTGGTATGAAAGTACAGATGACAGGAGAGTGGGAGGAGGTCATTAAAATTAGTGCTTTGCAAAGAGATTCTGCAAGAGATGACTAGAATTCTGACTCCAAAAAGTCAAGTCAGGAAAACATGCAGTTGATGACTACAAACTGGGCCAGGGGAAGAAGTGTCTGAAAAGGAAGAATCCAAGAGACGGGCAAAAATACCTTGGGGAAGTTTAGTTGGTAAACTCTGAGCATCCACAGGAAGGTTCTATAAGCAGGCTATCTTGGGATGGAGGTGGGAAGGGACAGGGACAGGTTTCTAATTGTATTAAACTAAACAGGGTCCCTCTCAAAGGACATGTTCAGGAGTCCAGGGTTCTAAACAGTAATTCTGAATATGATGTCCAGCCAAATTCTTCCTGTAAGAAATGTGCCATCTTGTCTGGGATTAATAATGTCCTCTGAAAGGCTTGAATTGGATAGCCCGTCATCAAAACTTGTGATGGAGAGCAGTTAAAATGAACTCTATTACTATTATCCCCCAACATGCTCAGGAATCAGCATGCTTGAGAAACCATCACTGTGCCTGCCATCTTAGTTTTTGGAAAGTCTACCAATACCTAGGCTTCCACAGTACTGTGACCTCAAACTCGGGTTAAACCACACAGAACTATTTTTTTTTTTAAGATGAATTCATCTTAGTTTGAATTGTTTAACTGAAAAAAATAACTAGCTAATCCTTTAACAGATAATTCTAGGTTTGCTGATATTCTTGCTACTGTTCTTTAGTGAATAACTACATATGAAGAGGTTTCATTATGTTGCTAAAATCTTAACTCTAGGGTGATATGAATGAAATTAGAAAAGTCAAAGCATAGTTTTCCAAATGGTTTCTTTGCTGGCCTTGTCCCCCTGACTGCATCTGATGAGGCCATCCTTGAATGCCTATCAAAATTTCCCAGATTTTGAGAACTTTCTGAACCATAATCATTATTGTGTCAGTTTTAATATATTTACCATCTGTTGCCTGTTTAGAGAATGCATACATGTGGTACTACTTATAACATGCAGTTGATTTACCACAATAGATTTAGTCAAATGGGAAGCAAGTCAAGGTGAAATTTTATTCAAGGACATTTGTTCAATTCAAATCATGTTTATGACATAATCATTGCAGGTTGATCAAATAAAAGGAACTCAAGCTAGTTCAAGTAAGGAAAATCTTATTCATTACTTATATCTCCATGGTACCAATTTCATTTAAGGAAAGTTTACATTTATCTTGAAAAGTGAAATGAAACTTTGGTAAAATTATTCATAGATTTTGAAAGGCAAACCAGTCTGGGCCATGTGCATTATAGAGTAGATAATGGAAGAAAAGCAGATCTTCAAGAATTTCATCTATGTGAAATGAAAAACATTGAAATTTTGTCACGTGAATTGGTATTGGCACAGAAGTAATTTAAACCAGCTTTACAAATTGGAAAGCTCTCGTGTATGGAATGGTTCCTCTTTTGAGAATGGGAGTAAGGGCTCCGAGTAAAATTTAGGGACTTTTGCTAAGTTGAAGTTTCATTCTAATCTTTCCATTCTCCCAAATAAAGTGGCACAAAGAAATGCAAATATTTAAATATGTATTAAAATAAAGACTGCACCAATTGTATGTTGGAAGAGGTACAAAATGTTGAAGTCAGCTTTGCCTGACTGGAAATGATGGGTGAGGTCATGATAGGGGGAAACACAAGAAGGGACTTCCACCTCAGGGTTCGGCTCTCCTGAACATCTATCTGGGAACCCTGAAGGCCAGGGATCTCAGCCAACTGATTCCCAGGCCAGGAAGAGGAATCCGGCATGAAGCTCAGGGCCTGTCCACAGCAGCCTCATCTAACCCCTTAATTCTGTCCTCATTTATTATTCTAGTCTATTTCCTTAGCTATTTATATTCTATTTTATGACTTTGTTTAGTTTACTCGTCTAGCTAATATTTGCTTTTAAAATCTAAGATTCTTTAATCTTTCCACTTTTCGTTATCAACTTTTATCATGTCTTTAATTCATAGTTTTTACTTTACCATTTTATAGTGCTTACTTTATACTACTTTATCATACTGTCTTATTATGTTATCTTGGTTATATTTATCATTTACTCTTAAAGATAGAATTCTTATTTTCTTATGAATGTCACCCCATGTTACAAATGGTATGCAGAAATACTGGCTAAAAGGAAGTATCTGGGAGATCAGTCTAGGCCCTGAGAAAAAGGAGTTGAAAAATACTTTTTCCTCTGAAGTATTTTACAACAGCTCTTCCAGATTGCTACAATTCATCCCTAAATTCCCTCTCTAGAGAAATTATCTGATTGTCTGAAAGACTAACCATTATCAGACCCCTTCATGCTCCAGAACCTAATCAACATGCAAGATAAAAACAAACCCTTAGCATGAAGATAGTGTACTCTTTGGAAAAGTACACACTAATAGCTGAATGATGGTGGTCTTCCTGCCCTCATGAATCAGCCAATCCATTTAGTAACACTGGTGATAACTGCATGATTTCTCTTCTATAAAATAGTTGGATTCTGAGACCATCCTGGGAGTGATCACACTTTTCCAAAAGGAAGAAGGTCACAACCATAGGGATCATAAGGAAGAAGCCAGTTAAGAGAAATGGGCTCATCCTTCAGGTTCACCGATTTTTCCCTTTATAATGAAAGTAGTTCAAATGACAATAATGTTCAAAGAATATAAAATTTCACTTGCTATCCCACCACCCTGAAATAATCATTGACATCTTCTTGCTCATCTTGTCATATCCTCTTTGTATACAGATATCCATAGATATGTCATTTTCATTAAAGGCATAGCTTACTGCTATGTTTTACAAGTGTTACTATTTATTTTTTGCCTCCTTACTTATCCCAGTTCATTCCATTATCATTCCTATATATTATCATTCCTGACCTGTTATCCATGTTAATAAACTAGTTGATAAGCTTCTATTTTTATATATATCCTCATAAATATGTATAGGCATCCATGTGCCCACAAATACCACCTATGCAGGTACCAGTAAGGAAAGGCTAGGTTGTGCTGCTGGATAAAATGACCCCCAAAGGTATAACAATTATTTATTCATTGAAGACATATGTCCATTTTAATTGAGTTGCATTTCTGCTCAAGTTATCTTTAACATTCTTCTGCTGGAGAGCATATTGCCACTCGTGGAGACAGAGGGATAAAGAAAAAGGGGTTACTGCTGCATTTAGACCCAAGAAAGGGGTACCCTCCTCTAGACCACACTCCTTGGAAGCCAGTGAATGGAACTTTCTCTGACAACATGCATCCCAGTGGGGCAAGCATTCTGATGGGCGAAAGGACCATGCCTACTCTGAACTTACTCTAATCTAGACTAGGCTTCAGGTTATCAGCACCCTAGAATTCCCACCTCTGTGAGCTCGGTGAAGGCATCTTCAATGATTCTATCCCTGTAAAGATCAACAAGGCTATGGGGGCAGTTACCCCTTAAACAGAGAGAGCCAAAGGTTAGCCATCTGTAGGCTTTGTGAATAGAGCTTGAAAATTAGAGACAGGGTGTTGACAAAAAAGAGCTCAAGTTCCTTGTAGCATGGAATAGATGGAAACTAGACATATAAATTTATTTTCAGGAAATGTCAGGGTAACACAACAGAAAAAAATAAACCATACATTCCCCACAAAATTAAAATATATTTTTCCATATAAATCATTTCTTTTCTGCTTCACCAACATTTTTTTAATGCTTCTATCCAAACCATACTGATTTCATTGGGAGCTCTTCTATAGTCCAGTAACTGGTAAGGCAAGTTCTTAATTTTTCCAAACTTTTTAAAATGATATTTTATAATTTAGTACAGGGATTTTGGTTGGAAGTCTAATAGGAACTGAATTATAATATCAATGTTACATTTTTTATAAAGCTAAATATATCAGTAAGTATTCTCAAAGAATGTAATATGCTTTTTACTAATTAAGATTAGTTTTTTTCCTTATCCTTAATAAGATTCTATACAGGTAACTCTGAATCATTTAAATTATTCCTAAATGTTTTTAGTTTTTATCTCTATAGTAATATAGAATATTATAAATAAAATGTATTGCAAATTTGTTGATTTGGGTTGTATTTCTCCTGTATCCATTCTTACCAAATATATTTATTGACCTTGTGGTGGTATTCAGTTTAGTTCGGTTTGGTAACAGGGATGAACTCAGAGGTGCTTAACCACATCCCTAGCACTATTTTTATTTAGAGACAGGGTCTTGCCAAGTTGCTCTGGGCCTCGTTTAATTGTCAAGGCCAGCTTTGAACTTGGGATCCTCCTACCTCAGACTCCCAAGCCTTTGGGATTACAGGTGTGCACCACTGCACCTGCTGGTGTTTCTTAATAGACATATAACAAGTAGTAAAAAGAGAAGTTTATGTGTTATTTTTTAATGTTTATTATATTTGATAGGACTTCCAATAGTTGACAATGGCCATCAACCTGTCAAATCCTTTGATTTAATTGAAATATTTCTCCAGATAGAGATGTACTTGTTTTCTGATGAATAGTCCATATTTTATACAAGTAAATTGAGCATTTTTAACAGCTGCTGAATCATGGTCGTGTAGTCCTTTCTCTGCATTGTATTAAACAGAGTCAAGTTAAGCTGTAAGAAGCAAATGAGTCATTGTGACTTAAAATATAGAGGAAAAAAACACTTCTGTATGTCAAAGGCTGGGGTGACAGGTCCACAGTCATTGAAACCCAGGCTCCTCCTCTCTTGACCCAAGAAAAAGTCAGAAGCACAAGTAGATCAATTACCAAAGACAGAGGAACCCTTCACAGGCTCCCTACTATCACAAAGACACCAAGACCACTTGGTTTTGTGTCTTAATTGCATCTATTCTTCAAAAAAATAAAACGGATAATTCAAGTGGCATTTAAATCACTCCAGATTATAAAAAGGAAAACAGTCCCAAATTGTTTTATAAAGATGGCATTATTTTAAAACTCAAAACCTGCCAGATGTTTGTTTATAGAAACTATAAACCCTTCCCTTATAAGTTTTACACAAAATTTTTAAAGTTAAATAATTATGGCATTCATGATAAAACTGCATTAAATAATTATGGAATTCATAATAAAGGTTTAGGAACTGAAGAAAGCCCTGCTAGAAATTTATCAATTGTACTTCATCATGGTTTTAAAACACTAGGTCTTCTGAATGCTGTGGGACCAATGTAAGCCACAGTTACAGCTATAGAAAGCTGCATCTTCACTAATTAAAAAAAAAAGTTAACTATTTCTCAAGTGAGAAATAAATGTTATGTAATTGTTTATTATGTTAAATGTTTTATTATTTAACCTCTATAAGCTTCAATTTCTTCATTTATAATATTTGAATAATAGTGTTTTTGGACAATTTAGCAAGGTACCTATTTTTACATAGATTTTAAATAAAAAAGGAAAATTGTAAAGATCAAATAAAATCATGCATTAGGTGAATTAAAAGCCTATACACCATATAGCCCTACTAGCTTGGTATGGCTGGGCCACATACTTTACTTAAAATTCACCGAAGTGCTGCTGTTGCAAGATTCTAATTGCCCATGTATTTTTAACTTGATTTTTTTTTTGCTTTTGTTTCTGTTTTAAAATGAGGACTTAGTATGTTTTGACATTCATCCTTCTCCTGAAAAGATTCAAGGAGATGACTTAATATCTGATAAAAAAAAAAAAAACCTGAAAACTCTAGATTCTACTCATACCAGACACCTACTTATATTTTGATTTCTTTCAAAGGATGTGAGTACTAGAATCATTAATAACATTTTCCAAAATTATATGGATGACTTAGATGATTTGAATTTCGAGGGTTGTTTTATTATGAGTCATTTTCCTAGAAATACATGAGTTAGCTAGAAAAACATGTGGTCAGTGACATGTAGAAATGTAAAGTTCAGTAGCAACGAATTGAGTTTAATTGTATTTTAAAAACAAGAAAAATGGATCACAGAAGGCTTAATCATGAAATTCTTTGATTATTGCCTTTCTTGCTATTTTTCTCACACCATAGT
The DNA here is from genome assembly GCF_052094955.1 of Ictidomys tridecemlineatus. NCBI lineage: Eukaryota > Metazoa > Chordata > Mammalia > Rodentia > Sciuridae > Ictidomys > Ictidomys tridecemlineatus. The sequence continues at coordinate 156,390,855 of NC_135478.1, read as the reverse complement.
TAAAGTAACTGTTTCTTGCTTAATTTGAAATTCACTAAAGCTTCCTCCAAGTTTATCTGGGCACAAAACTAGAGTTAGGATGGCTGTGATGGGTCAAGGGACTCTCAGTGAATGATCTTTGTATATTTAGTGAATGTTGATCTGACTTTTAGAGAGAACTTTCTATTCTTTGGATCAGGTGGATTTTAGATGCAACTACCCTGATACTTCATTCCATCTCACAGAGAACTCTGCCAAGAACCATGAAAGACTACTATCAGCTTTCATTTAACTACTATTCATATGGATTAGACTCTGAGCATGGAACAAATTAGGAGAGCTTAATGTAAGAACTATTAATACATCTATAAAATTCGCATTTTAAAAACCAATGCAGGAACAGCTCAGAATCCAAACACAAAATTGTTAAAGATTAGCAATGATGCTCTCAATTTTTGCCTGTAAACGTGATTCATGCAGTTATGGCTACACAGAGAATCTGCAACAAAATAGAAGTAACTGACAAGATACCACTTTGACTTTTTTTTTTCTGCTGCTGTTTGCACATTCTAAAACCCTTGGTCTCATTTAAACAATAAATCTAACACTCTACCAATTTCTAACCATTTTTTTTCTCATTAGCTTGCAATTTAAAGGATCTGCACTAATATTTTAGAGCACAGGTCGGCAAACAGCCTCAAAAATCAATATCGGGCCATAGTGTTTATGTTGCAACTAAACTTATGGCATGAAAGCTACCATAGATGATATTTTAAAAAATGGACATAGCTGTGTTCTAACAGAACTTCATATCAATCTGGAAGATCAGATTTGACTAACCAGCCGTTTGTACACTCCTGCCTTAGGAAAACCCAACCAAGTCTCTATCTTGCATTTACAAGTCATTTGCATGTTTTATGATAGTATTATTAAACTGTTAAATGGCTTTTACAGTTGTCATCAGAAAACTAAATTGTCCATGCACTAACAAGAATACCATTGGTTGTCTCTGAAACACGTTGAAAAACTAAAGGGGTCTAAACTCTTCATATGAAGTGGCTTAAAGACAGATATACCTTAAGAAGAGATTTCTTCAGATCAAATTCATTTTAAGTTTCATGGAAAAATTTGAGTAGCTAAATATAGAATTCTGACATGGCTGAGAGGGGAGCTTGCCTCTAACTACTGAGGTTATAAAAATTTGTGGAGGCTGGAACAAATAGTTCATGGAGACTTTTGACATTTTTTACAACATGACATCTTGAGAAACAAACTTTGTAGGTGACATGAATAATGTTCCCCAATACTTGTATTCCATTCACTCATTTAGTTGCTCCATGATTTTTTGACAAAGTGATAAGCAATCTTAGGGAACCAGAAACTACCAGAGCATCAAAAAACAAAAGGGGAATAAACAAATTAACTCTGTGAAAAGTGAAAATATAAAGGCCTTTTAATAAAAGGCCTTAATGCCTCTGAACAGGTATTTCTGACCATGGCCAAAAGAATACCTGATTTGATTGGGGTGTAAATAACAAAATATGCTTCGTAACTAGATAAAGCCTTTTAAATTGCCATTCTCATCCTTTGTAAACATTCCAGTGTTGCCAGAACTTCATCTCCAAAAAGCTTTTCTGTTCATGTGGAATATTTTATGGTTAGATGCCCAATTAATCTGCAATAGTTGAGCTTTGTGTGGCTCACATGTCTATTTCACTTAGCTGTTATATCTCTAAATGGGCCAAAGCTCTTTAAAATTTAAAGAGTAAGAGGAGATTTTAGGATTTTACAACAACACCATGTTTTCTAATATACTGAATTTCAAAGCAAAGTAATTAATAGAAATGATTATTCACAGAGCAATTTTTCTTTTACATTGAATTACATTATCTTCTGCCTTAAATTTTTATGGCTATGTTTCCAGTTGCACCATTTTTGTTCATGTTCCACATTAAAGCCTGCTTTTTCATGACATTTATACCCTTCAAATATTTATAAACTGCTACCACGCTCTCAGTGCTCTCAGGCCTTTAAACCTGATTAATATTTTCATGGATACACGGATCTTCTACAATAAAATAGAAGTAATTAAATGACAAGGCACCAATTTAACTCCCTTTTGCTGTTATTGATAGGTTCTAAAATCCTTAATCTCATTCCAACAAGAAAGCTTTTAACTCTCTACCAATTTCTAACCATTAACTCTCATCTCATTCTTTATCCCTTCAAATACCAATGATCATGTACTGAAGGCAATTTGGCAGATTTACAATACACAAATGCTGGGAGAGTGAGACTCCATGCCATAGATGTAAACTATAAATGTGCAGTGATTATTTTCCAGAAATGGACGAAGGGAATGTCCACAGATGTTTGGAGTTTAGTCAAATACAACATTTTGGGAGACTAATGATGGAAATAAACAAATATCAATGTAACTAAGCAATTAAGACATTTTTCTGTCACTTATGATAACACCATGTTTCATTCCCCCAAGTTGTGTGCTTTAAGTGTTTTGTTAGCCTAATGTTGGCTGAAATATTAAGTGCAAATGCTGTTTAGTAAAAAATAATATTAATGTGTTAATTTTTATACCAAATATAACACTTGATATGCATTTTTCAATAAAGTGGAAGTGAAAGCTTTTCCTGTCAGAAAGAAATTCTACCTACAATAAAATTATTTCCTCCCTGTGTTTATCCTTGAAACATAAACATGAAGTACTACCCAGGCCTCAGATTGGAAGAATTATATGGACTAAATTTCATATATAAACCCAAAATGTATTCATCACTTCTTTTCCCCATTTTTTTTTAAAATCAGCTAAATAGTCCTCAAAGCTAACAATTTACACAAGGACTGAAATCACGTTGTTGAGATTTTATGTAGAGATAAAAGTAATCCACTTGTGGTGTGCAGATGGGATAATGGTACAGAAAAATAGGAGCATCTGGAGACCCAGCCTTAAATGAACTAGATTCTGTTATTTTTCTTTGTAAATCACAATTCTGGTAAGTTGACACCACTATTTACAGGTAAAAAACAATTATTAGTTCTAATTGCATTTTCTACATAGTTGCTCAGATTATTTACAAATAAGAATAGTTTTACAGTATTCTTGTCAATCCAAAGTACCATTTATTCATTTTGCCTATTGAAATGGGTAAGTTCTACAGTAAAATGTTGACTGCAAGTGGTAAATTAGTTTCTTTGCCTGTTCCTGATCTTAGAAAAAAAATTTAAGCATTTAAATTTTCACCTTTAAAAATTCTTTATGGGCTGGGGTTTTGTGGCTCAATGATAGAATGCTTACTTAGCTTGTTGAGGCACTGGGTTCAATCCTTGGCACCATATAAAAATAAAGTTGAAAAATTCTTTATTAAATGGGTGATGTTCCCTTTAATCTCTAGTTTGCTAGGAATTTTTATAATAAATGTGTGCTAAATTATATCAAATGATTTCTCTACATCTATTGAGATAATCTTATGGTTTCTGTTTACCATCTTTCTGTTAAAAAAATCTATAAATTTCACTGAATTAACATGAAACCATTAGTTTCTTAAATAAACCAAACTTGGTCATGATGTCTCACCCTATCTATATATTGCTAGAATCTTTGTAGTGTTCATTCCTGTGGTTTTGAAGAATACTGGCCTATGATTTTCTTTCCTTGGATGTCTATCTGGTTATAGTTAAAGGAATGCTGGCTTCCCCTAGTTGCTGTTTTTTTTTTAATGTGTGTAGGATCTATAGTGATTCACCTGTTTATTATTTCAGATATCTATCTCCTTTCACTTTTATCAATCTCTCTAGATATTTTTAACTTTTTTGAACTTTGAAATATATGCTTTTGTCTCTCCGACTTCATGTTAATGAATTTCTAAAAATATTTTTATTTGTAGATGGACACAATACCTTTATTTTGTTTATTTAGTTTTCTTCTGTGGTGCTGGGGATCCAAACCTAGTGCCTCAGGTGTGCTAGGCAAGTTACTGAGCCACAACCCCAGCCCCATGTTAATTTTTATCTTTATGTTCTTCCTTTCACTTATTTTAGGCTCAGTAACTCTTCTATTTTTAACCTATTACAGTGGGGATGGTAGAATTTATTTTGCACTCACTTCTCTTGTGGGAAGCATTTAAAACTATAGATTTTCATCCAAGCACCACTTTAGTTGCATCCCACAAATTTTGATATGTTGTCTTATGTGTCATTGTATTCTAAATATTTTCTAGTTCTTCTAGAGAGTTTTCATTGATCTTTTTAAAATTAAAATGTTACTTGATTTCCAAGTATTTGAAGATATTCAGGTTATATTTTGGCTAATTTTTTTTCCAATATAATTGTGATTGCCTGATTTTCATCCACTTAAGAGTCCAACTCTTGAAAAGCATATATTTGTCAATAGATGCAGAAAAATTCTTTGAGAAATCCCAATTAAAGGGCTAAGGAAAACATTAAAGATCTTTTCCGTCCATGTGCCTGCTGTGACCTTCACCCATCCTTGATGGAACATTTAGGGAATGTAGTCTCCCACAGGTATTGTGGTGCATGCCTATAATCCTGGTGATGCCAGAGGCTGAGGAAGGAGGATCAGGAGTTCAAAGTCAGCCTCAGCACTCAGGATCTTGCTAAATTGCTTAGGGCCTCACTATCTCAAAACATCAAAAGGGCTGGGGGCATGGCTGCTCAATGGTTAAGCACCCCGGTAAGGGGGGGGGGAATGCTGATTTCTGGGTAGGTTTGGCTCACTCACAAGAAGTCATTCACTTATCTCAAGGTCCTCCTGCCTCTGGAGATTTGACTAGACCTTAGGGGAATGAAATGTCCTTGAGGGTATCTCTAGGTCACAGCAGATTGTTAGAAGGAAGAAGTCGCCCTTCTAACTTGTATTTAAAGAACCCCACTGAGAATGAGAGGACACTCTGGAACTTTCCAGGCAGGACTCTGAGAAGATGCCACCGAATTCTCCGACTATAGGACTTCAGGTGTTGGTGCCCACCCCTGCACCCAATCTGGTGATGCATTTTCTTTTCTTTCTCTCTAGTCTATCACTTTTGCTTTCATATTATTACTAAAATAAATGCTATCTTGCATAAACAGAATGTCTTTATTGTCTTTTGGATCCAAGCTGCCAAATTCAGCAGCTGCAAACATATGTAAGGCTTCATCAATCATGAGTGGGTGTTGGTGTAATGTTAAATAAAAACAAAAACTCAATAAAGTAGCAATACAGGGAACCTCTTCAACTTGATAAAAAGAAAACATTTATGAAAAAAAATCTTTGCAAGTAATGTACTTAATGTAAGGATCTAGAAGCCTTTACAGTAAAGGGTAACAAAACAAGAATGTCTTCTTCCATCACTACTTTTCAACATCATAGCGAAAGCCCTAACTAAATAAAAAGAAATGAAATACATACAGAATGTGAGGGGAGAAATAAAACCATCTTTGCAGATGATATTATTGTCCATGAAGAAAATTCAAACAAACTGACAAAGTACACCCTGAAACTAAGAAGTGATCCTAATCTCATAGATTATTATACAAAAGTTAATTGCTTTCCTATATACCAGCACGAATAAGTAGAATTTGAAATTAAAACATAATACCATTCACAATGGCAACAAAGATTGAAATATTTAAATATAAATCTAACAAAATACAAGCTTCCTATGAGAAGAACTACCAAATCCTTATGAACAAAATTGAGGAACTAAATGAAAGATACTGCAAGTTTTGGGATAGGAAGACTAAGTATTATCAAGATGTTCATTATTCCAAACTTGACCTAAGATTTAGTATAAACCCAGAATGTTATTTTATGCACAAACTTACTCTGATGTTTATACGAAGAGGCAAAAGACTTATACGAACAGCCAAAAATCACTCTAAAGAAGAACAAAGCAGAAGGGCTGGCACTAATTTAAGGGCTATCTTAAATTAAAACATACTGTCAAGCTATAGTAACCCAGACAGTGCAGTAGTAGTGAAAGAAAGACAAATAGATCAGCAAGATAGAACGGGGAACCCTAAAGAGACCTACACAGATACAGTCAACTGATATTCAGAAAAGGAGCAAAAGCAACACAATGAAGAAAAAAATTGTGTTGGAACAATTGGATGTTCCCATGTAAAAAAAAATGATCTAGACAAACTTTATAGCTCTCACAAAAATTGACTTAAAATAGACCAAAAACCTATATGTAAAAACACAAAACCGTAAGATCCTTAGAAGATAACATGGGGGGAAATCTAGATGACCATGGGTTTAATGATGACTTGTTAGGTACCATAGCAAAGAAATAATCCATGAGTGAGAGAATTAATAAGCTAGACTTCTTAAAATTTTTAAAAACGTATGTTCCTCAAAAGATGGTATTAAGAGAAAACAAGCTACAGACTGGGAGAAAATAATTGTGAAATATAAATCTCATAATGGATTATATTCAAAATACATGAAGAAATTTTGTTAGTCAACTTCCCATTGCTACAAAAAAAATCTGAGACAAAAATCAATTTTTAAGAAAGGCTTATTTTGGCTCAAGATTTCAGAGATATCTATCCCTAATCAGTTGGTTTCACTGCATTTGACTGTAGCAAAGGGTTACATGGCAGCAGGGAGTATGTGGTGGGACTTGGCTTCTCAATTCCTGGTATTCAGGAAACAAACAGGAAGGGACTGGCATCCCAATATCACCTTAAGAGCATGCTCCCAATGACTTAATTTCATTCCACTAGAACTAGGCCTTATCTCTTAAAAGTCCAACAACTCCCAATAGCACCCCACACTGGTCAACAACCAAGCCTTCAACACATGGGGAATATTCAAAATCCAAACTATAGTAACTCTTAACAGTAAAGAGGCAGTATTATCAAGTTATGGGCAAAAGGCCTTAAGAATACCTCACCAGTGAAAAAATGCAGATGGTAAATAAGCATATTAAAAACTGCTTCCTATTATGTATCACCAGAGAAGTTGAAACAAGGAGACACTATTATGTACCTATTAGAATGACCCAAATCCAGAACACAGACAATACTAAATGTTGAAGATGTGGAACAATGGGAACTTTCATTCACTGCTACTCGGAAGAAAGTTTGGTGAGTTTATATAAAACTGAACATGTTCTTACCCTATAATCCAGTAGGCACATGCTATGGTGCTTACCTAAAAAAGCTGACAACTGATATACACATAGATGTTTATATACACTTTATCCACAAATTTGGCAAAACTAAAAAGCAACCAAAATGTTCTTGATTAGGTGGATGGATAAATAAATTGAAGTATATCCAGACAAGGGGATATTATTCACAAAAAAGAAGTGAAATATCAAGACATGGAGGAATTTTAAATGCACAGTACTAAATAAAAGAAGCTCATTTGAAAAAGTTGCATACCATATGACTCCAATTCTATGACATTCTGGAAAAGGCAAAATTATGAGAAAGGTAAAGATCAGGTTGCCAGAGATTAGGGAGGAAGGAGAGACAAATAGGTAAGGCATAAAAGATTTTTAGCAGTGAAACTACTCTGGCATAATAATGGCAGATATGTATTTGCTAAGACCCATATAATGTACAATCATGAACCTAATGGCTTTAAAGCAAAGTAATATGTCAATGTAAGTTCCTTAACTGTAACAAATATACTTCTGTGTTGGGGATGTTGAGAATGGAGGAGCTATACATATATGCAGAAAGGAGGAATATGGGCATCTCTAAGCTGTTCTCTCAGTGTTACTATAAACCTGGAACTGCTTTAAAAATAAATAAGTAAGTATTAAAAAAATATATGCACTCTGCTGTTTGATGGGATACTTTGATGCTGGTTCTTAATGGCACTCATTTTTTCCTACTTCTTCAGTTCTTTTCATTTCACTATTGTATCAATGAATGAGAAAGGAATATGGAATTTTTTAAAAAAAATTTAAAAATGTAAAAAAATTACCTGATCTTTTTCATTAAAAATTTTAGAGTCAAAATGTTGAAGATTAAAATTTAGCAACCACTTATTCAAAAGAAAACTATTGATTCCAATTTAATATATACAACACAGCAATACAGAATAAAGACTAAATGAATTCAATAAATCAATATTTGGCTGATTCAAAACTTCCTTATACATCATTGACATTTACTTGATCTAAGTCCGATTTCCTAAAAACCAAATTAAAATAGCTCTAGGATAATTCTCCCCAGTTTCAATGTAACTTATTGTTCTACTTTGCACAGTATTTTATCTTCTCCCACAGAAAGCAGAGTTTAGTATTTTTTTAAAAATAATGTGACTAGGTGTGGTGGCACATGCCTGCAAACCCAGTGACTTAAGAGGCTGAGGCAGGAAGATGGCAAATTCAAGGCCAGCCTCAGCAACTTAGCAAGGCCTTAAGCAATTTAGTGAGCCCCCATCTCAAAATAAAAAGTAAAAAGAACTGGGGGATGTGGTTCAGTGGTTAAGTAACCCTGGAAGTGGTTTCTTCCCCCAGTACCAAAAAATAAAAATAATTTTGTAGACTAATTTCTTTCTTCATGAAAGTATCCAACTTGTTATTCTTTTATCTGCATAGTCACTGACTATCTGAGAGCAGCCACTTATTTATACAATGTTTCCAATTAACCTATTTCTTCTGACTTCTATGGGATAACATTGACTTTGAAAAGAAAGCAAAAAATGTTGAAAGGAAAAGATAACAATCTAGAAAGTTCATATTGAGCCTTAAAATACTGTATAGCTCATTTTAGAAAAGCTTGTCTATTTTTTCTTCAGTGAATAATTCATTTTCATATGAGAAAAATTTAATATTGTAGGATATGCACAATAAAACTGGATTTTTCTGGTTCATCAATTCCTAATTTTTTGTGTGTGAAGATATTGATGCACAGTGTAGATCCAGATGTCAGGCACTTTGCCACGCTCATTAATATGGACAGCTGATTCTAATTATTCATTGCCATTAAATTGCTGCTCAAAAATTTACCATTTTAGTTGATGAAACACGATGTTACTTGGGTTAAGCTTTTCCTAAGAAAAGTGTTTAGGAATTCCTAATGCTTTGACCTCCAGTGTATTTAAGAAGAAGAGTGCTATGATACATGCATAGGACTTACAGAATGTCTGTTAAATAGCTTCTTCAAAAGGCACAGCCATCAAAACTCAAATCTAAATGCTGACAATCAGATACTTTTTATGACACCAATGTCAGTTACACAAAGCCCCATTAATCTGACTTACCCTTCAAACAAGCCCATGGATTTTGAAAGTATAAAATTTTCCCCCACATTCTCCACAACCTGTAGGGCATGGTGGGAAAGAGAGCTTCATTTTTTATGGTTTTTTTAATCTAGGATTCTGACTTCACACTGCCCATCTCTCATGTTAACTCAAATTGAAAATGCCTCAAGTTCTACAAAACAAATACAGGTAGAATTTGATGGCACAGATTTTGCTAAATTATTTCTGAGGGCTGGGGTTGTGGCTCCGTGGTAGAGCGTTTGCCTAGCAAACAAGAGGCACTGGGTTCGATCCTCAGCACCACATAAATGTAAAATAAAGATATTGTGTCCACCTAAAACTAAAAAAAATAAAAATAAACATTAAAAAATATTTCTGAAATGGAGAACAGAAGAAAGGTTTATATTCCACCACAGGATCAACTTGAAATTAAGTGATGTGTCGTCCATCTTAAAATTCTTTTGGTTATATCACCATCAGGGATTTCTGGTGGCCTTTCACTTTATCTAACCCCTGCTCTCTTCACTTTGTATCTTCTTTCCCATGCTTCAGTCTGTCTGTTTGGCCATCTCCCTCTCCCTCTCTGAAGTAGTAACGGATTCTTTTCTGGGCACTCTTAAATAGGGCAGTCATCTGCCTTTTGATGAACCTCAGTGCCAGTTAGTGCCAAAGTTCTTGCATCTAACCACCCAAAGAGCTCTTAAAATAACATTTCCGATTTTCTTTCTGAGAATCTTGATGATAGTCATTAAATATTTTATTCCCAGTGTCCTATCTTGGAAGAGGTAATAAAATATTATCCAATATTTTGAAACAACCATATGCATAGAAGGCTAGGCATGAAACATTGGCCTTGGAACCTTTATATAAGTAGGCAATTCTATCTACCATACTGTTATAAAATTTTAACAAAAATTATTAGAATTTCTTATGATAAAGACAGTTATAAATAATCTAACAAAATAATATTAAATCTCTAAAATCAAATATTGTTAAATATGTTTGGGGCATGGCATTTTTATAACATGACTTATTTTTTTTAACCATAGACTTTACTTTCCACTATGAATAACTTGAAACTTCCTTTCTTATCTGGAGAGTATGATACACAAAAATTCCAATCAAATGTAATGTCGTAGTTTATATATCTAAAATGTGTTAATTTCTAAATTATGTTCAGTAACCATGGCTATTGCAAACATGCCATTTTCAAGAATAGAAAACAAAGAGATTCTAAGATATTCACTTTCTCCCCATAACATGCTCCATGTTAAAATTGCCAGGCATAAATAAGACATTTACATAGTAGATCTTTTCATGTTTATTTCTTTTCTGCTTTAACTATAGTAATAATCATTTTCATCACCAAAAATAAAACTTAACTCCATTCTTTTAATAAGCAATTGTTAATTGTAGCCTCTGGTAGGCAAGGAGGATTAGAAGGTTTCATTAGAGAAGGGAAGGTTATAAAGAAGAAATCATTTTTAATATTAGAAGTACAACATTTATATAGGAATCAGGAAAAAAAGATTTCACAAATGCATATTATAGATTTACTATACAACACACTACAAAGCACACCTAACTTGGGAAGACAATGCTAGAGTATCCAGTGTGGGATGGAGTCTTCGATAGGTGAAGTTTTGAGCTAGAAGCTTGAACTTGAAGGTATGTATGTAAAAGGCTATGCTGAACTTGCTTAACTCATGACTTAATTCTATAACACTATTTTTATTTCCACAATTATCTTCTAAACTTTATTCAGTAGGAGTAACTTCCTCTGGTATCAGATGAAAAATTGCAGACCCACCCTCAGATATACATTGTTATCATTACTTTAAGACAAAAAAATTTAGTAATTATAATGTCTAGTCCAAGCTAGCAATACAAAATTTGAATTAGATTCAACATGAAGTCTTTCTCCCTCCACCAGCTGGGACTGTATACTCCAGTTGGCTGGCCCTTCCTAGAGCTAGCGAAAAGGAAAGAAGCCAGGTAAGAGAATGCTTGGACCCTATTATATTTGGGGGGCCAAACATCAGATTTTTAAAATTGACTTTCTCAAAGAGCCCTTGAATGTGGTCTCCAAAGAGTCTGATTAGCTGCTTAAACTGCAGTTTCTTTGCTCAAGAGGGAATATTTTTATCCCAAACTACTGTTTATAAATTCTCCATCTTCCCAAACCTGGGATCCCCCTGTGGGTAAGTTTTCATTCCCCCCCTTCTTTTTCCTCCCCCAGGCACTGTTGTGCTGGAGCAGTTCCCACAGTCTCCAAGACTGAGCTCATTTCTTCCCAGCTCCATGTTCAGGGTTCAATGGTATCTATTGGAAGCTGTCAACCTGACAAGAAATATTCTATGCCACAGAAAATTGGCAAATGTCACAAATTGGGGGATGGGAAAAGGAGAGCGAATTTTTCCAGAATCCATTTTTCAGCATAACCATGGATCTGAGCCCTATACTTAAACATCTCTTGCCCCAGCAAATCACAGAAGTGCAGGTGAATCCAATGTGCTTCCCTTACTAGCTTTACCACCAACTCCGTGGCTAACATGTTTTGCCTTCTAGATACACTTGATGAGGACTAGAAGGCAGAAAGCCTCAATACAGGGTCATACACTGAGATTGTCAAGTGCTCCTGGAAGCTTCCTCATGCTCAGGTTTGAGGAGGAGCCTGTGCCCTGCCCCCACCAGGGTATGGCTCCCAGCCCATCTTTCTCCAAAGGGATCTTCTGCCCCAAATCCACTCTGCCCACTCCAAACTTATGCAGGGTCAAAGAGTTGTGGAATCATTATGTTCAGTACTTAATCATTAAGCTCTGTCTTTGGAAATTCGTGTATTTTTTGACTTGGTTCAAAACTCAGTTTTAACATCCTTTTTCAAGAAGTAAGCTTATTTGGCAAAAAAAGAGGAAGAAAGCCCAAATATACACTGTTTGGAAGGACTATCAGAAATAAAGTTGAAGGGGAGATATCAAGCCCACATTTTGTGGTTATAGTTGTTGTTGGGTTGGGCTTATTTTAATAAGGAAGGCAAGTTCATGAGCTAAAAAACTTATTTAAAAGGAAAAAAAATCTGCATTAACCAAACAATCCTGTGTGAGGCACTATGCTAGACAAGAGAACCTCCTGAGGCATCTTATTACAATGCAAATTCTGATTTAGTAAGTCTAAGTGGAACTGAGACGATTTCTAACCAGGTCATGGGTGGTGCTCATGCTACTGCTCTGGAACTCCTTCAAGTAGCAAGACACTGAGAATACACACAGAGGCTCACCCATATATATGTACACATATACCTGCACACACACATATATATATACTCACAGGCATATGTGTACACACACGAGAGATTCATGAAATAATAGAACAATTTTATGAGATGGTTATCCTTGTCTGTTTTATCATAAGAAAACTGAAGTTGGATGAAGGTAACTTGTCCAACCACACAAATAAGTGGCAGAGGGGATTGCAAACCATCTTTGAATTCTTCCCTTACTCTTTCCATTGGATGAAAAAAAACATTGAAGTTGGTATTGTTTTCAAACTATTAACTTCAACTTCTTAAAAAAATGCATGTCATTTCCTCGTAATGTGACTGAACAATAAAAAAGGGAACTCATTCTATCTCAAATGAGAGCTATCAAGTTCAATATGTATAATGCCATAGAATATCTAGAATATTTTCTAGATGCCTGGTCTAAGTCTAAATTGTACAAATGTCTAGCTAAAGAGTGATATCTTGTCTGCTGTAAAGATACATCTGTAAATCTTTAGGTTATTCCAGCTCTGCAATTCAGCAGAGTTTCTAAAACACATTGACATGCTTCACCTCAGTTACCTTGATTCTATACAGAAGGTGAACCACAGACACAAAAGCTGAGTCCAAGCCAGGGGGTGGGGGTGGGGAATGACTAATGTGTACTTCCCCTAAAAGGGTGGTATGAACCACTTCAGTTTACAAATATTTATTTTAAACGATACAATTTCCATATCCCTGGTAGCTCTCAAAATACCTTGCTTGGCTCACTAGAGTTCATCTGCATAAAATGCAAACTTGGTTAACTAATGATCCCTTCAATATCAATGTCATTGCCACATATTCAATCTCTTAGTCTTTGCCTTTAAGCTTGTTTAAAACTACATGGAGAAAGAAAGACAAAAGGACGTGAGTCACAAGCTAACAAAAAATAACAAAACAGAATTGGCCACAGATAATTTCCTGAAACCAGTATGAGAAGGAATAAGTTATGTGAAAGAAAAACATGAGCAAGTCATTTCATGAAACAGTAAAATTTCCAAATATAATTGAAAAGAGAAAAATCATTCCAAACTAAATATTCATTTCCGAGCCAGAGGCAACAAATAAATTAGGGGTAAGGAAAGCTCAGTATTAACATTGGGGCAAAGAAGGTAGTTTTCTAGATTTATAATGATTGAGACACTTAATCATTTAAAAAAGAAGAAAAAGGCTTTTAGGTGAGATTCCCACTTAAATATGTTATTATGATCTATGTACAAGAGATTTAATAAAGTTACATAACTTTACATAATTTATTATTTACATAACTTTATTCTGGAGTTCATTGAGTTTGCATTTTGAAAGCATATTGTTGGAAAATGGGGTTTAATAACTGGGAATCTTTTCATGTGAAATATTACATCAAGACCCAAAACGAATCAAAAAACATTTGATTATCTCAACAGCTGCTAGCAATCATTTCGATAAAAGAGTTTTATTCTTAGTTTTAAATATTTTTTAAAAAGTAGGATGAAAAAGCATTTTATTTTTGGCAAAAATAACATTTTACATAAAATCAATAGCCATTTTCTTGCAATAAGCTCCAGTAGGTACCCCTGGGGCATTTAAAGTCTGAAAGACACAGGATGTCTATAATTCCCACTGATATTTAGAATTTTTCTGAGTTTCAGCTAATTACACAAAATATAAAGCAGAACTTGAAGTTTTCAAAATTGGAAGTGAGGAATAATATTCAACCCATAAAATCCAAGATAATTAATTGAAAAGTTAGTAGACTTCATAAGAAATGTCAATAAAATATATACAAGATAAAATAGAAAAAGCAATCACTCCTCAGCCTGATAGCAGTAGCCAATTATAAGACAGAAAAGAACACAAAATATATACAAAAAAACCTTTTAAACAAATGTGTAAGAACAATGGATATCTTTCCTGAATATAAACAATTTGAATATACAGTAAAATATTCTATGTTCATGGTTGAATAAATAGAATATTAAAATGTTAGTTGACTTAAAATTTATTTGTAAATATGAAACAATTACATAGAAATTTTTTAAAAAACTTCTTTTGAGGGCTGGGGTTGTGGCTCAATGTTAGAGTGCTTGCCTAGCATGCATGCATGAGGCACTGGGTTTGATCCCCAGCACCAGTAAAAATAAAAGTATTGTGTCCATGTACAACCAAAAAAGTACTTTTAAAAAAAGCTTATTTTGAGACTAGATTAAATATTTCTAAGTTTAATATAAAAGAAAGGATGATGAAAAAAATTAATTTTAAGAAGAGTAACAGAAGAAGGAGTTTACCCCATCCAAATCTTAAAATATGCTTATAAAGCAAATAGTGTGAAAAAACATGTTACTGTCAAATATGTAAGAATTAAATGGAGAAATAAATAATAAGAAGTAAGGCATTCTAAGTGAGGCGGGAATGAGATATTTGTTTGATGAATAGTTCAGAAACAATTCCAGAATGAAAAAAAGCACAAAAAAAAGCTTTTTTTAATTACATTATTTTAAAAAAAATTTTTAAAAACTTAAAAATTTCCAGTCATGGGAGGAAAAATGCTTCAAAAAAGAACAGAGCCCCATGAAGGGTGGCGCATCCCTATAATCCCAGCAGCTCGGAAGGCTGAGACAAGAAGATTCATAAGTCAAATTAAGCCTCAGCATTTTTGAGGCCCTAGGCAACTCAGTGAGAATCTGTCTCTAAAAATACTAAAATGGCTGGGGATGTGGCTCTGTGGTTTACTGTCCCTGAGTTCAATCCCAGTAACCTTAAATTTAACAATCTATTTATTAATTTTTGATCTAAAAATTCTAAATTTTTCCAATTAAAAAAATATACGTAAAAATAGCAAAAAAACAAGCTGCCCAAATATTTGTCAAAAAAAAAAAGAATCAACAAATCAGGAAACATATGGTTAGCACATGTGAAATTTACCTTTAATAACTGAAGAACTTAAAAAGAAATGACTTTTATTATTTTTCAAAATAAAAATTTAAGTATATCCATTACTACATACTTTGTTAATAGTTCTAAACTAACTTCAGAAAACATGAGTGAAAAATCCATCAGATTACAATGCAAGAAGTCTCATACAAAATTCCTCTACACTTAAAATTATTAAGCAAATATTCACTGACAAGCAGGCAAAAAGCAATGGTTCCACTGGAATTCCAGCTGTCCTTTTAAATGATCACATGGAAATGATCCCCCTCGCTACACGGAGAATTTACTAAAGCCAGTTATAACAGCCTTCCAGAAGCAGGACTGAATATCCAATAGTCAACCCCAGACAACTGGAAATATTTTATATAACAACTAGTGGCAGGCCACAGCACTACTCAGAGTTAAGCCTTATCCATTATTTTAAGGTCAAGATCTTTGCTGTATCTTTATGCTCTGTGCAGATGAGCATGCACCGTCTCTAACACGTTTTTGACAAAGTCTGTTTTTCTGAAAAATTTCACCATGTAGTGAAATCATACTAGTTTGTAAGCTGCTAACTTAATAAAAACTAGCTTTATCATTTTATATTAACCAATTCTCATATTGTTTTAGATAAAAAAAAAAACAATGACAACAATCAGAAGCACTTGTGTTAAACACCTGGGGAATATTGCCTTTCTTATCAGGTCTTCAGCTGGGCTGTCCTCTGACTTTTGTGCTGTTGACTAGCACCTGGTTATTGCTTAACCTTAACTAACCTGCATATTCTATATAGAGGGAATTATGGACATTTAATGCCAGATATCTCTTCTATATTTTTAATATCCCTCTGGGATGACTCAAGTCCTTAGCAGTCCTAGCGATATTCACAGTTGGGGTTACTTTCAGGTTAGACTCCTCAACTCTGATTTTGGTAAGTCATAGCAAATGACAAATTCTTTCAGCCACAAGAAAAAAGCCACAGTCTGTAGGGACTGACAATTATTTCTCTTTCTAAAAATGTGTTGCATATTCTACAGAGAAGGCTGATCCTGCTTTTAGGTATTTGATAGTAGATTGTTTCACAATCTCAAATTTATTTCAATAGTCTTACCTCATCCTTCTCAGAGCCAAGCAGGGTTAGAGCACAGACTTTGGCAAGGTACTGTGCATTGTTTTTGATGCCACAGCTATTTGGCAATGAGGTCTGCTCATCCCCACCCCCATCAGTCTCGGGCAGCTGCATCTCCAACAGTGGGGAGAGGAACTTGGACTTCAAAGGTCTCAGTGCGGCTCATAAAAGATCAGGGGGATTGACCCAAGCCAAGATGAAGATTGTACATTTGGCAGTTGTGTTTGGATATGATGACAAGATAATCCATAGAAACTCAGGATTAACTAAGAGGAAGTCTGGATTTAATAGCCCCAAAGCAGGCTAAAAATAAATGTAAAAGAAAACTGAAAATCCCCAAGGGAAAACACTTAGTATGTCCTGCCCATCATAGAAGGACAAGGAAAGGAAGCACAAAGTCCCATTGTGGATTCAAAGAACTGAGCACAGATAAAAATGTTAAATATCCAGAGAATGAAAAAGAAGAAATGAGGGTAGGAAACTAAATATACAAAAGAGGATCAGCAAGATGGTGGAGAACTGGAGGCCCTGGGGGGAAAAAAAAAAAAAACGGTACAGTTCATTTGAGGAAAGACTCGGAAGAATTTAAAACGAAACCAGAATTTCCAGGAAATACAAACCATAAACCCCAGCTGGAAACTGACCATTTTTTCAGCTATTTCAAGGAAGAAGAGGGCAAAATTGAATACGGGTTCGGAGGACAAGTAACCCTCCAAAGTCCACTGTCAGTGCAACTTGGAACCCATTTCACACTTACGAGAGAGGCCTTTTATGATTTCTAGATAGAAAAGTCATCAACTCCAGTGACTAATACCTGGTTGCAGAGAGGAAAATCTATTATCAGAACTTTTGCTTATACCCACTGTGTTCCAAAAACAATATAAAGTGCCTTACAAAAAAAAAATGAAATAGAGGGCCTGGGATTATGGCTTAGTGGTTGAGCTCTTGCCTAGCATGTGTGAGGCACTGGGCTCAAATCTCAGTACCACATAGGAAGGAAAGAAGAAAAGAAAGAGAAACACTGCAACCCGATAATGAAAATTAGAAGGGAAAGAATTAAGGCAAAGAGAAAACAAGGTAGCACTTATGGAAAAAGTCAAGAATGAATAACATGCTGTCTTTTACAATAAAATCTGATCAGAATGGCTCTCAACTCTAAGTATGAGGTTGCTTCTTCTATAGTTAGTACTTTTCATAGACCAGCCCCCAAATACAATCTTCCCAATGGCCTTGATCACAATTATACTTGCACAAATATCCATTGATGGAATATGCAAATAAGCTAGAATGATTTCAGTTAAGTGAAACTATATTCTATGAATCAAAAGTGTATTCGTATGAAAAGCAGTAGCACATAATTGTGCAAATATTTTATCTAATAACAATGTTTGATATCCTAAGTCAATTCATGGTCCTTTGCAAAAAGTCTCATGTCCTAAATTAGGAGCTCTCCTTTTTTCTAAAGATACTTGCATTCTGTGTCTTCTCAAAGACAATGAAAGTTTTAATGGAAATAATTGCTTTTAATAAAATATGGCTATTGAGGCATATGATAATTGCCACCAAAGAAACTTTTCCTTGGGGTCTATGGAAAAGATTCCCAGGAGTTAACAATTATCTATCTCATTTTTTTTTCTCTTTACAGATGGTCTTAAACCTCCTCAGATTTTAGCATGCATACTGTCCCATCCAACCTCCCTTAGGTATAGTATGTATCTCTTAGTCGGTGAGATGTTCCCAAAGCAATCCATGAAGAAAGGGCTGTGCACTTTGCCTCCCCCTGCCTCCTCCTTGCTAGGTGAAATGTACACAATACTGTCAAGGTCCATCTTCTAGGAGTAGCTGGATGAATTTTGGAAAAGAGCTGGAGGGAACCTAGGGATTTGATGATTTGTGGAAATTCTATATTAGAACTGTCTACTGGGTTCATTTGTAGAAGAGAACCAAACCTTGTGCTTTTAAAATTTTTTTGTGTAACATGCTTCCAAGTCTAATTATAAATCATATATTGTCTTTGTCAAGAAAAATTCAATTCTATGTTCACTTGTAGAAAGATCACAAGCTTTTACTTGTTCCCTACAACTTTTCAGCCTGATGTCTTGCCTGTGTCCTTAGTTCTTTGTCCTTTTCCTCCAACCCTAAACCTTTACTCTGATGCAGCCTGAATGCAATTTGGGTCATTGGCTCTCCAGACTGCCTATATACTTGGTGTGCTAGGATTTGATCTCAAACACCTGGGTTGATTTTTCTGCATGTTTACCCCATACATTTTCCTTTCTTGTTTCTAGCTTTGTATTTCTGTATACACTTTTATATACTCTTATATACTTCTCTAAGGAGGTCACTTAAAAAGTTTCTGAAAGTCTGAAAATAGCCATATTATACCATCACACTTGATTAGTGTTGTGACTAAGCCTAGAATTTTTCCTCAGAGCTTTGAAGACATTGCTTCATTGCCTCAAGGATGTGGTACAGCTCGGGGGATGTCTGATGTCAATCTGATTCACATTTATGAGTCATAAATATGACATATCCCTTGCATTCAAACTACAAATCTTTATGTACTTTTCAAAATACTTCCGTTCTTAAATTTCAGATATGTAGTGCCCGTGTTGGAAATTGTTCTATTTTTTCTTTGCCAACTTCCTCTGTTCATTTTCATACTTTTTTCCCATAAATCCCAGGATTGAGCTTCCATGTTTCTTTTCTTTTTTATTCCCTTTATTGTAATTTTGCTCGGTTTCTCTTGTTCTGATTTTCTTAATTTTCTTTTCTATTAGACTTTTGCAATCATTGTCTTCTGGACAAAAAAAAACTCAATATTATTCTCTTTCATTCCTTTACTATCACTTCCTAATTTTTATTTTTGTAGGCAACATCCTCAAGTTTTCCTGAGGAAAACAATTAGCTTCTGAAGTTTCTTCTTTTTCCTGAATGTATAATTTTTTTCCTTCTGAAATGAATGTTCTTATTTGGGTTGCTAGTTCAATTCATATTTTTAAATAATCTTTGGCTACCTTTATGAAGATTAGTGTGGGCCAGGTTGATTTTTTAAAATATTAGTTAGAAGCATCCTCCATTTTATATTTTTTATTCTATAATAAAAGGTGAGGTCTTTTCACAAAAGAAGGATAGAACTTATCTCCTGGCAGGCCTCACCTTGGAACAAGGATAAAGGAAAAGAATTTTAGGCAGGTGGGGAGATGGGGGGACACAGTCTCACAGTGCCAGAGTGAGGAGGACTTTACACTCAAGGATCTGATTCGAAACCTGCCGTTTCTGTGATTTCTTCAGAAAAGAGGGTTTAGGGTTGTTTTATTGTTGCTCTTTTGTCTGTTGGTGCCTGTAAGCTACATGCTAGGCTGCCTGGAAATGATTGAGCTCCACCTATACTTTTAAGTGTTTTTTGATGCAACTATGTACAAATTTTGCTCCTATGTTTTTGGGTTTTTTTTTTTTTCTTGAAAGGAAAAAGATCGCTTATATACCACTTAAAAAACACTCCAGTAAGCTGAAAAAAAATTGTATCATCACGGATACAGTCATTAATTTGTTGCTTATTGATGCCTATTAGCCAAATGAAAGGAACCCATCCTGAGCCAGATGCAAAATAGCATATGATGAAACCTGAAGGAACCATCTGGGTCTATTAAAAGAGCTTTCAGAACATCAGTATGCAGACTGCACATCACATGCTATAGTTAGGAGCATCTTGTGGGCTTTGCTAGTTATAAAATTCCATTGGTTTATCACAAACATACTTGATACTCAAAACCTCTAGAGTAAACTGCAATGACAGGATTGCCTCAACTCGAATGAAATTTCTTCATGCTATTTGAAAATGAGAAGTTATTGCAGAAGTCACTTTAACTCGAGTCCTGTTAAAAGGTTATTGTACTTAAAATTGTAGTTTTAGAGTTTAAGACTTTGGGGGTCTAATTGTATTCTGCACAGAAAGAACACAAAAAAATGCAGATTTAAATTGGTTTTCTGTAAAATTGCTATGCATATACAAAACTCCCACAAATGTTATTTTCTAATATAATTCCACTATTTTAGGAATCTTCCATCCTACTCTACCCCCCATGCTTAAAAATGTTTCATTAGCACATTATAGTGAGAGTAATAGTGGGGTTCATTTTGACATAATCATACACGAATGGAATATAATTTGCTCCATTTCAGTCCCCAATAGTGCCCTCCCAAACTTAATGTGACTAATTTAAATTTATACGCTGCACTATGGAAAATGGCCCTCTTCAAAGTGACTAAAAAAATTATGTCCCTCCTTCCATCCTAGTGTATCATGCGTCTCCAGGACATTTTTTCTTTATCGAGAGTGAAAAAGACATGGAATCTTAAGAATTACCTTTTATTCATGAATTGATCAAATAAGAAACTTTCCCTTCCTGGGAACATTAAGGCAGGAAGTTCAAACTGAATTCATGATGCCCAACAAACAATCTATCTCTTTTTTCAATTGAGATATAATTCATGTACCATAAAACGTACCCTTCTTAAATGTACACTTCAATGGTTTTTAATATATTCACAAAGTTGTGATCATCCCCAATTCAAGACCATTTCCATTACACCCAATCCAATATCAATATCCACTATCAGTCATCTCATAATCTCTCCTCCCCCACCATTACTACTAATTTCCTTTCTGCTCTACTTTCCAGACATTTAATCTAAATGGAGTCATACAATATGTGTTCCTTTTGACTGGCTCTATTTGATTTAGCATAGTGTTTTTAAGATTCATCCATGTTGTGGAAGATATCAGTGCCATATTCGTTTCTAATGCCAAATAATTTTGTGTAAATATTACATCTTCTTTAGCCATTCAATGGTTGATGGATACTTGGGTTGTTTCCACCTTACAGTTATTATGAATTATGTTGCTTTAAAATTTGTGTACAAAAGGGAATTGTACCTAGGGAATTGCTGTACCATATGGCAATTCTGTGTTTAACATTAAGAAACTTCTTTTATAGTAAAATTTAAAAAATACGTTATATCTAATGAATGATCTAATGAATGAAATAACTTTTGGTTTTTATTTGTTTTTAGTTACATTGCCAAGGGTGGGGGAGTGTTCCCAGCATAAATATGTCTCCTCAACACATAATTCTATAAAGAATGCCATTTGTCAATCTGGACACCAGCATCATTACTATGTAAATAGAGTCATTCTCTTTGAGTATCTGTAGGTAGCAATACAAGAAAAAGTTCTTTAGCATAGACCTTTATAAAGACTAAAAAAGATCAGTAGAAAATGTTTAAATTCTTAAGAGTCTGAATACATTCCTTTGAAACATAAGGTTATGTTTCACCATTTGTATATTGCTTAGTCATTAAAAATTTTAAAAATATACGATGGAATTCAGTTTTAAATTCTTTCTTACATGGGACATGTAATAATATTTATTCTAGAATATCTCAAATAGTTTGTTGTGTCTGGATTTTTTTTTAAGTTATTCTGCTAATAGTTCTCAGCATTGTAGGTCTTTCTTGTCCTGAGCCATATTTCATTGACACAAAACTTTTCCAGAGGCCTTATCCTCCATGGCTACTTTTTCACTTAAATACCAAAGTCTCTAGAGAGAATTCTTTTTCTCATCAGCCCTACAAAACTCTTGCCAATTTAAAAAAGGCTGTTCACAACATGGCACAGAGGTCCTGTCCATTCCTCTAGGTTGAGCACTCCTCAGTGGGCCTTGTCTTGGCCACTCGGGTTTGAAAGGTTACTAGCCTCTTAATGAAAATAATGGCATCCAGAATATGATCCCAGTTGAAAACATCCACTGTGTCGTCGAAGCACAGTGCCAAGAGCTTCCTGCTTAATGTGATTCAATTCCCTGCTGGCTGTGAACATTCAGAGGGGAAGTGTCTTGCTGATCATTTTGCACTGTGCTTCCCTTTCCTAGAAGGCAAGGTGAAATATTACCTTTCTTGCATGATCCAAAGGTATTGGTTTTTAAAACCAGTGCAGAGAAAAAAATATTTAATTGCTTTTAGGATTGAATGTTGCCCAAATATGTTCTAAAATGTCTTTCCCATGTCCTTCTCCTTTTCCTACCACCGTATGTGATATTTTTTTCTTTCATGAGGCATCAATATTCTTAGCCTGAGGACAGTGTCTAATGAGTAATTGGCATCAGGTAAAGAAGAAATGTGACTCCTACCTGTGGAAATGTGGTTGCAAGGAGGAAAAGGAGTTCTCCCTCTGCTATATACTAAACATGGAGTAGACTTCCACTGTCTAAGATAAACTGCAATTGGAAAATGGAAGGAAAATCTGCACACTTACTGTGAATTGTGGTGGTGGTGTTGTTTTGCAGTGTTGTTAATATAACAAGATAAATGGACTTTACTCGACATTTTTCAGTCTTTTGTGGATTTTTTTTTTTTTTTTTTTTGCTCCATGATCAAATCAGAGTAAAGGAGTCATTTACTTTAGTGACATCTACAGGCTCTTTCAGGGAAAACATCTTCAATTCTCTAACTGAAACATTCTCATCAATCCAATCAAGAAGCCCTGTATATTGAATAATGGTTAATAGACTCCTTAGTCACTTGAATCTTAAAACATATTAATTTGTCTCAGAAGCAATCTTCATCAAATGTCCAGTCATCTCGACTAAACATCCCATTCCTGCTATATTAGTCCCACATAAACTACTTATTACCGTAATTTGGGTTTGACACCAAGCTAAAACAATGTAAATGCCTTCAATTGGTTCATCTAAATCTCATTCTTCCCACGTTTCGGCTTTTATGAAGTGTGACTGGACAAGAGGTAACTCTGAGGTCTTCCTCTTATACACTCATACACCTGATGCTCTCAGTTTCCTGAGCTATAGGAACTTGTGGTCCTGTTCCAAGATATCTTAAAAGTCAGATCTGAGCTGGGCCTGGTGGTGCACAGGTATAATCCCAGCAGCTAGGGAGGCTGAGGTAGGAGGATCGTGGGTCCAAAGCCAGCCTCAGCAAAAGTGAGGTGCTAAGCAACTCAGTGAGACCCTGTCTCTAAATAAAATAGAAAATAGGACACGGGGGTATGGCTTAGTGGTTGAGTGCCTCTGAGTTCAATCCCTGGTACAAAATAAGAAAAATTATCTGGATTGCCAGAGTCAGAAGACCACTGGGGTGAGTGACCTTGAAAAAACTTCAGGCAAGACAAGCTGTCACTTACCATATCTGAGTCACAAAAGGTACCACTACAGCAGGCCAAGCACAGAAGGGAAGGGTTTTGCCAGAGAGCGCAACGCTAGCAAAGGACTTGTGCAGTGTCAGAGGAAGAGGCAAGTGTTGATCAGAAAACCTCAAAGTGGTGCACTGGTAGAGAAAGGGCCAGACTTAGGAGTCTGCCATGAGACCTCAACAGCCAAGGAAGAGCTAGGAACAGCACCACTAAGTAGATGAGATTCGTTTGTCTTTTGTGCCTCACTCCTCTGTCCCACCCAGCTCTGGAGAGTCAGGCAGCTAAGGATGACAAGTCGGGAAGATATGAAGTAAGAACAAGGGGAGAGCTCAGCACATCTCTTCCCAACCTCCAGGGCCAGGCCCAAGGGCCAGGGAAGAGTGAAGAACTGGAAATCAGAAGTTGGTGAAGATCAGGCTGTGCTTTTAATACCTGAAGTAAGGAACTGACAGCAGCCCAAAAAAACATCAGGTAGGAGGAAGAAGTATCTGACAGAGTCATAAAAATGGCAGGGGAAAAATAAAATTAATTTCTAACTCTATACTGTTGTTCCCAGCCTATTTAGTTGGGTTAGCTGGGAGTTTACCAATTTTTATTTTTAAGTGATTAAGTCAGCTAGTATTTGGAAAAGGTTGAGTGGAAAACTTAAGATATGTTTGTCCATGTTAAAAATTCAGGGAAATATCCCTGAATTTATCCCTGTATTTATATTAGAATATATTTAATTTGCATATTTATAGTTTCCTCCATGTAGAATTTTGCATACATTTAATGAAAATGTGAGAGCAAACCCTAGGGACTTTTTTAAACTTATGCTGTCCCTTCAACCAGACTTTTGATCTTCCAACTCCCTCTCTCTCAATAAAGTGTCCTATGGGTTCGGTTCCTGTGGCCCCTACTTTCTGAGAAGGCTGCTGTATCTTTGCTGAAATCTGTGAGTTCCCTGCCCCTCACCACCCAAGGAAGTTCCCATGGCCAGAATGGGCTGCTGTTGTCTCCAAAGGGCTTTCCTTGGAGACTGTGTTGCAGGCTGACTTACCCTGGTCAGACATGAGGCTTCAGAAACCTCACAAATATTTATCAAAAGGATTTACAGATGCTTAGCTTTTATAGCTGCCTGTTGATGTGACTGCCACATCAACTGCCTAAAACATAAAAGGGTTACTCATCAGACAGGAATAGGAGTGAAGAAACAAAAGGACCACTAAGAAAACCTACGACCCCCTGGGGATCATGGGACAGGGAAGGTAAGGGTTCAAGGAAAGCTTTCTGGAATTTTGTTTTCATCCCGGGCAGGGTGAGGCGTGTTTGCTGCAGGAACATGGGACACAGGTATAGGGGAGGGAGTGCTTTCAGAACTGACTCGCAGGCACAGGGAAGTGGTGATGTTTGTCACACAAAGGTCCACTTCCTCCTTCTTTGCCACAACAGGGCGCCTGGCCACATTGCTGAAGCAGCCTGCAGTTTCTTCCCCTTTGTCTGCACCTTTATCAGCTTCTTCTACTAGGACTCAAACCAACCCGAAGATTTGAGGGCACAGTGGGTGGGGAAGAAAGGGGTTTGTGTGTGTCTTCTTCCCTCACCTCCTTTTCTCTGGGCAGATCTTTGGCCTGCCCTTTGCTACCATGAGATGGGCAACCTGGGGCCAATCCAGTGCCCACAGGAGGTGGATTAGAGCACAGCTATAACCCGTCTGGGCACGGAAGGGTTAACAGCATGCATAAGAACATCTGTCCACTATCCCCAAAGCATTCCCTCCCCTTGTCTTCCCACTCAGGCCCTGCCCATCCCAAGGGCCTTCTTTAAAAGCTCTCCTTGGGAACAATAACCACCATCCCCAAACCAACTAAACTCCCCAGAAGAATCACCCTCACACACTTCAACTAAGCAGCTGATGTGCCCTGGGCAATATGAATTCCTAGAGAAGAGCACTGTGGCATCTTAGGAATACAATCATTAAGGTAAAAAGTAGAATTAATAGGCTGAAAGCAAGCATATCAAATGTCCTCAACTAGGCAAGAGCCTGGAAACAGAGAGAGGAGTCGGGAAAATAAAGAACTAGAAAGTGGAGATGCTACCATGAGAACACAAGTAAAAAAAATAAAAAAAAATCTTGTTATATTAATTAACTATCACAATAGATATACCCAAAGTTCTGGAAGATTAGCAGGAGAATCTTGCCCCAAGATGGCCATATTATATTATATTTCCCAAAGTATTGCTTAATCTTTTTATGGGGGGGGGGTTACTAGGGATTGAACTCAGGGGCACTCAACCACAGAGTCACATCCCCAGCCTTTGTTTTTGTTTTTGTTTTTTTGTTTTTTTGTTTTTTTGTTTTTTTAATTTAGAGACGTGGTCTCAAGAGTTGCTTAGTGCCTCGCCCATTGCTAAGGCTGGCTTTGAACTCTCAATCCTCCTGCCTCAGCCTCCTGAGGCACTGGGATTACAGATGTGTGCCACCATGCCTAGTAGTTAATCCATTTTAAACAACAATCCATTGTTATTTAAACAACAATCCCTTGTCCATTACAATCCAATAAAATCTCCACTTTTCAGAAAACCATTTCTTCTTCCTGTTCCAGTCATAGTGAAACTAACTTCACTTCCAATTCACACTAGTAAAACTAAAAACATACCAAAACCAGCCATCTTCATTCTGACCAAAGACTACTTCAGTTTCACTGAAGATCTTGAGTTAGTGGTGGGTGCCGGGCTATTATGTAAATAAAGTTTCAATCCTGGTGTTACTCCCTAAGATTAGCTTTCAGTGTAATGACATTTTCACTTTGAGGAGTTAAAGTTACCAGTGGTCAGCTCTTCAATCCTTTCCACAACTCCTAGAAAACAGCAGATACATTGCTAAATGGGCAAAAAAAAAAAATTAGATTCCTTTACATCAGGAACCCTATCGTTTAGAAAGATATTTGTGGAGATCAAGGAAACATTTATGCTATGTTAAAGGCTCATTCATTCCTCAAAAAAAATTAACAGCTTTAAGAATTTGAAATATTTATTCCTTGATTAAATATCAAACACATGCTCTTAGATACATTTTTGGCCTACAGAAAAAAAAATTTGGACTGAGACTACATATAGCCTCAATACTAGTTGAAATACATAAGAGACAGGGTCCCTATAACCCCATCACCCACTACTACAGGTATTAAAAATAGCCGATTGAATTACAAAATATTTTTTCGGGGACCATAGGAGTTATGTGCCCACCCCATCCTCCCAAATTTTAGCAATAGATAATAGAATGAATTCCCAGATCAAAAATATCATTCATTTCATTCATACTGCAGAAGTTTATTAAATGCCTATAATGGGCCAAGCTTTTTTTTTTTAACATAAGTAATTTAAAATCTTCATATTTATAAAAATGATTTAGGTCATTTTCAAGGAGGAAAATCACATTAGTTGTTTAAAAATCAGATATAATTTTGAAAGCCAGTTGCAATTCATTGTAATCCTCAATGCACAGATAATACCTTAAATATGGAAAAGTTTTCCTACAGAAGAAACCCTCAAATGTTTTGGAAAAGTACTAAAATATATGTCTTGCATAGGTATTTAATAGGAAGTGTGAATCTGCTTAATTAGTGCTTTCCTTTTGCTTTATTTTACAGAAAAATATAATTGACAAAATATGTATAAAATCTAGCTTTTGCTATGTACTAGTAAGAGGGTAGAAGATGCACTCAGTCTTATGTTTCTGTTATAAAGGCCTTTAAACTATGGTTATACTAATGATGGATGATTTATGCATTTTGGAAAGAAAAGAGAGGTAATAATAATTTAATTAGTTTGTGGGTTGAGTAACATCAAGAGCTAAAACCTTTCCTTACAGAAAGGGACGATTTCATGATGGTACCTTTTATGAAACAGATATAAAAAGAGGCCACTACAGAGTCATTAGCTGTTCGCTGTAAAGGGGAGAGATGACCATATGCCTAATTTGCTCATCAAGTGTGGACTTTAGTTATACATGTTCAAAGCTGGCTATTTAAGGCATTTAAAATTTACATGCTCAGCCTCTCAAATTGCCTTAGTTGGCTTAAAAAAAAAATCTAAAACTAATCCTCAATTTTTTTTCTAGTAACTAAAAACATTTATGAAAAAGTGAACAAATTTAAAAATGGGAAACTTTGAATGGCATTAGTTTTCCTAGGTTATTTACATAACATTAAAACTATGAAAGGAGGAACGACTGAGAAACAAAATCTTTGTTTCTAATAGTAATATTGCTTCCCTCCACAGTTCCCTGGCTTGCTTTTTCAGTTAACTACAATCTAAACTTCCCAAGAAAAAGAAAAAGCAAGCAGGCACTGAAAGAATTTACTTAAAATCAGGCCTCAAAGAATTCATGAGATCAAGGGAAATAATGTCAAAGTAAAAACAAAAAAAAGATATATTCGAGAAAATGGGGCAATCTGAGTGAAAGTGACCAGAAACAGCTAATTTAAATGTACAAAGACTCTAGATATTGAAATCATCTGACACCAAATATCAAGGGTACTTTATGTTTACAGAAATATCATGAGTAAGGAAAAGATGCCAGCCAGTTCTGACAATGAAATTCAAATTGATATTTGTGAAAATGAAACCATATATTTGAATGCAAAAACTCAATGCCTAGGTTAACAAATTATATCCAGAAAAGGGGAACTGGCAGGAAAATTCAAAGAAATTGTCCAGAACATATCATAAGCTAAAAAAATAAATAGTGAGATTAAAGGACATGAGATATGAGAGAGCAAATGAGAAATTCTCTCTCTCTCTCTTTTTAGAATTCCAATAATACAGAAAAGAGTAGAAGTTAGTATGCAAAAATATGATAGTTGAGGAGTTTGAAGAATTGTTAGGGACTTCTAAATTTGGGAATCTCGATGAGTCACAACACATAGGATAAATATGTGTTGTAGAATATTAAACAAGCACAAATCTTTTTTTTTTTTTTTTTTTTTGGTACTGAGTATTGAACCCAGGGGTACTCAACCACTGAGTCACATCCCCAGACCTTTTTTTTTTTTTTTTTTTTTTTTTTTTTTTTTTTTTTTTTTTAGGTTTTATTTAGAGACAGGGTTTTACTGAGTTGCTGAGGCTGGTTTTGCAATTGCAATCCTCCTGCCTCAGCCTCCTGAGCTGCTGGGATTACAGATGGGTGACACTGTGCCCACCAAGCACAAATCTTAAATATAGTCAAAGATAGAATAGTATTTAGTAATGAAAAGAAGTGAACATAACAACAGAGAATAGCTAAAAGCATTATGTGGAGTCAAAATAGCCAGAGTCAGAAGACCTTGTGTTATATATTTAATTTAAATGAAATACCCAAAAGAAATTCATCAGCAGAAAAGGAAGATCAGTGGTCAGACAAGGCTGCAAGCAGAGATTAATTGCAAATGGACCTGAGGTAATTTTTTGAATTAATGAAAATGTACTAAAACTGAATCGCATTGACAGATTTACAACTTTATGAATTTACTAAAATCAGTGAATTGAACCTTTTAAAATAAAAGATAAAGTGAAGCCTGAAAGTAAGAGAATAGAAGATATATCACGCAAATATGAATGAAAAGGGTGGAATAGCTAAATCAATATAAGATAAAATAGATATTAAGACATTAGTAGATCTGGTTACTAGGTAATGATGAAAGGTTTAAGTCACTAGGTAGATACAGATGTCCTTATATTGTACACAGCCAATAATATAGAGTCAAATGTACAAAGAAATTTATAGAACCACAAAATAATAAATCCAGCAACATGATTAGGATATTCTTTAGATACACTATTAACAAAATAGCCAAAGATGATAGGCAATAGAAGACTAACAATATAATTGTTTTAATTTAATGGACATATAAAATCTATTATACCCAGTAAATTTTAATGCATAGAATATAAGTTGTTATAAAACACTTTAAATAAAACACTTTAAAGAATTGATATTATGCAGACTACATTAGCTGACTTCAATATGATACCGCAGAGATCATTAGAAAATCATCATACATTTGGAAATTAAAAATACACTTCAAAATTAGAAACAAAACTCATAATGAAAAGTGATTGCATTTAAAACAAAGACAACAACAATAGTATGTATAAAAACTTGATGTTACAATAATACTTAGAGATTTGTAGCTGTCAAGTTCTATATAGAACTCTGAAAATTAAACCAACTTAACATAATAAAGTAGTAAAAGAAAAGTAATGAAGAAAGTAGTAAAGAAATCAAAGAGTGTAAGAATAGAAATAAATTCAAAACAAAGATACAGTAGAGATAAATGTCTAAGCATTGTTGTTTTTTTTAAACACTAATAGAAAACCATTGGTAAGACCCATGGAGAAAACAAAGGGAAATTCATAAGCACTAGAAACTTAGAAAGACATAATGATAAAGATTAAAAACAGACAGAGCAATCTAATACTAAATTTGAAAACAGCTTAAATAGATAAATTCTTAGAAAAATGACTTAAAATCAAAGAAATACACACTATACTAAAGCAAGCTGGGTGCAGTGGCACATGCCTGTAATACAAGCATCTGGGGATATTGAGGCAGGAGGATGGAAGTTCAAAGCCAGCCTCCGCAACAGCAAGGTGCTAAGCAACTCAGTGAGACCCTGTCTCTAAAATACAAAATAGAGCTGGGGATGTGGCTCAGTGGTTGGTGCCTCAGAGTTCAATCCCAAGTATATATTTTGGTATATGTTTAATACACACACACACACTGAAGCATTAAAATTTAAATATTAACCAGTAGTTTGCAATCACACAAAAAAACATGAAGACTAAATGACATGACAGGGAAGATCTACCAATCATATTAGGGTTCCTGTGATGTTAATCCTACAAACATTAATCCAGAAAAATAAAAAAAGAACCCTATGCTATTCATTTTCTGAATCTAATGGTAAAAACTTGATCCAAAAAGTAGAGGTCTCTAGGAGAAAGGGATATTAGAGCCAACATAACTCTTGAACATAACTATACCAAAATTTAATATCAGCACATCAAACCCTGCAACGAATATAAAAGGCTAGACATCATGACCAATTTGGGTGTACCCTAGGAATGAAAGGCTGATGCTATATAAGAAAATCCAAACTTTAATAACAGTTTATAAGAGATAAATCATGCCAACAGATGTAGGGAAAAAAACATTAGATGAAATTTAGTAGTATCTACTCCTAATTTCCTAAATGTAATCATGAACAGAGGACCTTGAAAGGTGTCTACAGGAGTGTAGGGAAGATATGGTGCTTGGCAAAATGTGAAAATGTTCTTTTTCTATCAGCAAGGACAAGACAAGCATGTCTTCCCACAGAGTTAGCACAGTGCTCACCGCTGTGCCAAGCGGGATTCTAAGTGCTTCACATGTAGGCAATTTATAGAGAATATGGTAGAACTCAAGACCCCCACCCTAATATGCTTTCTCAGAGATGCAGTGAACAGCTGACCACTTTTCTGGTGACATGAGGCTACAACTAACATCTCCAGAGGGGCTGTTTAAGGAAATACCACCACCTCCCAGGAATCTCAGCAGTGCAAAGTGAACGTTGGTTATTGGGCCAACAATGACAGCTTGCACCCTTTGGAATTAGACTTCGTTTCCTGGAAACAGTAATAACAGTCCACCACAGAGGGAAAATTGGTATGTCAGTACTTTCTGGTCTTTTAAAGAAAAACAGCTTAAAGCAGTATCTTTCAAGGATCTTGGAGAAAGTCATATGTACGTACACCTGGTTAAATTTGAGATAGCCAAAGGACTGGTTATTTTGTTGTTTTTTTTCCAATTTCTGCCACATTCCTTTCTCTGGTTAGCCCCAGAAATGTAAGGAGCCCCAATATTTAAAAAAGGGGGGGGGGAAGATAGACTCAATGAGCTAAGAAAAAGCAAAGCACCTCATTTTTACTTGACCTTTTTATAAAGGCTGATATTACAGATGATAGGAGATGTATATCGCATTTCAGTGGCTTAATAAACATGTGTTGAGTACCTGTTTCACCAGGCATCATGGTGGGTGCTGGTTCTAGAGACGAAAAAGGCATAAGACATTCCCTTGTGAGGGATTTTGAGCTTAATAGAAATTGGAAGCCTGAATGTATCCTTCTGGGCAACTGTAAAAGGTGTTTTACAGACAAGTGAGCACAGAGCAAGAGATACTTTTTAAAATTAGTGAAGACTACACATAAAAAGTTCAATAAAAAAGTTAATTTATTGTCAATATTATAGATCTATGATGGTTCCTGATGAAGAAAAACAAAGAAAAGGGATTAGATTAGCAATACAAATTAAAAATTTATATAAAAACAAAAAAATGACTAATTTGAAGGAGAAAACATCTATATTCATTTTTGGAGAAAAAAATGCATAATGTGCTGCCATAGGAGAATGCTTTTTCTGAAAAGTCAGATGTTTTGTTGTCATTAGTTTCCAAGTTCAGCTGCACAGATTAGATTGGTGACCTGAGTCTCAGGTTCATAACTTAGGCTCATGAGAGGTGTCTCGTGACTCAAAAGATAACCAGTGTCCAAAGACAAAACAAAGGGATGCCAATATGGACTTACTGCTAGTCCTAACAGAGAATTTTGCCAAGTTGGAGAACTTGACTATCCTAAGTCTAAACTAATGATAGCTAAACTGTACAGAGCACTTATTATATGTTGGGCTATATGCTATATACTTAATTCATATTGTTTCTTTTCAATCTGATGATGTAGATTGTAGCCTGACAAATGCTTGTAGGTAAATTCTGGTCAAAGCCATTTTGCTTTCTGCACAGGGGCCATGGAAAAGTCTAGACACTCCACCTCCCTCAGTCAGAAGGCAGATTTGGAATTAACAAGTATCACAAACCTCTTCCAAACACCCTGTGAATAGTTGGACTGACACCAGGACCACATGAATGCTATCTAACTTTTTCTGTTCCTTTCTGATGGATCTTGTATAAATCTAGGAAAACCTAAAATCTCCTTTCAAGTTAATTATGAGACATTTAAGAATGTTGTTCTTTTTATATATACATGACAGTAAAGAATAACTTCCCATTCTTGTGGCTGTACACAATGTGGAGTTACACTGGTCGTGTATTCATATATAAACACAGGAAAGTTATCTGATTAATTCTGTCTTCCTATTCCCAGCCTCCCTCCCTCCCTTTCATTCCCCTTTGTCTAATCCAATAAACTTCTATTCTTCTCTAGTCCCCTCCCCACTTATTGTGTGTTAGTATCCACATATCAGAAAGAACATTCAACCTTTGGTGTTTTGGGACTGGATTATTTCACTTAGCATGATAGTCTCCAATCTACCCACTTAACTGGCAAATGCCATAATTTCATTCTTCTTTATGGTTGAGTAATATTACATTCTGTATATATACCACATTTTCTTTGTCCATTCATCTGCTGAGAGGCACCTAGGTTGATTCCATAGCTTAACCATTGTGAATTGAGTTACTATAAACCTTGATGTGGCTGTATCACTATAGTATGCTGATGTTAAGTCTAAGGAGGAGGACATTAGCAACAAAGTAAGGAATGAAGATATGGATATCATTTAATCAATGCTATCAAACTGTTCTAGAAATGTGATTTAAGTCTCAAAAAATGCATTTCCTTTGACCCAGTAATGTCCATGTCTAACAGGTTTTTATCTTTGTAGTTCCTCCTCAGCAGAAAGTTTGCACAAAAATGTGTGACCAAGAATATTCAACAGATTGTTTATAACAACATGAAGTTTGGAAGCACTCCAAATTTCCATTAAGAAAGCAATGAAGAATCCCATCTTGGGATAGAATAATAGGTAGCTATATAAAAAATGCTACAAAAGAGTCTCAGCTCTAGCATTATTGACATTTTGGACAACACAATTCTTTGTTATGGGTGGCTACCCTGTACACTGGGGAATGCTTGAGAACATTCCTAGCTCCTATCTAGTATATATGCCAGTAACAAAAAAACATTCAGATGTGACTAAATGTCCCCTGGGCAGAAAATTGTTCCTGGTTGAGAATCACTGTTATAGAATATTTATCATTAAGGGAAAATGTCCACAATGAGCTAAAAGTGGAAAAGAGGAAGCTACAAACCATTATAACCAACTTGCTGCCTTTCTCACCCCCACTCCAATATTAAAAAAAAAAAAGGACTGGATATATGTTTCAAAACATTAATAAAAGTTATTTCTGAGTAGTTAGATAATAGGTTTCTGTATTCTTTGATATTATGCAAGTTTTCTGAGTTGAATTTAAATTCCTTTAAGCATAAGGAACAAAACAAGTAGTCTGTGTAGGCAGCACTAACCTGCCTTCAGTATCAATAAAACAGTAAGTCTGCTTCCAAAGCACTATCAACGACTAAGGATCACAATGGAACTGAGACTTTTTTTTTTTCTTTCTATAGGAGCTTTGCCTTTCCCCATATGCTGACTCCTCAGCTGCAGGCATTAAAGCTGAATTGCAGACAAACGGAATGGATTAGCTAGATCCTTCTCACCAAGTCAAGCCATTGGCCTGGCACTCAGTATCGTTTGAAAACTTTGGATTCCAATTGGAATCAGCTCCTTCTCAACTTGAAATAAACAAACAGAAAATCAACCTTCCTGAGGTACTGTGCTTAACAAATTTACTCAACAGGGGTGTTTGTGTGTGAGGCATGTGGGAAGAAAATAAGCAGTGGTTCCTTACCAAGCATTTGGGTTTGAAGATCACAGGTCCATTCCATTTTCCCACATTTTCCATGCCTCAGTTTTCTCTTGTGCACACAGACACACACACATTTCAAAAGAAATCCTTAGTTGGCAATGGCCATGTGAAGAAGTAGGCCTGAATGAAGGAGATCCCACTTGGAGAAGCTCCCTGAGCCTCACAGGCAGTCCCAATAAGATCATGCTATGGATCTCAGTGGAACTTCAGTGTGAAGTTTCTGGATTACTGAGGGGGAGGAGGATGTGCTACCAAGAAAGAGAAGCACAAAGGACAACAGAATTGAACTCTGTCCACTTTCCAGTCTACCCATCCTGGCCCCAACACCAACTTAGATCTAGTCCAGCTGTAAATAAATTCTTCAAAACTGATTCACTAGAGTAAGCCATTGTATCCAGAGATTCTATCTAAATGGAAATATGCAAAAATATTATCCACATGTAAAATATTTACTCCCAAATATCCAAGTTTCTAGGGAAGCCAGCTGTAAGAAGCTGTGGGTACACTTCTAAGTAACCTTCAAAACAGGATTCTTAAACATAATTAAACATTTTCCAGTGTTGCTCTTATTTCCTTTTATAAGGCAAAACTTCTGAATTTACTATCACAAAAAAATACTTATAAACTGTATAAATATAAAATTCTTTTTACCCAAGAGGATAAAATGTATATTAGATCTGTGTCACTCTTTATAAGACAGCCTAGAAGTCTGTCATAATTGTCATAATTATGTTGCTATTGAACTTGAGAAGCGTAGAGATGATTAGATAATATTTCTAGAGTGGATTTGAGAATCACAGCCTTCATAAGGCTAGTCCCTCACAAAGCAAAATGAAGCTCACCAGAGGTACTTCTGGACAATTCTGACTCAGGAAGAAGGGCACTGTTTCCCCGAGAATACCGACTCAGGGTGGAATGTTCTCTCTAGGAAGATGTCATTGGTTGTGTGGAATTTTAGATTTTGGAGGGACAGGGGGATAGGTGCAAAGAAGGATGAGGGAGGAAAGAATCAGGCTGAGAAGAATCTGTAACAATAATGTATTTTTTCACAATTCTGTTAGAAGGCCAAGTGATTCTCAGGGGAGCCAACTCATTAGCCTGTCCCTTCTTGAAAAATTCAGAGTAGAGATGAACACAAAGAATGTTCTCCCCATATGCCAAGACAGACAAAATTTTCTTCCTGCCAAGTTTGAAGAGTAGGATTAAACTCATTGAGCCTTTCTAGATCTCACTTCTATCTCATTCTGATTTTTCTATCTGGCCTGGATAATGTGACTTTTGTTTTTCCTTTGTAAGTTTGGAATTCTACAAGAATTGAATTTAACCTTCTTGACAGCTGCATGTAAACTGATTAAAGAGTATACAGGAAATCCTAGCTTTGCCCACTCTAAGGAGAGCAGAGTGACCTTTTAAGAGAGCGATAGAGAAGCCAAACCCACAGAACAGATTGTACCTTGCAGAATTCTATGTTCCTTCATTGGTTCTGAGCCTTGGAATCCCTTGAGAAGGCTAAGGTAACAATCTACTGGGTGTTGAGTGACTTGGACCATATGCACAAGAAAAAACAACAACAACAACAAAAAAAAAACTATGCACATACACACAGATATTCACACTCTAAAAAAGTAACCAACTAAATAAATACCTAAGCCATGAAAATCACAAGTGGTTGATCACATGCTGAAATCCAGTCATGGTTACAAGTTTAAAGCCTCTAAATAGGTCACTACTGTCCTCCCCTTCTCATGTTCTATTAGCTCAGGGGTGTCTGTCATATAGGGGGAAAAAAAACTAATGTCTTGCCAAATCATTTTTAAAAATAAAAAAAGGTTCATTAGCAAATAAAATGAAAAAATGTTAAGTTTATTAATTACTAAGCAGTGTAAGAATCTCACAAAAATTCCATTTTTCACTGGATGGGTGCTTTCCCTATGGCCTCACAAATAATGGAAAAGCAACCAATATCCTATAAACCAGATATCCCAAGTCATCTATGCCACTAAGTATTGACCACTACAGGGTCTCTACTACAAAAACATGCCCCCATATTACTCCATGGATAACCTGTTCCCTTCTCACTTCCCTATAGAATGTCACAGAGAAAAGAAGGCAGCTGCTTAAAAAAAAAAAATCAAGATGTAACAATTTTATATTGATGTCTATGATTTTTTTTCGGAATAAAAAATAGCAATGCTGCTATTTAGAAAACTTAGTTTGGTTTTTGAAAAATTCCCCAAACCTAGCAGCAAACAACCTTTCCTGGTTCTTACCATCAGACCATACTACCCACTAAGGTGAAGAAGCTGGAACCAGCATTTCCCATCAGTGCTGCCTCCAGGGAAATCTACCTAAAGATTGAGACACTAGTCATGTGTCTTTCAGTAACAAGAAGTCAATCATTAGAAAGTATGAAGTGGGGCACCATGGCACACACCTGTAATCCCAGCAGCTTAGAAGGCTGAAGGAGAAAAATCGTGAGTTCAAAGCCAGCCTCAGCAACAGTACTTTGCAACTCAGTGAGACCCTGTCTCTAAATAAAATACAGAACAAGGCTGGGGATGTAGCTCAGTGGTCCAGTGCCTCCGAGTTTAATCCCCAGTACCAAGAAAAAAAAATATGAAAAAAATAAAGTATGAAAAAGTGAACTATCTAGTTAACTGACTTTCTGAGTTGAATAGGTTATAATTACATTGCCCTATTTCTCTATAAATGAATATAATAAGTTATGTGAGAATTAAATGAGGTATATATAATTCCCTGGTACAGATCTGAAACCTATGCATATTTACTTTAGTCTTCCTTTGTTTTTGGTAACCAGGATTGAACTCCGGGGCACTCAACCACTGAGCCACATCCCCAGCCCTATTTTGTATTTTTATTTAGAGACAGGGTCTCACTGAGTTGCAAAGCAACTTTTGCTAAGGCTGACTTTGAACTCGCCATCCTTTGTATTTAACTCTTATTTTTTTCTTCTTTCCCTATTTAGGGTTAAAGTCAGCTCCATTTACACAGACTGACTCTTATCTGCATGAGTTTGGGGCTGTCTTCTATCTTGTCCTTCATGTGGTTTATTTTTTGTTATGGAATCTTTTTAATGTCAGACGTTGCTAGGCAATCTTTTTCTGGCTCGATTAATTTAGTTCTAGTACAAACAAAACTATATTCAAATGGTTTGGCTTTCACTAGTGTTGCTTTTCTTCCAAAATAAATATCATCTACTTTTGTGTCAAAAGACTTATGATGTGGTTCCAGACTTTCACAGAGCTGCAGATAATCATAAACTTACCAGTTTAAGAGCTTTGCCACTCATCATTGGTATAAATAGGTGGAGAATTAATAACAATAAGTGGTAAAGTACTGTATTTAAAAATCTCCAAATTAATTGGCAGGGAAAATGTATGCATTTCAAATTAAAAACAGAAAAAAGAAGTGTGAATTCTTTTTGGAATTCTCTGTATCTTAATAGCATGTGGAAAATATGATCCTTACTCTTTAGGAAGCATTGCTATACCATATGTGGTCAGAACACAGCAACAGGTTACTGAAATTAAGTATTTTGATAAATCCATCTCTGGATGCTTGGCCAATATGTATCATTCTGGACTAAAAGTTAGCAAAGAAATGTATGAATTTCTTTAAATTAGAGTTTGCCAATGGGATAATAAAACTAAGAAATGCTAAGAGTATTGACTTTAGAAGCTCTTTTAATTTTGAGACGTTTTCCGATTTCCAGATTCCACGTATCTGATTGTATTTATACAATGTGGAATGTTGCCAGAATCACTGCTTTTGGTTAAAAGAGAACATTGTTCTGAATCCCATTACTTTGAATAATTTTCTTTATCCAAGGCTAATTTCTAGAGTAGGTTTCTGTCAGATTCCACCCTGTTTTATAGCCACATTAAAATGTCAGAGCACTTCAAGAATTATCTAATGCTGCCAGGGTTACACTTTCAGAAATACCCCCCATGCTGGAGAGAAAGCCCCCAGCACTGAGAACTACACTGCTTTTGTTACTAGCAGAAGTATACCAGAGGGGGACTCAGTGAAAATGGCTAGGGTCCAAGTCCACAGTGAATCTTTTCTTCAGTTGAAATTGTGAATTGTAATCAACGATTTAGAAGGAATGAGATTGGTGAATCTCACAGAAGAGTTTTTGAAATACTTTTATTACACAACAAGCTTTTGAGTGAAGAAATAGGCCTTTAAATGGAATGGCCTCCCTCAGAAATTTTACTCATTTCCAGTAAGTAGTCCTCAAAAGTGAACAAAGCTCCTAACTGAACAATCACAGTGTTTCAACATACCCAAGGCAAACTGGGGAGGGAGAGTGGATTATGATGAAAGCCTGTACCATTATGACCTTTCCCATGACCATAATTGATGCATGTGCCCCTGAACACTTTGCAGGGCTGTTGATATATTTAGAAATGAGCCTGACTCATTATACCCATAATTCAGCAGTGAAGAGGGGGGAACCATGGGGGCTAACTCTCCACCCAAAGACATGGATCTTTCAAGTAGAATCACCTTTTATAGGATCTACAGTTGCCTCATTTTGAGAATTTTATAGACTGAGTTCAGAGCTTCATAAGCCAAGATCTATTTTTCAGACTAAATATCAAAATGGTCAAGATAAAAATGTTTCAACATTTATTCTAATATTAACAAAAGTGAAATGATTATATATATTATGCTATTCATATAATATATATACACATATATATTATGCTATTCATATAATATATATACACATATATATTATGCTATTCATATAATATATATACACATATATATTATGCTATTCATATAATATATATACACATATATATTATGCTATTCATATAATATATATACACATATATATTATGCTATTCATATAATATATATACACATATATATTATGCTATTCATATAATATATATACACATATATATTATGCTATTCATATAATATATATACACATATATATTATGCTATTCATATAATATATATACACATATATATTATGCTATTCATATAATATATACACATATATATTATGCTATTCATTTAATATATATACACATATATATTATGCTATTCATTTAATATATATACACATATATATTATGCTATTCATTTATACACACATATATATTATACTATTCATTAATATATATACACATATATATTATACTATTCATTAATATATACACATATATATTATACTATTCATTAATATATATACACATATATATTATACTATTCATTAATATATATATATACATATATATTATACTATTCATTAATATATATATATACATATATATTATACTATTCATTAATATATATATATACATATATATTATACTATTCATTAATATATATATATACATATATATTATACTATTCATTAATATATATATATATACATATATATTATACTATTCATTAATATATATATATACACATATATATTATACTATTCATTAATATATATATATACATATATATTATACTATTCATATAATATATATCTCAAAAGCTTATAGTGACCTCTAGAGACTTCCCCATATATACAAATGTAGGGTAGAAGCAACTTCCCCCCCTCCATCAATCAAAAGAAAAAAAAAAAGCTGAATATTCTATGAGTCTCAATTTTCACTGAACCTAGAGAACTGAGGAAAAAAGTTATTTAACTAGCTGAATGTCAGGTGTCTTCAAAAAATGACTTACTAATGAGCAATGCTTTATAATGAGGACAGAAGGAATCCAGAACCAGACAAGTTGGTAAGACAAATTCAGTTAAAAAAATTTTTTTTTTTAAAGAGAGAATCTTTTTTTGATAGATGGACACAACACAATGCCTTTATTTTTATGTGGTGCTGAGAATCGAATCCAGGCCCCACCCATGCTAAGTGAGCGCTCTACTGCTGAGACCAATCCCAGCCCCAGTTAAAATTTTTAATAAATCTGAAGGCCAAGAGTAGACCTCTGTGGGAATGTACAAGCCCTGGTGCTATGGCTTGGATAAGGATCCCCAAAGACCCGTGTGTTCTAGGTTTGGTCCCCAGCCCTTGGCATTATTAGGAGGTGGTAGAACCTTTAAGAGGTGGGGTCTAGTGGGAGACTAAGTCATTGGTGGTGTGCCCTCAAAGGGGACAGGACACTGGCTGCTGCTTCTCTCTTCACACCCAGCCACAGGTGATCAGGCTTCCTCTGCGTTCCTGCCATGATGTGTTGCCTTGCCAGAGGCACAAAAGCAGCAAAGCCCACTGACCATGGACTGAAACCTCCAAAAACAATGAGCCAAAATAAATCTTTCCTCTCCACTGTTTTGTTACAGTAATGCAAAGCTGACTAACACCTGGGAACTCTGACAGTCATATCAGTCATTCTTCATGATTCTCCATTGATGAAACGGAAGTCCTCTCCTTCCTAGGAGAGCAAGAACTAAACAAACAACAGTCTATTGCTATGGTAGTGGCAAGAATGGAGACACTGAAGAATAGATGCAAAGAGTCTGAGGATAAGGGCAGGAGAGTAATGATAAGAAAAACCCACACTCCAACCTAAACACCTGGCAATGCCTGAGGAATTCAACGCCAAAGACGCAGTAAATGAATTCATAGCAACAACAAAAATGTTAAAACCAGCCCAACTGAGTAGAATGACCTAATTCTCTATAATAGCAACCTAGAAGAAGACAGCTATACTCATTCCCAGGCTTAAATAATAGTTTCTTATGCTGTATTTTTCTACACATGTATTCACCATTCAGTGAAAGAATTATAGGACACACAAAAAGCAAGGACAAAGACCCTCTTCAAGGGGGAATAAAATAATGAGCAAAACCCAAGAGGATCCACAAGTTGAGCCATAACAATGAATTAAAAATTGTTTAAAAAAATGTTAGAGGCTATAGCCCAAAAAGGGATGGACATGCAGAAACAGAGGCTGAAGTTCAATAGAGACATCAAAACTATGAGAAAAGATCAGATGAAAATACTAGAAACAAAGATAGAGAAACAGAAGTAAAAATGCCCTCAACTGCAGAATTCACATTCCTTTCAAGTGCACAAGTAACATTCAACAAGTAAAGCCACATTCTGGGACAAGAAACCAATTTCAACCAAAATGAAATTTTAAAGCAATGCAAATCATATAAAATATGCTCTGTAATACTAAGAGCATTAATCTAGAAATCAGTAATGAAAAGATCAGAAATTAAGCAGCCAATAGCTCATAGATTGAAAAGAGCCAAAAGAGAAATTAGAAATATTTTTATTTAAATTGAAGTAAAAATATGACAAAGATTTGTGAAAAGCCATGAGTAAAGAGAAGTTTATAGTATTAAATATCTCCGTCAGAGAAAGGGCTCAAATCAAGGATATTAACTTCGATTTTAAGAAATTTTTTTAAAAAGAGGAGTAAATGAAACCCAAAGCCAAGGGAGGAAATAATGAATGGAAGAAAATTAATCAAATTATGAAGGGGAAAGTGATAGAGAGAACCAACAAATCAAAATCTGGATTATTTTATAGGAACAGTAAAAGTGATAAACCTTCATGCAGACAGAAAAAGAAAGATGGGGGTGGGGGGCAAAAGAGAAAGAGGAAGGAAATGTAATTATAAATATCAATAAATCAGCAACTCAGATGGAATAGTGTTTTCTTGAAAAACACTACCTACAAGAGCTCATTCATGAGGAAACACATAGCCAAAGAAACTATAAACCTCTTAAAGAAATTAAATTTGTAGTTAAACTTTCCAACAAGAAAACTACCAGGACCAGATGGATATGCTGGCAGATTCTATCAGAAACCTAAGGAAGAGATAATATGAATTATATATACAATCTTCCAAAAACTAGGAGGGGGAGGGAATGTTTTCCAGCTCATTTTTTTTTTTTTTCGGAAGCCAGTATTACCATGACACCAAAACCAGATGAAGAAAGTACAATGAACAAAGAACTACAGACCAATATTCCTTACCAACAGAAGACAAAAGTCCTCAACAAAGTTTTGGCAAATTACATCCAGTGACAAAAATACAAAGGATAACACATCATGACCAAGGAGAATTTCAACAGGAAATACGGAGTTGTTTCATCTACTGTTTACTTGTAATTAATTACATATAAAGACTTAAGAAAAACAATATGATTATCTCAACAAATGCAAATAAATAATTTGATAGAATTCAACATCCGTTAGTACTAAAAATTCACAGCCACATAGGAATGAAAGAAGAATCCTTCAGTGGAACAGAGTGCATCTATGTGAAGAGTACAACTAACATGGCATTTAAGATAGAAGCATTATATTTACCCCTAAAATCATGAAAAACATCAAGGCTGTCTGCCCTCAACACTTATATTTAACACTATACTGGGAACTGTGGCTAGTGTAATAAGGAATGAAAAAGAAAAGCATAAAAATGTAAAAGGAGAAAAACTATTTGCAGAGAATATAGCAAATCACAGACATATCAAAAACCCTGTTAGAATTAAGTGAGCTTAGCAATGCTAATATTTTTAAAGGTCAATTTTATTTTGATTAATAACCAATTTAAGTGATTTTTGTCTTTCTATGTTTTTGTTGGTGCATTATACTTGTACATAACGACAGGACTCATTGTTACATATTCATACACACACATATACCACACAATGTAACATAATTTGGCCAACATTCCCTTTTCCTTTCCCTCCTCCCTCCATCTCTATTGATCTCTCTTAATTTTCATGAGATTCACCCACATGTACTTTTTCCTCCTTTCTCTCTCTAGTTTCCACATATGAGAGAAATACAATCATTGAGTTTGGCTCATTTCACTTAGCATAATGGTCTCCAAGTATACCCATTTTCCTGCAAATGACAATTTCATTCTTTATGACTGAATAAAACTTCACTGTGTAAGATACCATCTTTCTTTATCCATTAATTAACTGATGGATACCAAGGCTGTTCTTTAGTTTGGCTATTGTGAATTGTGCTGCTATAAACATGTGTATGCATGTTATTGCTGAAGTATGATGACTTTAATTTTTTAGGATAAAAACCAAGGAGTGGTAAAGCTAGGTCATAAGTTGGACCCCTCCATAAAATCCAACAATCATACTCCTTGAAACTTAGCCAAGAAAAACATGAAAACCTTGTCTTCACAAATACTGAAAGTTTATGAATAAGCTACTATAAACAAAGAACTGGGTACCAACCCAACATCCTTCAGCTGATAAATTCACAAATAAGTGGTTATATCCATACAATGTAATAATATGGATAATTAAGCAAGAGCTAGGAACAAATTATTGATACATATAAGTAAGAGTTAACTTCTATATAATAGAAAGTGACAGGATCTAGACTGAAAAGGCCTCATACTATGATCCATTTACTGGACATTCTAGAAGACAAGGAACAACAGACAAATCGGTGGGTTCTAAGTGAGGTGCTGAGTGTCGTAATAAGGTATGGACCACAAGCACAACTGAATTGTGGGAGCCTGTGCAAGTGAAAGTGCTCTATCTCTTGATTTCCTGGTGTACATATTTGTCAAAAAAATGATATAAAGTGTGAACATCATATACATACACGTATCCATGCGTTTTGTGTGTATACATATGGTATAGCTCCATAAAACTGGCCCCAAAACACATTAGTATGAACTAAAAGCCTCTGAAATTATTTCAATTCTGGTGTATCAATATTAATACACATGGCCCAAGAGAGAACCTACACCAAGAAAACCAGTCTTGGGCTGGGGATGTGGCTCAAGCGGTAGCGTGTTCGCCTGGCATGCATGGGGCACTGGGTTCAATCCTCAGCACCACATACAAATAATAATAATAAAAAAAAGATGTGTCCACTGAAAACTAAAAAATATTTTAAAAATTCTCTTTAAAAAAAAAGAGAGAAGAAAACCAGTCTTATACAGTATGTTCAAAGTGACAACCACTATCCAGTCTGATAATGATAAAGTGATGTGATAAATCTGAATTCATAGTCCTTGCATCCCCCTAAAAGTGTTGTGATCATTTTATTCTCTGAAAATCCCCAGGTCATTCCTTATCACCCATGTGGTCATTTTCAAATAGCTTTGTTTGTCCCTTAATGTTTCCCACTTTCCCAGCCACCAGTCCTTTTCTTTATTCTGTTCTCTAGTACCCCCAAATCCACTATGACAAAAATCTACAGGTATCCTCAGCATCTTATGTAAGTGTTCCCTTGACCTTGTTGCTGTATCTAAAATTAGAGAAAACTGCTTCCTCTACAGACTTCATGAGATTTCCATTCTCTCTCTCAAACCC
The DNA here is from genome assembly GCF_052094955.1 of Ictidomys tridecemlineatus. Classification (NCBI taxonomy): domain Eukaryota; kingdom Metazoa; phylum Chordata; class Mammalia; order Rodentia; family Sciuridae; genus Ictidomys; species Ictidomys tridecemlineatus. Next base: position 156,346,088 of record NC_135478.1, on the reverse strand, counting down.
CTGTATCGTTAAGCTTCCAGGTACAGTAATTGCCCTCCTTGAGGCTTAATGCTGCTTCCAGATCTCTGTTCTTCCACCTCAATAAGAATGTCCAGAAGTTTGGAACTGACACCTGACATTATAGCACCCAATACCCCTCTTTGTTGAGATCTTCTACATAGATCCATCAGACCACACTTCTCCACCCCACACCCCCCATCCTATTCCTAGGTGAATAGTGCATCCTCTCTAAGCTGAACTCCTCCACTTATGAACTCAACTCAGTCAGCCTCTTGCTCCGAAGAATGTCACTCTTGCTGTTAGCTGCTGTTAGGGTTGGAATAAATAGACATTCCATGAAGCATCTGGACATAATCAACTTTCAATTTCCTCTTCAAGGATTACACGCTGTATGCATGCCTTCTCTTTATCCAGCCTATCTTCTACCCAATAGTCTTCAACTTCTCTTTGGTCTGCCAATGTGAAGCAATTTCAGCATTTCTCCATAGGGTTATATTACATCTACAGATATCCAACTTTCTGGCTGCACTTCGGTACTCACCCCAAGCACCCATACTTTATGGTATTCACCCATAAAGCAGCAGAGTGAAAACAGTCTATGTTTGGTTCATAATTGAGTTCAATTTATGAAGCAGTATATACTCATTCTTGGACTTCAGAGACCCTGTTCATTAGCCACCTCCATAGGCCTAGTTCCTTTCATGCTCACTTGGCTTTGGCTAACTGCCTGAACTTGACACACTGTGCTATCCATTTTGGGGCTCCTGGCCAGTCACTGCTAATGTTGTAACAGCTAAAGTAGACTATGTTCACTTTATTTTTTTGTCCAAAGTAAACCAAGATGCATATGGCATAGAAAGACAAAAATTGGAAAAAAGGAAGCATTGAATAAGGGAAAAGGAACCATTTATGGATCTCTTCCTATTCCCAAGAATCTATATAACTTTTTGTTTCTCTATTTAATGAGCATTCACATAGCCTTGGAAGAAAAGGCTGTGTCCCAAAGTACCTTGCTCCCTATTTTTCAACATGGATTCAGGTATCAGAGGCCTTTGAAATCTCCCAACTCAACAAGGGCAAATTTTCTATACAAATCACCTATTCTCTCACCAAAAGTACAGGCCTACAAAGGATGGAATCTGCACTTGCCATAGATGGTTCTGGAAACTAGAGTCAAGATAATCCATTCACTTCCAATTAAATAACACAAGCATGCTGAAAAGATGGTCCCCAGTTCTGGGATACAACTGGCTCAGGTAGCTACATGCATGTGAAATCTCCCAGGCAATCCATCTATTTTGGTTCATCAGCTACCAGTGCCACATTTGCCTCTCGTGTTTCCCCTTAAATACTATTTTCTAAACTTATATTCATTTCTTTTCTCCTTATTACTGCCCTTTCCCTTTAGTATTTTCCTCTTGTATAAAATGAAAAAAAAACAACAAAACACCTATTAGCTAAAATTTACTAAGCATGCCGAAATTTAAATGTAGGAGAGATTTTAACTTCTATGTTATAAGTCAGGAATCTGAGACTCAGGTAATGTAAGCAGTTCAAAGTCACATAAGGGAAGGCTAGAGATTAAAGGAATGTGGGACTCTTACCAGAAGTCCTGCAGCTTTCCCTTAGGCCATGATGCTGCTAGTAGGTGATAAAGGGAGGGATTAGAGCATATTAGTTGGTGAAAGTAAAGACACTGTAACAGAATAGAATTGTGTCTGGCCCATAGTAGGTGCTTGTGTAAAAACAAAACATTGAGTGACAGATGCATTAGGAATCCCCAGATTTCATGAACTTCAAACATTGCTACGATTCATAAGCTTTTGCTTCCCCTTCCAGGTAAGCATGGCCTGATGCCATATGGCAACTTTGCTACCAATGATCAATCTACTCCTAACCAGGGTCTTCAACACTCAGAGGTTAGGCTGACCTGGGAGTGGAAGTGTTGAGTAGGGGCAAGCACCTCTACGGAACAGGACACAGTTGTGGTGTGGCTTTGGCACTGACAGGAGATAAAATATCAAAAGCTGTATGAAGATGGCTAAAATCTAAAACTCCCCAGAGTTAACTAGAAATTAACATGATGTTCCATAAAAGATTCTCCCAATTTCAGAGGGAAAAAAAATTCTACTTTTAAGTTAATTTTTATTAATTGGAAAGTATCAGATTTTTACCCCCTGCTAGAAAACTAAACAATGTCCTGATAGGGTAACTCTTGAAAACTTCCTTTAGAATGAATCAGCTGTTAGGTAGCCTGCTTTTTTCACATCTCAAATATTTTAGTTAGCAATACTAAAAATACTATTTTTTTTTCTAATTCGAAGTAGAAACCAAAATGGTGTGACTGCAGATCACCCATAGTACATTCACCCCAACTCAAGCTTTGGTCTGGAACGTGGGGGTCGTTCAGGCTCAACTAATGCAGCCAAGGACACTTCTCACACTAGACCAGGAGCTGCCTCTGTAAAGCAAACTCCACTTCCTTCCCTTGCTTCCTTGGAACATTACAGTATTTAGAACCCATTCCAGTTGGGACAGAAGCCCTAAGGAAGGGCTCCAATTCCAGAGGATGACTCACATGCACAGAGCTTCTTGCCCCCCACTCCAAGAATGGCCATAGAAGTAATGAGGTTGCTTTTCTTATAAATTTCAATTTACTCCAAATGGAATATTTAAACAAAAGATACCATTTATTTGGTTCAAATTAAGAGCCAAGTTATGTGTCAATAGGGAGTCGTAATTTCTTAGAACAAGTTTAGCCCTAATGTGTGGTTTATGAGTCAATGTATCAAATTTGATGACTGTATTTGCTCTAAGTAGAGAGCAAGACATTTGACATTACAGATCTCAACTTCGAGGAGGAGGAAAGGAGTAACTTTGATTTCTATGATCTTTCATTATGATGAACCAAAGTTGATGAATAAACTTTCTGGGTGGCTTAATACCTCCCATGTATTAGTATCAAGACCTTGGGAAGGCAGGTGAAAATGTTTCCATGTGCAAGAAGCAATTGAGAAGGACTTCTTCCGTGGAAAAAAATTCTTGGTAATTCCTGTATAAAACTATCTTAATATCTTTCCTCTTCCTCTGCCTTGCCCTACTCTAGGTGTTTTAAAACACCAAATAAGGCTTTCTATTCATAGCTGGCAAACAATTTCAGGGTTGGGGGGGGGGAAATCGCAGGATAGCCTCTCTTTTGTAGCCATGTAAATAAGTTCACTAGAGTCAACAAGCTAATATTGCATAGCCATAGAGACATGGGGTCTTCCTTCTAGAAGAACCTGTTCAGTGATTAAATGTGCTCAAGGTTCTTGGGAACCTGGACACAGTTATACTTATTTGGATACCACATGCTTGATCTGACCCTACAACTAAAAGGGAAATCATCTTCTTTGTGTAAATGTTTGCTTTGTTGAAAATTCTCAAGCAGAAATTAATAGTATGCATGCTTCAGGAGGAAAATTAAATCAAGCATGATAAAAACAACTCCTAGGCAATGATTAAAAAGGCCAAAAGTCCCGCTAAAAAAAAACTTACAATGATAGAATAACAAATTTGGTATTTATACACTGGGACTGTCTGTAAAACAAAAGGCAAAGCAGAGATCAGTCAATTAACCAATTCATCTGATTAATAGGTTCTATTAGCATGGGTGGATTAATGACTAGGCAAGAAGATCTCTACTTCTCTGTTATTTAGAGACTGTTAATGAATTATGAATGTGTGATACTCTTTCCCAGCAGTTACAAAACACACTTGAAACTCATTTGGAAATTAGCTTTGATCTCGTTTGAACTCATCTGCCAATGTTCTTGACCCCCATGACGTCAGCTATTACAGCCTCCAGGATATTGGAAAGTGCTGAAACTAATCAGGTAGAATTGGTGCCAAAAAAAAAAAAAAATGTTTCAACATGATACTGTAGCGTGCTCAAGGAACCTGTAACAACTGGGTATTCGACTTCTACAGCTGAGTCAGCAGAATGGAGCAGACTTACAGGAGGGTCCTTTGAGGCTATGACTTTCTCACAGTGTGTTGATCTAGAAGCTTTAAGTAGATACAGCAAGAAAAGGGCCAGTTCCATAAGGCAAAGGTCTTATTTGGAATAACTTAGTCCTAACTTCAGGACAAATGAAAAATGTGGCTTCTTTTGGAATTTGATTCTATTTCTGTTGTCTGATTCACAAGTGTTGTTAAATATTTACCAGGAATCTGATGGCAGTTTCTTAATATTTGTTAATCAAAGATAATGTTATTCCATTAATGACTCAATAAACTTCATTAAAGTTGTACAAGGTCAGTCTCCCTACCTTAACTCTGCTAACCCATCCCCATCGTGTAAATATTTGCTCTGAGTTTCTTGATGCCAAGTTCTGTGGGATCATGTAGTCTAAATCTCTTTTGTAAATAAGGTGTGCCCTCAAGAGGATGAGAGAGCAGAATCAACATCATGTTCTTTTGTACAGGACCCTGAATAAGAGTCACATCTTCAGAAAACAGACTTGGGACATGACTGACCAATATCTTGAAGGAGTATCTTGAAGAAATATTTCCAAGTTAGTTCACACCTCTCTGACATAGATTATCTCCCATCCGCCATCCTGAATTGGGCTGCATTGCTCTCTCTCTAGTGGGGCTCTACATGCCTGAAAGCCATATTTTTCATGCACTGAATTGTTAGCTTTTTGTAGCAATTTTCATAAAAGTGCTGCCCTATTTTCTTCCCCAGAGCATACATTGAGATGCACATCTAGATCCTGACTGTCATGATTAATCTCACCCTGAATCAGCTGGGATGCAGCTCTGATGGAGGTCCTCCTGGAAGGTCATTTCTGTCTGCACAAACACCTCACGGAATGTGACCTCAGGGGGGGTCACTGTGCACACAGAGCAGAAAGCTGCCTGCATGGAACCACTTTTCTGACCTCTGACCAACCAAACAGAAAAACAACCTTTCTCTAGTTACTGATTTGAAGTTTCCATAAAGGGGATAAAACATCCAGCCTGTGACACCTAAACTACAGCACATAGTAAGCATTGTAACTGCTGCTGTTAGGATAATAATTATAAGTCTCCTTCTATATAACACCCTAGGAAACTTTAGAAGTGACATATTCTCACTTACAGATAAAAGGGGAAGGAAAAGAGGAAAAATCGCCTTTACTGGTGGACTGCTACATCTCAGACTTTGCACTAGGTGCTTTAATTCCTGTGATCATGGTAAGCTGTAGACGACATTGTTTTTGTTTTAGAGATAAATGAATCTGTCGCAAAGGAGTTAAGCAACTTGGCCAAAGTCTACAACTAGTAAATAGTAAGTTTGAGATTAAAATAAAGTCATTTTAGGAAAAAGTGTTACATTTACTAAATGTACTTTTCAATAAAGTGTACACACACACACACACACACACACACACACACACACACAAATCTCAAAAAAGATTTGTGAGGTCCAGAGATAATGAATCAAAGCCCATAGAAAACAGTCTACCTAATGTTGAGGTAAAAGATATCCCCAAGATGACCAGAATATTTAAACTCTTTATCTCAGGTCAGATTATATCACAGAACTTGTCTCTGGTCTTTTCCTCATTTAATCTAAAAACAAAGAAAAATGGCATGAGTGTATATACGCACATGCACAAGCACCCGACATAGGTGTAAAAAAATTTAGGTTCTTGGTTCCTTTAAAAAGGAAGAATTGAGCTGGACACAGTGATACACACCGGTAATCCTAGCAACTTGGAGTTGCTGAGGCAGGAGGATCACAAGTTCAAGGCCAGCCTGGGTGACTTAGCCAGACCCTCAGCAACTTAGGGAGACCCTGTCAAAAAAAAAAAAAAAAAGAGCGGGGGGTGTGTGGCTCAGTGGTAGAGCACCCCCAAGTTTTCCCTAAATATCACCACAAATAGACAAGAATGGATTGAACTTTTATACATTTTTACTATTAAAATAAACACTCCAGGAAAACTAGATTGAGAAACAAAGTCAGCCTCACCCATTTCTCACCCAGTGTCACGTCCTGTCACCTATTTCTTTTTTTTCCAAGAAGCAGTTTTAAATCTATTTGCAGAAGGATTGTGGGTCACCTAGAAATAAAATATAACCCTAAAACACTTCCTGAAGCATTACCAGAAATCATGTTTTAAATTTCTAAATGACTTGCATTGTCCTAAATTTCCAGGCTTTGCCAGGCCTCTGAAGATCAGTGGGCACTGACTCAACCCCAAGAAGGATGAAGTCACAAAATGACATTAGCCCACCATTCAGCCAGGCTTGGGAAAAAAAAAAAAAAAGCAGAAGAGCCAGAAAGATGCTGCTGCCTGACAACAATATTTCAACTAAGACACAAGGAACTTGGCCGTTTTGCTTTCAGGTCATGAAAGACCACATGGAGGAACATCTGAGGAAAGAGACTGACATACATGTACCCATCACCACCCCCAATTTGACAATTTAATACGTCACATCCTCACTCGGCTCTCCAATACAGTCTGGCTGCTTGACAGAATTACCTCGCTGTTGTTTTTAAACACAATGCTGAAACCTGGGCCCAACACCAGAGATTCAGTTTAATTGGTACAGGCTGAAGGTCAAGCGCTAGTATAGTTACAAGCTCTTCAGGGGATTTCTGAGATTCTCCAGGTAATGAGAGCACTATCATGTTAAGTTGTATGAAATGGATTTAGAAGTTTTGTACCCTAGGTCCTTAGGGTTACCAGATATGCCATCAATGAATAAAACCTTTGAGAATTTGGGAAAGCTACCCAGCCTCATGTACATCTCTAAAGGGAATCCAATGAACATTTTTAAACATGTGCTTTAACGAGGAGTTGGGATCTCAGTTTCAAAGTCAATGTCTGTAAGCCAAGACAATTTTCCTTCAATCATTGTTTTGATTCATGTCTTTAGAATGAACATTGAGCATCACTTATAATTAATCTTTCTTAAGTGTAACAACTTTATTATTTTGCCTATGTCACCTACAGTATGAGATCAGAATGCCCAAAACTTGGCTTGAAAAAAATCAGAAAATACTATCACGCACTTAGTGGGACATCTGTTAGTTTTACCTATTTTGTTGAATACTGGCCAGGTAACTTGATACCTACAGCCTCATACATGATAACAAGAGTAGGAACTTGAGAGTTTTGATAACAAAAACCCTTCACTTCCTACCCCACATTACTGAGAAATTCACGTTGTTTTGTTGTGACAAAGAAAAATTTTAAACTGTGGGGTTTTATTTGGTTTTTAATCTCTGGTGTATAAGCATAGTGCCTAAAGTAAGTGTGCATAATATATTAAAACAATTTTCAAATATTCATTTCTACACCCGGATAACTAAATGAACGCGCGCACACACACACACACACACACACACACACACAAACTTCACTATCTACTCACTGTCAAAGACACTTGAAATAAAGTGAAAATACCTGTATTTCCTGCATAACTAGTACACAGCTTAAATATTAGTTTTATAAAAAATTTGTGATAATTCCTATTTACATGTTTTGAGAGGTAGATTATATTTTTCTCCTACTCTAGATTAGAAATTAAATCTTAAGAAAGTTACATTTTCCTCCACAGACATAAAAGACAAATTCAATAAATAATATGTCAGAGGCATTTTTATATTTGTAGAAAAGCATAAAAATAATTTACTTTAATTGAATACAAGGCCTGCACTATTAATGTAGAATAGAACTAAATTATAAGAGTGAATGATAAATGTATGACTGTTTATAGACACTATTCCTCGATAACTACCCAATATTCACTCCCTACCCTTTATTCCTTAGGATAGCAGTGTGCCCAGACTCAGGTAATAGATCATGAGTAGACTGAATCTGTTATATTTCTTGACTGCTTAGTCTCCCTTACAGTATATAGTATAGAGTATAGTATACAGTATATGGTATAGTAATGTGACCCATACGATGGCCATGAACTACACAGGAAAGTCTCCTGGTAGGTTTCCAGCATGTGGCTTTCCTAATAGAAGGACACAGGCTCTAGAACCACACCTCTTCCTGCCAACATCCTGACTGACGCTTCAGAAGGCATTTGGTGCCTGATAGACAGTCAGGATAGTAGAAAACAAAATAAGGCCAATTGAGCTAAAAATAAATAAACATTCTGCATCTTTGATGGAATCTTTATTGCCTACTCTGGACTTAAATAAGTTACTTTTTTTCCATATAAGGAAAAAAACCCCACACAATTTCTATGTATCATGCTTTAAATTGTAATGTCTTCTCCCCAGTTAATAGTAATATGTCATCTGTGCATATTTTGTGATGACATATTACTAAAAAGTCAATCATTAGGAAAGATATTTCAGATTCACTTTCACTGTTGCCCTCATTCATTTTTTCCCCAAACTCCTGATATTCAAAACTATTTCTACCATCTCAAATCACTTCAGTAGTTATTACCACATAAAGAGCTTCCCCTTCTGCTACCCTCCCTCCAATGCCTGTGTGTATATGCACACACATATATTAACATAACTCATGCTGACTTCTCTGAACAATTTCCTTCACTTTAAAACTCAGTTTTGAAGGTATGGGAAAGTGATTAATAAGAGCAATCGCAGGTCTTCACTGCACGAGAGATCTGTCTAATGTACTATATTTGCCATGACTAGAACAATGGCACTGCATTTAAAAAAAATAAACTTACCACTTATGCCAATTGTGTCCCACTTAAGGATTTATGAGTAACTGTTTCAAATGAACTGAAACAAGGATACATGGAAGAAGGAGCAGACAGTAAAGATCTTGTGAACAGAGCTTCTTTCTCAACAAAGTGACTCAGTCTAGGATTAGGAGAGTGCATTTGCCTTCAAAACCCAAAGCCTATTCTAATCCCAACTCCTTATACAGACTTGGAAACTGACTTAAGTTCTTAATGCTCTAGATACTAAATTTATATAATAACAAATTCTTCCTGTTTACCTCATAGGATGTTGAGGAAGTTGTTACCACTAAACTTTAAGGTACTGTATGTATCAATGCTTAAAATATTTTTTCATTTAATATGCTGCAGGATATCCAGTTACTAATTTAGATACAACAAGTAATCCACTGCTACATAACATGACAGTATGAGTCACAAAATAATGTTTTTGGGGGACATACAACATATCTCAGATCCTTATACTTATGCATGGAATTAACACAATTAGCCTAAATTACATTTTAATATATCAAAAGTCGTTCAATTAAGTGACAACCTGATGGATATAAGTTGAACAAAGTGAAATTGTTATTTTCAAACAATTCTAGAAAAATATTCCAGTTTCAATATGTCTGCAATATTTAAAACTATTCCAAAGAAAGTTCCCAGTCTTAATTAACCTGTCTAGTCTTATTTTAAGTCATAAAATACAATAAGACTATGGTATTTAACCATTTCCAAAAATATGTATTTGCATGAAATATTTTAAAGTGTATCATTGTTCTTATATAAATGCAAATTATTCTTAAACATATGCTTATATAAATCAGAATTGTGAATTTTAAGTCCTCAGAAGATTTAAATGGTGTATTTAAAATTAGTAGGAAAAATAAAGAAGCTAAACAGATCATTTATAAAAGTAACTAATATCGCCTGTGCTGAGAAAAGTAAATGTATATTGTCTATTTTCCAGGAGTATAATCAGTATTACTCAACCTGCTTCACCGTTAATGGCATAAAAGTGCAAAGTTGAGTATTAAATTGACAATACCATCCTTATAAAAGGCCAGAGGTGCTAAAGTTGTCACATATTCTCATTTAACATAGTGAGTGGGAAAATAAGAGAAGAAAGCTTTGTTCAAAATTAATTTTTGATAAAATCTAAATATCCAATATCAAGTCATTTCTATGGTCAAAAGCTGAAGGATAATAAAAAAAATCTATACCAAATCACATTATAACCAAATTGTTAAAAATCAATAATTTACAGGAAAAAAATTAAAAATAACCTCCACCCCTCTCACACACACAAAGACATCCTACATGAAGAATCTTGAATGCCTAAACACAATGGAAAGAGAAATAACAACCTAAAAATATATTCCTCACAAAAAATATTGTCAATAAAACAAAGCAAATAGGTGAAATGACCTTTTCAGACATACAGAAACAGCAATCTTTCATTGCCAGCAAATCTGCACTGCCGAAAATGTTGAAAATAGTCTTTTGGGGGATGGGATAGTGGTTCAGTGGTAGAGCACTTGCCTAGTATGTGTGAGGCACTGGGTTCAACTCTCAGCACCACATGTAAATAAATAAGTAAAAGGCCCATCAACTAAAAAGAAAAAAAATTTAAATAGTCTTTTGGGAAGAAGAAAAATGATTCTAAAGGGAAAAATTCTGATGTACATATAAGACTGAACAATGGAAGTAATACAATTGTACATAAATATAAAATCTTTTGAATTTTAATTTTTTAAAGATAACAATTTTAAGCCAAAACTAAAAACACTGTATTGTGTGATTTATAACATACGCAGAAATAAAATGCATTAATGATATATGAAGGCTGCATGCCAGGCCTCTACTTCACCACCAGACCTGCCCCTCCTAGCACAAACTTTCCTGCAGGTCCACAGAACCCAGCACCAGTCCCTGGCCCACCTTGGGCAGGCCAGCTGGGCCCCCACGTATGGACAGACCCCCCCTCTTGTCCCACACACTGCTTCACCTCCAGACCCACCCAGTCCAGCACACAGTCTGGCCACCACTCTACTGGACCCAGCACCTGGTCCTGATCCACTTGCTCCCTGGCCATGGCCAGATGCTTTGCTGCCCACTTGCAACCCAGGCCCACCCACACTAATCTCCCAAGAAAGGAAATTGGAAAGTCTTAAACCCCAACCTTCACTCCAGTAAATGACACAATAAAAGAAGGACCCATAACACATGACCCATAATGCCATGCTTAGATCATACCTCAAGAAGAAAGGTAAGGAAAACCCAGTGGGCACAGACAGTGAACACATATGCTCACCATTTTGTCCACCTTAGTGGATATGATTCCTTTATTTTTTAACATTTCACTCGATTTTTATTCAATTTATGTTCCTTTATTTATGTTGCTTATTTCTTGTGGTTGTAGTTCTGTTTTGCTTTTCGTTTTGTGTTTTCTATATGGGGTTTTTGTTTTATTTGAATGTATACTGACTGATTCAAGGGCTACTACACATTCAAGGGCTGCTAGCTTTTTTTTCTTTTTTCTTTTGGTTGTTTTTTTTTTTTAAAGGTATTTTCCCATGCTCTGTATTTTAAGGGTTAGGGTTTCTGATTAGCTTATTTTGATTTTGTTTTGTATTGTCTTTATTACTTTATCACTATCACCCTAGTTTTCCTCTCTTCTCTATTCCCGACACCCAAATTCCATTCTCTCTCCTACTTTATATTCTTCTATTTTTTCTTCCCCTTTCAAATTAATAACATATCTTAATTTACCACTGTATATGTCGTAGTCACATTTTGAAATTAGAAACACTTTTCTACCCTCTTAGCTCCTCTTCTTTCCACATACTAAACTATCCTTAACACTTCTTAATGCTGAAGTGTATAACATCTACCACTACCACCAGTGTCACAGCAATAATTAATAAGGCAGAAGTCACAGAAAATACCTATTGTTTGATTTGGAGACAGACATAATGCATGATTATTTAATGTTTTAACTGATGGAAATTGATCATCCTAATGATCCCTACATATTTTAGAAATTAACACTAGATATTAAAATAGGAACTAGGGACTCCATCTATTGCTATACATTGTTTGCATACATTGTTGCTGTTAAAGGGCTTCCCTCCCCCAACTGTGCCCTGCCAATCTGTGAGGTACTAGTAACACAGAGAGACTATAAACTCATAAGGGAAACTCTGCAACATCACATCCATCTGGATAGATGGGTAGACACACAAACAATACGAAAAAGTAATGAAACCAACTATCAGAAATAACAATACCTCAACAGTGCACTCTATTGACACCACAGTGGAGGAAATGTCAGAGATGGACTTCAGAAAGTTCATGGTTAAACTTATCTATGAGGTGAAAGATGATCTAAGAAGTGAAATCAGAGGGGAAAAAAAAAACAAGAAATGAAAGATCATTTAAATAAGGAGATAGAGCTCCTGAAGAACAATCAATCATAAATCCTCAAAAATGAAGGAATCAAACTGAATTAAAAATTCAGTGGAAAGCATCACCAACACACTAGAATACTTGGAAGACAGTTTCAGGCAATAAAGACAAAATATATAATCCAGAAAATAAAGTTGATCATGGAGAAAACATTTTAAGACACCATGAACAGAACTTCCAAGAAGTATGGGATAACATGAAAAGACCAAACTTAAGATTTATGGGGACAAATGAAGGCTCAGAGATACAAACCAAAGGAATGCATAATTTTTTCAATGAAATAATATTACAAAATTCCCCAAACTTAAGAATTAAAAGGAAAACCAAATACAGAAGGCTTACAGAACTCCAAATATACAAAATTACAAGAGACCCACACCAAAGCACATGATTATAAAAATGCCTGATGTACAAAATAATAGAATTTTAAAGGCTGCCAGGGAAAAATGACAGGTAACAATAGGCAAACCAATCCAGATCTCAGCTGATTTCTCAAGCCAGACCCTCCAAGTTAGGACATCTTGGAATAATAAATACCAAGATTTGATAGAAAATGGATGCCAGCCAAGAATAATATACCCAGCAAAATTGAGCTTCAAAATTGATGAAATAAAAACTTTCCATGATAAACAAAGTTAAAACAATTCACAACTAGGAAGCCTGCACTACAAAACACACCCAATTATTTCATAAAGAAATGAAAAATAAAAGTGAAAACCAGCAAATGATTCACTAAAATAGTGAAACAATGGAGAAACTAATTCAAATTTAAAAAGAAATAAATCAAATGAAAGGGAATAAAAATCATATCTTAATAATAATGTAAATGGCCTAAATTCAATCAAAAGACATAGACAGATTGGATTAATAAAGACTCAACAATCTGTTGTCCCCCAAGAGACTCACCTCATAAGCAAAGGTATCCACAGACAGACTGAAAAGATGGGAAAAAACATTCACATGGATATTGTAAATAAGCAGAGGTTTCTATCCTCATATCAGACTTTTGACATCAAGCCAAAGCTAATCAGAAGGGACAGTCATTTATATTACATAAGGAAATAATACATCAACAAGATATAACAATCAAATATCTATGCCCCAAACAGTGGAACATGTACATACAAACAAACCCTTCTAATTTTCAAAAATCAATACACAATAATACTGGGTTAACTTTAACATGCCTCTATCACCACTAGATAGATCCTCCAAACAAAAACTAAAGAAATTAAAGAACTAATAAATACAATTGATAATTAGACTTCAGAATATTTTATCAAGGACTGAATATACTTTCTTCTCAGCAGTACATGGATCCTTCCCTAAAATAGACCCTATCTTTGTCCCCAAAGCAACTCTTAGCAAATACAAAAAAAAAAAAAAATAACAATACTTTGCATTCTAATTTTATTCCATATGATCTGATAGAAATCAACAATAAAATAAAAAAATAGAAGTTACCCTAATACATGGAGACTAAATAGTATGCTATTGAATGACCACAAGATAGCAGAAGAAATTAGAGTTGAAATAAAAAAAAATACTTCAAGGTAAATTAGAATAGTAAGACAACATATCAAAATCTCAGGGACACTATGAATGCAGTACTAAGAGGAAATTTCTTTGTATTGAACACATTCTTTAATAACTAGAAAGTTACCAAATAAATAACGTAACATTACCTTTCAAAGCCCTAGAAAAAGAACAAATAAACATTAAAAGCAGTAGAAAACAGGAAATAACTAAAATCAGAGCTGAAATCAATTAAATCGAAACAAAAAAATTCAAAAAATAGACAAACAAAAAGTTGGTTCTTTGAAAACTAAATTTAGAAAAAAAAAAAAATCAATAAACCCTTAGCCAAGCTAATGAAGAAAACTCACTAAAATTTGAGATGAAAAAGGAAATATCAACACAGACAATATTGAATGAAATACAAATAATAATCAGAAACTACTTTGACAATTTACTCTGATAAAATAGAAAATCTTAAAGACATTGACAAATTTCTAGAGACTTATGATCTACCCAAACTGAATCAAGAGGACATACACATCAATTTCAAGCAGTGAATTAAGAGGTACAATCAAAAACCTACCAACTAAGAAAAGTACACAACCAGAAGGATTCTCAGCCAAGTTCTACCAGACCTTTAGAGAAGAATTAACACCAGTACTCCAAGATATCCCATGAAATAGAAAAAGAGGAAACCCTACCAAACTCATTCTATGATACTAGTATCATCTTGATACCAAAACAAGATAAAAATATATCAAGGAAAGAAAATTTCAGACCAACATCCCTTATGAATATAGATGCAAAAATTCTCAGCAAAATATTGAAAAATTGTATATAAAAATATTAAAAAGAGTATACCATGATCAAGTGGGTTTATCCCAGGAATGTAATGTTTATTCAATACACAGAAATCAATAAATAATTCATTACATCAATAGATGTAAAAGAATCATGATTATCTCAATAGATTCAGAAAAGGCATTTGAAAAAATATAGCATCCCTTCACATTCAAAACAAGAAAAACTAGGGATTGTAGGGAAATACTTCAATAAGTATGGCACTATGTAAAAACATGGATGTGTAACCGATGTGATTCTGCAATCTGTATACGGGGTAAAAATGGGAGTTCATAACACACTTGAATCAAATGTATGAAATATGATATGTCAAGAGCTTTGTAATGTTTTGAACAACCTATAATAAAAAAAAGAAATGAAACCACACAAAAAAATTGTAAAAGCTATATATGTTAAACCCAAGGTCAAAATAACTCTAAATGGAGAAAAATTGAAAGAATTCCATCTAAAAACTAGAACAAGACAAATATACTCTCTTCCACCACTTTTATTCAACATGGTTCTGGAAAATATAGCCAGAGCAATTTGAAGAAATAAGGGATACAAACATGAAAAAAAGAACTCAATCTATCCCTATTTGCCAACAACATGATTCTATATTTAGAAGACCCCAAAATTCCACCAGAAAACTTCTAGAACTCAAATGAATTCAGCAAAGTAGCAGGATACAAAGTTAACACCCATAAATCAAGGAACTGAAGAGGCACTTCACAGAAGATATATGAATGGTTGACAAATATATGAAAAAGTGTTCAACATTTCTAGAAATTCTAGAAATTCTAGAAATGCAAATTAATACTACACTGCAATTCCATCTTACTTCTGTCAGAATTGCAATTATCAAGAGTACAAGTAACAATCAATTATGAATCAACTGAAAGAGAAATTAGGAGAACTATCCCATTCACAATAGACTCAAAAAATAAAATACTTGGGAATCAATCTTGCAAAAGAGGTGAAAGACCTCTACAACAAAAAAATACAGTACATTAAATAAATTGAAGAAGACCTTAGAAGATGGAAAGATCTCTCATTCTTGGATAGACAGAATTAATATTGTCAAAATGGCCATACTACCTAAAGCACTAGAGAGATTAAATGCAATTCCTATTAAGTTTCCAATGATGTTCTTCATAGAAATAGAAAAAGCAATCATGAAATTCATTTGTAAAAATAAGAGGCCCTGAACAGCCAGAGTAATCCTCAGCAAGAAAAGGAGGTATCACAATACCAGACCTCAAAATGATACAATAGTGCTATAGTTAAAAAAAAAAAAAAAAAACAAGGTATTGGCACCAAAACAGACACATAGGTCAATGGTACAGAATAGAAGACAGAAACAAAACCACATAAATAGAGTCATCTCATACTAAATAAAGGCACCAAAAACATACAATGGAGAAAAGATAGTCTCTTCAACAAATGCTGCATGGAAAACTGAAAATTCATATGTAGATTAAAATTGAACCCCTATATTTTACCTTACACAAAACTTAGAACCTGCACCTATTGGAAGAAAAAGCCCAACTTTTCATCATGTCAGCTCAGGAATAGACTTCCTCAATAATACTCCTAAAGTACAAGAAGTAAAATCAAGAATTGATAAATGGGATGGAATCAAACTAAAAAGCTTCTTCACAACAAAGGGAATAATCAAGAACATGAACAGAAAGCCTACAGAATAGGAGAAAATCTTTACCACCTGCACCTCAGAGTATTAATCTCCAGGATATACAAAGAACTCAAAAAACTTGACACCAAAAATAAAATAACCCAATCAATAAATGGGCAAAGGAACTGAAGAGTCACTTCACAGAAGATATATGAATAGTCAACAAATATATGAAAAAGTGTACAACATCTCTAGCAATTATAGAAATGTAAATTAAAACTACACTGCAATTCCATCTTACTTTAGTCAGAATGGCAATTATCAAGAGTACAAGTAGCAGTAAATGTTGGAGACAATGTGGGGGAAAAGGTTCACTCATACATTGCTGATGGGACTGCAAATTGGTGTAACCACTCTGGAAAGCAGTATGGAGATTCCTCAGAAAACTTGGAATGGAACCACTATTTGACCCATAATCCCACTCCTCAGCATATATACAAAGGACTTACAATCAGCATACTACAGTGATACAGCCATATGAATGTTTACAGCAGCTCAATTCATAATAGCCAAGCTATGGAATCAACCCTGGTGCCCTTCAACAGATGGATGGATAAAGAAAATGTGGTATATATACACAATGGAATATTACTCCACTGGAAATTATGGCTTCTGCCAGTAAATGGGTGGATCTGGGGACTATCATGCTAAGTGAAATAAGCCAGTCCCAATAAACCAAAGGCCAAATGTTCAGTTATGTGGATGCTAACCCATAAGGGACAATAGGAAGGGAATTATAGAAGTTCATGTATTAGACAAAGTAGAATTTAGGGAAGGGATGGTGAATGGGAGTATGAAATACAGTTGAATGAATCAGACATGACTTTCCTATGCTCTTATATGGATACACGACCAGGGTAACTCCACAGCATGTACAACCACAAGAATGGGATCAAAACTGGGATGGAGTACACTGCATGTAGCTATTATAAGGTCTTGCTTAGCATCTAGATGGCCATCTTAAGTGACAGCTGCCATTTAAGAAAAATTTCACTTTCCTTCCCAAGGGCATTTCTGAGAAAGGCTTACCACTCCCATATACCAACCCCATCCTTAACCGCCTGCATTAGGACCTGCCTGGCTTTAATCCCTGAGCCTGCCCCATAAAAGTCCCGAACAGCAAGCCTGTTCTCCTCTCTCCATCTGTGGAGAGATGTGCCTTTGTCAGCTCTGACAAATTCTCATGTGTATTTCTGCCTGGTCTCGGTCTTTCATTTCTCGCTCACCCATCTCTCAGTTCCATGCTTTCCTTTCAGGTATAGTATGTCAAAATATACCCTACTGTCATGTATATCTACAAAAGAAAAAAAATACCATATAATTAGCTCAGTAGATACAGAAAAGGCCCTCTACCATATTCAACATTCAATCATGACAAAGTCTGGATAATCTAAAAGATTAGAAGGGAACCTCTTGAAATAAAGAAAAGCATTTAATTAAAAAATCTATGACTGCCATTTAGACCAGATGATTAAAAGAATGCTTTCCCTTTGGATTCTAGAATAGGCAAGGATATACACTCTTACTATTTCTATTCAACACTGTTGTGGAGGTCCTAAACACACACATATATAAATTGAGAAAAATTGGTATTTATTTTTATTCCAAGAGTATGAGAGAGTCTATGGAAAAACCTGTGGAATCTACTTACAAAGAAACCTTATGTGTTTAGTGAGTTTAGAAAGGTTATAAGATATTGTTAATAACAATTTACCATATTCTGATATGGTAGAAATGGAAAAATTGGAATTTAAAGCATTAACAAAATAGCATTAAGAAACATTAAATAGGAATAAACAAGATATTTATAAGGCTTATAAGTGGTAAATATGAAACATTACTGAGAGAAATTAAAGAAGATCTGAAGAAATAGAGACACACCATGTTATTAAATCAAAAGATTTGGTATTGTGAATGTTATTTCTCCCCAAATAAATCCCAGCCAAAATCCCCACTGCTTTTATTTTGTAGAAATGCTCAAGCCGATTCTCAAACCTTCATGGACATGCAAATGACCTAAATTTTTTTTAAGTTTTTATAAAGAACAAAGTTGAAGTACATATATGATCCGATTTTAAGACTTTCATGAAACATCAGAAATCAAGGTAGTATGTCTAGATATACACACAGATGAATGAAACATAATAGAAAATAAAGACTTATCTATATTTGGTTAATTCATTTTTTAAACAAAATTTGCCAGGAAAATTCAATGGGGAAAACAATCTTTTCAATATATCACTAAACAAACATCTCCATGCAAATATAGGTACTATAGCAAATTTCACACCCTAATAAAAGGGCTTAGATCTAAATGTAAAGCCTAAAGTTATAAAGCTTCTAAAAGTAAACAAGAGAAAAAAAATATTTCAGTCCTTGGGTTGGGTTAGGTAAAAATTTATTATAGGGCACAATAAGCAATAACTATAATGGATAAAAATAAGGCCATGAGATTTAAATATTTTGCTTTTCAATGTCACTGATAAGAATATGAAAAGCAAGCCATAGATTTGGAGAATTTTTTGGAAGAACATGCATCTGTTCAGACCCATGAAGGACCTGATATTTTTATACTACCAGTACACTGTCAAGTTATGGCACAAGGCATGGAACCAAAGCAGTATAAGACAAGAGACTCCAAGATCACAGACAAGGGACTTTATAAATCATAGCAAAGCAGGATTTATAAAGAATGATATGTGGCTGGGTCCCATGGATGCTGCCCACAAAGTACTTTTGTACCAAAAACAATAAATGAGTTTTGATAGTCCTGTCTTTCTAAAGGGCTACAAAAAAATCTAGAAAACATTACCTTCATTATGCTGGATGGCAAACAAATCTTCCCTTTCCCCCAAAGACGACGTTGTCTCAATTATCTCAGGCTTATTATTTTACACACACACACACACACACACACACACACACACACCCCTTTGAAACTATTGTCTGAACTAATAGTTGTCAGTGCCTTTGCTCACAAAATGTGCAAAAACACGAGAGATCCATGGAGAATCACTTTCTCCAACATCCAATGAAGAATGGGTGTCCAGAGCACATGAAGAATAAGAACTCAATAACAAGAAAAACAACCTACTATGTTAACAAAATAGCTGGAGATGCTTCACCAAAAAGAGAAGTTAATGGACAAAAAAGCAGCTGAGGAAAGTACTCAACAGTCATTAGAGAAATGTAAATTAAAACTACATTGCAGGGCTGGGATTGTAGCGGTAGAGGGCTCATCTCGCACATGTGTCTCCCCGAGTTTGATCCTCAGCACCATATAAAAATAAATAAATAAAAGTATTTGTCCAACTACAACTAGAAAAAAATATTTTAAAAAAAACACATTGCAATGCCCCACATACCTTCTAGAAGGACCAATACAAAGTGCTGGTGAGGCTGCGGAGCAATTGGAAATCTCAGACATTGCTGGTAAAAATATAAAGTAGTTCAGTCATGTTGGAAGACAGTTTGACATTTTCTTATAAAGTCGAACATACCTTACTCTTTGACCCAGAAACTCACTCATATTTGCCCAATAGAAAAGATAAATCTGCACAAAAAGAAAGGTATACTTTTTATAGCAGCTTTTTTTTCATATTAGGCAAAACCTGCATGTTGGAAGTGAGATTTGCAGTCTCCTTCATTTCTGCATATCGTGCAAGTAGAGGCACTGACTGCCTTAGATTAGGACTTTTTTTTTTTTTTTTTTTTGAGGACATGTTGAAAACATCCAACCTTGGAAGATACAGTCTTCCTCTCCAAGAAAAGAACAGGTTTGTTTTGCTGTGTGGAATAAAGATAATGTCTCTTCCGGACCAAAGCTCAGACAGGCTTACTGCCCATTACCTTAAAGTTGAGTTTCCCAAAAGCAGAGTTTCTTTATTGTGATGCAACCTCTCCCTCTTCAGGCATCATCTGGTCATCTTCATGTCACCCATGGGAAATGGGGCTCAGGAAATTGGCATAAAGGCTGAGGCTCTGGCTACTATTGCAATGAATAACAAATCATCTTTGATCTGTGACCCAGAAATCTCACATCTTCTGCCATTATCCACGAAACTGTGGCCAGCTAACTGGTTAGGTAAGGTTAAATCTCAGACCATGGCCAATTATTGTCAATTTTCCAATTCTTGGGAAAGCCCAAAGTTCTATCAAATGAATATCAAAATGGTATATGCATGAAACAGAATTAACTACTGACAAACACACCAACTTGGATGATTTCAAAAGCATATGTTCCTAGCAGCTCAAGAGACTGAGGCAGGAGAACCACAAGTTCAAAGCCAGTCTCAGCAACAACAAAGTACTAAGCAACTCAGTAAGACCCTGTCTCTAAATAAAAAACAGGGTTAGGGACATGGCTCAATGGTTGAATGCCCCCGAGTTCAATCCCTAGTACCACTCTCCCCCCCAAAAAAAAGCATATATGCTAAGTGAAATAAACCATATTCAAAAGATCACATAATGTAAATTTGGCTTAAATTTTAAACACAAGGTAAAACTATATTGGTCAAAAACAGATGAGTATTTAACTGGAGACAGGGCAGGGAGAGGAAATCGCCTGCAAGGATATGAGGAATTTTAAGGGTGTTGGATATATTGCATATCACATCATGATAAGTAGCTATATTACTGTACATTTGTCAAAACTCAAATTGGTTAGGTTAATGATTATAATTCTATGTCAGTCATACCTCATAAAGCTTACCAAAGGATTTAATCTTCTACATTTATTGGGTACCGATTCTATATTAGGCACACTTCTAAGAGAAAATGATAAGATGCTAAGCAAGCGAAGTCCTTGCTTTCATGGAAATCATATTCTAGATGGGGAGTGGGACAGTTGTAGACTATAAATACCAAAAAAAGAAAATGTTAGAGCAAAGTGCCCCAATAAAAATAGAGTGGTACACTGCATTTGGGAGAGAATGACCTGGGAAAATACTACAAGTTTAGTAGCCAAAAAACCTGTCTCACATTTAACCAAGTCCCAAGATTCCAGTTAATGGTAGTTCTCTATAGGGTCTGATGAGGGGAAAGGAGGGTTGGGAGAACAGGGCTTGAGGAGGACCCAAGAAGAAAGCAGACTTTTATTTTATTGCTTATTCTAGAATAATGTTTGAATATTTTACTATGTGTCAGGACAATTTTTTTTCTTTTAAAACTTTTAAACTAAAAAATGTGTTAAACGCCAGCATTCTAGACAATATTTTATGTATATCAGAATCCACGGGGAACCCCAACCTATTTAGCTCAGGGTTCTAGAGTCAACTTCACAAAGATGAATCACTAATTGATCACTAATTCATCATCTCTTGCTCCTGTGCGGGTAAATGAGTCTACACAGCCAGAATCTTCATACCTAACTATTGCAACTACAGAATAAATATCAGGAAGTAATTTTAATATGGAACTTTTCTCCTGACTTCCACATAGATCCATAAGTAATTATAGCAGCAGGAGAAACACTGGCTTAATTCAGAATCTACAAAAGCCTTTTATTGTTTATTCTCCTTTGCAAAAAGAACTTTGACTTAAAAATTCCATCCTGATGTCTATAATGACTGAAACAAAAAGGATATATCACTTGTCACATGGTTAAAACTGAAATCTTTGGCATTCCAGAAATGTTGGAGTTAAATTACAAAACAAATGGCGATTTTTTTTTTAGTCAGATACAGAAATATAACAAAGAAATTTGCTACAACTTCCTGCCAAGCACAAATGCAGAAAACCATACTTTACCTTAAGTTACTGAAATACACGATAAACACATACATTATGTCTATAAAATGTGGTATTGTTATGCCAGAGTGTTATACAAGGAACTTCAAGCTATTTACATAACTATTTGAAAAAGCTATTTACTACAGAATATGCAGGAAGATAATTGGACAGTTTCAAGTACATAATAAACCAGAAACAGGAGAAAAGGAGTACCAGATACTAAGGATAAAAAAAAAAATTGGTATGCGTGCACAGGTGTGCGCATGTGTGGTGCTGGGGATCGAACCCAGGGCCTCATGCATGCCAGGCAAGCATTCCATTACTGAGATCCCCAGCTTCACTTACATGTTAATTTTTAAGGGGAAAAAGGCAAGTTGAGGATTGATGGCCAGCATCTGGAATGGAGGGAAATGAATAGATAGAGCAGAGAATTTTTAGGGCAGTGAAACTAGCCTATATAAAACTGTAAGAATGGATATGTGTCATCATGCATTTATCCAAGCCCATAGAATATACAATACCAAGGGTGAACCCTAAGGTAAACTACGGACTCAGTCATAATAATGATGTGTCAGTGTAAGTTCATCAGTTGTAACAAATGTGCCCCTTTGCTGTGGGGGACTTGATGGCAGAGGCCATGCATATATGGGAACAGAGAATGCACAGATCTCTCTATACTTTCAGTTTGGCTATGAAGCTAAAAATGATTTTTAAAAGTGTTTTTATAAATTTAAATAAAAATGATGTTTTTCCCCCTCAAAGCTCCTCCACTTAAAGTCCTAGTGTTATGATGTAGTGCAGTATACCACACAGCCATCATCCCCATAGACTTTGCTGAAGTCCAAAAACAAGTGCACAGATCACTTTAGTGCAGAGTATACTGAGCCAGATTCTGCAGGAGAGGTTGGTGGTAGTTAATGAAGGAGCTCAGGAAGGCAGGAAGGGTAGTGGCCATTTACAACTAGAGAAACCAAGGAAACCGTGGTGAAGGAGGTATTCGAGATAGTCACAAAGGAAGCAGAGCCCTCTGCCTCTGCAATACCATTGGAGGCAAAGGGCATCCAGGTAGTGAGGACATGAAGACTAGATGTCATGAGTTTGTAGTTAGACTATGGAGGCCACTGCTGGCTTTTCCTCTTCAGTTCAATTCTCTAAGTCCGGAGACTATCGAGTGTAATGAACCATTTCTGAGGCTCAAGAATTGGTCTTCCAGAGCAGCAAATAGTTATTAATCATGATTATGATCTTTTTAAATAAATCAAAGTTCTGGCATATCATGAATCACACTGATAACGAGATACTGTTACATTGCTCCAAAGCTGTTGGGGTGTTAATTATACTGTAAATAACGAAAAGTTAAGTAGGAAAATGGAAAACTTCATAGCTATGTGGAATCACTGTATCATACTGAAGAGAGGAAACTTGGAGACTTAGCTTTGCACTTAAAGACGAGGATAGTAAAGCACAGAAAGATGCGAGATGCTCAAATTTACTTTTGACTTAACTGGTTACACAAAACATTTTAGGACCTCACTTAAGCTTCATACCAGTCTTAATGTGTGTGTGCCACTATGATCCTCACTTTACAGTTGAGGAAAGTGAGGCCCAGAAAAGAGACCCTGTGATCAGTAAATCTAGAGTCAGTTCACTGGCTGGTGGATATAGACTACACACAGTTAGTAACCACTGAGCTACCTGCCTCTCCAACCCAGTGTCAGAGTCGAGGCCAGAACAGAAGGACTCAGTTTCCAAATCCCATTTCTACCATCAAGTAGCCATTTTTCCACAATCAAATAGCTTTTCATGGTCCTGGTCACAGAGGCTCTTTGCTAGCCCTATGATAAAATTCTTCCTCCTCTCCTCAAATTTTAGAGTTGATTGTGTTTCTCATTTTCACAGATGGAAATTCTCTCTCTCCTCAGCTACATTCGCTTTACAAATCACTACAACCAAACCATGACCACTTAAGCCACATCAAAAAAGCCTCAGCATTAGGCATTTCTTAAACAAAACAGGAGAGAGAACAACAACAAAAAAAATAACCACATGTAGTGTCTGCTTTTATTTGTCCTGGAAAT
Source organism: Ictidomys tridecemlineatus (assembly GCF_052094955.1). Classification (NCBI taxonomy): domain Eukaryota; kingdom Metazoa; phylum Chordata; class Mammalia; order Rodentia; family Sciuridae; genus Ictidomys; species Ictidomys tridecemlineatus. The sequence continues at coordinate 156,322,070 of NC_135478.1, read as the reverse complement.
GAAAGAACAGGGGGGAAAAAAAAAGCAAGCTGATTGCATACATCTGCACAACTCATTTGCAGAGAACAAACACTTGGTGTGGTTTAACTTTATGATCACCTCCCTTTGAGGAGCCAGAGCTGAGGAAAACAGGAGGATTCTTTTCACTTCATTTTCTTTACTTGAGCATATCATTTCAACCCTGTGTGACAGGATATTGAGAATTTTTCCTGGAACAGTTTGTAGATCTCCACAGCTGGAAATAACAGAAGTATCCTCACATTTTAGAGAAAATGTCAACACCCATAATTTGCACCCAATACCTTATTATTAAGAGGTGGCAAAAAAAAAAAAAAATCAGGCTTACCAGTATCAGCACCACTTCTAGTCTATCCACAGTGGAACTTGACCATGACTAAAGATGGATGCTTCTGAAGCTACTGATGCCCAGATGCCGCCTACAGAGATATTTAATTAGTCTATGATGTCATCACTGGCAATGGAACATTTTTAAGCTCCCAGGTGATTCTAATTGCAGACATGGTTGGAATGACTGGTGCACAAGGGAAGAACAGATATTGGCCTTGAGGACAATAAGAGAGGATCCCCTTAACCAGCTGTGGGGGTGGGGGCATGTATCTTTCTCCAGATAAATTGAAGACTCAGAAGGTGGTTGGGAACAATGTCAAGAGGGCTTTCCTACAAGAAAGGATGCCATTTGTAGGTAGGCTTACCCTCCTTCTGTAGACACAAGAGAAAGGGGAAAAAAATGATACTATGGTGGAAAGAAGAGACAGAGGTAGAAAAGGTAGTTGAGTTCCTGTGGCCCCGAAAAGACTAGGCAGAAATCATCTGCACTCCAGTTGTCTGCCATAATAATTTACTCCAAATTGTTTACCAGGAACTGGCCAAAAGCTGGGTTGCAGCAGCAGGAACTGTGGCTACAAGACTGGGGTGTGGGGGGGTATAGGTTCTGGAAAATATGGGGTTCCATTATCAGAGAACTGGCAGTGGGGAGAACACACCTTGTGTCCCAGGAGAAGAGTGACACTTGGACATTGCCCCACAGAGGCACTGAAGGCCCACAGAGACGCAGCAGCAATCAACTAGCAGAGACAAATAGGGACATGAATGCAATGGAGATGGCTCCCTCTCCCTTTCCCTCTCCCTCCTAACTCCTCCCATTCCAAGGCACTGGAGGCTCTGAAAGATGAAACAAGGGAAAGTGAGTTTTAGATTAAAATTGTGAGTATAAAAGTTGAAAACTGAACTCAATTATAGTCAGTTGTCCACAAATGTTTAGAATCAGCCAAAAATATTCATAAAAACAGAAAAAAAAGTCTTCTAATCAATAAAGTCAAAGGTAGAATTAGAAGAAAAGGCAAGTCATTAGCTTCTTCACCGAGTTGAGACCACTAGATAAACCTGCTGGATTTGTAAGCGTTTACCCATTTTTTTTTCTGGAAGCAGTTTATTTCTGTGAAAAGTGAATGAGTATGCTCAAAGGACACACCAGCTGGTGTTAACACTGATTTTAACACCATCAATGTGCCATTTTAGCATCCTTCACATCGACTGTAGGAATGTCACGGACACTCTGAACTTGGCTCCTTTACAATTGCTGTCTGATGTCGTGCTGCCATGGTTCAGTGGTACAAGAAGGTGCTGAATTAGTTGCCTTGAGTGAGATAAAATACACACCAGCAGTTACATTGACCTTGTGCAAATTATGCAATCATTCAACCTCAGGCTTTTGCTAGAATCCAGTAAGATATGAGGCTATCAGAAACGTTACATCGTGCATCACAGTGGGAACATGAGGTGCTCAAGAAATGTTCATAGAAACCAATCTTAATAAAACACTTTTCTAGAGGAAATTCTGGTACATAACCCTTGTTTAAATGAATACATGTACCAAAAGGACTTTTTTGAAAGTTGTTTCACAGAGGAGCATCCATGCAGTACAGCAGTACCTCCACCTTCCTCCAGATAATTTCTTGTGGTTTTTTTTTTTTTAATTTTCTTGGAAAATTTTAGAGCACAGTTCATCCTGATAACAGCTGAACATCAGCTATATAATCCTGTTTCAAAGCCATTCTGTTTAATGATTTTTGAGCTTTTCTTTTCAGAAAGAAAGCAGTAACATCAGTAAACAGAGGGGTTCTGAATGAGGGAAATTGTAATAAATATAGGTCCAAAACTATGACTTTCTATGTAGAAGGCAATTCAGAGCTGAAAGGAAAAGATTGAAACTAAGAGCTCTGAAACCAGCAACAGTCCACAGATCAAAGCAGCACAAGACAAGAGTAATAAAGGACTGTGGAGCAACTCCAGCCTCACAGGAGGCCAGGAAAACACACTTTTCTTTGGAAGTTCAGAATAGCTGGGCTGGAGCCTACAATTTTTTTTTTTTTTTTTTTTCTTAGTGGAACTATTTTTCTTATTTGAGGTTTTTTTTTTTTTTTTTTCAGATCCTGAATTTCTTCTAAATCTACAATGAAACAACCAGTGGATTGACAACATTGGTTCTGAGATAGACCCACTCGGTAATGAGAAAGTCCAATTCCAACTGGGGAAATTTACCTGAGTCCCAGCCTTTTCAGTTTAACATTACACCTACCACCTAGAAAAATAAATGCAAGTACCCATCTGGGTTGAGAAAAGAGTTACTTGTGACTTTATAAAAAATGGAACTATGTAATGTAAAATTCCAAAAAAGTCAAATGGTGCTACATAAGACATTTTTCTTTTTCTTAGGAAAAAGGAGTTATATGGAAACTTCTCATTATCTTTTTCTTCTCTTCTATGTCCAAAGTTGAAAGCAGGTCATACTATAGGGTCCATCTCACCTTCTTATCTAAAAAACTACTCGTGCTACTTTTCTTCCAGTTTTGGCCACACAGAAAACTAACTCTACTGTGCTATATGACTCCACAAAACAGGATGAATAAAACTGTTATACAGCAGCCTCTCATCTTAGGAAGGTGAACAGGGTTCCATCATGGACTCAAACTGGGTTGTTCGCTTTTACCATTCTTTTAACTAAATGTAAGCATGCACTCACTTAGCTGCTACACAATCTGGTCCTTCTGTAGAAGAATGAAAAAATTTAAAAAGAGCAAATGTTCCAAGACTTTAAAAAGTAAATAACAGGTTCTGTCTCCAGGAGAAAAACCCCTCCTTTCATCCAAAAATGTGGATTTACACATGTAAAAATATGTACTTGTACAGAATCTCTTTAGGTATCACATATGAAATCAATCTTGATATCTTGTCTTTATGCTTCTTTATCACACCAAAGGGTTAACTGCAAAACTGGACCTTCATTTCTATCCAGTAAATCTGTCACAAGATGAACCAGGATACAGATATATATGTAACTTTTTAACATCTTTTTCTTTTCAAATTACAACAAATATTTGGAATTTACTGCTGCAGTCTCAAATGTGCTTATCATAATAGTGGCCGAAACTGGAAGACATTTTTTAAAAAACCTGAAGTCATCCATACTTGCCATTTATTAGTCTTCTTGTTTGGAGCAAAAGGCTAAGAATTCACAAATACCACGACCTAAGCACCTGTTTCAAGTTAAACGTCAGCCTTCAGCTTGCAAAATAATTTTTTGATAATTAAGCAAATTGCAGAAGACCCATCAATTGCTTTTTTTCTTCCGGGAAAAGTCAGCAGGATAACTGCACCCTAAGGGCTTCTTTCTGTGTTGAATTTGAAAGGTGGAACAAAAGAAAAGCAATCTTTTCCAATCCAAACCATGGAGGTAATGTGTAGAAAGGTATCCATATTTCAGTAGGGAAAGTGGCTGGATAAAAGAAGCAGGACTACCCGCTCTAGAAGACAACTTAGAAATACCGGCCACATCCTGAGTTCAGAATTTTGTTTTGAGATGAATAAAAAGCACCTAAATGTAAGGAAAGTGTTCATCCTGTGTGACAAGAATTCTCACATGGTCCATCAGACGCAGTCGGCTTCCCGGGGGCCTGCACGCCCCCGGCCCAGAGGCCAAACGGCCCAATGGCCGAGGCGCTCCTCACTCCGCCATCTTCGCTTCGAGCCTACAATTTCTTAACTGAGAGAACACTGAAAACCTTAGGAGTGCTCATTTCTTTGATTTTAACTTAAGTATCTGAAGAAGACAAAAGAAGTTCATCAACATAGATATTTAAGTCACTTTCTTAATATGTACCAAAAAAAGCAAGTACACCTTGCTTTGTAGCTTTGACTCCAGTTATGAATATCTGAAGAAAATATTCTTGGGCACCAAGATATCCCAAAATCTAAAACAATGGTTTGTAACTGTAGATAAACTCAGAATCATCTGAGTTGATTTTATTAAAAAAAAAAAAATGAACCACAGGATTGGTTCTCAATTCAAACCATGTGAATCAGGAACTCCTAGGGAAGGTGGGGTCCAGGAACAAGTACCACAACATGATGGTCTCCAGAGATGCTGCTATGCACCCTTCCTTTATAACCATCAGCCATCACCAATCAACTGGTGGTAGCTCCCGCTATTGTAGAGCAAGAGTTAAGTCAATACACCCCTTCCCACATGAGAAAGCCAAGAGCCTTTCATTATCTGATTTTGCAATCTCTGGTCAATTATCCTCGAGAACTCTAACCTGTTGTAGCTTTAATAGTCTAAATGCATCCTGAAACTTCCCCTAAAATAGTCAGATTTGCCCAAATAATAAGGGAAGCTGTTGGCTGAATTTATCAGAGAAGATTTATGGTGCAGTACCGAGTTTGACCCTAAGGCACAGCAATAATGAGGTAGGTGGAGAGAATTTGGAGAGCATTCAAACCTGATTTTCAGTTCAAGAAATATACACCAGAGATTTGCTACATGACAATGTCAGAGTAATCAACATGGAAGACAAAGTTGATGGGCACCAGGCTCTGTCTCTGAAAGGCTTGCACTGACTCGTACTAAAATGCACACTCATCATCTATGCAAATAGCTACCAGTAGAATATAACAGGCTTCATATAAGTCCTGGCTTTATTTAGATCAGCCTTATATAACAAAGGAACTCAACAGGAAGAATTTGAGGAAAATCACTCTCCAAGGCAAGGAAGAAGGACTTATGTGAGGAAGAGCAAGTAATCTAATTTGACAGAGCATAAAAAAATGAGAGATTTAATCAGACATCTAAAAAAGCTTAAATCATAATTTAGAAAATTCTGAATGCTAGTTTGATGCATTTTCTACTTAATAGCGTGGAGTCATCATAATTTATGCTCCAAGGAATATAACCAGAGTTGTAATTTAGAAAGGAAAAAAATATATAGCATTTTGTAGGATAATTAGAAACAAGGGGAGAGGCAGAAAACCCAGAAGGCTCAGACAGCAGTCCAAGGGTGGTCAAGCGTAAGCCAGACACAGCCTCCTTGGCCACAGCAAGTACCTCTCTGTACTATGAATACTGTATTTACTGTAAAGGTGTCATGAGGATCTTCCTAGTTTAGCAGTAAAGCAAATGAACTGTTTCAAAAGAATAATGAGTATAAAACTAAAGTGTTGTAAGTGATTAGTACCCTAAGAACTAGAAATTAAATCATTAATACATTTAAGTTGCTCTAAAAAAAAATCACATTTAGATAATACTATAAAAACATTATTCTCATATATATTTGCATATCAAATATATGCCTCTGAAAAGGAAAATATTCCAATTTTTATTAATTTAGGCAGGTAAATTATCAATGCTTCAGAGGCAACTTACCCACATGCCCATGTCACCTATTTCCCTCATGTTCCACTAAGAAGGGAAGAAAACTTTGTTTTTTTATTAAAGGATCATTAACTTGCTCTCTATGCAAACATATGCAATACTGATTATAAAGCCTATGTTTGTTCAATGGAACCACAAAGCTTGCATTTATGGAAATACAATAAAGAGGGTCCTGGGAAGTATTTGGGAACCAAGACCCGTGAGTGTCTTTAACTTGGGGAGAATTTAGCATAGGTAGAATTTATTTCAATATCAAGTGTTTGAGCATCCAGGAAGAAAGTGATGGACTCTACCTATCCTAGCATTTCTTTATTAAGCTATGCCCCATCCTTCAAAGTATTTTTTACCAGTTTATACCTTTTTACATTTGTAAAAACTCCTTTATTCCATTAGAGGAGGAAGGAAAAAAAGCCCATTATCTCACAACTAGCCCAAGTGGAATCCAGGCTTAGGTTTCCAGGTAACTACTTCAATGGATCTTCTCTGGCCCCTCAGTCGTTACTGTGATCTGCTGTTTCTGCCAGACTCCCATGTCTTCACCTCAGAGTCAGCCGCCTTCAGTACCCTGCCCAAGCTTCTAAGGTCAGAAAGGAACTTGGGGCATATATTTTTAAAAGACATGCCAAAGGTTTGATGAATGTTAAAATGCTCTTATAAAATAACTTGATATGAGTTAATTGTGAATTCATGAGAAACATGTGAACCCAAATAAATGTAAATAAAACTCACTAGTTTAAAAAAAAAGTGAGTTCATTTAGCAGAAAATACTTAGCCAACTCCCAGATAATTAAGCAATAAGTCATGACAGTCTGAAGCCAAAGCATGCTCTGTGCATTAAAGAAGGCATATTTGTGAGTGAGAACCATCCAATTCCCTAAGGACCTGCTGAGTTGACAATGTACTCTAGTGTTTTATTGCTGCAAGAAGTCCAGGAAATGGAAGAGTTCTCTGAAAAAAAGTATCACCTGAGAAATACACTCCCAACAACAGTGAATCTGTCCTTTATCACTTTAGTCCCACTTTTTAGTTGATAACATCTTGAAGTAGAGAAGGAAACTGAATTAGTTTTGGTGTTTCTGAAAGCCCTGAACCTGCCCAAGGAAAGTTCTTCAGAGCAAGTTAAAAATTAAAACTGAGCTTCATTCAGCCCAGGTGTCATTGATATGGTGATCAATCCCACAATCAGCATTTAACAATTCTCTCACTCTAATACAAACTCATCATTACCTCCTAAATGGGTTGGAGGTGTAGTTATTCTTAGATTAGATGGTTGGTTATTTAATGCTTTAAAAATCTGGAAACTCAGATAGTATCCCTATTTGGCTTTGAAATTAAGCCAAAAGAATATAGATTTACTAGAGTAGGAAATAGTACCATAAATGTTTTTGTGAAAAGAAGTCATATTCAGAACTATTATTTTTAGAAGATTTCCTGGAAACAGATCTCCCACTGTAATGACTGGCAAAGAGTTTGGAGTTATGAAGGACACCTAGATCAGGACCCGATTTCATTTAGGAGGCACATATCCAACTCAACAGAAAGAAGTTATTATGTTTGTTGGGGTATGCTCACCCTTGACGAGCTGCAGGACCCACCACACCAAGGACTTCTTACCTTGCAATCCTGTCTCCATTCATCTCCTGTGGCTCCTCTCCTCTGCTTCTCCTCATTTGTTAGCTTCAGGCTCTTTTTCTGTAAGTTGTCCTTCTCTGTTGGCGGGAGACATGGCTGCTAGCAAGCTCAGTCAGACACAATCCCCAGGTACAGATGGAAAATGCTTATTGGCTCTGCTTTTATCATGTGCTCAACTTAATTTATTGTCAGGCTCAGAGCAAGGGCTAGTCTAAGTGGCCTCACCTGGCTCACAGGGTTAGTCTACAGTGGCCGCACCTGGCTCACAGGTATAGCTAGAGATAGTGGGCATGCATTGAGAGAAGGGAGAGTGGGAGACCTTGCTAAACAGACTGGTGCTACTACTACTAATGACCTCAACAATTTTACCATCTTCTAGAAAGCCTGGTAGACTATTTCGGGCATGTGTCTACTCTAGAGAGCAACTATAGAAATGTTTTCTTCTCCTCTTCTCTAGAAGGAACCCTTCCTATAAAACCAAGTTCATCTCTCATTTCCTCCCATAACCCAGTCACATTTCTCTAAACTCTTTTTTTAAAATAAATTTATTTATTCATTTATTTTACAATAGAATGCATTTTGACATATTGTACACAAATGGAACATAATTGCTCATTCTCTGAACTCTTCTAAAGATCTTTTTCAAATAATTTATCATTGAAATGGTTAAATTTGTTTGTTTCTCTATTTTTCTATATATACATAAAATAAATATAATTTTAAAATCTAGAAATTTATTTATATAACTATGATGGTGTTCATTTTATCTTTAAATCTATAGTAAGTTCTTCAAATCTTATGTTCCTTCTACACTATAAGCAGCTGAGTGATCTATTTAAATATGTATCATCAGGGAAATTTTCCTATTCAGCAGTTCCATGATAGCCTTTTACAAAAGTAATTATGATCCTAAAGAAAGTGTAGACCTTAAAAAATCTAAATGCTGGTATACATAATTAAGAGTTAGGATGACTGTACCCTAAATTAATTTTTTCTCCATAATAATGCTCAATTGATTAGGATGAATTAATCTTTTTACCAACAATAGTTTTGAATTGATTTGTCTTCTATTTCTGTCTCTTGATTACCCATGTGTGATGGTCAATTTTGTGTCCAGATTAAATATTACTTTTAGGTATATTTCTGTGGGCATTTGTGGATAAGATTAGCATTTGCATCAGAGGATTGGGCATTTAGACAAGGGGTTCTCTTGGTTTTTAGACCTTCTCACACAAACTATAAGTACACCACTAGCTTGTCTTACTTTCCAGCTTACAGACAACAAACCATGAGACTTCTTAGCCTCCATAATCATATGAGGTAATTCTTCATAATAAACCAATATCATCTTTGTTCTGTTTCTCTGGAGAACTCTAGTATATCATGCAATCAACAGACTTTGGTCATGAGCTGCCTGAAATTATTAGGTCACCTATTATTTGATTTAATGATTTATATTAATACAGCCTCAGCAAGTATAGAGAATCAATTTGATTGCCTAGGGTGACCAGATCCAATATGCAACATAGAAATTATAATATTTCCCTTGTGATACTTTAAAGTGACTTTATAATATTAGTGAGTTGGTACCAGCCCCTTTATTTCTTTATGATAATCTTGCTGAGAGTTTACTGTGAAAAGTTCTCAGAAAGATCGGCGTTACACATTTGCATCTAATCATGTGAGTTTCGATGTGGGAGAACTCTCTTGCAGTGATATCTGAGACAGGAAGATCCCTAATATCCCTCAGGCCCTGAAAGTGACACTCAGTAGAAATGTCATCATACCATGCTCTACTCCCACAAGAGCTGTGTCCCCCTCTTTTCATTCATTTCTTTTTTTCATTTATACAGCAAATATTTATTGAACACATATTCTGCACTTGGCCCTGGATTAATTATGTGCTCACATTTTCATCATTGTTAAAAAGTGCTTTCAGGAAGAAAGGAAAGAATGAACTAGAAAAGAGGAAAAAAAAAGTAGAGAAAAAAGTAAAAATTTCCAACTTTCCCATTTTGCACTATCTTGTTGAAATTTTAATACTGATCCCCCCTATGTGTTTTCCACTGCCATCCCTAGTCAACTGATTTTTAAAATATATTCTACATTTAAAACTTTTATTTTTTGATCACCCTAATTGGAAGAGGTCAGGGATTAGAAATAACTCAAATGTTACAAAGTAACAACTAATGGATCTGCAATTAACACATTTTAGATATGAAGGCATGGGCTGGTATATACCCCTATCCTACAGGATGGCTCAACCAAAGCTCTTTCATTAACCTGACCTGAAAGTAATAAATTCCACAATTAATGCAATCAATTTTTTGGGCTGTCTTAAAGGGCTATGGTAGCATTTTAGTTACACCTCATACATAAAAAGAACAGGTCTGTCCTTGTTGTTAAATAACATTTCTTCTTCCTTTATCAATGGAGTTTGGCCCAAAGGTTTCTGATAGCAGAGGTGCATTCCTGACTTAGAACAACATATAAGTTAAGTCAGTCCTTTGGGTATCTAGCTTAAGGCAAATCACGCTTCCTTAAATCATCTAATTCTCCCTCTTCTACTTTCTAATAAGTTGGCTCTCAAAAAGTGATCACCACCACAACCAATATCACCTGGAAATGCAAATTGTTGTGCTTCACTCAAGACCACTGGAGATGCTGAAGATGGGGCCCAGCAATCTGTTTAACCATCACTCCAGGTGAAAACCAGCACACACAATTGGACAGCCACTGCTGTAGCGTTATTTAGGACTGACACTAGCCAAAAAAATAAAGGTAGAAAATATGAGAAAATTTCCACTTTACAAAAATAAAGGAAAAACTTGACCCATGAAAGTCAAGTATTCAATTAGTTAGGAAATTTGCAAACGGGTTACCCAAAGCAGGATATTTTGTGAGTGGGACTCAAGTATGGGGATAAAGGAAAGAAGAGTCATAAAGTGAGAGTCATGTCAACATAAATTTGACTATGTTATTACAAACATAGTTATTACAAAAAAGGTATGATTCATTACATTTAAATTGAGTGCATCACAAGGAGAAAAAGGACAGGGAGAGTAGAGAAGAAATATAGAAGAAGATGATGGATGAAGAAGTTTAAATATGATTATGCCATGGCTTACAAAGTAATTTGAAACTCAAGCATTAGGAAAAATAACATTTACTACAATTTAAGAAGAAAAAGGAAGCCCTGATGAATAGGGGAAAATAAGTGAAGTAATGATAAAGAAAGTGTAATGATATAAAGAAAGGTCAAGAAAAGAACAGACTGTGAAGTTACATGCATGCTCTCACCGTGCTATTTTAAAAATAATGTTATGTGAATAAGAATTAGAAGATACAGTGAATAGCATTATGGAATAGATTAGTGGGTTTTTTTTTCTTTAAAATTGACTCTAGTGCCAACATATTCTGTTGTTAAGTTTGGGTGACTTCAGGCTGTGGGGAAGCTGTATGTACTAGGGGACACTATGATTCAGATTTTCTGCTCTACCTTATTAGTTGCATGGTGGCATCCTGCAGGGACTCAAAGCTGCTCATATTGTTGGTGTTTCATGTACAAATCCCCTACAACTATGTTCTCACCCAGTTCCTCAGGTGTCACCTTTTAACAGTGAGCCTGACTTATGTGGGTATACTTCAAAAGCCTGGCAAAATTTCTGGGGAAGAGCTAAATTGCACATCCTTATTTTTAAAATATTCTGTTCTAAATGTAGGAGATACATATCAAGTCATTTGAAACTTCAAAGTCACATTTATATAGTGTGGTTAACTTAGATGATAAAATTGATATTGTCATAAATAACAGACATGTGGAAAGAACAAAATAAGAGAGCTCTGCTAGGAAATCCTACTACACTTTAATCATTAGAGTCACATAATAAGATGTTACTGAGAATGGAACAGCATTAGAAAAAATAAGCAAATATACTGAATGTGAACAATTAAGAAAATGTCAAGTACAAAGGGCCAGATCTTTTAAAGAATAAATAATTGGTGAAATATTTATTTCTCCAGGACCCATAGGGAAAATAAATAGAAATGGAAGAAATAGAAAGGAACTTGCTCCAAAGGCTTGGTAGCTTGAAGAACAGCTGGATTTAATTCAGCTTTCCCAAGAAAATAGAGGAAAGTTTGGAAACAATCCAACTTGACTGTCCAGATTAATTTAGCTTTCATCCATTCATTTATTCATCCACAAACCTCCACTGGGTAGTCACCAAACAACAAGAGGGTGACATGCAAGTTTCCTGAAGATTTTCTGTCCTTTGGCTCTTCTCTTTTCTCTCATTTTTGAAACACTGACCCTTCACTGGGAAGAAAGTTCCATACCACCAAATTAGTTACATTACAGGACTTAGGATAATCTGAAGAAAGAGATCCTGAAAGTCTACTTTACAAGACCACCCACAATGAAAAAGAAATGAGAGCCTCCTAAAAGAAATACTAGAAGAAATATAAAAAATTATACATTTTTATAATGTAATAAAATTATTAAAAATGTATAATATTGTCAAGGACAAAAAAAACAGATAAATATAGGGTGTCAGTGTCATGCATCAAAAGCAATTGTTGGTAACTGTTATTTAACTGTTATCTAGTATTCATGGATGTCTGCAAGGCTGTTGTACACACCTGAGTGAGGTGTCTTCTTTCTAAGCAATGGGATGGAGTCATCTATGCACCTGACAATTCCAGATAAGAAAGCAGCATAATAGTGGAGTCTTGATAAAACTTGAGCATCCTGGCCCTTTCAGAAGGAAGTTAGTTTCTCTGTGGCTAATTCAAGTATAAGGAGAGCTACCCCCAATGCCCACACCTTCCACCATAGATAACTTCCTTTATCTACCTACAGTTATGCCTATAATTTTGAGCACATGCTCACATAATCACAACCATATAAAAAGAAACAGCAAATCTGGTGGGAAGACCCCCCAGCCTGATTTAAAACTGTGGGTAGCAGCCAGTGAATTTCTGATGTGTCTGATAGAAAAAAATCTCTCTGGTATATCTGTCTTCTCTTTCAAGCAAGATACAAAATTATTGGGGTTGGGGGGAGGCAGGGGAAGTCTTGGATTTCAAGCAAAATACACCTAACCTACCCAAACCTGAACCACAATTAGACTACCCATATTATAATAGTACTGCAAATAAAAATTGTGGTCTGAAAGAATGCACAATGAAAGCCAATTCTTGAAGCAATAGTTACATTTGACCTCAAATGTAATTTAGAACAGGGTTAATTTAGAATGCCAGAGAAAGGGAAAGGTCTGATTACTTATGTTTGGGATATTCCAATCCCACCAAGAAATCCAAATGACTCACCTAATTCCCAGATGAGACCATCACACTTTGGATAGAGAAATTCCCAACTCAATGTTCTGAAAACAAGATCACAGAAGCACGATTATTAAGAGTTGGAAAGTCATGAGCATTTATGTATTATAATATTGTACTTAATATCTCAATTCTCTTTACATCATTCTAGAAGAATAGTCATAGACTTTGAACAAGGAAATCATTATCTCACAGTAATGTTTATGTGACAGTAAAGTTCCTGGGTACCTAGAATGATGTTTATTCCCCCTTTTTTTGCTCATGTTATTAATTAACATTTATTTTTATACATATCTGTATATGTATATATAAAAATTCTATGTCCCCATATGTCAAGAATTTGATGCTTTCTTATTCTACCTTCCACCAGATTATATGAGCCAGAAAACCACTCTTTTATTCAGCCTACCTAATCACACCAGGCAAGAAGACAATATATAGGAAAAAAGAATATCACAAATGTTAAATTAATATTCCTTTTCTATCTCAGAAGTAGCTAAAAGGTCCATTGGTGTTATGTTAGAACCATTCATATTGAATGCATGTTGCTTTGTAATGTATCTTTCTCTAGCAGGTTCCAACAAGGGGCAAAGGAGGATAAGAAAAATAAAGACTCACACACATACAGATGTTTTTGAAGATAAAGCGGGAGTTGGTAGAGTGCTGCTCTCTGATGGAGAAGCAGTTCTCAAGAGTTATACCAGCAATCTATATTTATACATGTCTCATTATCAGATGAAAGACTATGCAAGCGTTATTCTTTGTATTCAGGAAAGTTACAGGAACTAGAAACATCTATGTAGCTTTTCCACAGTTGCAATTCACAGTTGCCATGGGCAATGTTAGGAACTTTGTATAGTACTCAAGAAAGTCCATTGTTCAAAGTAACTGTTCAGTGGGCAGGGTAGTGGAGTTGGTGAAACATTGTGGTTATCTAGCAAGAAAGTTCCTCTATTCCCAGGAGCTATATACCTGAGATCAAGGTAGAGGCTGATAAGACTCTAGCACAAAGCCTTCTCTTGCAGGGCATTAGCACAGCAGCTAGGTATCCTGCACCTTTGCACAGAAACATTCCCAGGCACCAGGCATGCTATAGCCGTGAGGTCATCAGAGACTCCAATCTCAGATACTATTCTCCCATTCTCTGTCACCACTCTCCACACTCTCCTTCATCCAGACACCCACAGAGAAGAGTCACAAAGTATATGTAATTAAAGAACTGAGAGATTCCTCAGGGATCATCTACTATAGCCCCTGCAGAAGGGGTTAAACAGATCCAAAAAATCCTGGAAGAAGTTTTGAAGGAAGACATGGAAAGAAAAGATGATTGTGTCAGATAAAGCTGGATTATAGAAATGTGAACCCCAAAACCCAGGAAGTTTTATGTTTGCAAAGGAGCCACCAAAAAATTGAAGGACAGAGCTAAAAGTCAAATGCCAAGTGATATTCTAATATTCACGGATATGTATTCATTTAATCCTCAAAATAATTCTAGAAGGTAGGTGCCAAACTTATCTCATTTCACAAACGAAAAACTTCAAAATCTTCGCTCTTAAATTTGTTAGGCAGCATGAAATTTAGGATTGAGATCAATTTAAAAAAAAAAACTCAGTAAACAGGGACTAGGTTAGCATTTTAATTATCCAACAAATAAAATAGACCACTTCCTCAAAAGAAAAATTATCTAAGAGCAAAAAATGAAGAAATAATTAATGAGACAGGGTCTTACAAAAAGCAGAAAATGGTTTGCAGCATCCATCTGTTTCCTATATAGGCCTCCAATAAAACCTAAGGCCACAACAATGATCTGGAACTCAGCAGGATGCCCACAAGTGAAGAAAGCATGAGCTGAAGAACAGATGGTCCTCCAGCACAGGGGGCCTTCTTCTGAAAGGAGTTTTCCCTGTCTGTCCAGCTAGTGTAACTCAGGAGGGAAGCCAACAGAAGAGGATTACACAACTGAATAAAACTTTTTTTGTGCTTTTTTCATATTTAGGAGACAGCATGGGAATAAACCCCACAATAAAGCCACCTGTTGAGGTAGCAACATACTTATTTAACTAAAAATTTTCCCTGGACATAGGTTCAGCTGTGTCTGTGATAGTTCTTCATTCTTCTTTTTTCCTTTCTTGTTGGAAAACACAAAGTTCCCCCACCCTGCCCACACACTTATGCCTTCTACCGTGCCACTATGATCCAGGTATTCATTCACAAATATATATTGAGTTCTCTACTATATAGGATCCTAAACACTAATGGAAAATTCAGTCTTCAATAACTATGTGCATCTGCTCCTATCATTTCCCCTTCTCTTCCTGTTAGCATGGAAAAGGTTCTCCTATCAAAGGTTCTCCTATCAAAGTCCAATCTCCCAAATTTCTAAATCTATTCCCCTCTTGTTTCTCAGAAACCTGCTTCATTCACTAGCTGGTCTCTGTCCTTATATCCAAGCCCTTCTTCTCCACAATATCATTCCCTACAACAGGGAAACATCAACTAAAAAAAA
This sequence comes from Ictidomys tridecemlineatus, assembly GCF_052094955.1. Classification (NCBI taxonomy): domain Eukaryota; kingdom Metazoa; phylum Chordata; class Mammalia; order Rodentia; family Sciuridae; genus Ictidomys; species Ictidomys tridecemlineatus. The sequence goes on along the minus strand of NC_135478.1, from coordinate 156,306,861 downwards.
AAACCACACTTTTTCTTCGCCTCATCCTTCTTCAGCTACCCATTTCCCAACTCTACCCAAGCTTCTGCACATGCTACATTTGCTTTCTTACTTTTAATTCAATCTTTAATTGAATCTTAATTACTCTGGCTAAGGTCACTGATAATGGTTGTTATTTGCAAGGATGACCCCAAACAATTCCACTGATTCTTGTAACAAGCAAGCTGCTCTTCCAAACACTGGAGTTTATTACTCCTTTTCTTCCTTGTCTCTGGTCTGGACCTCTGACTGTTTTGGCTGAAAAAATTCAGTGTAAGAGATGCTGTCTACCTTGATCTGGCATCTTCTGATTTTCTTTGAGTGCTCTTTTCTTAGACCACTCCCACCTCAGAGCCTGGCACCATGTTTCGAGAAGCCCAAGCCGTGGGGAGAGGCCACATGCCAGTGATCACCTACCTCTGGGCTTTCATGCCACCTGTTCAGTCTTTCAAGAGGACTCATAGGTCTCCCTGCTCCACCTCTAATTCCATTTATCCTCCAAATCTTAAATTGAAGATTATTTCCTCAGTGATGACTTCCTTTAAGACCTTAACTCTCATCAGGTATCAATGTTGCAATTTGTTGTCAAACATTTTATTTTCAGTTTATAGTGCTTATAAAAATTTGTGATTGTTATTTTATTCTAGAGTTATTTTTAATGTCTATCTCCTCAACAAACATATCATCTTCCTGTTTATATCATTGACTTTCATAGTAGGCATGACTAATATGACTCTCAATCATCCCTGACTCTTGGTATTTTTTGCTCTGTGTGATACCCTCTTTTTGAACATGGGTTTGACCTAGTGCATTTCTAATAAATAAATATGGCAAAAATGATGAAATAGGATTTCCATAATTAGATTTTAAAAGGCTGTGACTTGCATCAGCTGGCTTCATCTATTGACAAAGCAAGCTGCCATGTTGGAAAGACCCACATAGAAGGAACTGAGGGCAACCACTGACCAACAGCCATCAAAAAAAGTAAATCCTGCCAACAACCTTGTGTGTGTTTAGGAGCAGGATTTTCCTTGAGATGACTACAACCTAGTGGACAACTTGATTGTAACCTGGGAAGTAGTGGACCCACTTAAGCTAAGTTCAGATTTCTGACATGCAGAGCTGTAAGATAATACATGAGCATTGTTTTAAACCACTAGGTTTGGGGGCAGTTTGGTACACAGAAATATACATTGTGCCTCCTGCACCAGAATTAATTAATTTTAGTTTTTGTAGTATTTGAAACTGTTCTAAGAAATTCATATATGGTCATTCATTTGATCATTACACAACAACCTTAGAAGGTATATACTATTGTTTTCCTAATTTTACACATGAGGAAATAGGCAGAAAATTTCAGTACCTGCTAAAGTTTACTGAATTAGTAAGAATTAGAGTTAGTGCTTGACTTAGATATTCTAAATATTCATTAAGTGGATAGATGTCTATCTTACTCCAAAAATCAAGAAAACATTTTGGGGACTATTAAAGCATTTTTAGCACATTAACAAACTCAGAGAAATCAATCAATGCACATGTATAGAACTCTCATTGTGTGTTTGCATCTTTTGGCCATGTGGTTGGCATAAAATATCCTCTCCCTTAATGCAATATACACTGTAGATATTGTAGATACTTAATGCTAATTATAGATCATTCAAAAGAGCCTCATCATAAGATTTATGGCTAAAATATGTGAAACTGACCATTTTATTGGACATAAATGATCAACTTTGGCTGTAAGCCAGTGATTTTTTTTTTCCACTTTGAAGTAGCTAATGGATGTCGTATAGGATATCTTCTGGTTCCCCATTATATGATGTGCTAAAGAATCTCAAATCTTTCCAGTTCCATACCCATAAGCCAGGTCATGTGATTCACGTTGGATGATTTCCTGGCTATGACTTAGGTGTGGTTTCCAAATAAAATGTGGCTCGACTCCAAAGACTGAAACCAGCTTGATCGCACTTCCTTACTGTATTCCTCACTAGAAACAAAAGAGAACCCCCAACAGTGTCTATTTCACAAGTTTGCTTTGAATAAAAGAGAAAATGGATGAAACTAAATCCTTCAACATTAATCCTACTTTACCTCCCAGGATTCTGTGGGTGTTTGGGGCAGTGATATAAAAAAACAAATATGCTGATACAGGCTTAAAAGGAATGTTACATGACCATGAGTCATTATAGCCATCACTTCAAAGCTGTTTTGTAACTAGCAGGAAGTGGTGTGTGTGTCTCCGGAGCATAAAATTGGCCTCAAAGTAGGTGGGGCCTACGAAAATATTGATGTACTATAAACATTATATTTCTCAACTATTGATAAGGTCATTACTATCCCACATTAAAGGTTAAATCTACCTCTGAGAGGTCCCACATGGATTTTTACAACATTCTTTGGGTTTTGGAACTTTTGCGATTCAACTCATTTCTGTAGTGTGTGGGAAAGGCAGCTTCAAGTCATCAAAAGAACACTGGGCTAGGAGTTCATCTGCAGGACTTTCATCCAGGTCAGTTCCCTGGGCTCTCGTTTACTCAAAACTGAGAATAATTTCAGACCTACTTTCCTTTTGGGGTTAACTTCTCTTCCATAGCTAAATGAAATTCCCAGTAGAAAAAAAAAAGAGGAAAAAGAGGAGAAAAAGAAAAAAATAATAACTTGTTTCTTTCATGATCTCTCAGGAGATTTATCATGCTCAGGGACAACACCAACTTGCTCAGAGATTTTTTTTTTTAAATCCATACCTCTCCTCTCATTTATGTCTTAGTAACTTCAAACATTCTGGAAAGTAAAAAAAAAATGTAGCTCCTCCTCTCCAAAATTTTGAGTCTGCCTTTAATAAGAAAAGCATGTTGGCAAAGAATGATAATCCCTTAAATATAAGCCCACCCCTACACCACTCCTAGGAGAGGAGTTTTATTCTTACTTATAGTGAGGATGGGTCAACTAAGGAAGAGCCCTACAACAACAGTTAATATTTATTAAATACAAATACTCTCAATAAATCTGGAAGCTATCCCATTTTACAGATGAGGGTTCTCCAACATAAAAAGACATTTCCCTGATGTCACATTGCTCACATTTACAGGATGATTGAATCCCGGCATCGTCAAGGAGAGAGTCGGCAAGGAACTGTCTCCTTGCTCTAGTCGGCTAGTCCAGCTCAGGGATGACAAGCTAAACTGGGAATCTGGTCCTCAGCTTCCGTTTACAGTAGTTTTTCTCACCTCAGAAATTCAGTCCCTTTCCATGCTCCATTAAGTCTGTTTTCTAAAAAAAAAGATAATTTATCAGTCAGAAAATGTGAATGTAAGTCACTGCTTGGCCTTCTCTGAGAGAGATTTCCACTTAAAATAATTTGCTCTATTTTCTTTTTTAATTTATTTGATTTTCAATTTATTTTATTTTATTTTTTACACAAATGGAGCACAACTTTTCATTTCTCTGGTTGTACGTGATATAGAGTCACATCATTCATGCAATCATACCTGTCCCTAGGGTAATAATATCCATCTCATTCCACCGTCTTCCACACTCACACATTCCCTCCCCTTCCCTCTGCTCAATCCAAAGTTCCTCCATTCTTCCTGCCTCCCCACCCCCCCATTATGGATCAGCATCCACTTATCAGAGAAAACATTTGACCTTTGGTTTTTTGGCATTTGCTTACTTCACTTAGCATAATTTTCTCCAGTTCCATCCATTTACATGCAAATGCCATAATTTCATTCTTCTTTAGGGCTGAGTAATATTTCATTATGTATATATACCAGAATTTCTTTATCCATTCATTTATTGATGGGCATCTAGGTTGCTTCCACAGTTTAGATATTGTGAATTGACCTGCTATACATTGAGGTGGCTGCATCACTCTAGAATGCTGGTTTTAAGTCCTTTGTGTATAAACCAAAGAGTGGGATAGCTGGGTCAAATGATGGTTCCATTCCAAGTTTTCTAAGGAATCTCCATACTGCTTTCCAAAGTGATTGCCACATTTTGCAATCCCACCAGCAATGAATCAGTGTACCTTTTTCCCCACCTCCTCATCAGCACTTAACCTAGCGATTTCTCATAAAGTTGCCAGAAAATGAATTTTGGACATCTATGAGCAAAATGGAGGGAAGGTTGGGTCAGAAATGTATACACAGAGCAGAAGATTTTTCTTATTGCCTCAAAAATCATACCGCGTGGAGCTGCCAACTCCACAAATTGTTTTTGCCCAGAAAGGACTGTTTTGGTGGCACATGAGAAACAGAATTGTACCCACGCTTATTCAATTCAACTTCATTACTGACATAGGACTATATACTGCATCCAGAAGCAAAATAAATAAATGGTAGTTGACACCGTTGGGGACATCACTATGTCACTGGAGAGACAGAACATATGTATGAAGACATGGAGCAGTTTAAGGACAACAGAAAGAAACGATGCAATGTCCCCAAACAATTAATCGAAACAATATCTGTAATTCAAGATTCAGAGACTAGATCAGAGTAGGCCATGGAATTTGATAGGATTTCCAGAAAGAGGGATGACTTGGTATAAGCTATGAAGTATTTAGTGGGTAAAATAAGAACATTAAATGTAGAGGAACTGAAAGATAATAATACAGAGGTGAGAACAAAACCTCCATGGGTTGAAACAAAATGTCTGTGATCGTAACCCCTCCCTTCCTCTCTACCTTTTCAGTTATTGCAGGAAGACTCATTGAACATCTGACTCATGCTGGACACAGCTCTAAACATGAGGAAACTGATCAATCAAGCTGCTCCATTCATAGGGCTTACCTTCTTGTGGGGGACACAGATACATAAATGAAGAGAAATATGAAAAAAATCAAATAGTGATAAATGCTAAGAACGAAAATGACACAGGGGATAGTTACCAAGGAGAGCTGCGTTGGGTTAAATTTTCCCTTCTTCCCACAACTCATTTACTAAAGTCCTAGCCCCAGAACTTAAGAATGTGATTCTACTTGAAGATAAGATCTTTAAACAGGTAATTAATGAGGTAAAAGAATGAGATAGAGTCTTTAAATAATTAAAAATAAGGATGTTAATCCAGCATGACTGGTGTCCCTATAAGAAGAGGAAATTTGGGCAAAGAAACACAAAGAGAAGGCTATGTGAACTTAAAAAAAGAGTTTATTGTTTCTAATCAAGAAATCCACACTTCCACCTCCTTTTCTCCTGGTTGAACTTAGCAGTCTATAGGGCTTTATGTTGCCTGCTAAGAGTAGCATAATAATTTAAGGCCAACTAATGAAGGGTTTTGAAGGTTCAGATTGGAAGTTAGACTTGACCTGGAGGGGTGGGAGGAGAATCAATACTCATTCACTATTATTTTAAATAAGAAAGTGATACAAAAATTTTTAAAATGGAACATGGTTTAGCAAAAAAAGGTGGGGTGGTGGCTAGAAAAAGAGCAGGAGATTTCCTCTCTTAAGTAATCAGCATTTGTGGGGATGTATGTACACTTGAGTTTACACACTAGAATAGCTAGATTTTCATTAAAGAATATCTTAATAAATTGATTATATCTAACATAAAGTCTAGTACAGAGAAATTGGTAAAATGTGATGCTGGTCTCATGAGAACATTTGTTATAATGACCAACAGTGATACATTTTCCCCCAAAAAGTTTTAAATGTAAGTATTTTCCCATTGTTCCACATTAGACTCTTATTTTTGTTAAACTACACGTCTTTCTTGATTGCTGTCTGAAAGAACATTATTATCCATAACAACTAGACCAAACACGCTGACATTAAGAGAACAAAAATAGAATGCAGATTAGAATCTTGTGCAACAAAGATCCCAGAATTTGGGCATACGCAGTTTACTTGTTAAAAAAAAAAAATTAACAATTTCAGAATCCTGAATTCCTTATAGGGAGAACAATTTACTTAAAATATTCAGACTAACAGCTGCACTAACAGGATTGATTTTTATCTCAGAAATTAAGGGGAAAAGTCATTGCTCAATCATTTAGGCTGTATTTTGGAAAGAGTCAAGGTACACAAGCTCAATCTTGGGATACCACTTGCCAATTGAAGGGAAAGAACAGTTCTAATTGTGTCCATTAGATCAGTGTACTTTGTAGACCAATGTATTATTTAAGGTATGTATGACCCAACATGCTATAGCAAAGAGTTTTTAATATTTAAGTGGCTCTAACAAACTTGTAGTGTATTTCTCATTTGTATACCAGTCTGGAAGAAGCTGGCTGTATTCCAAGAGCTCACACAGAATGATTCCATCATGTAAGTTTGTCAAAATCTAAAGGCAGAGATTCTTAAATATTTTGGCTATAAGAGAACTTTACACTCTCAAACGTTCTTAAAGACCCTGAAGATATTTTATTTATTTGGGAAATATCTACTAATTTATTAGAAATCAGAACTGAAAAAAAAATTTAAATATTTGTTTTTTTAAAAAAAGCTATGAAAAAAATCCATTGTTTGCTAGCCCAAGTAACTTATTTTATGAATTTTTTTGTCAGGGAGTTCATACGTCTCCATTTTTTAGACTCAGTTACTGGGGCTTTCTTTTGTTCCTTTGATGGTGTCATGTTTTTCTAATTGTTCATGACCTTTGTGGCTCCGCAATGAGGTCCGTACTCAGAAGGAGTAGGCACTTGTGATCATCTTTACAGACTAGCACAGTCAGGGAAAGCCTACCTACAACATGCCAAGACCAAATGCTCTCACCAGTTAAATGGATAATAAGATCGCCACCATTTATTGAAGCACTACTGTGTGCCAGGCACTCATGAACATCTCCCTTCCCAGCTGAAACTTAAGTCCCCCAAGGGCAAGGAGCATATTTCTTTCAAACCCTCTTGTATTTCCACTATCTAACACAAGTCCAATACATAATAGATAGCATATGATTTTTGCTTTTTTTTCTTCCTTTTTGTTTTTGCTTTTTGGTATGGGGGCTTGAACCCGGGGATACTTCACCAATAAGCTACATCTCCTTTTAATTTTTTATTTTGAGATACGATCTCACCAAGTGAGTAAGGCTGGCCTGGAACTTGCGATCCTCCTGATAATCCCAAAATGTCTCCTTGAAGGTATTTCCGTTTTTCAGATTGATATAACCCTCTTCCCATTGCTACTTTACAGGACCTAAGTACCTCCTTCTCATCCCACTCACAGACTTAGCAAAAACGAGCATCACTTGCAAGTCAGTCCCTCAAGTTTTAGCGATCTGTACAGCAAACATCTGTTGATAAAGCAGTAATTAGGTGAATGGGGGGATGGAACTGTGAGCTAGCTCATGGATGGTCATTTCATTTTCAATTCAAATCACAATGAAATGTTCTACTGTGCTTTAATACCGTTCTGCTCTGTGGGTGTTCTTAATCTTATAATCCCTTCCAGTCACATGTTATTTATGGTAGATAAAGTCCCTTGAGGCTTCTCAAAACCATATTTGCTGAAGACTAGCATTGGGAGCACAGCAGACGTCATAAAGTATTAATAGGAACAAGCCACCCATTTCATTTAATTCTTAAGCAAAGTTGTCAAGTGCAGGCAATTCACCATTTCACCATATGACTTGCTCTCTACTTGTAGGCTCTAGGAAATCAGAAGTTTAGGATGTCAGAGAGTAAAACCAATGTCAAGTTTCTTTGCTTCTCCTTCTCCCGGGACCCTCTTTGGAGGGATGCTGTGTTTTTTTGTCCTCATTGGATTGCTGAACCAGATTGTTTCAGCACTAAATTCAAATTCCTGATGTCCTGCACCCCTCCTATCATGTCTTTGTTGTGGGAGATATATATATATATCGTCTTCATCTCACATGCTCCTGTTTATTTCCACCTCAAAACCTAGATTGCATTCATAGATAGAAATAATGTGTTCTTCCAAATGTGCAGCGTGGTGACTCTAGTTGGTAACAATGTATTGTATAACTGACGAATGCTAAGAGAACAGATTTCAAGTATTCGCACCACAAAAAATAAAATAAAATTAACTATGTCAGGTGATGGATATTTCAGTTAGTTTGATGTTAGTAATTATTTCAATGAACACATGTATCAAAACATCACTCTGTAAACCTTGAAGATAAACAATTTTTTTCAATTATACTGTAACAAATGAATGAAAATGAAAATAATGTGTCCTTAAAATTAAACCCAATGTGACTATATTTTACCTGTGTTGTTGATACAAATCAGGAAGAACTTGGGTTCTGTTTTGGCTAAGTAGCTCCAGGACACAAAAATGAAGTTGGGATGGCAGAGGGAGAACAAGGGTCTTACTCCTGCCATGAGCCTCTTCCTTGTCACACTGCCCACTCTCCTCTTGGCCCCATGTGCAGCCTGCACTGAGAGACTGGATGTCGCTGCCATAGCTGCTGTTCTCCACAGGCACAGCACTGACCCAAGAATGGAAGGATAGGAAATAAGATGGAATAGTGGAGAAAAGCAGAGAAAAGAGAGCAGAAAATTGAGAGGCAGCAGAGGGGTGAGGGAGAGAGATAAGGAATAAGATTGGAAATATCAGTGCATGTCAGCACTAAGACTTGCCTGTTAATGGTAATAGCGATAATAATAGCAATAATCATTATTGGATAAGAATTTAGTTATTAAACAGTGACTACATGCTAGTACTTAGCTAAATGTGTTAGTATTTATTCATTCATAAGCATTCATTTATTCACAATTTTTTTCTTTTTTTTTCTTTTTCTTTTTTTTAGTTCTAGAGATAGAACCCAGGATTGTACAAATACTAAGCATGCACTCCACCACTGAGCTACACCCCCAGCAGTTACCAAGTCACAAATTAAGAAAATAAATAAATAAACAAAACAAAACAAGATTTAACTATATGCTTATAGGCAAAGATACCCAGAGACTGAAGGCAAAATGATGGGAAAAATATTTCATGCATGTGACCACAAAAATAAGCAAGAGTAGTTATTCTTATAACTAACAAAGTAGAATTCAAGCAAAAGTTAATTAGAAGAGACAAACACATGTATGCATGCTCACATCTTCATGAGAATGCAATGCCCACCACTCCACCCAAGGCAGCATCCAGTGGTACCAGGTTTGCAGCTAGGGGAGTATTTACACTAAAAATTAGCAAAGTCACCAGTGAGGGCCACTGTGCATTTTTGTCTTCTGTTTTTCCCAGTGACAGCCCATGCTTAAGCACTGCTCAGCATTCCACCTAGTGAGGAAGAGTCTGGGTGTATTAAGACTCAGAAGCAAGAATGAGAAAATTAACTCCCAAATGCTGAAAACATGCAGATGGGAGATAAATAGGCTATGGTAAGGGTGCCCAAGGGAGTTTAGTACCACTTTCACTTAAGGCAGGGCCATTCATTTACTCACAGGAGATTTCAAAAATGTATTAAACCCAAGATTATGTTGATTTTATTGAAGAGAATTAAGAGCAATGGACCCACATTATTAGGGATCCTAAGAAGTTCTTTTCAAGAGCTCTTGGGAACCTACATGAATGATTGGCTTACTCCAAGATTCATTTCATAAAGTCAAGGTCAATTTTCTATTTTAAACTTAATTGTAAAATATCCTTTAATCCCTAAAGGCAGGAGAAGTAGAAAAAAAAAACACATGTGAAATCAAGTTCATCTCACAACTTAGCCATATACACATCATGGTCTAAAATATTTCCTAATTACCCAAATTATTCTCTCTAATCAGAGATCAAAGCTTTTTGTCAGAACTGAAGAACTTAAACTGAATAGGGTGGAGCAACAGTACAAAGAACCACAAGAAAACAAATGTTGGTCCTAAAATCTCTCTGTTCCTAGCTTAGGAATCAGCAAGCTGGCGGAACTCAAGTCAAATCCTGAGGATATATTAAATTTGACATCATTCACTACTGAAATTGTAAACTTAAATAGCTTAGAGCAGGAGGGGACATTTGGTTTATTTACCCTCATTTATACCAAATCAAGTCACTGCAACTGTTGTTCCAGTCTCTGGCAACAGTTTTCTTATGAATTCCTATAACAGGAATTTTCCCTACCACGTACAAGCATTATTTATTAAAATGAAGATTTTGTTTGTGGCATCTGCAATCTTTCTATCGGTGTAGATTTCTTTTGAGATTTTAGGTAGTCAAAACCCATTGTTTTAATGTTACATGATGGTTTCAAATGAAGTCTTTGGAGATAGCTTAGTCTGGGTTTTGTTTTGTTTATTTATTTTTTCTTAATTTGCTACTTGGTAACTGTAGTTTAGGACAAGCTATTTAGCAGAGATTTTTTTTTCATTTGTATACATGGTATTAATAATGCCTGACCCTGAGTTACAGTAAAGATTTGATATAAGACTGCATGTTAAGTGACTATCAGAAGTAGTGGCCCAGAACAAGCCCTCCCTAAATGTGAGTTACTACAGCTCTCCTGGTCAGTCTCCTCTTCATCTGGCCACTGGGGTGCACGACGGATGCCGATGCCCTTTAAAGCTACTGCACTCATCTGGGGCCCCTTACATGCTTGTGCTCCTCCCTGCTGTGTTATCACTTGTTTATGTTCTCATATTTGTAAGTTCAAGTAAGTTTCATGTAAACCCATGAAATATGGGTGGGAAAATACCATGTTTATAAATGTTGCATGAATACAAATTAATTTTTGGAAAAATAAACACAGGCCACTAGGAGAAATACTGCTAATATATGAGGTATGGATGAGTTGACTGGAATTCTGGGGAATTTCTTAATCCGTTAAGGACAAAGCTAGAAGACAACTTCAGAAGTATCATCAAAGCATTCCTTCACTTAAAAATGAATGATGGAAATAGGAGAGGATGATGTGTGTGTGTGTGTGTGTGTGTGTGTGTGTGTGTGCAAAACAAATGCATAAGGTGGAAGGATTGGATCAATACTTGGAGAGGAAAGGGGAGAAATGAGGAAAGAGATGGGATTTGGTATGATTCTTTTCCACATCCTAGTTCTGTATCATTAGGTACATTATATAGCTTTGGCCCTAACATAGGGATATAGAGAAAATCCTAAAGGCATGAATTTGAATCACAGTGTTTAGAGTCCTTTCTAGCACTTAATTATCACTGGTTTTCATAGTAAGTAATAATACTTGGAAGAAAGAGAGAGAGTTTAGTGTCTCACACAAAAGAGAAACTGATCAGGACATAAACATTCACAGGAGACTCCTTATAAGCTGATGCAAATTTAACACCCACAGAATACTGCCTTCTTGAGTAGGAATGAAAGGGACTAAGCCAAAGCAGTAATCTAAGCCTGCAGCTCTGCCACAGGAACAGACCGGATTCCTTGTCTTGCTACTTCTATACCTTTATGGTGAATTTAGGTAGCCCTTTATGGTGATTTGAGATCTAGAATTTTGATTATGATCTAATTTAATTAAGTGCACATAGACAAAGCAAGTGTTAGCAAAGGCTAACACTTTTTTTATAATCTTTTTGAAGTCAAGTCTCAGATGCAGTAGCAAAGCTTGGCAAATTTGATCTTCTTTGTATAGTCAATAAATTAAAATTAAATGTTTGTGAAAATCACTAGAAGAATTTTTGCTAAGGTCCACCTCTTTCAGCCTTATCTCACTACATAATCAACACAAAAAGAAAGATGGTTTTTAAAATATTAGATTGTTACCATTTAGTAGAGATAATCATCTGATCCCATTAACTAGAGCCTCAAGGCACCGGGCAACTTCCCAACAAAATGAAACAAGATGCATGAAGATCAATTTGTTAATTTTTAATGAGACTTCAAAACATCCTACCAAATTACTTAATCATTTTAAGAATACATTGCTGCTTCTTCACTATTTTTCCTTTCTGTACAGGAAAGAGTTAATTTATTTTTAATCATTTCCATTTCTCCTTTCATCCCTCTAAGAATTGTCCAGTTCTCCTCTATTGCTACCGATGACCAAAGCAGCCCATAAAATTGAAGACCAAATATAATGAAAGAGAACTTAAATAACATGACAGAATTTTCAAAGCAACCAGATTCTTTGACTCCATTTAGAAAATAATAACGATAATAATTCACAGTTTTAATGTGGGAGTTTAACATATGGTGGGTCTTCCTCTTTAAAATGATGGCTTAAATGATGCATGTGTGCACTGTTATGCTTCCAATGAGTCAGATATACTCGAGACTTCATTTTCTTAATTAACTAAATTTTAGTGTGAAGCTAAACAAAATGAGAAGAAAAGGGCTTAAAAGTGAGCTAATTAACAAAGTGCTCTGAATTCATCAGGACATAGGTCTTTTGGGTCCTTGTTCACTGGGGAGCCGCAGGACTACACATTGCCAGGCACATAAAATGTGCTCAGTAAATGTGAGAGAGTGAATATCTCTTTTCTATAACTCAAAAAAAAATTAAAGACAGATCTTCTGCTAATTCCACTGTAGTAAATTATGGATTTACAAACGTTTTACCTATAAAAAGCCACTTTAAAGAACCATGTAGGGCTTGTTACAAAAAGCATCAAAAGATCTCCCTGCCAGGATGTAAACTCACAAGGGGAGGGGTCTGCACCTGTCTGTCCACATATTTCCCTAGCACTTAAAAGTCATAAAACAGGTTTTGGATTTCAAAACAATAGAACCAGATTCAAATCCCAACTCTTGTGTATAATGAAAGTCTCTCCAGACCCAGTTTCCTCCTCTGTAAAAAGAAGAAAATCTCTCCTTCATAGGTTTTATAATGATTCAGGCTCCGAAATCTGCATTTCATACGAGCAAATGAAATAATTCGCACACAGGTTGTCTACAGAAATCATAGTATAAGAAGCATCACCTTTAATCCAAATTCCTTGTTGTCTAAATGGGAAAACTGAATCCAAATTGGATTAAATAGTTTAATAGAGGCTCTTCAATTACTTTAAACAAACTGAGGAGGGGGGGTAGGAGAAAAGGAGTGTTCATCATAGAACAAGCAAAAGGCTCTTTTACCTCCTATAGGTGCTGTAGCCATCTCTTCATAGAACTGACATGCCATTTACTAATCCATACACGTGATTATTTTTTAACAAATTTGTAGCAGCAGGATTGCTGGATTGCAGACTTTTCATTTTTGAAGGATAGTGATACATGCTTGTGCCAATTTATACTTCCACAGCAGAGTAAAAAAAGAGGGAGGGGAATGCATTCCAACATCCCATCAAATCAAGACTCAGGCAATAACAGCTACCTGGGGCTCCAGCCAGACCTGCTGGGATTTTGAAGTCTCCTGTGGAATGTTACTTTTCAGGCAGAGCATTTTTGTTTTGACACAAACCTGTGGTTGCCATACATTTTTGGACAGTTGGTTTCATCCTTGCTACTGATTTGGGATGTACTAGATTACTGCACAAGAACTTTGGTTTCATATGGGATGAAACCACAAAATCTTGCTCCCAGGAGAAGCAAATGCTGGTTTGAATGATGAGCTTTAGTCAGCTTTACCACATAAACCAAAGCAGAACCCAAATTCAAGGTGAAAGGCAAGAAAAATGGGAGAATAACCAGTTCCAAGGGCTAAAAGTAAGCCAAATGTCTGGAATTTAATCATTTCACATATATATATATTCCTGCCATAGAGGGAATTGTTGTGTCCAATCTGCTTCTGGTTTTTTGTTTATTTGCTATTTTGGGTCACATCCATCACCCAAGATACAGCAACTAAGCATTTTCTTCAATTGCTATGTACAGTCGTGTGTTGCTTAATGATGGGGTAAAATGCATCATTTGGTGATTTTTGTCATTATGCCAGCATCATAGAGTGTTTAAAACCAACTAAGATGGCTATGAAATCACAAGGAGATAAAATCTTTTGGGACCACCATCCTGTATGTGGTCTGTCATTAACCGAGATGCCATTATGTGATGTGTGGCTGTATTACCCAAGCTATGTGAAACCATCTAAGCTAGCTCTATGAAGACTCTGATATGTATGTAGTTCACTGGAGACCTTATTAAAATGTAAATACTAACTTAGAAGGTATGGGGCAAGGCTTGACATTCAGCATTTCTAACAAGTTGCCAAGGTCATGCTGGATCAAACCTCACTAATTGTACTGAGGAAATGCAACAGGACATTAACTTAAGCCAATGGCTGTCAAGGATAGTAGCATAGTACACAAGTAGGACTACCTCCATGAGAAGGAAAGTGAAAGAATTTTAAAGAGCACCTAAATTTGAGAATCACTTATGTGTACCACAGCCAGTACTATCAATGGCCCAACAGTTAGAACTTATCAACCAGTGGTGTAGCAATTAAAAAAAAATAGATGATAATGGTTACTTTAAGTATTTATCTGTTGAAAGGTGAAGAATGTAATTATCTTTTAGCCCTAGCATCCATTCCAGAAGGGACCCTGTCGGATAGGTATAAACCAATATCAGCAAAGTCAGTCATCATGTAAGTGGACTGAGGGACAAATGAGATCGTGGAAATTTTAATCAGACCTTTCCATGTATTGACTTTCAAGTGCAATGTCTAGGGCCCCTGGCTTCTCAAGCACCATGTGAATACTCAGTCAAAAAGAAGTAATTTTCCAGTCAATATTGTTGATGAACATCCAAAGTAAATTAAGATCAACAATTCCAGAACTATTCTCAACGGCACAGAACTAACATGATATTCCCAAAACAAAATTAATTTTTAAAATAGACATATCTCAGACATTAGGAAAAAGAGGATTCTGCAAAAACTACCATAACAAACAATGTTTAAAAATCATTATTTTACATATAGCTAAAGAAGCATTGGAAATTAACTGGATTATAAAATAATTAAGAAAAAGTCAAGGGACAATGACTAAGATGTGTACTGTTTCTACATAGATTCACTAAAGGATCAAATTTGTAAAAATGACACTTTTGTACTGTAAGTAACAAAAGTTCTCTTTCCACTAATCAAAAACTATCTTGAAGCAACAAATTTTACTGGGTAACATATAATAACAAAATTTAGTATACTGTCTAAATAATAAAGAAACTTTGCTTTATAGACTGAAATATGAGTCACTATTGTTAAAATTATATCCATAGACAGTGTGAGTAGCTGCTATGTGGTTGAATTTGAGACCATGGTCTCTTATTGCCAACCTTTAACCTCAGATACAAGCCCTTCTAAAATGTTCCTTTAGGATATCTTTCTGAGCCTCTTGCACATTCTTTGGATTTCTTTAATGATGAAATTCTTTGAGAATGATTTGCAATTTTAAAAATAGCTGAAAGTTATTTGAAAACAAGGATAATGAACAAAGCAGAACAAAAAAATATTATTTGGGGAAAACAAATAAATGGGACTGCTTTTCTTTTGTGGCCAACGAACAACTTCTGATGCCATCGTGAGAAATGTTTTGAGGAACCACAGTGTCCTTTGAATAGCATCACATTATGACAGCTTGGGAGGCTAACACATATTGAAATGTTATTTTGTTGAGAAATGGGCTCATTGTTCTTAATTTGATGTCAACACGTCCACAGGGGTCCATAGATGGGTTTCAGGGAAATCTCCTTCAATTGCATGCAACATCTGGTGTGTATGTGCTCTTGGGAGTTTGTTTGTTTTATCAGAGAAGAGAAATTTCTGCTCTCACCAGATTTGCAAAAATGTTCATAACCCACAAAAAAGCAAGTTGAAAAGGAGTACAGATATGTGTGCTCAAACCATACATTTATTTGCAGGGTAATCTTAAGTAAATTACTTACCACTAAAAACCTCAGTCTAGTTGGGGATCATTAGCAATAATAAGACTATCATGGAAATTAAAGTGAATTCAATGCCTGGCATATAGTAATAATTTAATAAGTGGTAACTTTATTGATATGTAAGTATGTAGCGGGGCTGGGGATGTGGCTCAAGCGGTAGCGCGCTCGCCTGGCATGCATGCGGCCCGGGTTCGATCCTCAGCATCACGTACAAACATGTTGTGTCTGCCAAAAACTAAAAAATAAACATTAAAAAATTCTCTCTCTCTCTCTCTCTCTCTCCCTCTCTCTCTCTCTCTCTCTCTCTCTCTAAAAAAAAAAAAGAAAGATAACACAGGACTTTTTTTTATGTCAAGAGCTTTGTAATGTTTTGAAAAACTAATAATAAAAAAAATTATAAATAAATAAATAAACAGATTGGCACTAGAAAAAAAAGTATGTAGCAATAACATGACTTAAGTGTTCAAACATTCTAGGCATTAAAAATAACTTTGACTCCTCTGGTGTCATTTCATCTCTCCTTCACAGCCCATAGGAAGACGGTCTCATTTTCCACACTAACTCCCAACCTTGTATCTTACTCCTTTTACTTTCTCCTTAGATCTTACTCTCACATTGCTTTTTTTTCAGCATCTTCCATGTCTCTTCCTCCAGTTTCTTCTCTGTACTAACTCCCTGGTTTTCTTAAAATCTTGTCTTAAGCTTGCTACACTCTATAATTTTATACCTCCTTCTCCTTTTATCTTCTCTTTGGAACATATGGTCTGCACCGATGCTTCCAGTTTTTGACTCCCAAGTAGCTGAATGTGGCTTGTGTGCACAAATGAAAATGAGTTTGTAAAGGTAAGTCATCATATTCCTGGGAACTGACTTCCATGGAAAACTGCTGGTCACAACAGGAAGAGGGTGAACAGCTTCAGGAAGGCTGCAGTGGGCACTGATTTATATATGGAGATGGAGATCTATGGTAGATCTCCCTGCCAATGTATTCCCACCTCCCCAATTTTACTTGTGGAATCAAACTCTATCCTAACTAAACTACAGGATCCCGTTGGCCAGCTAAACACCATAGCATGTACACTCAAGAGGAACAGAAATCCAGGAAGAACAACTTAAAATACCTTCAGATGACTTCAAGTAGCTTTTCTCCATCCTCTGCCTGCATGGTCTCTCACTGGTCACTGGCAACCACTGTTTTCTCCATGACAGTATTATTTCCTCCATCTTATGGACACATCCACCAAGTATGATACTACTAAAACGGAAAGCTGTCAAAGGCTACCTTTTCTTCCTTTCAAAACTGGTTCTCCCACCCCACTTTGTAGGTTTTCAGTATGCATCTTTGTTATCATCCCCAAATTCCCCATTACCAAAAAACACGAGCTTGGCCAGGAGGTGGACGTGATGAAACATAGTTCATGTGAAGGACTAACCTGCACCTGTATTCACATCCCCAAGGGATCAGCTATTCAAAGCACATAGTCTTCTCCCATTAATTTAACCCAAAACTGGCCCAAAGAATGTGTATTTCCTAGTTCATGGATATGGAGTCTCCATTCTTGGGAGATTGGGTCTTACTTTGAAGACCAAAATTTCTTGAAGCCAGGAATAATTAAACTTAGAAAATTCCCATTACCTGAGGAGAAATCTTCAATATAATTCATTCAGATTTTAACAGTACTATCTATAATTATTCTAATAATGCTATCCATATACATAGACAAATGCGAGCTTCAAGAGGCCATTATATTTCATTCTATATTATATGCATGTCATATGCATGAACACACACACACACACACATACACACATACACACACATGTGTTACGTTGATAGGCAAAGGAGATTACAAAGACGATGGAGATTTCTGTCCTGGAAAAGTTAATTACTAGAAGTCAAGTATGTAAACAAACAATACTATAGTAATATCAGTGCTTCCTGTTTGCTAGACACTATGTTGAGTGCTTTATGTGGGAGTCTACTTTTTATGGATATACTATTATACCTGAGCACACATAGGCTTTAGAAATCAGGGTGCCTTTGTGTAAACTTGTATGTTAAAAGAAACTTCAAACCAAAGTTTGTCAAACCTGAGATGCAAACTTTGAACTAGCATATTTCCTTGTGTCCCAGTGCTACAGGAGTACAGAAACAGGAACAATTCCACATGGTTGGAAGGAAAGGAATGTGTTGGTCAGCTTTCTGACACTGTGACCAAAATACCTGACACAAAACTCGGAGGAGGAAAGGTTTACTTTGACCCATGATTTCAGAGGTCTCAGTCCATGGCCAGCCAGCTTCATTGTCCTGGGCCTGAGATGAGGCAAAAGATCATGGTAGAAAAGTGTGGCAGAGGAAAGCTGCTGAGCCAGGAAGCAGAGAGAGCAAGAGAGAAAGGGACCAGGGACAAGATATGGTCCCCAAGAGGATGCCTCCACTGACTTACTTCCTCCAAGTTGGTCCCACGTTCTACAATTTCCATCACCTCTCAATAGTCCATTGAAATTCTCAATCCATCAAATGGATTAATCCAACAATGAGGTTAAACCCCTCATGAGCTGATCTTTCCTTAAAAGCCCCACCTCTGAACACTGATGCATTAGGGACCAAGTCTTCAACACATAAGACCTTGGGGGAAATTACAGATCTGAACCGAAAGAGGGGTTTGTTCTTACTCCACAGCCAGTCTTAGATGAACAGAAAAAAGGGAAGTGGAGATCCTAGAGCCTAAGGATAGAAGGAAGGAAGGAGCGGGGTCCCACCAAAGTCAGAGCTGTATCATTAGGAACTGTTCTATCAATTAGCCCAAGCAACTCCACCCAGGGTTCAGGGGCCCCGTAGGCCACCTCCTGACTCCATCTGTCGCTCTCCACTCGGCTCACCAGCCATTCAGACACTGTTGATCTGAGTTTTCATTCCCATACATCACTACAACATGAGTCACTCTTTTCCCCTCAGGCTCCTTTGAAGAGGAAATAAGTGTGATCCACACCCATCTCACAATGGTCAGCAGCACTGAAACTAGCAACAACAAAGGACAGTTATACAACGAAAATCTTGCCAGCCAGGCCTGATGTCTGGCCCTATAAAGTTTCTCTTGGGAAAAAAAAAAAAGTAGTTAAATAGTTATCAGGTGTTCTGAGCTCCTTTAAAAGGGCATGATGAATACCTAGTAACATTTATGCTCTTCTCACAAACACCTTTTTTCTTTTTCTCTTTTCTTTGTTCCTTAGTCATTTATTTGCTTACTTATTTTAGCAGTGTAGGGAAAGAGAACCAGGTATGTGCACATGCAAGGCAAGCACTCTATAACTGAATTACATCCCCAACCCTTTTTACTTTATCTTGAGACAGAGGGAGAATTTCTCCAAGTTCCCCAGGCTGGCCTCAAACTTGCTATGATTCTCTCACCTCAGCCACCTGAGTTGGTAGGATTACAGGCGTGCACCTATACACCCCGCTCCCTAAAACTTCATGCTATCGTAAGACTTCTTATTAAAGGTGCTCAATATTATCCATTTAGTCTTTCCAAAAACATTTTCTGAGATTCTACTATGTAGTTAGAACAGCTCTAGACACTGGAAAGAGAGTTATAAACATAAAAGGTAAAATAGTAGCTCTCAGAAAGCTTATTTACTTGGGAGTATAAATGGATAAAAATAGAAAAGTTTAGCATTCTGGTAACAAATACATGGAGTGGTAAAGAGGAAAAAAAATATACCATTTCGCTTTCAAATGAGGCTTCAAGTGAGTTGATGAGTGGGTGAGATTATTTTTAAATTTGACTTTGTTTTTAATTTTACACAACTCCAAGCTACATTGAAAATTACAAAGACAGACCACACTAAATCACCCCTATCCTTCTTTCCATCTAGCCCATATATCTTCGATAAAGTCAATTCCAGATACCTTTGGGCTACTTTAGAGAGAGCTATCTAGAGGGTCTTATATGATTAGGATCACACTGTATTTTAATATATGTGATTTTTTTAATTAAGATGTTAAATTAAATACACTTGAATTCAAGGAAGAAACAAAAAAAATGGAATAAAAATAAGCGAGATTATTGAACTTCAAGTAAGTGTTCTTAGTGAACAGTAACACTTTAAAAGACTGGAGAACCTGCATGCAAACGAATGAAGGTGGACCCTCCCATCCAAAAGCCAAACCAAAATTGATTAAAGACAAACATAGGATCTGGAATCATAAAACTACAGGAAACAAACCTATGGAAAAAGCTACTTGACATTGGACTGGGCAATAGTTTTTAGAATATGACCCAAAATCACAGGCAACAAGAGGCGAAAGTGAACAAAGGGGATTGCATAAAACTAAAAAATTTCTGTACAGCGAAGAAAACAGAACGGAGAGGATCCCTATGGAAGGGGAGAAGATATTTGCAGACTGTATATCATATAAGGAGTTGCTGGGGTTTGAATGTGTCCCCTCTAAAATTTGGTTGTTATCAAAGTGATGGTATTGAGAGGTAAGCCATTTATGGGCCCATCTTTGGCCATGAGAGCTTCTTCTTCACTGAAAAAAAGAGTCATGGAACAGCAGCATTTGGCTAGTTTGCTCTTTAATCCTCTACCCCATGAGAGCACTTCATTTATCCTTTTTACCTTCTACGTTTTTTCATGTAAGGACACAGGAAGAAGGCCCTCAGCAGATACAGGCACTTTGATCTTAGATTTCCCAACCTCCAGATTATCTAGTCTCAGATATTTTGTTATAATGAAAGTAGGAGTTAATATCCAAACTGTGTAAGGAACTCCCACAACTTAACAGCAAAATAATAATAATAATAATAAATAAAATAAAATAACTTAATTTTAAAATTCCAAAGAACACATAGAAATGACCCAAAAAGTATATGAAAAAGTTATTAACATCACTAATCATCAGGGAAATGCACAGGAAAGCCACAGTTGCATGTCATCTCACACTTGTTGGAATGACTATTATCAAAACTTCAGAAAGTAAGTGTGGTGACGGCATGGAGAAAAGGGAAGCCACTGTTGGTGGGAACATAAATGGTACACACCTTGTGGAAACAGTATGGAGAATCCTCAAAAAGTTAAAAACAGGAGCGTCATATGATCCAACAATCCACTTCTGTGTATTAGCTACAGAAAATCAGTATCTCAAAAACATAGTTGTACTCTCATGTTCATTGCAGATTGTTCACAATAGTCAAGAAAACAACTTCAATATCCATCACTGTGTGAGTAAAGAAAATGTAATGTACACCAGAGAGAGAGACAGAGACAGAGATAGAGAGACAGAGGAATATTATGCTTTCAAGGAAAAAGGAAATCCTGCTCTTTCCAACAACATGAATGAGCCTGGAGGACATTAAGTGAAATAAACCAGATCCAGAAAAATAAATAATGTCTGATCTCACTCACAGGTGGAATCTAAAATTGTCAAACTTACAGAAGCAGAAAAGAGAATGGTGGTTGCCAGGGAAAATTGGAGAGGGGAAAATTGGAAGCTGGTGATCCAAAGGGTACAGAGGTTCAGTTATCAAAGAAAAATAAGTTCTGGAGACCAAATTTAGAGTACTAATGTGACATTTGTTAATAATTCTCTATAGTATACTTAAGATTCTGCATTAGTTAACAATTATATGTTAGTATATTTATATATCTCAAGTATCGTTAGCATAATAAATAAAGAAAAAAGATAATAACTATATGAGGTCATAGGTATGTTAATTAACTTGATTGTAATCCATCATTTCAAAATGTATATCAAAATATATCAAGTTGTACATCTTAAATGTATACAATTTCATCTGTTCATTATACCTCAATAAAGCTAAAAAAAAGTGGTTCTCCTTTTTAAAAGAGAGAAGCAATTTCTTATTATTTCACATTATTTTTCTATCAATATTACTTTTGCTTCCTGTGTGTGCATTTGAGTATTTTTAGTTTTATATTATTTTTGATTGATGAATAATAATTCTATATATTTATTCATGTATACATTGTGAAATAATCAAATCAGGATAATTAACATAACCCTCTCCTCAAATATTTATAATTCCTTTGTAGACAGAACTTCTAAAATCCTCTCTTTTAGCTCTTGGTTACTAAGCTTTTTTAACAGTAGCAGTTAGCTCCCTGAAACTCAATTGGGACATTTTGTGAAGGTTGCTGTGTGTACATATTTGCGCATTTTCTAAGGAGCAGGCTAAGGTCTTGATCAGCCATTCTTGAATCCAGGAAGCAAAAAACCTCTGCTTCATAGAGTAGATGTGCTTGTAATTTGGAGAATCAACATAATAAAGTTAGAAGGGATTGGAAGAAACAGCTCTGCCGTTAAGCAATTATACCATCCAGGAATTATCCTGGGTTATCCTTTCCTGGAAGTGGTTCGTCCATGACTAACGTGCAAAGCTCTTCACCTGTCAAAACCAGGAGCATGCAAGCCACACTGTCCTCAGCACAGGGAGGCTCTCTGATGAACCGCAGCCTCTTGCTCCTTCTTCAGCTTCCTAGAGGACCTCCTCACAGCTTCTCAGCCAAGGAAAATGATTACTGTGAAATTGAATAAGACCTGAAAAATGTGCCCACTATGTTTTACAAAGGATGATCTTCACAAATAAAATGTATTAAATGGGTTCTATCAAGTGACTTGGTGAGCATCCCCCACACAATTTACAACCTGTGCAGACGCATCTGAGTGCATGTCATGCTGGGTTTCCAGTAAGTCTGTGGGTTTATGGAAAACACATCAGACAAGAAGGAAGAATACATGGATATGGTCTTCTTCTGGTATAAATTCACCATGTCCCTCATGTGTGACATAAAGGAATATATAGGGAAAGGAACCATCAATTTTTTTCAGCATGTATAATGAGCCAGGAGAGAAACAGACAATCTCATATTATCTTCCTTTTATATAATAAGAAAATTAAGACTCAGAGAGGAAACTTTTTCAAAATCACATAGTAAGTCACTGAGCTAAACATTTCCCTTTTTTAAATTAATACTCTTTTTTTTTTTTTTTTTGTACTACTGGTGATTCAACCCAGGGGCCCTTAATCACTGAGCCACATCCCCAGCCTTTTTAAAATTGTTTTTATTTTGTACCAGTCTCACCAAATTGCTCATGGTCTCACTAAGTTGCTGAGACTGGCCTTGACTTGTGATCCTCCTGTCTCAGTATCCCAAGCCACTGAGATTACTGATGCACACCACTGTGCTGGGCTGAATTTTTATTTATTTATTTATTTTTTAGGGCAGTTTTAGGTTCACAGCAAAATGAAGTAGAAAATACAGAGTGCCCATATATCCCACATCCCCACATGTGCACAACCTCCCCCACTCCCAACAAAAAGATGCATTTTCTTTTTCCACCAAACTTAAAAATCCTAAGAGCAAATAGGTTAAGGGAATGTCACATTTTTAAAAAAATATTTTTGCAAAATTAATAATTAACAACTACTTCATTTTTTTTTTCTTTTTTGAGTGAATGTGAAGTTTCCCATGTGGAATTTTCTTCTAATAGAGTAAAACTCTACTCAAAACCTAGTCAATAGGATAAAATGATGATGCTCAATTGGTGCTCAAATTCACATATTGGGTCATATTAAATCGTGTATGTTAAAGAATTGCTTGTGCTATTCTATTTCTAAACTGTCTTCATAATAAAATTCTGCATAAAGTTCCATGAAAATCAGAAAATCAGAGGACCTAATCTGACTTCACAGCTTGAGCTATTCAAAAGAAAAGACCCAAGCAAAAAATAGAGAGAGGGAGGAGGCATGAAAGAAGGCAAGAGAAAGATAATTTAAGAGTGTTTGGAAAAAAAATGTAGATTACATACTTCAAAAAGATAAAAAAAGATTGGTGGTTTTAGAAGGTTTTGAACAGATTAATCTCTCAAAGCTTCAATTTCCTCATCTGTAGAAAGTGGTTCATCATCAGATGAGCCTCATGGGACCTTGTGAGAATTAAACACAATGATGTCCATATAGGCACTCAGCAAGCCCAAACACCTACAGGTGAGTATCTATCATGGTTACTGGGGCCATGATGGTGCCTACTACTGTTGAAGTCTAATTTTCTCCTTTTCTAACTGAATGTAGCAGGAATTGTATTGGTGGAAGTTGGTACCAAACTGCTTCCCACCCTGAAGGTCAAAAGAAAAACATACATAGTTTCATCTTGAGCCTCCACATATTGTGCCCTGAAAATGTACTGCTTGCTCCTTTCTTAAACGTATAGTATTTTAAGCTTAAAAATAAGAATCTATTAAGCCTTTCTTGGGAGACAGAGAAGCCTGGTCAGCTACAGACTGTGGTATCTTTTCAACCATATTAAAACCCCATGGCAAAAGTCCTATCCAATCTAAACAGAGTAAGAGATTAAGAAAGAACAGAATCAAAATTTATACTGCTAGGGGCTTTCTTACTGCCTGAGTTATGCAGTTTTTAGACCACAGTCTAAAAATTAAGGCAGGCTCTACCCCACTTTCTTCATCAACAAAGTGGACTACAAACATACAAATAGAATCAAAGTATCCAAAATGTAGCATATCACTGATTTTAGATGTTATTCTATTTTAATATTTTTCTCCAAAACAAACTTCAAAACCCTGGTGAGGTGGTCATAATGATGCACACCTATAATCCCAGTGGCTCAAAGTTGAGATAAGAAGATTGCAAGTTCAAGGCCAGCCTCAGCAACTTAGTGAAGCCCTAAGCAACTTAGCAAGACCCTGTATCAAAACAAAAAATAAAAATAGTGCTGGAAATGTAGTGGTTAAATGCCTCTGGGTTCAATCCCTGGTACCAAAAACAAAACAAAACAAAATCCTGGTGAGGTGAGAATTCCTGAGAAAGAAAATGCAACTAGGGTTAAAGTTTTCTCAATAGAGTTTTAAAAATCTGTTCTTTTTTTTTTTTTTTTTTTTTTATTTTTTTTTTATTTTTTTTTTTTTTTTTTTATTGATTGTTCAAAACATTACAGAGCTCAAGACATATCATCTTTCATACATTTGACTCAATTGGGTTTTGTACTCCCCAAATACATAATACAGACTCACTTCTGTTACATACTCACATTTTTACATAATGGCTTATTAGTGACTGTTGTATTCTGCTACCTTTCCTATCCCCTACTTTGAAGAAAGAAGACTTAGATTAAAATGTCGCAGTGGTGGGGGTGGCCAGCACTCTTACAGACAGAGCAGGTTCCTCCTCAGGAGGTGTAAGCTGCCTGAGAAAATAGAAAGTCTGAAATAATCAGTAAGAAATAAGACAAAGCCAAAGATTAGATTTAAAAAGTGGAACGTCTGATGGATCTTCCAGTCCTGAGGGGAACTATAACTGAACACTGAAAAAGGCCCCAATTCTTTATTTAAGGGGGAGTACATCAAAGGCAGGGATAAGATTTCAGAGGGAGGAGTCTTGTTTCAGTTTTTATTTCTCAGTGTAGCTCGGGTCTTGAAGTAGACAGGTTGATTGGCATTTGGCAGGCTATACCCATCTCTGGGAGGCTGTGCTTGAACTTGAGCTGTGAGCTAAGTCAGGGTGTCAACGTGAAGTAGGAGTTCTCTCACTCAGAGGGTTCCCACTAGGAGTTCCCAAGACCAGGCTTCCTCTTCTAATGGCTCAAACATGGCTCAGTTCACCCACAGATGGATTCCCACATCACAGCCAAGATCACAAAGGACAGAAGTGGGGGCAAGAACCCCAAATCCCAACACCAAGTCCAGCACCCTTTCCAGTACCTTAAGCCCCCTGACTATTAAAATAAAGTTTTAAATTTTTTTTTTTTCAAAATAACATTTTGAAAGCTTGTGTTCTTTCTTCCCACCCCGAGCTGTCTAAAGTCATTGTATTCTGAAATTGGAACAAAGTCCAGGAACACCAACAGTTCAGCGCAAGTCACTCACGCAGAAGCAGAAAATGGGGGATACTCTGTGCCAAGGTTATATAAGATTTCATCCCCAAAACAATATCCCGCTGACAAAAAGGGAATTGTCAGAATCTTGGCTCATGGCTGCAAAGCTCAAAGATCAATCCCAGTCTCACATGCGCCTAGAGTTGCGTGGGGAATTCTCCCCAGATGCTTAAATTCAGTGATGGAAATGTCTCTAAGTTACATGGAAGTGATTCTTCATATCCTTTCAGAAAAATTGTTGCTTTCATTGAAATAGGAATTACATATGCCCACTCTAATTAATTTTTTTTCTGATAGAGAATGACAGTTGCAATCTACTTTTTCCATTTGACCTATTGACTGTAGAATCTGCTTATTCTGATAAATATTTCTTTACATTATCTTCTCAAACTGATTGCACCATTCCTTTACAAGAACTAATGCTTAGGGGGAAACAGCATTCATTTAAAATGCCTAGGAGAGGTGTACAGGTCTAGATTTTAAATGATCTGTGCTAGCTGTCCTATTGCAAGTAAGCAAATGTCTTCCTGCCAGGCTCCTCATGCTGACCCCACCACTTGGATGCACTGTGCTCTTGGCCAAGAGCCTGCAGTTTTATAGCATAGAGACATATTATATCAAAAATTCCCAAGATACATTGTATTAAAAATTCCCAAGCAATTTAATGCTTTGATTAACCCTCTATCATACAAAGTATAGTTCTGGTTTTGGGGATGAGACTTCCCCAGAGGACAATCATTTTAAAAAATCAAATTAAGCAATGGAAAAATGATGAGCTCCTACAATACTATAAAGTAACAGAATGAGATCTTCCCAGGAGACAAAAATGTATCAACATAGGTCTACATGGAAACTCATGAGAATTTACTTTGACTTTCATTTATATTTGTAGCAAATAAATTGAGATGTCCAGGCCTTTGCTGGGGCAAGGGATTATGGAGGGACCCAGGCTGAAAGGCTATCTTTTTTACCTGAATTTGATATCCATAAAATAAGCTAGGGAGTTCCAACGTAGCTTTCCTTCTTTGTCAGACAAAAACCAGCTATACGTGCTCCTTTGGGTGAGGTAAGGACACACATTTGGATGCTCATTTATATTTTCCCTGCAGTACTAAGAGCCAGGGGGTCTAGAATCAGCAGAGCTGTCTCATTGGAAATCCCATCTCCCTCATGTGGTCCCCATGTGTCTATGCAGCTATCTCCTCCCAAGCCTCTTCTTGTCCCATTCAGAGCACAGTCCCATGCCTTGTGCTGATCCAAGCAGGGCTAGAAGTAGCCCAGGAAATGCTCGGGAGCAAGACCTCAGTTCTCTGTTCTCTTCTTTATATTGAGGGCAGCTATTCTCCCACATTATGGCATGTCAAGAAGGAGTCCCAGGAGTCTCTTTATAACAATCCCCACCCTAGGGAGATGAGAATGAATTAAATCCAGCACCCCATATGCACATCACGATTATGAGCAACTCTATTTGCTATTCTAAAAAAAAAAAAAAAAAAAAGCTTTGCTAAACAAATCTGCCTTACAATGACATCTGCTGGGAGTTTCTGGCACTGGAAGGAAAAAGGCCAAATATCTGACGATAAGAGAACTGCCCAGGGAGAAGAGAACCTGGTGTGAAGAATCAATCTCTCAAATGATCTTCCATCAAGGAACTGTATCATTAAAAACATAAACTAAACCTCAGGTGAACCCATAATAAATACCAGATGTTGAGCTATGAAACTAAACCCAAAACATGAATTAACATCCTAATGCGGTGCTATTCAGCTTTTAAACATTCCATTGAGAATGGAATACATGACATGATTTTCAGAGACACTTTATCCTTCAGAGTTTCTCACTGCTGAAAATTTGTCATTTCGTTTTGAAAATATAAAAGTTTTTTTTTTTTTAAGTCGATGAGATTATTCTTCAGATTCAAGGGAACACTGCTGTACATTTTAGGTCAGACGTGCTTGAGGACTGGTAAACAGCGTTTTCCTTCTAATCTTATGTTCGAATTCCAGTTGACCATGTGGGCCAAACTGTGGGTGTTGGGGTAAATACCCCGCAGTGCCTATGGAGGCCTGTTGTTCCTGGGTGAGATAACAAGGACTTCAAAGAAAGTGATAAGGAACATAAGGAGAAGGGAAACTGGCTGCTTCCCTCAACTCCAATCTTTAGGTGGGGATCAAAGCAGAAAGCCTTGGCTACACAGTAAAGGAAGGTATTCATGAAACTTCTAAAGAAAGCCATCTGCACAGTTGTCATGCAAACTATCTCATGCACTCTCCCTGCTCGTAGGCAGTGTGGCCCTCCATCTGTCCCAAGAAGCACATGAGTAATAGTGTCCAAACCCTCTCCATTGAGTCCTTCAAGTTCTATCTTTGGGATTGGCAAATAATATGCAGGGCTTCTGCAGCCTGGGGTGGAATGGTGTGGCAGAAAGACGGGCGTGGAAATGAATCTTTCAGAAAGCTACTGACATTTCCAGTGGCTCTGCCTTCAAGGAGAGATGATGATGATGTCTAAATCAAGATGAATACTGCCCAAAACTCCCCTAGTACCCCCTCCTCTGTGGAAGATCAGACACCTGAGGAAGAAGGAATTGCAGGAATTCACAGAAGAATTAGGAAAACACACTGTGACCAGTCATAATCCTACTTAATGGCCCC
This sequence comes from Ictidomys tridecemlineatus, assembly GCF_052094955.1. Classification (NCBI taxonomy): domain Eukaryota; kingdom Metazoa; phylum Chordata; class Mammalia; order Rodentia; family Sciuridae; genus Ictidomys; species Ictidomys tridecemlineatus. The sequence continues at coordinate 156,278,604 of NC_135478.1, read as the reverse complement.
CACTAAGACAATATTAACAGGAGATGCAATTAACTTAAGTATTAGCACAAAGTCCAATCTCCAGCTGCCACTTAGTCAAAAGATTTTTATAATGAAACAGAAGCTTTTATTGTTCATTAAGGAAAAAGTTATTAATGTGTGAATTATATTTGAAGGTATGCTATAATTGCTTTTGAAAGTATGAGAGACAAATTATCTCTGTCCTAGTATCATTCATAGTAATAGTTGAAGTCATTTTGCAGCATGTGATTGGAAAAAGATTTAAACTAAGAAATTCCTGATCTTAAGAAAATTACAATCTTTGGGATTTTCTAAAGAGTATGGAAGAAAATCACAAGAAAAAAAAATGGATAGGTCTTCTGAGAAAAAGTCCCTAGACTGTTAAAAATAAATAAGCAAATAAATAATAACACTATCACATAGTCCTTTGGCCTTGGGAGCTAAACTCCATGTCTCAGCTGCTCAGATTTGTCTATCTTTCAGTTCCATATTTGTGTTTAAGGACATGAAGAAGCTCAATATGGAATCTAATAAAGTCTGAAGCCTTTGATTCTAGCAAGTCTCACACTATTCCCACAAACTGGCATAGAGTTGATGAACATATGGTTACTTTGTATTCTATAATCCCTTTTTTCATAAATTGAGATTTCATTTTGAGGTGCATCTCCACAAGACCCAAGATTGTGTCTAACTATTCAGTACCATATTTCCAGTGCCTGACTATAAACAGAAAATTTCTGAATAATCTGCAGAGGTAAGAGTTTTCATTTAGACTACTTCTATACACCCAATATGCCCCCCACTAATTCCCCAGGCACTACCCAAGACCCAAGATCAAGTTCGCTTCCCTCACTGTTCTTACCACCACAGTCCTGCCTCCCAAACTTCTACACATCCTACCAAGATAAGTTGTTACCTCTCTTGCCTCCTCTCTTAACTGGATTCATGAACGTTACTAAATATTCGTTGATCAAATACAAAGCCTAATCATAAACTAGTGAAATGAATAGTGGTAACAATTATAATTAAATTAGCATGATTTATGTATAGGCAATTACACTTCAATTAGTATCCAACGCCAATAAATACTCTACCTCATTAGTCTAACTCAGTTATTCTCAAAACTTAGTAGCTCTTCAAACTCACCTATGAATCTTATATAAGAATGGAAGTCTGGGCTCCCTAAGACTGTGAATCAGTAGGTATAGAGAAAATGAATGTATCGTCCAGGTTTAGGACATTGTATTTCCAAGAAAGATTCCAGCTGAATGCTTATCAATTGACCCAAAAGCATGCCAACCAGTGAGAAGGTAAAGAAGCCAAATAACAGATTCAGAGTTGTTTTATAGATCATAAACAGAAAGCAAAACGTTTTGCCTTTACATGCCAAACTCAACAAATCCTACGCATTTGATCCAATAATTCAGAAGAATTTCTTTGTTGTTGAAGTTATAAACAGGCGTTGGAACCGGAAATCCCCAGTCATGACTATGCCCAGAATAATCTGAAGGAAAAAAAAAAAAAAGTAAATACATTGATCCACTGAACCAGAAACTCTGAAATGGAATTTAATTGTCTATGTTTTTAATTCTCCAAATGAATGTTTTTGAGCAGCAGGGTTTGGAGTTCTCTTTTAAGATATTCCAAACGAATATCTATATTCCCCTTCAAGCCTGTCAGATCTTGCCTTAAAAGAATTGTCTGGTGAGTGAGTCTGAACCCAATTCCACTAGAACTTCCTCATCAGAGTTTCTCAACAGCATTCCAGAAATCCATATTTGGAACTCTAACGACATAAGAAAGTAATAAAAGATTGCCATAGAAGAACACAGAAACTTGGTTTGGGTTAGCTGATCTCTTTCATCCTTCCATGGCACCACAGTGATTGCCTAACCACCTCACTGCCGTGGCATGAATATTTGTAAGTTGCTCTCAAATCTTTCCATTGGCTGTGACTCCACTGTATATACCATTCCTCCTGGAGATAACCTAATATCCTTTCTCTACAGTAGATGGAAAGCGGCTGAAAGATTCAGAAGTGCTCCACTGAGTGACTGTCTTGGCCAGGCTCTGATTTCATGAACTATCTTCTCTCCAAATAATCTTGAAGACAAGTTTCCTTTCAATTGAAAAAAAAAAAAAATTTGCCATCTTGAAACTTCCCCTTTGATAACACAGATATTTTGATGCACATCAACCAAAAAAAGAAAAGGAGTATGTTTGCCAGTTGGGATTCTGCCCCTTATTATATAAAATTGGAAATGGAAACTGCAGCCTTGATGAAAACACTGAAATTCCAGTAAGTAGGATTAGTCATACTTTTGTGTTCCAGGGTTAGATTTCAAACAGTGAGTAAAAGTTCCCTGAGCTACCAGTGGAAGCAAACATTCTCAAATTAAAATAAAAGAGAAGGACTACACATACTCACCAGAGCCAAAGCAGGAATGAGTAACATTTGACATTTGAAAGGCTGGAATCTCAGCTAACAGCTCTCTCCCAGAGGAGAAACTTCTCACCAAATAGTTGGCTCATTGTGGTCTCTAGCTTTCTTTGAAACAGCAAGCCTAAAGTCTTTAGGGAGAAGGAAAATTAATAAAAACTTCTTTGGCTTAACTCCTCACAGCCTGGGAACTGTTGTAATCAAGCTGAGAAACACTGACCAAGTGAATTTTAAATTATACAATGGTCAGAGAATTGGGAATGACATCAATGGGAACAGACTGACAACAGGCCCAGGCCCCTCACAGCCATGATTCACTTACTCAGTGTCTTGAGGCTTTTTTATTTCCACCATTAATACATTCTCACTATTTGGGAGGTAACATTTGGACATCAATCTGTTTTGTCCATCAGGATGGTTGCCATTTTAACTGCAATAAAACCTTTCATTATAATCAGAAGAGCAAGTAAGTAAAAGAATGAGTCAGGGATGAAAAAAAAATTGCACTGTCACCCACACAATTTGTAGGAGATAGAAAGAAAAAGCATCAGAGAAGTAGAGAGAGAAACTAGAAGCCCTAAACACTTCAGTAAAATAATAAGATTTAATCATGCTCTGTACCGCTCATAATCCTTCAGAGTATAAAATAATCCTGTTGCAATATGACATAAAGTTTCTCAAGGGCCAGGAGTAAAATTTAGCGTTTGTATGTTCTTCTCAATCAGGCACCCTAAATAATCTTTTTTGAAGTTATAAAATCTCTTCACAACTGACACAAAAAATTCAGGCTTCATTGTACTTCTTCAAAATTCCTCCCCATCAGATGAGCATAAATTAAGGAGCCCTTGGTGAACCTGTGACTGGCGCTGACCACTTTCCTTATTCTTTTCAGTCTGGGTGGATTTGTATTCATCCACAAAACAGATAAAGAGAAGAACTGATTACCCACCTTATAAAATAATCTAACAGTTTCCAGAAGTTTGCTTGGGGGCCCCTGTTCTTTAACATGCTTCTTCTTCCTACCACCAGTCAGTCTATAGCATGTGCTTTTGCAAAAGCGCTTTTATTAGTTCTCTAGTTCTGCTATAACAAAGTGCCACAAACAACAATTGTCTCACAGTTCTGGAAAGCAGAAGTCAGAGACAAGGTGTTGTCAGAGTTAGTTTCTTCTGGAAGCTGAAGTTCAGGCCTGTTGTAGGCCTTTCTCCTTGGCTTGCAGATAGCCTTCTTCTCCTGTCTCTTCACATGGTCTTCCCTCTATGCATATTTCTTTGTTCAAGTCCCCTCATCTTGTAGGAAACCTGTCCCAGTGGATTGGGGCCCACCCTAATGACCTTGCTTAAATTTTATTAATTTTGTAACCATCGTCTCTCTAAATAAGGATCACATTCTGAAGTCCTAGAGTTTTGTGCTTCAATGTATAAATTTAAGGGAGCCAAATCCAACCCATATCAACCATCTACCCAACTTTATATAGAAAACACTGCTGCCAACATGCAAGGGCGATTTGAATTCCAAAAAGCAAGGATACCAAACCCACTGGGTCGTGGGTCACCTCGTTTATATCTTTTGCAGGAAGTCGACAGAATAATTTTCCCAAGCAAGTATGCTATGTTAAATGAAATTCATTTCAATCTGGTCACCTATAAAACACTTTTTTTTCTAAATTTATGTAATATGTTCTAAATATTATGAAAGTACAAAACTAAAACCATAACAGATAATTATTGTCAATACCGTAACTTTAACATTTTCTTCATCGTCCTATTAAGGTACTTACTAAGCTTTACTCTCCTGTTGTGCATAAAGCCTTGAAACAACAGTACAGTTCTATCATAGGTGCCCAAATCCTGTGTCACTTCTGGCTCTCACAACCACATGTCAACAATCAGCAGAACATTGTTTTCCTTACAAAGAGTTCAACCCCAATCCTATTAAAGATCCCAGACCAGGTCATAGAAACCAGGTCACTGTGCTGGATCACCTGACGAGGACAAGGTTAAAGTCTTCTCCTATAAAAACCTCTTGTCTTTGGACACAAGTCCATGGAGGCAAAGAGGAATGAGCATATGCTCCCTTGATGAACTATACACCCCAGAAGAGAAAGAGAACTGCAGACTCCCTCTCCAAAGAAAATACCTAAAAACCTAAAGTCACAAAGATAGACCTAGAATGTTCTACTTGAAAAATGAAGTCAACATAGGTGTTTTTGGACTTTCAGATGATAGTTCCAGACATATTTAATACACACACACACATACACACACACAAATCCACCCTTGGTTAGATCTAACCCTAAAAGTGTAACTACCTCTACAGATTCTGCTTTTCTTAACGAATCCAAATTAGAAATATAAAGTTACACCATATAAATTATATAGATTAAAAATCATCAAAAATGTCCATTTTATGTAGTTCAACCCAATTCCAGGTTTCATTCATTAATTTAACTTTTTCAGAACTCCTATGTTGACTTCCATTACCAGGTCTGTCCTAGAGGTGCATAAAGTCTATGGGAGACAAGTTTTCGATACAGTTATGGAAAACTCACTTCCATTAGGGAATGACAAGCTCTGGAATTATCCTTCCTCTGCAAATAACTAAAAATAAGAACAAAATACAGTATATAGCTGTTTAAGATGCTCAGCAAATCCCAAAAGAAAAAATACAAAGAAAAAAAAAACTACTAAAGGTGGTTTGGCTGAAGGACAACATGATACAAATTGTTTAAAGACAGAAGTGAAGAAAGAATCTATTTTCAAAAAAGACTATGGAGCAAAAAGTCACATTAAGTACAGAAAAACAAGGATAAGAATACCAGACATCTGTTTAGAAACTCCATAAGCCAGGAGAAAAAAAAACCAGGATCTAAAAGTGCTAAGTGAAAGAATAAACAAGTGTTCACAGGAAATAAAAGCAAAAATAGACAAATGGGCTACATCAAACTTAAAAGCTTTTAGTCAGCAAAGGACTCGAAAAAGTCATTAAAAAAGCAACCTGCAGCATAACACAGAATATTTGAAAATCATGTATCTGATAAGGAGTCAATATCTAGAAAATGCACAGAACTCTTACAACTAAACAAAAAAAATATCAAATAACCTAATTTTAAAAATAGGAAAAGGATTCAAATAGTCTTTTCTTTAAAGATAACATATAAATAGCCAATAAGCATAAGAAAAGATGTTCATAGCACTGATCATGAGAGAAATGCAAATTAAAACCACAGTGAGCTATCATCTCAAAGCCATTAGGACAGCTACTGGGAAAACAAAGAGAGAAAATAACAAGTGTTGACAGACAAGTGGAGAAGTTGGGATCCTGTGTATGCATTGTTGGTGGAGCTATAAAATGGTGCAACTGCTATGAAACAGTACGGTGTTTCCTCAGAATATTAAAAATAGATATGATTCAGCAATCCCACTTCTGGTATGAATATAAAAGAATTGAAAGCAGTGTCTCAAATTGACAGCCACAAAATGAAAAAAAGATAAATACTATATAACACCACTTACAGGAGGCATATAAAGTAGTCAAATTCATAGAAACAGAAAATAAATGCTACACATAAAAAACAAATGGCAAACTAACTACACTACCAATTGCATTAAACATAAATGATCTAAATACTCCAAGTAAATGACAGAGATTATTAGTCTAGAAAAAAAATAGTAATCTTGACTGTGTGGTACCAAGAAACTTCTTTAAAATATAATGCTATAACTAGTATAAAATAAAGTTAGGGTAAAAGATCCACCATGCAAAAAAAAAAAAAAAAAAAAAAAAACTCCTCATGAGGAAGCAAGAATTTCTATATTAATATCAGAATAAATAGAACCATCTGCATTAGCCAAATGCCACCAAGGCTTTTGCCTTGTTTTATTCTCAGTGTGATTTTGCAGTCTCATGTGCTTCTATTCATAGTGCCACAAGCTAGTCTAGCTCAGTCCATAAGCTTCAACTATGAACTCCCTAGACCTTTGTAGAACTCACTTCAATCCAGACTTCATTCAATTACAGGGTCCTGTGAGGCCTGCAGCTTTTGAGAGAGTCACATGCTTTCTTGGTTAAAAACAGAACCATCTCCACACAAGTCATCTGTTCCTAAACTCTGCTTTCTTCTCCAGACTTAGTTATTGAGCATTAGGTCAAAATCCATGTGGTTTTATTCCAAGCAGCATCTAAGTGTTGCCATACTTTGTAGAAGCAGATCACTACAGCAGGAATGGTTTCTGATTCTACCACAATGGAAACACACAGACGGACAAAAGGGTTCCATCTTTTCCCCAGAACTGCTCCATTTTTCCTCACCGCAAAATGAACATGGGCATCATGTTTTAGAATGAACATTCTTTAAAACCAAGCTGTTTTTATTCTCGTGTTCACACAGTTAATCATTGATACACTTGTATCTGTAGAGCACTTTGCATCTTTAAGAACAGTTCCAGCCATTTCATGCTCTCTGGCATACTCTGGAGATTAAGAGCAGTAGGTAGTAGAATCAGACTGCTGGCACTTAAATACTTGCTCCCTATCAAAATCACTGACCAACTATGCAAACTTGGGCTAGTTATTTAAACTCTTCAAGTCTGAACTGTTTATAGAGAAGGAGATGAATAGATTTTACATTTAAAGTAGAAAAATCAAAGCCACAGATATTACATAAGGTGTTTTTAAATCATCTACAGAGTAAGAGATCATGGATTATGATTCCCATATTTTTAATGTGTTTTGTCTCTCCTCACCATTTCTACTGCCAAGTATGTTAGGCAACTTTTAAAATTGCTTACAGTGATCACCTCCTCCTGGTATTCACATCCTTGTGCAATCCCTTCCCCATGAGTGTTTGTGGGATATAATGACTGGTTTCTAACAAATAAACATAGCAAACTATTGGGAGATCACTTCTGAGATGAGGTTTTAAAAGACTGTGTTCTCCCTCTGACTGGGACACTCCCCCCACCCCTGCTTGCTTGCTTGTTCTCCTAAAATAAGCTGCCATGTTGTAAGCCACCCCATGGAGAGGTCCTTGTGGCTAGGAATGATGGTCTCTAACCAGATTCTAGGAAGAAACCCAAGACTCCAGCCAACCCCCAAGGAACTGGCTTCCATGTGAGTGAGCTTGGAAGTGAATCCTCCCCTAATTAAGCCTGAATGGCTGGAGCCTTGGCTGTGACCACAGGACACAGCCAAGACATGGCCAACTTCTCGACCCACAGAAATGTGACTTGGTGTTTGTTGCTTCAGTCTGCTAGGTTTGGGATAACTTGTTACACAGCAATACTGAACTAAGACACCTAGATTACAACGATAGCCTTCATATAGGTATCTCTACTTCTCTTATTGCCTGTCCAGAGTACAATCAGACTTTAGCTTCTAAACAAGTCTGATCAAGTCATCCTTAAGCTCAAAGATGTGCAAGGCCTCCCTCTTCTTCCAGAATAAAAGTCAAAGTCTTTTAAGGATCTAAAAGATCTTGCCTTCTGTTCTCTCCTAAAATCCCACTACTCACTCACTTGTACCACATGTGCTGAGTGTGCTTACTCCCTGGTCTTTGCATTGACTTTGCCCTTCCCTAAATGCCTTCCCAGATAGCTGCATATCTAACTCCTTGCCTCTCTGAAATGTTTGATCATAAGTCCTCCCCTCGGCAGGCCTGACCTGACCATCAGGTTGTACATTGCCACATTTCTTCTCTTTCCCACCCTACTTGTCTGCATCCATAGCACAAATCTCTTTCCAACTTATTGCATCTTCCAGGAGCAAGATAGTTTAAAAACCAACAACACTGATAAACTAAAAACATGAATCACATTTCCTTATTCCTTATTATAAAATAAGAGCTCACAAACCCTATATGAGAATACTTGATAAGAAATAAGATATTTGCCTGCCGAAGAAGAAGGAGTATCATGTTATAACATACTTCCCATGTTGTACAAAAGTCTGAAATAGTCCCCAGGCATCCCTCATATTTATCAGCACTTAATTGTTAATCAGCAATTCTATTTCTTTGTTCAGTTTTATGGTTTTATGTCATACCTTGATGCTAAAACCAATTCCTTAGTAACAGAAGCAAGATTCAGCTTGTTGGGTTCCCACAAATAAAGAACCCTTTATTCTGCTCATTTCCTTCTTAGTTGAAAGGCATTCCCTCAAATGTGGTTAGCCAGCTCATTCCCAAGGCAGCCTTTGTGTCCAGGTGGGGGTGGTATATGTTACCTCCAAATATGCAAAGTACAATGACCCCCACTGGGTGCGTTAATAGGCTGCAAAGTTTATCAGTCCCAACCGAAGAAACACCCTGGTGTTCTGATACTTGAAATCTGAGCTTGCAGCTGTAACTCCCCTCCTTCCCTCTCCCTCTCTCCCAGGTTCACTAACCTACATGCACGTGCACGTGCACACACATACACACACACACACACACACAGAGTTAGGGTTCTTTTCCAAAGCTGCCTTAGGCTGACTTACCACTTAACAGCTGTGTGATGACAAGTGAGAACAAAAGAAACTGAATGATTTATACCTAACTTCTAAGGCTGATCCAAATGTTTTCTGGGCCCAGTCACAATAATTGAATACATGTACACATACACCCACGCCCCCCCACACACATACACCCACGCCCCCCCCACATACATACACACACACACACACACACACACACACATACACACACACACACATACACACACACACACACATCTTGGAGCACTTTAAGTTTGACAAGAAAAGGGAAGTCAAACACTGGCCTCCAGAGACAGCTACTTACAAAGAATATCAAGCAAATCTAACATGCATCAATAGAGTCCATAGTTCTAGGGCCAAGCAACTTATGGGGGCCTCTGATGAGATTCAGGACACTACAAGCTGAACACCCAGGCCAGGCCCGTGTGTAGACACCACGGACACAGCTCCACATCAAAGGGATCAGTTACACGGGCACTGGACAGATCTGCCCTACCACTCTCAGAGCTGACCTTGTGAATCCAGAGTGACCCCAGCCCCTAGAGTTGCACCCATGGGGAGAGAAGGGTGGAGAGAAGAGGAATAGGGGTGGGAGGGCCAAGAGCAGCCTCCACATGCCCCTTAAGAACAACAGATCCCAGCTAACCCTGCTGAAGAAGGAGCCAGTGCCTTTCACTCGCCCGGACCTTGTCCCTGTCCTTGATGGCCACTACCTTCTCTGCCAGGACACCACTCCTGAACTGAATGTTATCTACTCAAAAAAAATATATTTATTGAGAGCCTAGTATGTACTTTGGGCAGAGCAGGAAACAAGACAATGTTCCTGTCCCTCCTGTGGAGCTAGCTAAGCTCCTAACAGGCAGGTGCAGAGGCTGCAACCACATGGCCTAGGTTTGAACGTGACTCTCCCAATTCCCAATTGTGTGATTTGGAAGAAATTTGCTTCATTTTTCTGTTTCAGTTTTCTCATTTGTAAAATAGAAATTAAAATATATTTATCTCTAAGAGCTGTGGTCAGGATTGGGTCATATTATTGTCAAGTGCTTTAGAACATTGTCAGGCATTCATCTGATAAATACTGGCTATTGATGTCATCATCACTACCTGCCGGTCACTGTGCAAGGTGCTAGGCAAGTAGCAGAGAAGGAGACAACAGGTTCCTTGTGACTATGAAACTTATACTTTGTTGGAGATGAAAGACAAAAATCAAGCAAGCAAGGAAATATAAAATGAATCAAGCAATGATAAGTCATGTGGAGGAAAATAAAGGAATAATGAAAAATAAGGGATGATGGGATAAAAATGAAGCTACATTGAGAATAAAAGAAATAAGATTAATACAAACAAAGATGACCTTCTTAACACACTAGATTTCTACACTGAAAAACCAGAAGAAAATCACACCCTTCGGCCCCCTTTTTCATGCAGAAAAAAAATAACTTTTGGAAAGAACTTCTGCTAAATCCTAGAGACACCTGAAACTTGGGAGAATGATCTTTTTTTATGCTAAATTATCATTATTGGTGCCACTCAGCATCTAGCCATTTCAAAACACCCTTGTTTGAAAATTTCAAATAGAACATACAGCCAGGCACCATTTCTGTTCTTTTGGCTCTATTGATGATAAAAGGTATGGAAAGGAAGGGAAAAAAAAAAAAAAAAAAAACAGCCAGGATCAATGAATGTCATCTACACCACAGAGCCACATACCCTTGAAAGCTGTGAGAGCATGATATTGTCCTGACTTTGCAAGAAGCAGCATGCACAGCATATTCAAGGTGAGGAAAACACTGGGAAGATGGCTAGAGTACATCTCATTGCTTGTGACAATACAGTCCCCAGAGAGCACCTTTAAGTGACTTGTACACTTGAATGGGTTATTGAGTGGAAGCCTCAGAATCGAGGACTCCCCACCGTGGTTTTACTCCATCTCATCACCTGCTGTTTGTTTAATGTCACAGCCATGTCCCCTGTGATGGAGGATTTGGGTTTGCCTTGTGGCCACATGTGGTAAGTATTATATATCCACATCAAAAGTAAACGCCTTCTCCCTCAGTAGAAATGGATCTCATTTCCCTAGAATTAGACCATATTGACCTTGTGGGCATGTGAGATTTTAAGTCTACAGACAGTCCTCAAGAAGAAAAGAAAAAAATATTTAAAAGATTCACAGGTGTTTAGTTCTTTCATAGCACTTTGTCAGTATTGCTCATAACGAAAAACAAATAATAATTACAAAACAAAAGCATGTCCTGATTTGCAATATTATCTTTGTCCAAAGAGAATATATATATATTTTGCTTTATTCAGGCCAGAATAAGGAAAGAAATTCTCAATACCTATTAAAAGCTGAGAACTGGGCTGGGGCTGTAGCTCAGGGGTAAAGCACTTGCCTCACCTATGTGGGGCATTGGGCTCGATCCTCAGCACCCCATAAAAATAAATAAAGATACTGTGTGTTCATCTCAACTAAAAAAAAAAAAAAAAAAAGCTGAGAACTTCAAAGTTCCCTTTGTGTCTATTGGAGAGCAGATGACATTCATCCCTAGACTGAGGACAGGCTTCCCTAGTGGGACCAATGTAGCCACACAGCATCCCCACCTTAGATCCTCCACCTGCCTCCACACGAGGTTTTATTGCTCCTGAATATGTCTCTTGAGTTTCCTAATAAGTTCAGCCTTGCATATGCACAGGGCAAGAGGCCCCTGAGCTCCCAGGCAGTCCTGCCTCATCATCTTCCCACCCCTGGTGACAGGTTCTCAGCCAGCTGACCCAACCCCCAAAGCTCTGGACCAATCAGGTGATCAGGTTCTCCATCCTCACTACTGGGTTGAGACCCCAGAGTGGGGCCTGCATTCCACCATCCTGTCCACCCAGAAGGTGCCAGGGCACCAGGAGGATCTAGCCCGGAGCACCCACAGTCCCAACCCCCTTCTCCAAACCCAAGCGCAGGTTCCAGGCTGGCACTTGACAGCCATGTGTTGGGCAGGTGAGTCTGCGGGCCACCCTCTCACCCTCCCTGATCAGCTCCCACACCCCAATCAGACACCGAGGATGTCAAGGATGCAGTCCCCTGGGGGGGGGGGGTCACCATCACAGGGGTTAGGGCTGTGTACAGTGATAAACTGGGATGGACTGAGAAGGGATCTCCGCAGGCCTGTGCTGCCCACATGCCCCAGCACCTCTGAAGTTCTGCACTCAGAGAATGAAATGTTAACCCGTTATGTCCCAGTATCCTAGACATAGGACACCTATAAAAACCTACACTGAGTTTAAAAATACCACATATGATAACTTTATTGCTCAATTAAAGTTTCTGCAAGTGTCTTATATATGGGTTGCCAGGGCATATTTATATCAAATTAAAAATACTACATCATACACTCTCGGGAAAGCGGGATGGAGATTCCTCAGAAAACTTGGAATGGAACCACCATTTGACCCAGCTATCCCCCTCCTCAGCATATACCCAAAGGACTTAAAATCAGCATGCTATAGGACTGGGGTTGTGGCTCAGCGGTAGAGTGCTTGCCTAGCACGTGCGAGGTTCTGGGTTCCATCCTTAGCACCACATAAAAATAAATAAAATAAAGGTATTGTGTCAACTACAACCAAAAAATACTTTTAAAAAATCAGCATACTGCAGTGATGCAGCCACATAAATGTTTATAGCAGCTCAATTCACAATAGCTAAGCTATGGAATTTACCCAGTGCCCTTCAACAGATAAATGGATTAAGAATATGTGGGTATATACACAATGGAATATTACTCAGCCATAAAATGTTCTCTCTGATATGTAGATGCTACACACAATAAGAAGAAATAATAGAAGTTCATTGGATTAGACAAAGGGGAATGAAGCCAAGAGAGGGGGATGAGAATGGAAAAGACAGTAGAATGAATCAGACATAACTTTCCTAAGATCATGTATGAATACACAACCAGTGTAATTCTGCATCATGTGCAACCAAGAATGGGAAGTTATATTCTATGTATGTATAATATCAAAATGTACTCTACTGTCTTGTATAAATAAAAAACAAATAAAATAAATAATATTTATGGTGAAAGCAAAGTAAAAGTTTTATGCTTTATTGCCTTTAAGGATACTTTTTCTCATTTTTTGAACAAGAAGCCTCACATTTTCTTTTGCATTCATGCAAAGTATATACCTTACCCTGTGTAGACCAAGTGCAAAGTTGTGCTAGGCAACACATTAAGTGCAAGAGGCACAAGCTCTGGCTCTGGAGCCAGCCTGCCTGGGCACAAGCTCTGGCTTCACCGTGTGTGACCTTGGACCATGCACCTTACCTGACTTCCTCTATCTCTTTCTCTACTAATATAGGCATAATAATATCTCCGAGTGGCTTCCTGAGGTTATGCAGTTCATAACTTCATAACTTCACATATGAAGTACTTAGAACTATACCTAGAACATCCTAAGACTTCAGTAATGTTAGCAATTATTATTTTATTGAATCTAAGTGGTAAATACAATTATTCCCATTTTGCAGATTAGAAAACCAAGCTCTAATTGAAAGTCCCTTTCCCTAGACTTAAGTAGTAGAGCTAAAATTCTAAAGCAGTCTCTGCTCCCTGCAGGATACATGTTTTCCCACTAACCATGCAGGATGCAGCCTTGCACATACACAACCAGAAACATCTTAAAATAATGTGCATGATATTGAAGCTGTTCTCCACAGAAGCAGTCCGTGTATGGATCTGTTTTATCAAATTCTTCATTTCCTATCCTTTTGGGGAGCTGCAGGCCATGCATTATTATTTCCATTTACTGTGGGGGGAACAGAGACTCCGCCAAGATTTGGAACTTGCCCAAGTGGTCAGGAAGAGCTGGATTTCATCCCCAGGTCCGCGGGGGGCTTCAAGCCTACGCCCTTCCATGTGAGCCACACTACCTCCCTGTGGACAGGGCTTGTCTCTGCAGAAAGGAGAACATCACTCTGCCTAGAGGAGTGAGCAGGGCTTCCTGGAGAACCAAGAACGTTTGCCCTGTTTTGAAGGATGGGTAGGAGTTCGGAGGCAGAAGGAAGGACGTAGAAAGAAGACATGCCAAGCTGAGGAAATGACACACAAAAAGTTTTAGGGTTGGAAGAAATGGCACATTCAAAGATCCTGGGTAGTCAGTGTGGTGGAGCTTAGAAGCAGAATGTGATGAAGAAATGAAATTAGAAAATCAGGCGAGTCATCTTGTGAAGGGGCTTGGAAAACCTGAGGCGGTCATTCTTCTTTGTCTGTGTGTGATGTCCCCTTGGAGATCTGCCTGAGAACTTCTGAGAAGTAGTGCAAACCAGTTCTGGGAGAGGTGGCAGGTTTGGTGAAGAGTCTCTTATATTCCCGGGACTGTCTCTGTGTAACTATGGAATATGATTTGTGCTCTGCTGGAATGAAAGTCATGATTACTGAGTTCTAAACAATCTCTTGGTGATGCTGAGTCAAGCGTGTGTGTATGTGCATGCTGGTGTGAGGGGGAGGGGAGGCAGTGCTGATAGACGTGAAGGGGGAGGTACTATAGTAAATAAAACGAAGTTCTTGGGAATGCTTGTTTGATTTGCTCTAGAGTGATGGTTTGCAAAGGGACTTTTTGATGGCCATTCACGAGGTGCCCCTTCTTTTGCAGGGGTGTCCCAGGGATTGAACTCAGGGACACTCAACCACTGAGCCAAATCCTCAGCTCTATATTTTTTTTCAATATTTTATTTAGAGACAGGGTCTCACTGAGTTGCTTGGTACCTCACCATTGCTGAGGCTGGCTTTGAACTCCTGATCCTCCTGCCTCAGCCTCCCCAGCCGCTGGGATTACAGGTATGTGCCCCTGCGCCTGCCCTTATCCCAAGTCTTCTATAGTATATTTTCATAGGAAATGCACTTGCTCAAATATTTTGATTACACCCCTTAAAAAGTACAACTTCTACAGTAGAATACCAAGAACACATAATTTTTTCAATTAAAATGGAAATATTAAAGAAAGAAATTGCAGTCTGACTGCTGAGCATACAGTTCCACTGGGTGCTGTTCCCTCTCTCCTGTTCCCATACCCAGTATGATTGATTCTCCTCTGGTATTTGGGCATACAATTTAAAATGTAATCATCCCAGCTTGGTTTCACAGTATTAGAAGAAGTCACCATTTGGCACAGGTAGGGAATGTTTTTCCCTTCAAGGACCACCGATCCACAATCCACCGGGGGCTTATTTGGAAATAGAGTCACTGCAGAGGTAATTAGTTGAGATGATGTCATCCTGGAGGAGGGTGGATACTCTTCCAATAAGACTGGTGTCCCTATAAAAAGGGAGAAATTGGCCACAGACATGCAGGGAGCAACACAGTGAGGGGCACAAATTATGAAAATCTGCCGGGAGACATGGAGAAATGAACAGTGTTTCATCTAAAATGAAACAGTTTTTCATTTTCTAAGTTATAAATGGAACTAAATGATCAGGTGAGAATTTCCCAGTTCATCTCACTGAGATCTGCAAAGAGAAAACATTTTTGAATAATTATAGTACAGCCTGCAGACTGCCAAGAAAGAATTGCTTATTGTTTGTTTTAACCTCTCCAGGCCAGAAATGAGATTGTGGGCAGGATCTAATGATTAGCTCTAGCTCACACCTCGACCTAGAACTTGGAGGTAGGCAGTGAGTGTCCCATGATAAGGTTTGCAGTCAGCAATTCTGCAGAGTCCAGTAGCAAAAGCCTCCTGCCCTTCCAAGAATAGCTCCCGAGTTGGGACTTCAGAGGTGGGAAGGAAGAATTTCTCATTTAATCACCTGAATGAATTTTACTTTAACTTGAATATATTGGGGGATACATATTTTGAAGTTACATTCTTTTTTTAAACAAAAAGTTTAAACATACAGGAAAAGCACAAGAATCATGAAGATAAGTCTATTCCTAAATTAAAAAACAAGACTTTGAGAAATCTAAGTTTATATTTACAATGACAGCTGTACCTGCACAAGTAAGAGAAGAGAAGGGTTTTCATTTTCTTTTAAAAGATAAGTAAAGGCTGAGGATATAGCTCAGTAGGTAGAGTGCTTGCCTTGCATGCACAAGGTCCTGGGTTCAATCCCCAGTACCAAAAAAAGGGGGGGCGGCAAGTAAGTCTCTGAAGACCTTCTCAAAACAAAAACTTCCTATAAATGTTGTCTTTTTCTCTTTGAAGTCCATAAAAGTAGAATAGGAATTCAATCTGAATAGATAGCCAAAGCAGGAAAATATCACTATTCTAGCTCTTATAGAAACAACTAGAATATAAAAAGTTAAATGATTCAAGTACAGATTAATTTTCCCATGACGGTCTTCTATTTTATTTTTAATTGTATTTATATGCTAGCGGATTGTAGAAAAGATCTGAGTAAGATACAACCTTGACTTTCCTTATATGAATGGTAGCTTGTCAGCTAAATTCATCCTACAGGCTCTGCCAATGGTTGGTTACACATCTAGGAAAGTAAGAAAATTTGAAAATAATGGGAAAATAATTGTTCTTGCTAGGAGATAAAACTATTTAATTCTTTCAAGGGAATCAGTTTCACCTAGATCCTTTCAAGTAGGTCAAATTCTTAAAACCTATTCAGAAAGGAAGAATGCTTAGCTTTCCTGGGAGGAAACTGGTTTCTCCACTGGGGACAGACTTGTACGTGGAAGGAAAGACCACTGGCTGCAACATTGGTGCTGGTGCTGGGAGAGGTAATGCTACCATATTTCTTTGCATCTCTCTTCTCCTTTAGTTCCTATCATCCTATAACTCTCTGTATTTAGCTACAGCTAAAGCCAAGACCTGATTTGTACAAGTCCTTTAAAAAACAAAATCCTTGCCACCCTGCTTTAGTCCTCTAACTAGACATGGTGGTTTGGTATGCACAGAAAAGCCACAATCATTCAAGCACTCTCTCCAGCCAAATCCTTCTGTGAAATTGGACCCAAGGATGAGGACATGTCGGTGAGTTAAAGACCATAGGATAGGGAAGTCAGAGCCACAGTGTAGACCCAGAAGACGACTGGAAGCACTAGAAGACTGACAAGTGCTCCCCGTGGTTCAGTGTCCAATCCTCTCAGCTCACATAGAAGGCAAGAGTATTGCCTCCAATTTAGAGCTATGCAAACTGAGGCTTAGAGGGATTGAATAACCTCCCCATGCTTAAATGTTCTTTTAAAGCTAGATCTGTTCAAACTCAAACCCCCTATTCTTTTTTTTAATTTTTTTTATTCTACTTTGTTATATATGACAGCAAAATGCATTACAATTCATATTACACATACAGAGCACAATTTTTCATATCTCTGGTTGTATACAAAGTATATTGACACCATTTGTGTCTTCATACATGTACTTAGAGTAATGATGACCATCTCATTCCACTGTCTTTTCTACCCCCATGCCCCCTCCCTTCCCCTCCCACACCTCTGCCCTGTCAGGAGTTCATTTAATTCTCCCATGCTCCTCCTCCCAACCCCACTATGAATCAGCCTTCATATATCAGAGAAAGCATTCAGCATTTGTTTTGGGGGGATTGACTAACTTCACTTAGTATTATATTCTCTAACTCCATCCATTTACCTCCAACCATGATTTTATTCTCTTTTATTGCTGAGTAATATTCCATTGTGTGTGTGTATATGTGTGTGTGTGTGTGTATCACATTTTCTTTATCCATTCATCTACTGAAGGGAATATAGGTTGGTTCCATAAACATTGATGTGGCTGCGTCCCTGTAGTATGTTCTTTTTAAGTCCTTTGGGTATAGACCAAGGATTGGGATAGCTGGTCAAATGGTGGTTCCATTCCAAGTTTTCCAAGGAATCTCTATACTGCTTTCCATATTGGCTGCACCAATTTTCAGTCCCACGAGCAATGTACAACTGTGCCTTTTTCCCCACATCCTCGCCAACACTTATTGTTGTTTTTGTTCTTAATAGCTGCCAATCTGACTGGAGTGAGATGAAATTCTAGCGTAGTTTTGATTTGCATTTCTCTAATTGCTAGAGATTCAAACCCTCTATTCTTAACCACTCATTTAGTCTAAGATGCTGTAGAAGTTACCTCTGAAGGAAAAATAAGAGATCCATAAGAGCAGTTCTTGGAGGGCAAAGGGCTGGGAGAATTGGGGTATTGGAGGGTAGAGAAGGAAAGACACACGTTTCACCATATACCCTGTTGGAAATTTTGATTTTTTTAACCTAATACAATGAATTTTTATTGTCTATGGATTCCTATTTACAGATTTTTCTATGGACTCTTATTTATTTTATTTGTAACACCAACATAAATACTTGCATGTTTTAGTGGTCATTTGCAGACATCAATAGAATGGAAAAAAAGTGGGGGGAGATGTTCCAACAAGCACATTCCCATCTGAGGTGTAACCGGGCGAGGCCTGGCCTTCTGGCTTCAGCTCTGGTACTGCAAAGAGCAGAGAGTGGAGACCACAAGGGCAGGGGCAAGGGTAGGGGTAGGGGCAGGGGCAGAGGCAGAGCAGTTCTCAAGCTCCTGCGCTGGCCAATTGGACAGCTTTGAATTCCATCTCTGGCTCCTGTTACTGGAGCCATGGGCAAATCATGTAACACTTCTGAACTCTACTTTTCCTTTAAAAAAAAAAAAAAGAAAGAAAGAAAAGAGAATCTACTCAGATGAGTTGGTTTTAGTATTTAAAATTATAATCTATGTAAGACAGGTTTGCATGTGGATGCACTTCCTGCAGCAGCAAAGGTTTTTATGTTGTTTTTATTGGTTTTTTTTTTTTTTTTTGGTAGGGGGATACCAGGAATTGAACACAGGGGCACTCAACCCCTGAGCCACATTCCCAGCCCAATTTTGTATTTTATTTAGAAATAGGGGCTCACTGAATTGCTTACTGCCTTGCTGTTGCTGAGGCTGGCTTGAAACTCACGATCCTCCTGCCTCAGCCTCCCGAGCTGCTGGGATTACTGGTATGCACCACCACACCTGGCAGCAATGGTTTTATATTTGCTAATTCAGTGTGTACAGCAGCTGTATAGAGCACACCTCTGTGGATAAAAAAGAATCAACTGCATATGGATTTTCACTACCGGGGGGGACAGTGTGTGTATTATATATTTGATTATTATAGTTATGTGAGCATAGGATCCAGGGGAACATAAAAAGAGGATATCTGCCCTTAAGTGTTAAGGATGAAATCAAGATCACAGTCTAGGTTGTCAACTCAAATTTCAGACAAAGGGCTCAGGGAATGAGAAAGATGGGAAGAGGCTGCAACTGACCGAGTGGCCAAGGCCAAGGTCAAGGTCTGAACACAGAAGCAACCTCATTCTCCAGGGATTCTAGGAATTAATAAGAAGGGAGGACTCAGAGATAGTTTTGAGTGTGGGTGGTGAACCCATAGAGGCCCTGAGAGGCAAGACATACGGACTCTCAGCCAAGGTGTCTTCCAAGTGCACACGAGCCTGCAGCTTCATGAGTCTGTCCGGGAAGCAGGACAAGCCCTTGGCAGAAGGCGTCCAGATGTCAGTGTGTGGAATGCTATGGGGCTGCTGCAGCAGACACTGGGGAGCCAGCTGTGGAAAAGCTGGAGGTTTCAGAACTTGAGATGAGGTCAAGGCATCTTGCTAGACCAGGGTGCTTTTGTGTATGTACATTTTTTCTGAGAGTCCATTGCTGAAATCAAATTCTAAAGGAGTTCTGTGACCTCAAAAAAGATTAAGAACTTTACCTATTGAAATGCATAAAGTATTTTTTTTTTTATCCTTCCATTACCAGTTCTAGTAGTCCCCCACCCCAACCCCAGGACAAGTTTTTGGAATGAAACAGAATATCCTTGCAAACCTCCAACCTCAGGGAGTAGAATGACAGGCCCCAGCAGCAGTGCCCTGAAATCCATTGCCATGTTGTGCTGAGGTTGTGTTTCCCAATGGCTGCTCTAAGGGGGACAGGCAGGGACACTGAGGCAGACTCACTCCTGGGTAACAGGGGACTTCTCTGACTGCAGCAGCTTGGGCTTGGAGACTTCCCCAAGGCCCCTCAGAGCCTTTCTTAGCTTGCACAGTGGCTGAGGGCACTTCCAACCAATGCATCCTCCACTGTCCTGGTCTCTACATCACAGGGCATCCCAGTCTGATGGACACACCCTGCACCCTCTCCATCTCCTCCACAAGACGGTCCCCTAATGACATCTCTGCATACTTAATCCTTGCATGTTTAATTCTGTCTTGGCATCTGCTTCTCAGATGACCTGGACCAACACAAGAACCAAATGTCTAATACTTCATGAAAGTTACCAAGTTATAAAGGGGGGGGGGGAACACAGAGATCTTGGAGACTGCACTGTGTGCCCTGCCTTTCCCTTGCCCACTGCCCTATCATCCACTCCACTTTAAAAACTCAAAGCCACCAAAGTGTACATTCAAGTCTTGAACAAATTACAAGTAATTGCACATTTCCGACTATATGCCTAATTTAAAACCTTCAAAGGCCACATATAAATGAACATTAAGCCCACAAACATCACAAGTCTATTCTACCAAGCATCTAAAAGACTCTGGCATCTAAACCCAGATACAAGTCCAGAGAGGCCATGGCCCTCCTCCTGGCTCTGAGCCATTCCACATACCCTTCCTCTACCTGGATGTTCTTCCCTGCTTTTTCTACCTAGTGAGCTTTCCACTTGTTCTTTAAAACCCAGCTCAAAGTTCACGAAATCTAAACCATCCTCCCTGATTTCCTCTGGCCAAATCACCTCTCTCTACTCTGCATCTTTAAGAATTTGTGCCTAACATTATTGAAATAGCTATACATTAACATTTTTTTTGGTGGTACTAGTAATTGGTTGGTTTTTTTTTTTGAGGGGGGCACCAAGGATTGAACTCAGGGGCACTTGGCCACTGAACCACATCCCCAGCCCTATTTTGTATTTTATTTAGAGACAAGGTCTCACGGAATTGCTTAGTGCCTAACTTCTGCTGAGGCTGGCTTTGAATTTGCCATACTCCTGCCTCAGTCTGCAGAGCCACTGGGATTAGAGTCATATACCACCACGCACGCCCAGTTGGTACTGGCAATTTAATGGATGATTAAACATGCCTGGAACAATAAGATCATTATCACGATTGCCTCACAGAACAAGAATTCTGGAGGAAGTTGGTGACAGGGTTGGTTCAGTTTTCTTACAGTGTTTTCAAGAATACTTTTTCTATCTGGGCATCTCCAGTGAGTTAGAAATGCTGCCCCTCCACTCCTGCCATCATCACCACAAAGGCAGGAAAAGGAGTGGCATTCCACCCACTCAGCCTTCATTTTCCGTTAGAGAGGAATCTGTTCCAGGAATTTCCCCAGAAGTTCTAACTCTTGTCTCTTTGGCCAGGAATGATCCCATGGCCATTCCAACCAGTCAACCCATCATGGCGGAGGGGAATAGAATTACATGGATTGGCTTAAACTTGTAACGATTCATCCTGAGTGGAGCCTGACTTTTTAAAATAATATTGTGGCAGTTTTTTGTTCTATTTCATTTTTGTTCTTCCCTTTCTCTCTCCCTCTCTCTCCCCTCTCTTTCTCTCCCCCCCCCCATGGCCATATTAGCCATATTAGGAAGATGGAAAGAGTGGCTGTTGGACACAGAACCAGCAGTGTCTGTCTCCCTCGTGACCAGGAGTTGCCAGTGGACCTTCCCGTCTCTGCCACCACAGTCTAAAGTTCTTAGAGGATGGGAACCCCATCTTATTTATCTTTATGTCATTCATAAGTGGCCCACTTTAGCATTCAGTACATGTTTGTTGTATTTTTGAAACGTTCATTTGTTTGTTGAACAAATAGACATGGAAAACTCTCACTGAGGCTAAAAATATGCTTACAAAATAAAACATTGGACAAATCCGACCCTGAAGTATTAATAGGAATTCCCTCTTAATTATAGAGAGCTGGAAACTCAGGCTAAAGAGCATAGATGACCATAGTGAAGTGACAAACATCTGACTCAGCCCACAGTTACCATCTCAGACCTACTGGCTTTCTGCCAGATACTTCAATCACGGTTTTAGAGTCTCAGTCAGGGGCACAGTGACTATGTAAATAGTGACTATGGAGTGCATGACACACTTTCAAACTTCTTAAAAGAGATGTTTACTCTAGTTAAAACGAACACAATAAAATTTTACTGCTAAACACAGACAACCACAACCAAAGAGTTTTGATTTCACCTGAGATCCACTCTTTACCAAAAGCCTCTTGTAATTCTTGGACTTCAGGGGGTTTTCAAGAGACAAACTAAATCTCTCTAAATTGGGTTCCTTTAAACAGTTCTGATTACGCTTACCTGGTATTTTTGTTGACAAATACATGTTCATAACCTTCTTCCCCTCTCATTCTAAGACTAGAAGTCAGATGAAAATTGCTGTTCTGGAATAACTTTGCTTACTTTGAGACTAGAACAGATTCAAAGTTCTCCTCAATTAGCAACGTTTTTGCAATGAACAGTTGTAGAGAAAGTGGACATATTTAGAGAAAAACAACTCTCTAAGGGATGGAGGGAGGGTGTTAAAATAACTTCGAAACCTGAACTGTGTGTGCAAGAAATTGTGCAACTGTTTATTTCCTGTAAGTCATTTAAGTCCTTCACAAGCTCCTATTAGAAAATATTGGTAGAAAATTTAATTCAGTTATTGGGGTTCCCTGTCCACAGAAACCAATATGAATCAGTGACATAGTTCCAGGATCTCACACAGTTCCAAGATGTCTTTAGGATGCAAGGGACCCTCTGTCACTGCCATCCTTCCACCATTTTTCCCACATTCCCAAATTACTAATAGGCCATTTTCCACTGTTACAGAACCAACAGAAATCTTCTCCTCTTCTCCACCCCCTCCCATCCCAGAGAAATTTTTCTTTTGAGAGGGAAGTCATAATTGTTGGCAACGAAAACATAAAGAGGATTCTAAATAAATAAATTTGCTCTCTGTATGACTTGCATGTGGTTTTCTGCAACATTTTCAAAGAATTCTTTTTTTAAACAAAACACACAATTGTTCTGATACTATAAAAAAAAAAAGTAGTGAGGCATCAAGGTTATGAGCACGAATTCAGGAGCCCATCAGCCTTGGCTTGATATGTGACCTTGTGAATTTATTGGATCCATCTGCTCCCAGTTTCCTCATCTATGAAATGGGGATAATGCGCCCAGCTCTAAGGAGCTGCAATGAGGTTTAAAAGAGTTAATATATATAAAGTATTCGGAATAGTAACTAATATTTGATAAATACTATTTTTATTTCTAGAACAATCTTGAAACTGGAAATATTAAAAATTTATATTACATTTATTTTTAGGATCTTCTTATAAATTGTATGATGAAGTTTCTGTGATAAGTTGGAGGTAGATGAGCAAAGTAAGCCAAACTGGATGAGCTAAGTCCTTTTAAAGAGGTAGGCAATGAGGGCAGAAGGGTTATTTAACAGACTTTGGAGTTTGAAGTGTACCCAGAATGATGAGACTGAGTTTATCAGGCAAAAGAATAGAAGTCTCTTCCAAGAGCATGTAAACCCTGGAAGGAAAAAGGAAGTGGTTCATGCAGAGGATTGCTAAGCATGATAGGGAGATGGAGGCAGTATCATTGCTTCAGAGAGAAATAAGGCTCAAGACTGAAATAAGGGACAAATCACCGCAGCCCTCATGTCCTGTGTCTGGGTGTTTACCCTTCATGGTGGCAGTTTGGGAAGTTGGCAGGGAGCGACTCTGGGGATCCAGTGACTGAAAAAGGTATATTACTGGGGAAGAAGGAAGGACTGAAGGGACATGACTGGGGCCAGGGACCCTTCTCAGAGCTCCATGCTGGTATGCAGGTTGAGGGGCAGAGAAGAACTGACTTAAAATAGTGGCAATGGAGCTAAAGAAAAGAGGAACACCTTTTCTTTGGGTGTCCGTGGGAATTGGGGAGTTTATGTATCCCTTCCTCACCCCCTCCCTCAAAATCATGAGATCTATCACTTGTATGTCTCCTGGGTGCCATGCTCAGAAGGAAAACCAGGGCTGTGCACAGTGGGGTTGGAGCCATCTGCAAAGTGATGAGCAGCAGGAGGTGAGGCCTGAAGAGCAGCCTCACCCCCAGGGGAGGGCCTTCCACATCCAGAGGGAATAGGGCACCATCTGAGGGCAGCTGAAGGAAATCCAAGAGGAAATGCTGTCATAAAAGGAGAAAGGAAACAGTTTCAGGGAGGTTTGATGAACAGGGCCAAGTAGAGAGAAGGGTCAAGATGATAAGAGAACAATATTCTATCTACAACCCTAACTTTCTCTCTCTCTCTCTCTCTCTTTATCTTTTTTTCTCCCTCCTTCCCTCCATCTCTCCTTTAGTAAATATCTAAGTGGAAAAAGATAACATCAGAGAATGAGGCATTTTTCTTTAGCTCTTTAGCCACAATTGCACATTATCAATCCCGTCTCTAACTGGAATTTTTATCATATTCTCTTATTACCATTTATAGCCTAGAGATCCCAAAACTTTAGAGAGATGTGGCAGAAGCAACTTTTTAAAAATTAGTCCTAGCGAAGTTACTTTCAAAATCAAAAGTCATTTCAGGTCTACATCAGAGCTCCCAGGATCCCATTTGAAAAGTTCTGAAGGAAAAACTTGGATCACATTTCTGATTCCACAGGCCCCCTGAGGACAATCAGATCATCTGATTCATACTGTGACTCCTGGGGAATGAACTGGATCCAGGCTATGACCTTACAAAAGCCAGAGCTCTCCCTCCTCAGGCTGAAGCAGCCTTATCACATGGCCTCAGCTGACCTGCAGGAGAGCTGGGGGTGTGACCTGAAACACGTTATGCTGTGCACCAAGCCCTGGGGACCCCCAGAAGGGACTGGACTTGCTTCAAAAGGCATGCCCATCCTGTTGTCATGTAGCTAGGTGGGGCACTGAGAGGATGATCAATATCCAGGGCACGTTAGAACTGACTCCCTTCTCCAGCCCCGTGTCAGGCTGAACTGGTCAGCAGGCAGGAGAGGAGGGACATGTTGGCATCCTTTAGTCTGTTACATGCCTTTGGACTCATAGTGATTCTCAGCTCAGTACACATTAGACTCACCTGGGGAGCTTTTAAACTCCAGGGACAAGACACAGAACTTGGAGTGTTTTTAAGCTCCCTGGTTATTCCAATATGCAACCAAACTCAGAACTTTAACACAACTGTGGATCTGAGCACCACCCCTGGGAGGACACTCACCAGTCACCATCACCACAGACTCCCCTGAGAGCCAGGGGTCGTCATGGAGTGCAGGGAAGCTCCCTGACCTTGTCGTGTTAAGCACTGCAGACAGCAGCCCTTTCCTTTGCTGGCATGACCCCACTGTGGCCAAAAGGAGAATTAGCCACTTCTGTCAAAATGCCCCTTAAGACAAATGAATTTTCCTTTATGCATCACATCTGCCCAGAGAGAACCCAGTTTTCTGATCCATTCTAAAGAAAGATTTGGGGTTATTAAGAATGCAATCATTGTTCAATAAAGCTCTACAATCTGCAAGCAGCAGCTTTAGTGTCTTTGGAAAGCTTAATGAAAATTTAGAATCTCAGGCTCCACCCAGTCCTGCCCAAAGGTGAACAAATATTGGTACAGAATGTATCAAAAAAAATTATCATATTTAAACATACACAAGAAAGAAAGAAATGCACATAGACTTATAAGCCATTGAGAAAGACTTAGAAAAAGAGGCAAATCAAACAATGTTAAAACTGGAAGAGGTAATATAATTTTGGTTCATTTGAAACCGGTTTGTTATTTGTTTGTTTGTTTCATTTCTCAATTTCCTTTAGGAAATAGCTAGATTGGATAAGAATTTCTTTAAAACTTAAGGGAGAATAAGTGAGTGGGCAAACAAAATCTTAAGAGTTAATAGTTGAGAATTTCTAAATAGTAAAGAAAGAAAAAAAGTGGTTTATAGATCAGAAACCATAAACTATTAACACAGTGATTAGTTGTATGGGCCTTTAAAGACTCTAGTTGTCATATGACTTAATGACCTAATTTCCTCATGTTCAAAATAAAACATTTTAAATGAATCATTTTAAAAGTCTCTTCTTGCTCAAAATTTACCACTTGAAAATACTAGACATGAAATAGCCAATTCAATTAAAAAAATGAATTATTTTGCCACTAGGTGGCAGTGTTGACTCAAAAATGACGGAAAGCAATGTAAAACGTCCCTTTCTTTCCCTTCCTCCATTTCCTGAATTCTTTCCTTCCTCTTTCCTTTTAAACATTTTGTAGCTAACTTACATCTGTTTTCCAAAAGTCAGAATACCTAAAAAGTTTAGAAATTGAACTTATATTTATTCAATAATGAATGAGCCTGAAATGTGTGAACATGGAAAATTATCAGTAAAGATGCAGCTGAAAGAGAAAGAAAAGGT
Organism: Ictidomys tridecemlineatus; assembly: GCF_052094955.1. Lineage (NCBI taxonomy): Eukaryota > Metazoa > Chordata > Mammalia > Rodentia > Sciuridae > Ictidomys > Ictidomys tridecemlineatus. Next base: position 156,252,289 of record NC_135478.1, on the reverse strand, counting down.
GCTGCATGAGGTTAGCAGAGTCTGAAACACCAGGATACCTGGCCAGAGAAGGAATTCAGTAAGTCTGGACCACAAAGGATCCTGGTAATGCCCCTGAGGAGACCTCGGGCCCTTTAATTTTCCATGCTAACGTAGCATCCATGCTTAGTACCATGAGAGGACCCTTTGCTAAACACATACATGAGCTCTGATGGCTGGTAAACAAATGATTTGTCACAATTTTCCTGTCTTGCCTATACCCAGTTCTTAGGGGGTGGGGGAAGTATTCGTTTTTTTTATTTTGGGTACCTGGTATTGAACCCAGGGGCACTCAACCACTGAGCCAGATCCCCAGCCCTTTTTAAAATTTTATTTCAAGACAGATTCTCACTAAATTGCTTAGAGCCTTGCTAAATTGCTGAGGCTGGCTTTGAACTTGAAGTCCTCCTGCCTTAGCCTCCACAGTTGCTAAAATTGTAAGTGTGCACCACCATGCCCAGCTAATTCTTAGCTCTTATGGTCAATGTCTGGCTCTTCCTGTGGACTCCTGATGTTGCTGGGCTCTAGGAATCAAACTTCAGCTCTCCCCTAGGAATTCATGCTATTAACCCCACGGCCACAACTTGATACTACCTCCTGGGCTGAGACAAACTTGACCCTAACTCAAGCACTACTTGCCCTTCCAGATCCCACTCCTGCTAACTCTTGGCTCATCTTGAACACACCCTGCCCCCACACACGCACACATGAACAGACACTTTGAGCAAAGAATCATCAATTATTAGGATTGCAAGAAATTTAGAGTCATCACATCGGTCCCTTTCATTTTTCAAGAGAAATGAAAGGAATCAGAACAGCAATGATAAACACTTAATATTTAATGAATTCTAGGCAGAAGGGCGTTGACTGTCTCCTGTAACAAAACTCCTGATACAGGCAGCACTGGGAGTAAGTGATTCAATGACTCAGCAACACCATCAGGGCCCAGCCTCCCTCCTGTTATTGGCTCTGCCATCCTGGGTGTGTTGACCTGAGATGCCCTTGTGATGCCCAGAAAGATGCTTCTCTCCAAGGACCACATCCTCACACACCAAAGTCCAGATGCCATTTTCAGCATCTCTTGCTAAAAATGAAGAACTTTCTCAGAAACCAGCAGACTAACCTTCACAGTGTAGTGGAAAGAACTTCATCACCAGCCCCATCCTCCATGAGTCACTATTGAGCAAATAAAACCACCATGAATAGCTTTGGCAGACCAGACTGACATGGAGGAGAGCAGACACTGTACCCAAGCGGGGGACCTGCCAGCATCCAGAAAGGAGAAGTGCATCTTCCACAAGTGAACCCGCATCAGGTACTGTAAATCAGCTCTCGGATGTCATCGCATTTGACAAACAGGGCATCCCGGCCAACAGGAGTCAAGGAACATTTCTTTAACACGGGGCGGGCATTAGTCCTACATAGTCTTCTCTAGTCAACGGATAGGGAGCTGAGAGCCCTGTGGCCTCTCTCATCAGCCTCTCCACTGCAGCACTCTGTGCTCCGATGTATGCACCACCGTTCATAGTCAAGCTGTTGTGAGCACTGGCTTCTAGGCTTCTCACAGTGAACCAAATGAGGATGGGAGGGCAAAGGCAGGCTCCTAATTTGTCATCAGTTGATTGACACACTGAGAATGAGCAAGTGTTACTACCAGCCAAGCCGTGAGCCCCTCTTACTGGAATGCCTGCTAAGAGCTTGTTCGGTAATTGTAAAAGCCCTGTTTGGTAGCTGAGGCAAGAGAGGTCAAGACACTCAGGATGGCGGAGCCAAGAAATGGGAGGGAGGCCGGGCCCTAAAAATGTTGCTGAGTCATTGAATCAATCCCTCCCAGAGAGGGCTGAACACAGCCCTCCTGGGACTTGCTCTCAGCCAGTGGTCCTCACACCTGGGTATGCACCAGAACCATCTGGGCAGCAGTTGAAATGCAGATTGCTGGACTCCACCTTCAGACTTTTTGATGTAGTAGGTCTTGGATGGGGCCTGAGAATTTGCATTCTAACTATTTCCAGGAAATACTGATGTGGGTCCAGGGACTTGACTCTAAGGATTGTGGCTTTAGGCAAGTCTGAGAGACTACAAAACAGGACACAGAGCCTAGAATTGCTATAGCCCTTTCTGTAACAATTTCTGTGGCTGAAATTTTCAAAATTCCAAAGGCTGGCCCCAAACCTCGTTCATTCACATAAAGTTGTTTTAATTTATTTGTATTTAAAAGGTATTGCATCTATATAGTGGATAGATCTCAAATGCTCTTCTAAAGCACAGAAAATCACTTAGGACACTCGGGTGTTCACTTGTTTATTAAAGAAAACACTTGCTGAATGCTGCTATATGCCACACTAGTGTGCTAGGCGTTTCTAGAAGAGGTTCATATACATTCAAGCCTGTCATGTCCTGCACAGCCGATAATTCAGGTTCCTGGACCTGGCAGTGAGGGAATGGAGAAAAGCCAAACAGACACACAAAAAGAGAAAAAGCTGGGTCTTGGATGTCGGCTACTCCTTGGTAGGGAGGTGATGAACCATAACAAGCTCAGCACATTTATTATATAGGTGGAAACATCAAAAGGATTTATTGTGAGAAAGTTTCTCCCAAGTAAGCAGAATCAAGATCCTGAGTATGACCAGCCCAATTATTATTACCAGCTTGCACCCATAACTTTCTACCCCATCCCCAGCAGCTGGTGTCTGAACCTCAAGGTCAAGAACTGAATAGCTCTGTAGCTGGCAAAGAATCTCCTATTGAACAGGGCGTCACCATAGCAACTGGGCAGTCTCACATCAACACCTTCACACTCAGAGCTCCTAAGAGAGGGATCACCTCTGACGCTGACAATTCAAGACCCATAATTTAGTTGCCGCTCTCACATAAGCCTTTCCCCAAAGGCTTTCTTACATCAGAGAAAACAAGCCTTGTACCCCTTATTTACACGTGTATACACAGAGAGTTCCATGTATGAGGACAGTGCGGGTGTGCAATCAAAGCCATGAGAGGTACCAAGTGAGATGGCGTTGTGGGGCATGAAACGATGTTTAGACTCAGGGATTACAGAAGATGTGATAGTGACCATGGATCCTTTACAGACTGGGATGAATTAGGACACATGGGACCGAGCAAAGGACACTGGAAAGTATGAACAACAGGAGTCAATGAGCGTGAAAGAAAGTACTTAGGTTTATATGGGAAAAAAGCAGCTTAGAACTGCTCAGGTGAAAATGAACTAAATCAAGTGTTGAGAGGCTTTTTCATATGCAAAAAGTCTGACCAGAGGTGTTTAAGTGTGGAACTGACCTTCAGCCCAGCAGGAGATGTAAAGGATGCAGTCTGTGAGGATTTGGAGCTAGCTGGCAACCAGTTACCTATAACAAGTAAGAAAGGCAAGATCATCTAAAGAATTCAACAGAGAATTCCTTTGGGATAGTTAGAAAGTCAATCACTGTACCATGTCTATTTCTAGATGAGAAAAGTAATGCAAAACATTAATAAATGATGGATATGAGAAAATGGACCCTAAACTGAAATTGCACGGAAGAAACAAGGCATTTAATCAAGTCCATTGTAATATAAAAAGAAAATGTGCCCATAGTTGAAACTCCTTTGAACTTCAGAGGAAATCAAAATGTAACGCTTCATTGTTGCTGTTAACATAAAGTCAGATGAATAGTTAGGACTTTCTCATGGGGTCATCACAAACACCCAGAAATGACATTCTGTAAATAGCAGCTTTACCCATCTGGGTTTTCTTTTCTTTTTTTCTCTTTTTAAAATTTGTTCTAGTTATTCATGACAATAGGATGCATTTTATCACATCATACATAGACGGAGTATAATTTCTCATCCTTCTGGCTGTACATGATGTAGATTTACACCAGTCATGAATCATATACAAACATAGGATAATAATGTCTGATTCATTCTACTATCATTTCTACCCCCATACCCCTTCCCCTTCCTTTACTCCTCTCTGCCTAATCCAAAGTACCTCTGTTCTTCCCTAGCCCCTCCCCCTTAGTGTGAATTAGCATATGCATATCAGAAAAAAACATTTGTCTTTTGAGATTGGCTTATTTCACTTAACTTGATATTTCCTAGTTCCATCCATTTACCAGCAAATACCATAATTTCATTCTTCTTTAAGGCTGAGTAATATTACACTATAAATATATATATATATTACATTTTCTTTATCCATTTATCTGTTGAATTGATTGCACATAGGTTGGTTCCATAGTTTAGTTATTGTGATTTGAGCTGCTATAAACATTGCACATCTGAGTTTTCAACTAAAGTTCCTTCAGGCTTTTATACTATGTCCCAAAGTGTGTTAGAGTCCCAAGTTAAGCTTGGGTGGCAAGTATTCACTCTATGTTTAATAGTTACTTATTTATTTTAACATGTAATTAAAAACAACTAGTCTACCAGACCTCTTAATTCACAGATATTATTGTTTTCTAAATGTATATCATGTTAAAGAAAGTAGTAAATACATAACAGTTATACCATTATTTCAAAACCTGCTGTGTAAGACCCCCCCACATACACACACTATATCAGCTCTCTGCTGCTTCAGGGTGTGAGATGTGCCCTAAGCAAACTTGCAGTTGAAAGATACAGATCATAATTAAAGACCGTTTATATTTCCAAAGCAGTATAGCATGGGGCTGTGGAGGGAAAACGGTCTGAAAGTTTTTTCAATGTTTTCTCTTGGAGCCTATTTGTGGAGGAAAAAAAAAAAAATTGCTCCCAAACATAATCTAGAATCCCTTGATGCTGCTCTAAACCTTTAAACCTCCCTGACCAAGTAATCTCTTCCTGGCTTTCAGACAGCCATGCCCCAGGTGTGTCACAGAGGCAGAGACAAACACTTCCTCTTCTTATAAGGGTACTAATCTTATCAGGGAAGGCCCCGACCTTATGACTTAGTCACCTCCTTAATGGCTGTATGTTTAATATAGTCACATGAGATGTTAAGGCTTCCACATGTAAATTGGCGGGGTGTGGGGGTTGCCCATTCAGTGGGTAACCTTTTCTTTCTTACAACCTTTCCTTTCTCAACAACTCTCCCTCTTTCTCAATCCGGCATGCTTATTCACTGCCTGGCCCAAATGAATCTCGAAATTCATTTTCCAGTTCACTCTCCAGCTACTTTGATAAGTGAATTTATGTGGCAAGAACTACTGTACTTTGAACCACAGGTCTCTAGACACGCTCCAGAGATCTGCAACTTGGCAGGAATTCCAAGCAGTTGCCGGTGGACATGAATTGGCTGCTTTCCCCAACCACTCTGCCTCAGGGGCGGCCATAGGTATCTTGGAACACTTTGAGATTCCCCATTTCTGAGTTACAAACCAACCATTCAAACCCAGAACCACGACCTGATTGAAAACAGAGGTCACCCCAGCCAGTTCTCAGATGCCCACACTCGCCTGTCTCCATAAGTTTTGATAAATTGAAATCAGTGTTCTGCTGCTGTGAGAAAAAGCCACATCTTCCTCCTTTGCAATGAACCCTTGCTGTGCTTAGGGTTTGGTGTGTCCTGGGGACTTGGCCCCTTCTCTGACAATACCTTCATGCCCGCTCAGTTAACTCACCAGCCACCTGTAGGTCTTTCAGTACTGGCTGAATTAAACATGCATGCTTAATGGTGTTATCTGCGCGGCATGCTGGGCTTTGGAGTCAGATGGCCTTGGTGGGGTGGGGGTGGCATGTATCAGGAAAAGCAGTGGACTTTTAGCTTTAAGTCACATCATATCTTAAAAATAGTAGCTTTGGGGGAAGAAAAGGTAAATTATCTCATAGAACCCAAATCTCAAAGGAGACAGGCCTGGCATTCAATGGGCTTCACTGTGCCAGGACCAGTGGGTAAAATTCTCCTGACCTCTTCCTAGTGGTCCCCCAAATCAAATCTGGCCTGAGATTATTTTATTTAACTAATAATATTTACTGAGTGCTACTGTATTGCAGGCACTATGCTAGGCCCTTCTGTGGGATATAAATAGGCACAGCCTTCCTGCCGAGAAGATCTTAAATGACATCAGAGAAGAAACAAACACAGAGACCCATAACTTCCTTGCAAGGTGGCAGTGAGAACCGTGAAGGAGGTGCTGCTGGCAGGTGAAAAATGTGGGAGAGGGAACAATCCCTGCTTCTGGAGGAGTTGAAAATCTTTCATGGAAAAGACATGACAGCTGAGCTGGATCCAGAGGAGGGCTAGGACGTGGGGAGGGAATGAAGGTCAAGCCAGACAGAACAAATGACATGGGCCAACGAACAGCACCTCCGGGTCTTCTGAGGACAGGGCTGCTCACCATCACGGTGTTGGAGATGAACAGGCAGCTTCAGGGCAGGAAGGGAAGAGATGGCAAAATGCCCGCAAGGTTCTCCTCGCCTTCCGCCTGTCTCCCAGACAAACACTGTCCCAAGGCCCTCTCTGACCAGAAGGGAGGCAGAGAAGGGGGCCCTTTAGCTTCTGCAGTCTCTGCCGTGGAGAATAATGAGGGGGAAAAGAGAGAGGTGGGATCAGGTGAGATTAGCATCCAAGGATATCTATTATAGCCAGCTAGCAAACCTTCATGGGCCTCTGTTTCCTTCTTGGAAAAGGAGAATAATGATGCCTTCCTGGTGGACTATGGTGAGCATGAAATGAAACATGAAACAGTTATCTGGGTCCCCGTGCCAGCACAGAATGGGGGCTCCATGTGTTCCTCTTCCCTCCTAGTCTGTTTCTCAGTTGTCTTCACTTTTCTCTCTCTCTCTGACTGGACCGAGAGAGAAAAATGAAAGATGAATGGACAAGACGATTCATTGCTCTCTCATCATACAGTTATCTTTCTGGTACCAAGAGAGTGATCAAAGCTTTACTTTCCTTACCTCAGAGCACAAGGAAGCATTGCCTGCTGTCCCCAAATTCATGCCCACCCTCACTCACCCCTGCTGGCCCTGGATATTTATTTATACTGAGATCATTTGGAAGAATGATCCCAGGTCGTCTGAGAGACCAAGCAGATGTCAGTATGTGGTTTCAAGACCTCAAGCCTGCGCTTACATTTTCGAAAACTCTCTTTGGCTCCACGGAAAGCCTTTCCCCCCAAACTCCCACCACTGACTCCCTGAGTCTACTGCATGGTTCTAGAGCGGCTGAGAGCACCTGCAGGATACAAAGAGGAGCACAGGGACCGTGGTTTAGAAAAGCCTTTCCAAAATGCTGCGTCTGCAGAATGGGTGCCCTGAGGTCTGTGACACTTGTCTCTGATCTGATGATAGTTCCTTGCAGCAGCCATCCTGCTCAAAAAAGAAAGCCATTTTTAAGTAGGAAAATATGCTCTTTGTTATGGTCTAAAACCGCCTCTCTCTTCTGAGTTCTTGGTAGGAAGGTCCTAAGGCACATGGGAAGGGCAGGTCTCTCCCAGCACATGCTTAGACGGCCACATTTGATCCCCATAATAACCCTGCAATGTTCCCAACAAGATTGTCCGTCTCCAAGTGCTCCTGTGTGTATGTGTCCTCTCCGGGCGGGGTTTCCTAGCTCAGTGCCTTGTCACAATCTTCCTTTTGTGTTGGAAAGAATGGATTTGACGTCACAGAGTGCACCATACCCCAAGGCACAGGCAGGCTATTCCACTCCCAAGTGATAATTTATATAAAACAAAGGGAGGGGTGGAAAGTTTCTGCTGGCTGCAGCATTTGGTCCTGGGTCCTGAGAGCTTTACCAAGCTCATCTAAGGAGATTCTCCAAGGAGAAAGCAACGTGTTTCTAGGAGGACCCATCATGGTAGATTAACTTGAGCACAAAGGAAGGAGGCGCTCACCCTGGAAGGTAGCAGAAAACAGATCACGAAATATTGGCCAAGTCCTGGCGGGCGAGGGAATGGGGATCCCCTCTGGTGGAATGGACTGGCTAAGAAATAAAAATAGAACAGTAAAATAACCACAGAACACAGAAAGTAGTGTCAAAGCAGAGGCAGGACAGGCAAGCTGACCAGACAGGTCAGGTCCAGCTTCTAACAAAGAAAGGAGCCTGCATCTGCTTTTTTTTTTTTTTTTTTTTTTTTAATGACAGCAGAATGCATTACAATTTATATTACACATAGAGAGCATGATTTTCATTTCTCTGGTTGTATACAAAGTATGTTCACACCAATTCATGTCTTCCTACATGCACTTTGGATAATAATGTCCATCATATTTCACCATCATTTCTAACCCCATGCCCCTTTCCTTTCCCTCCCACCCCTCTGCTCTATCTAGAGTTCATCCATTCCTCCCACGCTCCTTCTCCCTACTCTAGTATAAATCACCATCCTTATATCAAGAGAAAACTTTCGGCATTTGGTTATTTGGGATTGGCTAACTTCATTTAGCATTATCTTCTCCAACTCCATCCATTTACCTGCAAATGCCATGATTTTATTCTCTTTTATTGCTGAGTAATATTCCATTGTGTATATATGCCACATTTTTTTTAATCCATTTGTCTACTAAAGGACATCTAGGTTGGTTCCACAGTTTACCTATTGTGAATTGTGCTGCTATAAACACTGATGTGGCTGTGTCCTGATAGTATGCTGTTTTTAAATCCTTTGGTTATAGACTGAAGAGAGGGATAGCTGGGTCAAATGGTGGTTCCATCCCCAATTTTTCCAAAAAATCTCCATGCTGCTTTCCATATTGGCTGCACCAGTCTGCAGTCCCACCAGTGTATAAGTGTACCTTTTTTCCCCACATCCTCACCAACACTTATTGTATTATCTTATATTAGACAAAGGTGCCAAAAACATGCATTGGAGAAAAGATAGCCTCTTCAACAAATGGTGCCGGGAAAACTGGAAATCCATATGCAACAAAATTAAATTAAACCCCTATCTCTCACCATGCACAAAATGGATCAAGGACTTAGAAATGAAACCAGAGACCCTGCATCAAATAGAAGAAAAAGTAGGCCCTAATCTCCATCATGTGGAATTATGCTCCAACTTCCTTAATAAGACTCCCTTGGCACAAGAATTAAAATCAAGAATCAATAAATGGGATGGACTCAAACAAAAAAGTTTCTTCTCAGCAAAAGAAACAATCAGTGAGGTGAATAGAGAGCCTATATCTTGGAAGCAAATTTTTACCCCTCACACATCAGAGCACTAAATTCTAGGGTATATAAAGAACTCGAAAAATTAAACACCAAAAAAACAAATAACCCATCAATAAATGGGCCAAGGACCTGAACAGACACTTCTCAGAAGATGATATACATCAGTCAACAAATATATTAAAAAATGTTCATCATTTCTAACAATTAGAGAAATGCAAATCAAAACCAAGCTAAGATTTCATCTCCCTCCTGTCAAAATGGCAGCATTTGTTATATTATATCGGAAAACATCGGAGGCTTTTGATAGAAAGTTCTGCACCAAGACAGGTTAAAGGTGGGGGCAGGTAGGCTGCTTGGTTCCTAATGGGTTACTCCTGTCTCAGCGCTGCTGCCCAGGACCTTTCTAGCAGAGCAGAGGGGAAGGTCACGTGAATTGGAGGATCTGTCTCGGTGGAGTGCCACAGGAAGTTCCCAGTGCCAGACCTGTCCCCTTGCTGGCATGCCAAGAAAGGTCCTCATGCATTTCACGGATGGCTTCCCGCAATGTGCCTGGAGCTGTGGGTGACTTGAAGTTGGTTTCCCAAGACTGGGTATGGGGGCTGGCAGAAGATTTTCACTTGGGTCCAACACGTGAAACAGACGGGAAAAAACTTCCCGCAGAATGCTTGGAATTACTACAATGTCCAATATTAATTAATTTTTATCTTGAGTATTAAAAAAAGGGACTTTGTTGGGGGAAAAAACATTCCACATGATGTTTTCTCTTGGATTTCTAAACCTTTATTTATATCTTATAAAGAGAACTACTCATTATTTTAGGGCATGGCAGGGAAAACAGAGTCACCCTTGAGGTTTAGCCTAAATTAGTTCTGAATTGTTATATTTATTTTGCAGATAAGAAAACTAAGGATCAGGAACCTGGAACTTTCTCTTTCCTCACATCACTTTCAACATTAGGGCACACAGAAATCAATGGTTTGAGTAGAGGGTTTTTTCACTGATTAATTGAATGATTGATTGATTTGTAGTGCTGGGGCCAAACCCAAGCTAAGCTCATTCTCTAGCTCTGTACCACCGAGTTACATCCCCTGGTACAGTCCTTCCTTTCTCTCAAGGGCAAGTATAGTATTAAATGTCATCCAAATAATGCAAATTGACTTTGAATCTAATAGAATTTTCAGATAAAGAGTAAGTTTTCATTTTTTAAAAGGTACATCTATTAGATGAATCATCTTACAGTGAACTTGACTCCTATTAAGATGGCCCATCAGCCAAAATAGGACAGAAGTATCACACACATGAGGAGAGCTATTTTGGAGAACCACTTGGACTGGTGCCCTCTGGATTCCCTACCTAGAATCCCCACTCCATACCACCCTCCCTTGGGCAGATTTCTGGATACTGGAAACATGACCCCTCCCCTCCTGCAGGCTATCAGCCACTTGACACAGCAGGCATGATTCTGCCTGTCCCTACTTGCTGAGGATGTCCTGGTGGCAATGTGTTCAGGAGCCATGGATGTTTATGTAGATGACTGCCCATCACTGGGATTCTGTGGGCCTCGTTGGGCTAGATCTGCGCTCTGAGGTACCCTGGACAAGCCTACCAGCAGCCCAAGGAGCTGTCTGCCTGGGCACTGGAGTTACCCAGGTCTCTGAGATACCACATGTCTATGGGAAGCCATTCTCGCACATGATTGGGCACCTCCTGGATTGGTTGTGAGGCATTCTGGCCAAACTCTGTCGGAGCTATCCCCACCCTCTCCAGGTGCGAGAGCCTGTCCATGTGGGGGTGTGACTGACCACTGACCCTGAGGCCAATCACTGACCCTGACCTTGGAATGCTGCCCCCCTCGACCTTCATTGGATGGAATTTTCCCCTGAATTTCTTGTTCCCCAGTAAAAGGCCACTCCCTGGCATGCTCTCGCTCTCTCTCCTGCTAGCCCTGAGTAAGCCTTGCTGCCCTACCAGGTGGTTCGAGGTGAAAGCCAGAGAGGTGAGAGCCGTCTCAGACCTGGTCATAGAAAAAGGTGATTGAGTCTGTGTGTTTTCTTTTGATCTCACTAGTTAACTTCTATGCCACAAACCTCTTTAATGAAACCAGCGTGTGGTTGCCTGGTGGACCTCAAAGGTGGGAGAAATCAATAATTTAAAGCACCACTGCGATTGGGTGGCTCCAGTCTCGGTCACAGGATTTTACAATCAATGTTTCTGCTTCCTAATCCCATCCTCTTCCACTAGACCACACAACTGCAAAGTTTGAAGGCTAAGGTCAAAGGGCTAATGGTCTCAGAGAACCAGTAACAGAGCAGTTGGCGAAGAAGGGAAAAGCCAAGAGCCCTTAGCATGGAGTATCCCCATAGCCATCCACAGGAGTGGCACCTTGTCATGAGAATGGTCTCCAGCAGACGTCAGTTACAGTCACAGCCTGGGCATAAGACCCATCATGCTCCACGCCTCAGAGGAGAGAGCAGATATGAAGCAGAGAACACTAGGCCCCTCTACACTTAGGACTTTCCTTCCCATGCTCCTTCCATCTTCTCTGGGCGTTTACAGACCTACACACTTTATTTTGTTCCTTTCATGTTTCTAATTTAAAGGTGGTCACTTCCACATGTCCAGGTCTTTGAAAGGTTGGGGCACAGTTGTTGGCCACCCTGAGAAAAGCCTTGAAGAATAAGCAAGAGCCTTTCCTGCAGTAAGACACAAGTGAGACTCATGAGTGTCTCAGGTCTCTCCAAGGAATGAGCCCTCCACCACAGTGAAGAGAGGAGCAATCTCTCAAAGCTGGACCCTCGCTCCAAGGGTGCGGAACATGCATCCTCCAGGGCCAGGAGGCCATTGAGGCCCCTACCTAACTCTTCATCTGTTCTTTTTTCAAATTTGTTGTGATTTTTGCTGTTTTTGTTGTTGTTGTCGTTTTTATTATTATCATTGAAATATAGGTTATATGCAATAAAAATTCACCCTTTTAAAGTGTACAATTTAGTGGATTTTCAGTATATCACATCATTGGACAACAATTTCCATTATTTCTAGAAACTTTTCTCCTTCCCTACAGAAATGCCTTTCTCATTCCCCATACCCACCTCCCCAAAGCCCATGGCAAAGTAAAATCTGTACTCTATCTGAAGATTGACCTATTCTGGACATTTCATTTAAAGAGAAGTATATAATCTTGACCTTCTGTGTCTACCTTCTTTCCCTTAGCGTAATGATTTCAAGTTCCACTCATGTTGTAACCTGGGTCAGTGCTTTATTCTTTTTCATTGCTAAATAACATTCTATTGTATGGACCTACCACATTTTGTTTCTCCATTAATCTGTTAATGATCTTTTTTCGTTTCTTCCCTTAGCTAAAACAGTACTGCTATGGATATTTGTGTACAAGTCTTTGTGTAAACAATTTTTCTGCTTTGATTCTTGTTTACAAAATCTTTCAAAAATACACTCAAGTTGTTTTCTCAGATCGGAAGCTTTAACTTTTACAACTGTTGTCTCAGGGACTTATTTTTGGTTCTTTTCTGTCTTGTCAACACTGATTCTTTCTTACTCTTAAGCATTTCTAAAACTTAATCTTCCCAAGGCAGTGGGGTGCTTGGTTGAATTTAAGGAGGTTTTCTACAGGAATGTGCCTAAAAGAAAGCATATACTATATTTCAAAATAGTATTAGACTACCTACTTAAAATGACACTTATTTCCATTAAAACTACTTAAAAATTTTCTTAATTAAAAAAAATTAGTTGTAGATGGACACAATGCCTTTATTTTATTTGTTTTTTATGTGGTGCCAAGGATTGAACCCAGTGCCTCACATGTGCTAGGCAAGCCTCTACCACTGAGCCACAACCCCAGTCTCCTTAAAATTTTTCAATTGGGAAAAATTAACTAATCAGAAGATTTCAATCCTTAAATAGCTTTTTTTTTTCAAACTTAAAGAATTAGATTTTTTAACCTTAAGAAATTTTAATTATTTTAAATCTTAAAGATTTAATGGTTTTAAAATCTTAAGAAAAATCTTAGAAAAAAGGTTGTGTTGTTGTTGTTGTTTGTTTTGTTTTGTTTTATCTCTTCTACAACATTCTCTACAATGCCAAAAGAAAGTTCAAAGAAACAATCAACAGGAAAAAAAATTAATAAGTGAACAAATGCACATTTTTACAGCAAAGTGACTAAGTATAGGGAGAACTATTTAGACACCATCTCTTTAGAAAAATGCCAAACACTGGAGATTTTTTTAAATGTAAATTTTCAAATTTTAGAAGAGTACTTATAGAAATAGAAGGGCATGGAAGAGATGGGCGCAGCGGTGTACACCTGTAACCCCAAGGGCTCAGGAGGCTGAGGCTAGAGGATTGCTATTTCAAAGCCAGCCTCAGCAACAGCAAGGCGCTAAGCAACTCAGTGAGACCCTGTCTCTAAATAAAATACAAAATAGGGCTGGGGAGGTGGCTCAGTGGTTATGTGCCCCTGAGTTCAATGCCTGGTACCCACCCACCCCACCAAAAAAAAATACATGGAAGGATATTATTTTCAAGATGAGTTTTGCTAATAGTGTCCATTGGATTAACAACAAATGGCACGAGCTCACTGATGCAAAGCTGGTCGATGTAAGGGGAAGACCCTTTGCCTCCTGGACACTCACAGACACTGGCCCAACTCATTGGCAAGAGCTACCAACCAACAGAACATAAAGTGGGAGGAGAGGAAAGAGAAAAGAGGATAAAGGAACAGAAGGCTACTAGTCCTGATGGCAGAGGATTTCCTGCAGCACAGAAGCCGTCAGTTCTTGGTGGCACTGGACAGTCAGCTTAGATTTTGATGCCTCAGTTTCTCAGGACACAAGTGGAGGTAAGTGTCACTCCCACTTCAGCACCGGGGTACAAGGTTGGAAGGGCTCCACCTGTGCCTACAACATGTATTTACAAATCCCTGGAGCAAGACAGGTCGCAGCTAAAGGTATCATTATTTTTATAGTTACAAAGTCAGAATTCCTCCTCCATCATGTTTTAAGTCCTTGAAAGAGTTCTTTGTTTTTCTGCTTAAGCTTTGGCCCACAGGGGAAAATATTCTTCTTTCAAAAGGTTTTTTTCATAAACCCGTCATTCTTTTTAAGTGGGTTTCACTGACTCTGTTTATTAACATGTAGTAACACTTAAGGAAGGTTTCACTTGGTAGAAGGTATAAAGCAGCATGGGCAGCGAGCCACACCTTGGCCTAAAAAGAAATACTGTCTAGAACAAGGCCTGGGGGGAGGTCTGGGGCCAGCACTGTTAGGGCTCCTGCTGGATTCTTGCATCACTCCAACAAAGTGGTGCAAACAATGGTGACCCAGAGGGGCTCCTCCCAGATAAGGCCAGTGGGGACAATCACCCCACTTCTCTTAGTCACTCTGAAATGATTTCACCGGAGAAACATCTCTGTCAATAAAAGGCAAGATGAAGATACTCAAGTTGATAAAGAACAGATGATTGAATTTAACAAGCTGTCTCTCCCTGTTCTCCTTCTGTCTGTGTGGTTAAATTCTCCTCTGTTCTCGTAAGTTAAACATCTCCATTTTTTATTTATGTCATGATTCAGTCTGGAAACTCTCCCTGTTATTTTCTTCTGATCTCACAATTTGTCTTAATTCAGACTTTTCCTTTTTTCAAGTAACAGAAATCCATTCAATGAAGGCTAGAGACTTCTGGGCCTTAATAAATCTTCCGGTAAGGCCACCCATAAAATGCTTTACCAAAGGTAAAATCAGGTTAAAAGGTGACTCCAGGGCAGTCTTGAGTAACGGAAGGAAGTTAGGATGGAGAAACTTGCTGACAGAGGGATGTGTGGGAAGAAGGCCCATCATATTGACCTCCAGATAGCAAGTATAGCTGAAAGGAAGTAACCAGATGGGAGTCCTTTTTTGTCCCCACCAATCACTTAGTGTCCAACAGTCACCAGCAAATGCCAAAGCTTAAAGCAAAATTTCTGCCTTAATGGAAGGAAATGTACTGCCTGTCCTCACAAGCTCTACCTTCTTTAAAAATCTTTCTAGAAGCATGAAATCTGCCCTGCCCTATGACCTCAGACACTGACAGAAGATAGTTGGAAGCCAGGAAATTAAACCCTAACAAATATTTGATGCAGTACTCTCCCAGGGCTGGGTAAAGATTTTTAGAAACTCTGAGCCTAAAAAGATTATACTTCCCACCCCACAACCACCCACCACATTTCCTACCAAACACAGTATTTTTTTTTTAGTTATCTAAAGCCTAAAGTAACAAAAATCAATTTCAACAATTTTAGAATCTTACCATGATAATAATGAAATTCATTTCCTGAAACATCAAAAAAAATCCATATTTTGCTCCGTTTATTTGTGTTCCTTGCTTCCTAGTTCTCTAAGCAAATATTCAGCCAGTCTGCTGGGGAGTCTATCCTTGCCTGTACCCACCTTGCACATAATCACCAAAGACTGTCATTTGGTCAGTCTGGTAATTTGTCTCACAATTGTTTCCACTGGAACAATGATGTGACCTTCTTTCTGTGGAAGGATCTCTGAAGAAACAAGAGTAGGTTTTCTAACATTTCTAACATAGAGTCAGTGCGCTAATTTAATATACATTTCTTGAGCACTCAGGATGTTCCAAAGAGGGCATAGGAATTCAACTACAATGCAAGATTAATGCTAGGGATAAATCCATTTGTAAATAATATCTTAAAAGATAAATGAGCTAAGTGAATAAAACATAAACTCTTCGAGATGCAGGTAGAATAAACTATAAAAGGAAAGAGGCACAGACAACATGGAGTTCTCAGAAAAAGACTTCAAGGAGAGCCACAAGACTGGACAGCTGGGTATAAAAGAGAGTTGAAATTGCATTGGAACTGACACCATATAAAGGTTTGTGTTATATACTTGCAAAGCAAGTTTTATTTTTTTCTGAGGGTAATGAGACACAAAAGAAATATTTTAGTCAAGTCACACAATTATCGTTTTTGAGCATTATAAATATCACCCTGACTACCTGTGTGGAAGGTTGGATTGGAAGTAAGAAGTAAGCAGGGAGAACAGTTAGAATGTAGTGAACCAAACCAAAAACAAATTAGCTGCTACTCGTTAAGAACCAATGTATCCATTAGAAGCCACCAAGTTACCCCTCTGTATAGTCAATGTTGAGGAACTTCTATGAGCAACGCAATCCTAAAGGCACATAGCTTTAAAAAGAGACCATTTATGAAAATAGAGATTACCTTTCCATCTACCCAGGGGCAGGGCTTAGTAGTGGTCTTTAGCCCTCTTCATCCCCCTGCCCAGGTGCCCACACACAGTGCATAAACCGGATAAGCACATGGGCAGTGGCAAGAGAGAGAGGACAGATTCCTGTGGGCCTCAATAAGTTGCAGGAACTGATTGAGTGGTAGAAGAAATGCCTAGAAAAACTACCTGGTCCCAGCCTTCGGTTGCAAACTGTGGGCAAGTGAGTCGAGAGCTGAACTTGAGGAGTCTGAAATATCCAGAAAGGTTATTGGTAATACAGTCTCCTCCAAGACTGTAATCTCTATATTAACAAAGACGATGTTTTATTTAAGTGGGATTGTACAGTACATAACCCATACAACCATGAACAGCAGCCCTAGAGATGATTCTAATATACACCATTGAAACTTAACTTTTAAATAAAAGAGAACTTGGTATTTATTAACTTATTAAAGCTTTAATCCCTCAAGTAGATCATGGAGGAAACTACCAATTCTTTCTTTTTTTTATTATGGTGCTGGGAATTCAACCCTGGGCCTCACAAATGCTATGCCAGCGTTATCACCACTGTGCTACGTACTCAGCCTGCACCCCCCAGTTTCTGATCCAGGTAAAAATAAATCCCAACCATGGCCTGTGAAGTAGGCCTATTCAATAAAGTTTAAGAACTGGGAAATACTGTGGGAAAATGGAATAAAGCAAACAGGTGAAGTTTACTTGGCAAAAAGATGTTTCAATCAGGTTAATGGGAAATTTATTAATTTTTTCAATCAGCTATTTGAAAGTAGATGGAGAAAGGAGATGAATGGGAAAGAGACCAAGAAAGAGGCAGCACCAGAGAACAGGAGAGAGAGTGTGGAAGCACTCCTCTTTGTTTTATCATTTTAATTCACCCTTTTTACTTTGGTCTATTGGGGCCCAGGTTTTAGGGTTTTTTTGTTTGTCTATTTGTTTGTTTGTTTTGATTATTTCCTTTACCTACCTAGGAAGATCCCCCAGTGTAATTTGTATGGTCAAAAATAATTCAGGAGATGGAAATGGGTCTACAAAAGAACGGTGGACCGCTTAAGTCCAAAAGGTGAAGAGTCTGTCAAGAAAAACGAATGACTTAGGCTAACAAGAAAATAACTCCCAAAGGAAACGGCACAGGGAGGAGAGCCAGGGCCCAGGGACCTACACGGCTTCCTGTCCAACCTGGGAACATGCACAGGGCTGTGTTTGCCAAGGCCCAGGATGTGCTCTGTCCTCTAGTGGCTGGTCACCACGGGAGAGGACAGATTCCTGTAGCATTAATAAGTTGCAGGATCTGCTTGAATGGTGGAAGAAAGAAATGCCTAGAAGAACTACCAGGTCCCAGCCTTCGGCTGCAAGGTGTGGGCAAGTGAGTCGAGAGTTGAACTCCTTGAACTTGGGGAAAGGAGATGAAAGGACTGGTGCTGACACGAGGAGAACTCATTCTGGTGCCACCTCTGGCCCACAACCTTGGCTTCATGGGTCCCAAATAACCATTCCATGACTCCACAGTTTTACAGATATTTTGAAAAATCCCTCTTTGAGACTTCCCTTTGTATATGTCATTTCTTTCTGATCATTAGGGCAATGTCGTGTCACTAAGTTTCTATCCCAGTCATCCTCTCACTTCCCTTTACCACGTTCTCTTTCAAAGAATTCTTAGGGCCTCTCTGTATGTCTCTCCTCCTTCTTCTTCATGAAAGGGAGATTGAGAAAATTGTCACACTCATGGCCTAAAATACAGAATCAATATTTTGCAGAAGCTCTGTGTACCCACATAAGCTCGTAGCAGACGGTGGCTTCCATTTAGCTAGACTTTGGGGAAGAATCAGGAGAGAGTTACTCTGAAGAGGCAGAGAAAGTGAAATGATACCTACCATCACACAATTAATGATACAGTGGGATTAGACACCAGGCCTGGATCCTATCACAACATTATCACATGTCTCACCCAAACTGCACTTGTCTGAAGTTGGCGCAGAGAAAATAGCTTTTAAAGAATTTGCTAATTAATCCCCTCTGCTGAAGGGTAATTGTGGGGAAAGACAATCCTTTATTAGTGCTGGCGAGACCCTGTCCCTTCCTTACCACTGCTCCTGCTTGATGCTGACTTGCTGTTTCAGAATGAGGCAACACAGCGAGGGAAACATACAAGGAGTGTGGCCTGGGACTCTCCTGGCTAAAACAGTGGCTCTGTAGCCCGTTGGTGGTGGGACCCTTGTCAATGACAAATTGTGGCCATAGGTATAGGAAAGGGTACTCAACATCACCAATCATTAGGAGCATGCAAATCAAAACCACAATGAGCTACCATCTCTCACTCGTTAGAATGGCTATTACCAAAAATTCAAAGATAACAAGTGTCCACAGGATGTGGAGGGAAGGAACCATTTAAACATTATTGGTAGGAGTGTATATTAGTATAGCCATTGTGGAAAACAATAAGGAGGTTCCTTAAATATTCAAAATAGAGCTACCATATGACCCAGCAATCCCACTGCTGCATATATATATGCAAAGAAATACAATTACTATTTCCAAGAGATATTTACCCAATTATGCTCATTTCAGCATTATTCACAGTAGTCAAGACAACCTAGATGTTTGCCAGCCTATGATTAGATTTTTTTTAAAAAAGTGTGGTGTATATACACAAGGGAATATTATGCAGGTTTAAAGAAGGAAAGCCTGAAATTTGGGACAGCATGGATAGTCCTAGAGTACAACAGGCTAAGTGAAATAAACATGAACTTAAGGACAAATATGGCATAATCTCACTTATATGTGGAATCTAGATAAGTCAAACTCATAGAAACAGACAGCAGAATGGTGGTCACCAGGAGTGGAAGTCAGGGGAGAAATCGAGATGTTGATCAAATTTCCAACTGTGAAGAATAAGTTCTGGAGTTCTAATGTACACATGGTCACATGGTGACTCTAGATACTAACACATATTGTATACTTGATATTCAGTAAGATCCCTCTTACTGAATATCCCTCAGTTTGTTTGTGTAGTTTCAGCACAAACAACTATGTGGGGTGATAGATATGTTAATTAGTTTGTAGTAATCAGTTCACAATATTTATCTTTATTAAATGTCACCTTAAATGTATGCAATTTTATTTATTAATTATACTTTGACAAATCTAGAAAAAAATGAGATATAAATGATCAGGAAAATGATATATTTTTTAAATAAATAGAAGAAAAAGAACTATAGCCTGGAACATGTAAGGAATACAAAGTAGAATTTGCAACAGTAAGAAGTAATACTTAACTAAACACAGGATGTGCTAATTTGTGTGTATATGTATATACATCTGTGTATGTGCGTACGACATCTCATTCATCCTCATGTCAATCCTGTGAAGTTCAAACAGGTTAATGATGCCCAAAGAGCATAGAGCAAGAGAAAAGCAGAAATGGGAATGCCCCACCCTTCTGGCTTAAACCTAAGGTGCCATTGCCTCTTATAGGTACCCATGGCCTCTACAACAGCTAATTCACTGGAAGAGGGAAAGGTCACAATAACTTAAGGATCCCTTTCTGCTTAAGATTTGTTCATTGTGCTTTCAACATATTCAACGTTTTCATTTGGCACACAAATTTAAATGTATCAATTTAAATTATAAAACCTGAGACATACTAGAATCCCAAACAACAGGTATGCAACAAAAGGAGAAAACCATCCATCCAACATTGCATCTGCTGATTTGCAGTTTGCTAGCACAACCCACTGCCCTGAACAACCTTCATGGCTAACTAAACACCTGTACTCCTACCCAATGAATCAGAGGGACAGGAAAATGAGCAAGAGGCACAAGCATTAAGAAAAGAAAAGGCAATGTCTCTCAAACTAAATTAAGGAGAAATAAAAAGATACCCAGGACAAAAAAAGCAAATAAACAAACAAAACCCAAATCTGACAATCTTCATTGATTTTCCTACCTTCTTCCCTTTGGTCTATTTCCTGCTGTCACAAAGCATAGTGCAGAAAAAGTTAGAGTTGATGTTGTACACATATTTTGTGAAACACCTTGAAGTTTTAGAAATCTAAGAAAAAAATCACTGGGGTTGAAGAAGAGGGGGTGAGGCCATGATAATTAGAACTCTGGAAAGGTTCTCATTTTTTTAGGATGAAAACTGAGTAATGGGGCTATAAGAACCTGTGATAGAAATCTGTGGAGACAACAGTCAAACAAAACAGGTTCCTACTAGAACCTGTTTTCCAAGTTCATACACTAGAGGGCAGTGCTGCTAAACAGCTATACAGCTATAGCCTCCAAGTGGGTGGGTAGAGGAAGGTGGACTGGCTCCCCTTGCTGTTAATCTCAACACAGGTCAAGCTGATGAATTGTAGCTTTCAGTTGTGGTTAGACCCTGCCACGCTTTAAGGAAAATTTCAGCAAATCTCTTCCCATATAGCACGATAAATGGACATATCACAAATTCTCCTGCTTCATCCCTGGAAATTACAGGAATTTAAAAATTCATTAATTGGTGAGAGGATGGAGTTGGATTAGCAAAATTGTTTTTGCTGATCTAAGGCATATTATAGGCATATTTGAAAACTGTAAGAATTCATGAGGCACACAATATAGTACAGTATCCTGTGGACATAAACCTGTCCTCAGGGGATAGCCTGGATATATTTTACAGAAGCAATTTATACCTTGTGACATTCTCTCCAGACAAACATAGGAATGACAGTGATTCAAGTCTGAAGAATAAGGTGTGTTCAAAAATGCTCATTTTAGAAATGATTGCTTTTGTGAGCTTCTGTTATTATGGAATAGCACAAATATCTTATTGATCAATGCCTACAAAATGTGTATATAAACTTTATCTCCTCTAAAGAGATTAAACTCAATTTCAGAAGTCTGAATTCAAGTCTTGAGTAGTGACAAAAAAGCACTTACGTGGTGTTGGTGTTCCCTCTAAATTCTTCACACCACAAAGTTCATCTTTTCTGTAAAGCCATATTTGAATAAATTCGGAAGGACTGTTTTCAGTCAAAATGAAAGTTCATTCTTGGACAAAATTGCTTACTAGCAATGAGTGATCCAAAAACTAAATTAAGAAAACAATTCCACATATAATACATCAAAACCAATAAAAATCCTTAGTATTTAACAAAAGAACAGCTAGATGGAAAACTATAGTACATCATTGAAAGACACTAAAGAAGACCTAAGTTAATAATAATTCAAGTCTATGTTCTGGAAGATATTGTTAAGGCCTTCCAAATTGATTAAGATAATTGATTAAGATAATGCTCTCTAAATTGATCTATACCTGTCAACATTTCAACTGATTTTTTTTTTCAGAGATTGACAAACTTATCCTAAAATTTATATGGACATGAAAGGTACCAGAATAGCCAGAATAGTGTGTTGAAAAGAAGAACTAGAAATTTTACGCTTGTCAATTTAAAACTTACTACAGAGTTGCAGTGAACAGTACTATGTGGTAAAGGCATAAATACAAATGTACACACCTCAGGAACAGAATTGAGACTCCATAAATTTATGGTCAATTGATTTTTGACAAGGGTCCCCCCAAAATTTGATGGAGATAAAAAGGAATATTTTCAAAAAGTGTGCTGAGACAATTATAATCCACAATAAAAAGAATAAATTTGATTAGTTTGGGCAACTGGGAGTGTGGAGAGGGGTTTGGAGGGTAGGAAAGATGGTGGAATGAGATGGACATCGTTACCTTAGTGATTCATCTCTATACTGTGTACAACCAGAGAATTGAAATGTTGTGCTCCATTTGTGTACAATAAATTGAAATACATTCTGCTGTCATGTAGAACTAAATAGAACAAATTAATAATAATAATAATAATTTTTTAAAAAAGAATAAATTTGGACCCTTTTACAATATTATTTTGAAATGGGTCAAAAAATAAGTAAATATAAGAGCTACAACTACAAAACTCTTAGAAGAAAACATAGGTATTAATCTTAGTGACTTTGAATTAGTGACTTTTTAGTTATAACAAGGGAAAATAGAAAATACAAATAATAGACTTCATCAAAATTAAAGTACTTTTGACCTAGGTATGTGCAGCACATGCCTATAATCCTAGCTACTTAGGAAGCTAAAGCAGGAAGATCACAAGTTCAAGGTCAGCCATAGCAACTTATTGAGACCCTGTCTCAAAATTAAAAGTAAAACAGCTCAGGAATGTAGCTCTGTAGTAAAGAGTGCCTGGGCTCAATCCCAGTCCTGGAAAATAAAAAAAAATAAGTACTTCAAAGGGCACTATCAAGAAAGTGGAAAAGACTACTCACAGAATGGGAGAAAATATTCACACAACACATACCTGATAAGGGTCTAGTATCTAGAATATACAAAGAACTCTAAAACTTAACAATAAAAATGCAAATAACACAACGTTTACACAGGCAAAGTTTTGAATAGAGGTTTCTCCAAAGATATGCAAATGATCAGTAAGCACGTGAAAAGATATTCAACATTTTTTTGGTGGGGTGGGATTGAACTCAGGGGCACTTGATCACTGAACCACATCCCCAGCCCTATTTTGTATTTTATTTAGAGACAGGGTCTCACTGAGTTGCTTAGCACCTCACTTTTGCTAAGGCTGACTTTGAACTCCTGAGGGCTGGAATTACAGGCATGTGCCACCACGCCCAGCCCAACATTCTTAGTCATGAAGAAATGTAAATCAAAACCATAGTGAGATGCTACTTCATACCTACTGAGCTGCAAGACACACAGTTGGCAAAAATGAAGAAACTGGAAACCCTCATATATTACTGATGGGAATGTCAAAGGGTACAGCTGCTTTACAAAATAATTTGTCAGTTCCACAAAAACTCAAACCCAACAATTCCCTTCCTAGGTATATACTCAAGGTAATTGAAAATATACATTCATACAAAAACTTGTATGCAAATTTTCATAGGAGAATTATTCACAATAGTGAAAGTGTTAAAATCAATGGGTGGACAAGAGGCTGATGTATATACAGTGTACTTGGAACCAATCCACACAACTAAAAGTAAAAATCTCAGTGATTAACCTTTTTTGCTTCTGTGACA
Source organism: Ictidomys tridecemlineatus (assembly GCF_052094955.1). Lineage (NCBI taxonomy): Eukaryota > Metazoa > Chordata > Mammalia > Rodentia > Sciuridae > Ictidomys > Ictidomys tridecemlineatus. Next base: position 156,228,859 of record NC_135478.1, on the reverse strand, counting down.
ACTTATGTAATTGCTCCTATTGATTTTTCTCCAAATTGACCAAAGTTAACAATGTTTGAGGGACTTATAAAAATAAGTGTTAATGTGTTTATGTGTGTGTCCACTATGAATGTAACTGTTTTTTTCTCTTAAATACACTTTTATATCCACTGTTTAATGCATATTTGGAAAATCTAATCCATTAATGTTATTACTATGTAGCCAACACCTAAAGTTGAAAAAGTTAAATAGCAAAATTCCCAGTGTAGTCCCACCACTTTTGTAGGGGACATGTTTGTTAGTAATGGACAAGAAAACAAGCACAGAGGAGAGAACTTCTAGGACATGCTGAGCCCAGACATATCTTTATTCCTGTCTAAAGCTTGAGAGATTTATAAAATTTCCATCCACCCAGCATTTTGAACTAGCAACATTGCAGAAGGCCTTTGCTGACTACACAGGCATTAGGCAAGTCCTCTTCATGCAGTTCTCTTTTTCACAATTTTACAAATGACAATGATCACAAACAGCAAGTATAGCTGAAATCTAGCCAATGACCCCTTTCCTGATGAAAACGAAAAGATCTGTCAAATGTAGCCATTGCAAATCTTGAAATAAATGCACTCTTTCGTATCTGCCCTCTTTTGCTCAACACCATGTGTGTAAGATCCTCTATATTCTTCTGCGTGGCAAGTTTGGTTATTGGGGTGAATATGTGATGGTCCCCATGGTCTTATAAGCACATTTCACATTTTAATTCATAATGCTTTAAACATTCTCTAGGAAGAATATAGCTCTGTACATTTACTTACTGGGTATGTTTCTTATTATAAATCTTCTTATCTTCATTTAGTCATTTGTCCCTGGGTTTGGGAGGTGTTATATTATTTCTTCACAGGAACATTAGTTATGATAGAATAAACATTGGAACCATAGTCTAAATGTGTCATGGTTCAAGTCTGTAAGAAGTAGTTCATTGCTTACCCAGGTCAGCTACTTTACAGTTCCTGGGCCCTATACCCCCAGGGCTCCAAAGTTACTCTAGCAAGTGTCCATTCCAGTCAGCAAGAAGATGGAAAGAAAAGAGAGGAGTATTCAAAGGAGGACCATTTAGGTCAGGCCCAGGAGTGGAGCACTTATTTCCACTGCCATTTGGTAAACTCTGCAAGGGTGACCTTGCTGCAGAGCTTCAGGGAAATTCAGCCCAGCTGTGAGCCAGGGGGAAGCAGATGACATGGATCTTGATGAGCGGCTGTCATCTCCACCATCTATGAAAGCCGCATGCTCCATGATGACAGCATGGACTCTCAGTCACCAGATTATCACATCAAGAAAAGCCCAAAAGCAAGCATTTTTCCACAATGGCCTTAAAAATGAGAACCTTAAACATAGGGCAGTCTTGAGGATTAAATTAGATAATGTGCAAGTTGCTGGCATACAGTAGGTTTAGAACCCACATTAGAGTCTATTCATACTTTTATGTCATAGTTTTGATAAATTGCATTTTTATTTTCTTCCCATTTAAGTTCATTTTTTGACATGTAAAAAAAATTCTTAATGAAGTTTTAAGTCATCTTTCACTTTGGGATATAGTTTGCATGAGGTACAAGCTAGCACAACTGGGGTTGAGTAGGATATCCACTCTGTTCCTTCCAGTTTGTTATAGTTTGAATTTTCACTTTTTCTTCAACTCCCTTGTACTGTATACCCCGAAATACCATCAAGATCTTTCCAAATGTCAAATTCAAGTGTGAAATAGGACAAGTATCTCTGCTACCAGCTTATTTTCAGTCAATCCCTCCCTTTTTTTCTTTTTCCCCTTGGGTCTTGCCCCCACATCCCTTTCCTTCTGAATGCCTCCCCCGTCAACATTTGCCCTCAGCAGAAGCTCAGTTGGGTTACAAGCACTAATAACACATAAAACAGTGATATCGAGCTTTGGTGGAGAAAAATAGTGACCTGGAGACTAGTTTGAATGCAGATTCCAAAAGTTCTGATTTGGGGAGAGTTGGTACCAAGTTTGCCTTTCAACAATACCCTAAGTGATTTTTAAAACAGCTAGTCCCACACTTTGAAAAAAATGGCTTAATTCCTTCCAATAATATTTTGTCACAAGGTCTTTAACTATAGTAGAAAAAAAAATAGCATCTTTCCAGGCACCTGACAATGGGTAAGAAAGGTGTTCTTGCAAGAGTGTCTGTTTCCTTTGTCTGAGAGATTGCATTTATTCTTTAGAGTTCCAGCACTGTAACCACCTTCTCTCTCTCTCTCTCTCTCTCTCTCTCTCTCTCTCTCTCTCTCTCTCTCTCTCTCTCTCAGCTAAAACTAAACATTCACTGATCTATGCCCTTATCCAAAATCAAACCAAGTATCTTCCAGTCATCTGCTGCATGGGCTGTGTGATTTGGTGTCTTAAATTATGACAACTAGTCATATTTTTAAGATGCTGTTCTTATAGCCTGGAAGGAAAGTCAAGTAGAAATAGCCAGTTGTGTTATTTTTAAACAAGCATTTCTTTGAAGGCTCCAATAACTTCAATCTTACTATTGAGTCCTCTAACAACTATTCTCATTTTAAAGAAAATCTTTCTTTTATTGTCTTTCTTCTACAAAATATTGCAGATTTTTAAATACCATGTAGTCATTTATTTCTTGCATCACAAGAATTATACCTCCCAAACTATTGGGGAAAATAGGTAAAACAGAAAATCTTTCCTAATTCCACAGTGAGTGTGACAATAGAGGAGTCCCAGGTCATGACAAGGCTGAGTTACCTGCATGGCTCATTCTATCCCCTGTGGCATTTCAGCCCAAGTGACTATCATTTCAGATATTATACTACAGAAACCCAATCTTAAAAGAACGAAGGGAAAAAGAACAGTAGTGTAAATAATTGTTCCCCCATGGAAAAGAATTCTCAGGACTCTCAGACCTATGCTGTGGCACACTGCAGTAAAACTGAGGGCCACAGCTTTTGTGACATAAATATTCTTCCAAGGGTCCCTAAGACATCTGTAACAGAATTGTTAGTAGCTCTGTTTGATCATCAAATGGAAAGCTGTCATAAATCAAGAAGATAAAGGACGCCTTTCAACCAGAGGACCGAGAAGTCTTCACACATCTGGCCTGGAGAAGTTTCGGTGGAGTGAATATAATTCAGATATCCTGCTGCAAAGTGGCCTGCAAGATGGCAGGTGACACCGGCCAATTGTCAAGGCACAGGGATTAATGACCAGATTGGAGAATTAACAGTCCAACCAGAGTGCTTATCACTCAGCCTGACTGGCAGAAATCCCTTTGGGGATATCTTTTGTCACATATTGTTCTATTTATTCAATTAACTCTTTTTTACTTAAAAGGAAAAAAAATTTCCCTCCCTCCTCCATTATTTTTTAAAAGCTGTAATTGTAAAATAAACATAATATAAAATTTACCATCTTAGCCCTTATTAACTGTAGTGTTTAGTGGTATTAAGGACATCAATATTGCAGTACTTCCTCCTTTAGTTATTAAAAACTTAAGTTCATTTTTTTAACCTGAAGTAAACTTGTACACTAGCCTAATAGAGAGTCTCAATGATAGTAAAAAATGCCACCTCTGGCTCTAGTTCCATCTGTTTTCTTAGGACAAATAGATTCTTTTTTCAAATTTTAGTGGTGCTGGGGATCAAACCCAGGATGCACAAGTGCTAGGCAAGTGTTCTCTGACTGAACTACACCCCAGCTCTCAGATGGCATCTTCTAAGTGCCTCACCCAACACCTCCCTCCTAACTCACTCATTACAGCACACAGTGATTTCTGGAGTTCCAGAGGAATCTGAGACAACGTGGACTCCACTTTCCCTGTGCTCTGTCACTGCCAAAACTGCGGCCAATCCACCAAAACAAGGCAACAGGATTCACTTTTCCTATTACACAATTTCCTAAGCTTAGAGTCCCTAATTTCTCAGAGAAACTTTCCATACAATCATCTCTGTTCTGCTCAGTTCTGCTCAAAGCCCCCTGCTATAAATCACTGGTGACAGTTGTCATGCTGACCCCTCTACAGCTGGAGTGTGTTGTTAGGCCAAGCCTATGTCTTGATTCTCATTACTTAGTACTTTTTCCTCTCCTGCAAATACCCACTTTAGTAGCCTGTGCTTCAATGTCAGGCACTGCTAGAGAAATCCAAAGCCAAAGGAAGACAGCTGAGGCTCAAACCTGGATCTCTATTCCATTGTTCCTCCACAGGCTAGCAGTTTGTGGTCCACAGTTTATGTGCTTGTAGCAGTCCCCTTATCCAGAATTAGAGCACATTATCAACTTGGCTTAGTGTTCATAAGCTTTATTTGCTAGCCCTGGAAAAAAGGGAATCCTTAGATACTTCCACATTTTAAATAAATGGTGAGTTGAATAAACTAAGACATTACATCATACAAACTGCAAAGCTCATAATCACTTCCCAAGTATCATCACTTGCCAAACTCCCATGACCACCAAACAAAAATTGTCATGATAGCACAAGATGCAGGAAATATACAATGGTCTCTTATTTCTATATTGCTACAGCAATATTTTTTTAAAAAGTCTTCTATTTGTTGACATAGGTCTTTAAACTCTGCCTATCAATTTTCTATCATTTATTTAGATGCATACAGCAACCTTCATCTGGGGGAGAGGGAAGTAACACCTCCTTCATTATACAGATGACAGGTATAGATAGTTCAAAGGAACCTGAGATAAAATGGTGAGGAAGTGGCAGAGCCAGGCGAAGAAGCACCATCTCCTGACTCTAAAATTATGGAAATGTCTCTCTGAGGAGCAAGGAGAGAGGAAAATCAGTCCCCAGGTTACTTCACTTCTCTGTGCATCTCACCTTCCACCCATCCCCCATCAGACTGATTCCAACATTTTCCATTGCTCCAATTGTTATCTGTAGAGAGGGTGGGAAATTTCTGAGCATCACAGAGAAAGAACAAATCAGGAAGAATTGCAACGAAGGCAAGAGTGAGTTTTCCCCCAGGGTCTGTTGGATCCAACCAATAAATCTTCATTGCCAAAGAGAAGCATTTTCAGACTTAAACCAAGGCAGCAGGTGAAGGGCCACAATGACACTTTCACGGAGACAAACAAACAACAGCTGCTGGGATCCGCTCTTTTTTAAGGCTGGAAAGCTACAGCCACCAAGTCACCAAATTATTCGGACAGTTTTGTTTTTCTAATGATTCACTAGAAAACTTCAATTTATAGGGATAATAGGTCTGAAATGTCAAAAGCAACTTGTGAATCTTCCCTGTTTCAGATCAGAGGAGATTAATCTGTGGAATGAAGCAGCACGGACAATCCATGCAGTGGTCTGAGGATCAGACAGACAATTTGACACCACTATTGATCTGCCTATTTAGAACCCGGGCTTTCCCCAGTGTTAGGCCTGACACTGACTCTTTGCTCAGCCAGCAGTGTGGTCAACAACCACCATCACCACAGTGATGTGAAGAATGTGAAACTGACTTGTCATTTAATCCCGAGCAACAGAGTAATCACAAGGGATTCTGTTTGACGTCTCATGAGTTACAGAAGAAATAAATGCAAATCACAGGTCAGTGATTAAATCTATAATGTTTCTAAAAAAATAACAAAAATGCTACTACTGCTTTAAAATGCCAAAATTACTACTGTAATAAAAAATGTGCAACCTAACAAAAAAATTTGGGTTTTGATGATGAACTGACAAAATAATATCTGGGTGACAAAATATTTTCCTTAAAAAAAACTGACCTGAGCAAATATAAAAAATAATTGACATTGGCTGTGCACAGTAAAATATATTTACTTCAAATTAATAGAAATAATCCATGTATAGCAATAAAATTGAATTTTATGAAACTAATCAAACTGGTTCTATGCACCAATTAGGTTACTTCCAGGTTATATTGTTACATAAAAACACTAAGTTCAAAAGATTACATATCATATTTTACTTTTTGTATAAGATAAATAAAAAGTATAAGAAAATATGTTTTTGCTCACAAGAAACATCAGAAAGATAGACTAGAAAGTAAGAAAAACTGTTACCAATAGGAATGGGTAAGAAAAGGCTGGAGGAAAGAGTCATTGGAACACAACTTTTCTGAAGATAATTTAATTTTTAGTTTAGACTATTATTTTAAGTAAATGTTTTATGTAGTATATAAATAAATTTAAATCATAAATGATGGGAAAATTAAACCCTAACACCAAAATATAATCAGAAACATATTATGCTAGCCATATATAATATACAATCACACAGAGAAAAATAATGCATGCAATTAGAACAGAGTACTGTGGATATATTCTGAAAACAAAAAGAATTGCAAAATAATCTTAAATTTACTTTATAGGTCTGCTGCTATTGATATTGTAATTCTGAAAATGTGATATATTATAATTTGAATAAATGAATAAATATAATGACACTGTTAAGAACTAGTAGTCTCACTGTAGGAAAAAGGAGATATAAAATGAAATGTGCAAAACAGGAAAAAAATCCCCATGTTATTGAATTTAATATCAATATGATTGATTTTTTAGAAATCATTTTAGCTCAGCCATTGAAAAGGCCTAGATCTTAGTTTCTAAGTACACTCTCTGTTGAAAGGAACCAGAGCTGTTTGGAGAAATAATTGATTCCCAGGATTGAATGAGTCTGGAACATTACCATACCTGAAAGCAAGGAAGAACTCAAACATTAACCAGGCCCTGGTCACAGGACACTTTTGAAGTGATATACAGCTAAATTTGGAATCATGTTTGCATCAGAGAGAGTAATAATTTTATCACAGGTGTTTATCACAGTGAACTGCATAGTGTGGGTTGCTCTGCCTGGACTCTTCAAAGGAGTCACCATCATGAAGAACAGGAAGGGGGTGAGATGGTTCTAGATTGAGGATGACTCTAGAGGGCCCAAAGAAAACTTTGGAGACACAAGTAGTTAAAGGCCATGCAAAAAAGAATAAGATTAGCCCATCATAAAAATATCAAAATTCATTAAAAAAAAACCAAGGTTACCAAATTTACATTATTCTACTCAAGGTAGAAATACAGCAACTTTCTCTCATGATAAACATACTGCTAAGATTTGAGTGTGTTCCCAGAAAGTTTGCATATAGAAATCTTATTCTTCAATAAGGTAGTATAGAGAGGTGGGGCCTGATGGGAGGTGTTTAGGTCATAGAGTTCTCAAGAATGAATTAATGCAGGAAAGGGTTAGCTATTGTGGAGTTCAGCCCTCTTTTTTTTTTTCCTTTCTTTCCCCTCTTCACCATGATTTGAAGCAGCATGAGGCCTTCACCAGAAGCTTAGTAGAAGCCAACACCATGTCTTGTACTTTGCAACATCCACAATCATGAGCCAAAATAAAATTCTTTTCATTATAAATTACCCAGGCTTAGGTACTCTATTATAGCAACAGAAAATGAACTAAGATTCATACTAACAGATCAAGGATAAATTTGCTTTTGCTAAGGACATCAAATTTATGGTAAATTTTCAAATTTACTTTGTTTTTGTTTATCGATCAGAAACATACAGTGTGGCTCAATTACCTTGTGTATTTCAGGCTACAGGGTACATTTTCTCTTGAGTGTGATTAGTTATTTGAGTTGTAATGAAGGAAAAATATCTTATTTTATTTCTACCAGAGAAATCATAGCCATATTAAGGCTTGAAGCTGACTGGATCTTAGAATTAAAAAAAAAAAAAAAAAAAAAAAACAACTACAAAGGACATTTTGGGAACAATTGGGAAAATCAAGAGTGCCTTCTTTTAGTGTATGCTAATAAATTATTTTAGTCAAATCATTTTCCCTATCTTAACTATGAACCCAATACAATTTTCAAGGATAATTTTTCTTAGTCATGCTGAAATATATGGGAATAAAATACCATAATTTTACATTCTACTCTCAATGATTTTGGAAAAGGGAAATATGTTTTAGAGCCAAAGGAAGCCTGATAAAATTTAATAAATTTAGAAAGGAGTATATGAGCATTCATTTTAACCTGCCTTCAACTTTTCTGGTAGTTAGAATATTTTCATCATTTAAAAAAATGAATAAATAATTGCAAAATTCACCCTGTAATGGCAATGGGTTTTTAAAAACTGATTGTGGACAAAAACAAAACAATCAATTGAATTTCTATATAAATCTTCCATTGAAGAGAATTTTGATCCTGGTGAAAACAATCAAATCAAAGAAAAATAGAAAAATCAAGAAGGGTTTTAAATATGCTATATAAAATTTTCTGAGTAATTAAACTCAACTAAATAAATTGGTGAAAAGTCTTAAATGTTGGTATGATTTCCACGAAGAGGGTCTAGTCACCCATCCTTCATTAAAAGCTCTTCATGAAGCATGAATGTGTTCATTTGCTCAAAATAGCTGGTAGGCAACAAAAGATAATAAACTGTCCTGGAGATGTGACAAATACTGTTGCTGAAAACCCTGTGTTGTGGGGAATCAGAATTGCCAGGACAAGGGAAGGGGAGAGAGGAGAGCCCCAAGGACTTGGCTCATGTGCAGATCCCAGAAAAACATCTGATTTTCAACATTTCCTTTTTTCCAGGAGCAGTGGGATTTTCTGCTGGTGAAGGAGGTTCTCATTTAGTCCAATGAGTAATCATTAGCCTTATTTATTGATAAGATCACATCTCTTAGGGGTCCAAAATCCTGTCTCAAACTAACAAAATGTCACAAGTTTCCACCCAGTTCCTCTCTCAGTCTGAATGTGCATTAAAATGTAAAGTAATATTGGAGGCCCTAAGGCACAAAGACCTTTAGTATTCTTCTAGGCTCTTCATTCTGAAATTATATTGATTAAATTAAGAAAATATCTATTTTAAAAATCGGTTTGTGGGTTTTATTTTCCAGTTGTTACAGTGAAGAAGAGAAACCAAGATTGTATTTGTTCTATTTTTAAATAATTGCTAGTAAGTAATACCTAAATCAAGCCATTAGTTATTGTTGATCATTATTTTAAAAAGACATACTCAGAACAATAGGTATATGACTGACTGTTGGATGAATGAGTAAATGACTTGGTAAATAATTAGAATAACTTGAAAATTATGAGTGAGTCCATATGAATTTCAGAATAGTGTTCTTACAACTTAAAGGAAAACTTCCAAGAAATATTCTGCTTTGGACCATAATGTGGCAATTGTTTGTACTTATAAACAACTGCATAGGACAGAGACCCAGTTTTAAAATGTCACTGAGTAATATTTGTTCATTGCATCATTCCTATTGATCACAAAAAAATATTCAGAAAATCAAAATGTGAAGGCTACCCAGTCTGTCTATCTGTCTGTCGGTTTATCTCCCTCTCTCTTTTTTTTTTTGAAAATTTATTAAATTTATTTTAAAATTATTTCATAAGTAAACAGTAGTTCATAACAGGAACATACCTCAATATTGTAAAAGCTATCTATGCTGAGCCTCAGGCTAGCATCATTCTGAACGGAGAAAAATTGAAGGCATTCCCTCTAAAATCTGGAACAAGACAGGGATGCCCTCTCTCACCACTTCTGTTCAACATAGTTCTCGAAACACTGGCCAGAGCAATTAGACAGATGAAAGAAATTAAAGGCATAAAGATAGGAAAAGAAGAACTTAAATTATCACTATTTGCGGATGACATGATCCTATACCTAGCAGACCAAAAGGTTCTACCAAGAAACTTCTAGAGCTAGTAAATGAATTCAGCAAAGTGGCAGGATATAAAATCAACATGCATATGTCTCCCTCTCTTTTGACAGGGATGGATAGGTGGAGAGTGGGAGGGTGAGTGATGGGGGTGTCCTGTGAAGCAAAGCCTTTTATTGCACTTCAAAGTGGTGGCTGGAGGGGAGCAGATGGGCCGCCCTCTAGGGAAGGTGCAGGGTGTTGCTGTGCTGGAATGTACATGTGGCCGTGCAAATGAGGGGGGCTTGGAGATCAAAAAGAAATTTAAAATATTACAGGTCACCCCCCAATCTGTACCTTTCAACTAGGATTACAATGTCAGGCATATTAAAAGGAGCACCTGATCTTTACGAGGTCAAGAGCCACACACACCAGCGAGTCTGTAATGGATCTGAATCCGTTAGCTTCATTACTGCCAAGTCCTGAAAACACCCCAGACTGGGAAATGCAGGGAGCTCTCAAAGCTCTTCAAAGGTTATGAGAAAACCTGCTTCCAAAGGGTTCCTCTGGATTTTTGGAGGCATCTCTAAGAGCTGAATAGCCTTCCCAGAGGGGCTCATTTAACAATGTTTATAAAGAATGATGAACGTTCCCAGAAACTGGCCCTGTTTTTGTTTGCAGGTGCTACCATCCAGAAAAAAAGACAAGCTCCTGCCATTTTGCCCCAGGACAGGGTCACCACTCTTGCAATGACATCATCTATAAATGCTTCATGGCTAAATGGCAGCCAGTTTCAACATATTATTCTTTAAGTCCTGCTCTTTTTTCTTGGTTAGAAAAAGGAGACTATGTTTCTAGGTTTATTTAGATGCAATGTCCCATATGCAATTTTAGCAGGAGCAAGGTAGTGAACAGCCCCTGTGGTTACGGCAAAGAGCCTCCTAGGAACTGTTTCCTTACATGCTATGAAACGCAAAATAATCTAGTCATTGATTCTGTAAATTAACTTTGTGAATACTAGCCATTCACATGATCCTCTGTGTTCTGTTTTCTTCCTTTGTAAAACCCTTAACTCAGTCTCAATGGAGACTCAATAGTGTTTATGAAATATTTTGACTCGTTCAACATAACATCTTAAACGCTGGCAGAAGGATTAAAAAGTCAGTCAATGTTTTGTTCATGTGTGCCTTATAGATCCCATTTCCAAAATTAAATTTTTGATTGACTTCTACTGTTTTATAAAAATAAATACATTGAAAACATACATAAAATATAGTCAGAGTTTTGGGGTTCCTTGGAGAAAAGACCCTCTAAGCTGAAAATAATTCATTTTTTTTTCCTAGCTGTAGTCACTCTTACATGGGTAATATAAGACACCATTACTCAGGCCTTTTCCTTCTCTGTTGGTGCTAAAAAAAAATCTGGACAGCTTAGATAAAAGTAGATTTTGCTCTATGGGTAATATGTGAGGTTTATTACATTTCATATCTCATCTTGCATGGTTTAGTATGTCCATCAGCACAATTTCACAAAATAACAAATTCAGTCCAATAAATGTTGAAGTCATTTTCTCTCAGTTTGGGTACCTAGAAATGTTAGCTTATTTGATTTAATTACAAAAGAACAAATCAATAAAACACTATCACCAGAAAATTTGAAGCTATGCATGCTCAATGAATTTACTCATTTAGTTGCCAGAAAACATGCCAAATCATCTAGTAGACAATTCCAATTATCTGATTACATTTGATTAACACTGAAATAAAACCAATGGGGGGAAAAACATTAGTTGTTTATAGAGAAACCCCAACAGGGAAACTCAGATCACATAATAATTAAGCTTGCTATTGGATAATGTTTAAGATTCATTATTTGAAAAATCAAGATTTCAGAGACAAGGATTGAAATAAACTGAATTCAGTTATAAAAATGTTTACTTCTGGAATGCAAGCTCTGTTTACTTTTTATGATTTTCAGCAAAGAATAATGATGAGAAATCATCACCAAAGGAATGGTTGAGGTGCTCACTGAAGTAGGAAGTGGAGGGCTGGGTGGGGATAATAGAGCCAGCTGTACCAGACAGGTGTAGTGTGCTCCAGGAAGTGATAACCCAGTGAGATCATCCTGGGGCAGAACTTTGTGCCTGTTCACATCATTTCCCAGCTTTCCCATAGATTTAGTCAATCGTGACATACTTTTTCAACACATTTAATTTCTACTTTTAAGCCATGTTTTTACTACTCTTTGCAACCAAGAATACTATAAAGTCCAAAACATGATTGAGGGGGAAGAAATATGGCAAATGAGGGAACATAAAACGTGGATCTGAGTGGAAGATCCGGAGAAGGAATACATGAGAACTAATCTATCTAGCTGAGAAACTGGCAGCGATTCTTAGAAGTGATGGAACAGCTGACTGAACAGTTGAATTTTATACCTTCATGGTCTGAGGCAGTTGTATAATAGGAAATAGGAAAAAAATTATGATGTTGGAATATATTTCATATGACTGTTTTATTCTACAGAAAAAGAAAGGAAGGAAGGAATCTGGGCAGATGGCAGCCTATCTGAAAGTGGAAAGCTTACATATGATCCCACTGCTGGATGCGCCCACTTCTAGACTGCCTCAGATTGGAATTAATATGCTTCCATAGAGGGACACCCACTTGAGTTGTCAGTGACTTTCCATCAAGATAGACTTGATGCCAATAAAATTGAGCCCTTATCTGTTCAGGTGAAGAGTGAGGACCTGTTACCTGTCCTGTTCCTGAAATGGGCACTGAGGGAGCTTCTGTTATGGGTCCATGTGAGACTGACTCCATTTTATCTGGATTCACCCTGAAGGGCCAGGCATTCAAGGGCTGGACTGCCCAGGCAGTAGTCACCCTTGCATCAGGACTAGAAAGGTCTCGGTGGCATTTCCCTTGAGGTCTCTCCTCTGCTCCTCAGCTTCTCTTCTCCCCTGCAGCTGAAGCATGAGGTCTGTAGTGTACTTCCCAGTACTTGCTTCCTTCTTCCCCAACTTATTCTCTTTCCCTCACTTCTTCTTCTCTGAATAATAATTATTTGAATAATGAATTCAAACGTGAGTTTTGCTGACTCAATTTTCTATAAGCTGGCATGGGGATATAGCAAACAAAAACAAAAACAAAACAAAAACAAAAAACTGCTCCCTTAAGTGTGTGTGTGTGTGTATGTGTGTATACACACACACACACACACACACACACACACACACACACACATAATTTAGGGGCAGTTAGGAAAAAAAGTGGTATTTTGCTCAGGCAAGGAATACCCAGGAGACAGGGTTCTCTGGGGAAAGCAATACCTTTCCTAGATTAGGTTGCTAAGAAATTGTGTAAAATTTAAAATTGTAAAATAAGCACAGAGCCTGACACAAAGTAATTCCTTACAGATTATTTTACTACAGTTATTATTATGTGAAGATCACTGTTCTCGATGTTTTTATTTCAGCATGCCCTCACACTAAGTACTCTTGCCTGCCACTTATCCTTCAGTTTTTATTTGCTTTGTATTATTTATATAGTAATAAGATAGGTTTTTTTATTATGTATTTCAAGTAGAGGAACTAAAGCCAAATGTTTTGACTCAAGTTGTCTCAATGGGCTAACACAGAAGATATTACATAACAACACGCGAAAATCCAGTGTTGCTCAGGGAAGAGATATTTTCGGAATATTCTAGAAATTCTTAGAGACGTTTTTGGTCATTATAGTGATTGAGAAACACTAATATACTATAGTATTGAAACAGTATTGACACTACAAAAAAATTGTTCCACATTCCTCAGAATGTTCAAATGTTGCTCCAAATTTTCATGTAGATAAGGAAAAGAAAAAAGAACCCACATTATTCCGTACCTGCTTATGAACATTAAAGCTTGGAATCTACACTTTTTTAACTTAAGTGTATATCAACATACCGCTTTAAAATCTCAGAGATTTGGAATAGAGATTGCTTGTCAACTAGAATGAATATTTCACTATTTTAGCAATGGATATGTCCTGATTGGTATAAACCAGTTGTGCACCCTGCATATCAAGATACCATCTCATATTAAGATTTCATAATGAATTGCATTGCTGAAATATCTGAGGAAGGCTGAAAACTATAAAGATTTTACTCTCTCAGGTTTACGGAGCTATCATGACATTGATGATCATGAATTGTATCAAATTTTGTAACTTGAAATATCATTCTCATCTGTTTTTACACTAATTCCTTATAGAGCGAGACACAGAGATTAGATTTTCTGGTCACAAAAATGAGAGCCAGGACTGCAAATTTATTTTAAAATGTCATCTTAATACATAGTTTTCCATGATACCCAACTATACTACATATCTGAAAGTGAAAATGCATTCCATTAGGTACCCTCTGAAAACTCTTCCATTTTAATAAATCTAAAGGTCTGAAATGGTTACTACCTAAAGATATTCTCTTCAGGAGGCATCACTTTCAAGGTGGTCTAGTGGTTTCTCAAATGCCAGCCTTTGCTCCTCTGATTCCTATACTCTCCTCAGGTTTCTGCAACTCTGAAGTCACTGATCCTCGAGTACCCAGAAGTGCAAGGTTGAGGATCCCATTCAGCCTCCTAAAGCTATATCCAAACATTTCCTGATCCTCTTAGTACACACTTCCTTAACCTATTTAACTGCTTTTACCCATAATCTCAGAACGGAAGGGAAATCCCCAATGGAATAACATGCACAAGGCCCCTGGTCCTTCTAAATGTAATTCATCAGTCTATGCTTTTGACTGTCTTCAAGGATCATATAAACTCAGCCTGACATGTTTCTGAAAAGAATTTCTCTCTGAAAAATGGGCATTCACAAAGCCTGAATATTCTTATTTGAGCTTCTGACCCAATTATCCTAGCATTCTCAGCTGTGTGAGGGAGGATGATGCTGAGAGTCCTAATCTCAAGCCTGTTGACATGGAGGTGCCACATTCAAAGGAAAACCTCAGCATTCCTTCTGCAGAGGCAGGACTTTTTATTCAATTGTGGGTCCACGAGAGCAGGCCCTCTTAACTCATTTGACACTGTTCTTTGGTGGGAAAGAAAGCATACTAGCACTTTTGGTGTCAATTTACACTTCTATTTTTCAATAGTTTCTTTGCTCTGTCACTACCTATATGTGATAATTGGTTAAAATTGCTAAAAGCATATGATAAAATAGACGAGCTACTAATGTTAACCCTTCAACAATTAAGAACCAACCCCAACCCCCAGGCTTGGCATCAGGCTCAGCGAAAAAATTCAACCCCTGCATGCAATGTGTTAGCAGACCTTGTGGGCCAATATGGTCCCCGGGGGGCACCTAAAAAGAAAAGGTTTTAATGAGTGATCGGTGTTTCTATGCTGTTTTTAGAAAGTTTAATTTTCACTTTTATCAGGCTCTCAAATTACAAGGGAGGAGGCGGTAACAAGCAGACAAGTTATATTATGTGCAAAGCTCCTTGGAATTAAAAATGTTCTTTGCTTATTTATGGATATCCCAAAAGAATTTTAGTATTTTCTAGAGGGAGGAATACACCTCTAAAAAAAGAATATGGATTCATACCCACAATAGGAAAAAGTAGTTAAATGTGGAGAAGAAGTATCAAATATATGTCTTTATATTTAAAAGTCCTACCATTGAGCATTAGAGGTTTCTTTTAGTTGGTTCAAGCTGTTTTCGTAATCCTTACAGAAAGTTAATCCGTTTAGACACAAATAGAACAGATCTACTCTTTCTCGTTGTTATTTCTACAGGTCAAGTTAAGCATTTCTTTTGAGGAACAACTAATATTTTTAGGACACATTTCTTTCTTTTTTTTTTTTTTTTAGGAAAAATATCAGAACCTAAAGCACTTTTTTTTTTTTGTACTACAAACTTTTTTTTTTATTGTTGGTTGTTCAAAACATTACATAGTTCTTGACATATCATATTTCACACTTTGATTCAAGTGGGGTTATGAACTCCCATTTTTACCCTGTATACAGATTGCAGAATCACATCAGTTACAATTCCATTGATTTACATATTGCCATACTCGTGTCTGTTGTATTCTGCTGCCTTTCCTATCCTCTACTATTCCCCTCCCCTCTCCTCCCCTCCCCTCTTCTCTCTCTACCCCCTCTACTGTAATTCATTTCTCCCCCTTGTATTTTTTTCCCCTTTCCCCTCACTTCCTCTTGTATGTAATTTTGTATAACCCTGAGGGTCTCCTTTTAGGACACATTTCAAAGCTAATCATTTTCAGAACAAAATTTCTTCTACCTCATTCCTTTTTTGGATCAATTTACCTCTTGTTCTCAGAATCAAGAATTTCAAGCTCATGGAGATATACCCAAGCATAAAAGTGAGAAAAAAAAATCCCCTGGTGATAGTAAAGACAATGACCCAGACACAGTTTGGTTTTGAAAGTTTTCAAAAATTCTAGCATTTCTGTTAGTGATCATTTATTGGGTGTGTTTTCAGTGTATATTTGTTACAAATAGAATAGCTTGCACATTTATTCTTGCCCCAACAGATTTTTAGAATTACAAGAAGACTTAGGAACAAAAACTAATATTCTGCCCTTTCACATAAAAAATTAACTTTAATTTATAAACTCTGAAACACAATCTTTATTTCCAAGGACCTGTATACATTCACGCCTCTAAAATTTTTTGACCTTAATATTTTAAGCACTGGTTGAAATTAAAGGTGAGAATTCACTGCTTATCTATAGTAGTTTTTAAAAAATTAGTCTTTAAGTGAACAGGGGAAAAGGGTAATAATGTAACCATCAATGAAAATTTTGTGATGCTTTGAGTTGGGATATGAACTTTAAGATGGGGTGATTTTTAATGCTTCATATTAAAAACAAATGGCGATCATCACGAAACTTTAGAAAACCAAAGCAGTTTTTTTAAAAAAGTATTTTCTCCTGAAACATGGAAGTCCTAAAGACAATTTTACAAGATATTATGTATGTATGATTCTTTACCCCATTTATGCAAAATTATATAAGACTATCTCTACCCTATCTGTAGGCTCAGAATTATATTTGTGATTGTATTTGTTTAAAGTATAAATTAATGATTTTCTCTGGTAGAAGATTTGGGATAAATTATATTTAAAACCTTCATGTTTTTCTTGATTATTTGAGTTATTTTGAAGGACAAATTATTTTTAACCAATATAGTCAAAACACGTATTGGGTCCCCTGAGATTTTAAGCACTGCTCCTGAGGCCAGTACTGTGGTTCTGGACTTGGAGCAGGGCCCATGGAACACTGCAGACAATGGCTAGGGTTCAGCTTCTGATACACACCAGCCCACTGCTCTCTAGGAGCTCCTTTGGAGTGGGAATTGGAGCTCCTTAGTTAATGCCACCCTGGTTGCTTCTAGATTCTGTACCCTTCTCCCACCTAGCTGATAAAAATCACCAGGCAATGGTGTTTAGTTTTGATTCACCATGTCTGGATTGGAACCTGGATATTTGCAAGTTCAACAAAATCATGAGGTCATCCCCAAACACACCAAAGTTTCAGAGCATCTGGTTTCAACACATCCCAGTAAATGTTCTCTGCAAGGGACCAGAGCTTTCTGTGCCCTACATATCAGTCTGCCTCATCAAAGTCTGAGCAACCAATGAAAAACTTCAGCATCCCGAGATAACTTCTCAATGAAATGGTGAATCAGGACAATCATTTTTTTTTTTTCCCAGCCAGGCTCCTAGCATGTCTAAGACCACAGGTCCCTTGTTAAAAGATATTTAAAGTTCTCTTCCCAAGCTCAGAAAGGCCTCATAACATTAGAACATTATGCTCAGGAATCCAGGCTTTGGAGGTGGCAGACTGCTTTTGAATCTTGGCTTCCTCACTAGCACATGTGGCCTTTGGCAAGCCTCAAGTACTTCATTTATTAAACAGAAACAATACCTACATCTCAGATGATTTTTTAAAAATTTTAACAGTTTAATTGAATTATACCTCACATAAAAATGCACACATTTAAAGAATAATATTCAGTAGTTTTTAGTGTATTTAAGGAATTGTGCAATCATCACTCTAATTCTAGAATATTTCCATCACCCCCCCAACCCACCCCCCAAAGGAACTACATATCTATTAGTTAGTCACTACCCAGCTCCCTCTCCCCGACTAGCTCCTGGAAAACACTGATCTACTTTCTCTATATATAGATTTCTCTGGGAGATTTCGTATAAATAGAATCATGCATTATGTGACCTTTGTGATTATCTTCTTTCACTTGCATATTTTTGAGATTTATCCATGTTGTAGACTGTATCTTTGCTATTGCTGAATAATATTTCATTGTATGAATATGCTACATCTTGAATATCTATTCATCAGTCAGTGGGCCTTTGTGTTGTTTTCATCCTTAGGCTATTATAAATAGCACTACTGTGAACATAGTGTATTGTGTATGGATGTGTGTTCTCATTTTTCTTGGGTATATATCTAGAAGCGGAAATGCTGAGTCCTATAGTAGCTTTCTGTAAAGCATTCCTCAAGAACTGGCCAAACTGTTTTCCAAAGCAACATTTCACATTCCCACCAGCAGTCTATTTTGCTATACTGTTTTCTTTTTTTCATTAGGGTGAACCTAGTGAATGTGAAGCAGTATCTCACTGTAGTTTTGACTTGTACTCCCCCAAAGTCCCTAGTGACTAAAGATGCTGAGCATCTTTTCATAAGCCACTGGCTACTGTGTGTCATTTTTAGAGGGATGTCTATTCAGATCACTTTTTTCATTTGGTAGTTTATCATTTTATTATTGATTTGTGAGAGTTCTTTATGTATTCTAGATACAAAGTCTCTTATCAAATGCATGACTTACAAATGTGTTCTCCCTATAGATTGTCTTTTTACTTTCTTGATGGTGCTCTTGGAACCCAAATGTTATATTGTTTTGATGAAGTTCATTTTAGCTATTTTTCCCTTTTGTTCTTTGTGTTTTTAGTATATTTAAGATACTATTGCCTAATCAAAGTGTACTAAGATTTATATGCCATAGAATTCTGGTGAAGATTAACTGGAATATTGCATATAAATCTGTTCATATAAATACCAGCAAAAAAGTAATTACAATGATTGATATTATCATTCAAATACTACCGCTCTTCTGTATTTTCCTTTTGGGTGGACTGGCTCTGGC
Source organism: Ictidomys tridecemlineatus (assembly GCF_052094955.1). Taxonomy (NCBI): domain Eukaryota; kingdom Metazoa; phylum Chordata; class Mammalia; order Rodentia; family Sciuridae; genus Ictidomys; species Ictidomys tridecemlineatus. The sequence goes on along the minus strand of NC_135478.1, from coordinate 156,210,064 downwards.
TTTGATTTCAGACTCTTCATGAAACACTGCCTTTGAAGTGTTTAGTTTGAAGCAAGAGATCCTGATCTTTTCTTAATCCAGGATTTGGACTGTCCAGGAGGGGGCATCAGACAACCAGAAGAGAATACCCCCAGAAAAGTCAACTTAAATCAACTATCACTGCACACCTCTTCATGAACATTATCTCTAGTCACTGGTAAAACATGAGTGTTAAGTATTAGTATCCCAATACTAAAAAAAGAAGGAAACTGATTTTCAGGGATTTTGTCACTTTTGCAACATTTCCCAGTTTAGTACTTGATGAGCTGGGATTGGACTGGCAATGCTTGTGATCTTTCTTTTATGTTCTTACAGGGCAATAAGAAATCTTGAAGCTATAATTCAAATGTCTTCCTTTCTTTAGTGCCTCTAAATCACATTAAATATTAACAAGAATATGTCAAGAGAATATGTACTCTACTTAGGGAACACATTGGAAATCAAGGTTCCTAACCTCCAGACCTACCATATAAATCAGGATGCAATACACAAATAAGCAACATGCTCAGAAGGCAGTTATAAAGCAATAATGCCTTAATAAAGTCAACTTCATAAATTCTGAAATCTAACTGAAATTTGTTCCTCTGAGCTGGTTTATGATAATGTCTGTTAGAGCTAATCTATGGCTCAACTTTTAAAAAACTTGAACCTGACCCATTTCCCAAAGGCACTATATTTACAATTTGAGTATCACCCAGCCAGGAGATAGCAAGCAGTACTTTCTCAAAATGTCATGTGGGTCCTGCTGCAGTGGACCACCCTAGCATGCATATTAAAATGCAGCTTCCAGAGCTGCTCCCCATTTACTAACTAGACCTCTTGGTGCCTGACATGCAGCATTTCTAAGCAGTTCTTCACCAAAAAGGCAAGAAAAAGCAAGAGAGTTATTTCTCACCACTGGAACTCACTTTGTACCTTTAGGAAAGAGCATCCCCCCTTTAAGTTCTCTTCAGATATAAGTCTTAAACATTACAGAAGTAGAAATATATAAAATCAGCGTTTCCCATAGTTTGGCACGGTAGTGATAATAATAGCTAATGTTTGCATAGCATTTTTTTCTGGGCCAGACACTATTCCAAGTCCTTTACCTAAATATCAGCACATTGAATCCTCACAGTAGTCCCCTGTGGTTGGTACTATTAACTTTAAATCCATTTCACAGAGGAGGAAACAGAGAGGTCAAGTAACCTCGTCAAGGTCCTATGGCTTGAAACTGATAGAGGCAAAACTCAAAATACACAGGCTCTGAGACTTCAGAATCTAAGCTCGCGAACATTAATATTTTTCTCTTCAAAAAAGATTTAATAGCAAAAGACTGAAACAAACCTATATGTCCACTAATAGAAGACTGGTTAAATAAATGATTGCCCCAGTGAAAGACACCTGTGACAAAGTTTGAAGGAGCCCTCACTGAGCTGAAAGGCAGGTATAGAATATATGTAAGACACTTCCTTTGTTTAAAATCGTTCTTGTTTTAAAATTGGTTTGGGGGAGATCTGTATGTATTTTAGGGAGCCTTTGGTTGTTATATGAGCGAAGTTTTTCTCCCGACTTGTCATCTTACTTCTGATATGCTTAGAGTATAATTTGCATTGCTAAACATTTTTTCTTTTTAAATACATTTATCCTCTATTTTCTGTCTCTTGGATTTTACATCATCATTAGGAAAATCTTTCCCACTTCAAGGATACAAAGGAATTCTCCCATTATTTTTTTTCTTGTGTTTTTATGGTTCTTAAACACACAATTAATATATTTTATTATGACATACAGATTCGATACAAATGACCTCACTATTTGTCATCATATCCTCTCTGCCCCACTGATTTAAGATGACATTTTTTATCATAAAGAAAATTCTCTTATGTAGTCTGGATTATTTCTACACTTATTCTGTCCCTTTGGAAGCTATGCTTTTAATTTGAGATTGCCAGAGATATTTGCCTTTGCATTATTTTAGTCTTAGAGGTAAATTTATGGCCTGATTAATATACCATGTTATTGCCAATATCCCTTATCGTCCTGGGGAAGTTACAGAAGTAATAAACAATGGCTTTATTGAGATGGCTTCAGCAAAATACAGATCTAGAGAAGCACTGTCTCTGATGATGAAACATCGTGCCCCTCAACTTGCATCTGCCTTTGACCAAAAACAACAGAATGAGAATTAGAATTTAATTCACTTTGTGGCCCAAAGTATAGCTGGTCCCTGACTTTGGATTATTTAACTTTACAATGGTGCGAAAACAAGACACATCAGTAGAAATCATACTTTGAATTTCGAATTTGGATCTTTTCCCAGGCTAGCAATATGCTGTCTCGTGATGCTGGGTTCTGGCAGCAGGCTGTAGCTCCCCGTCAGTCATGTGGCCACCAGGGGAAAACCCCGACACTCTCTGGTGAACTGTGTTGCTGTTTAGTAGGTCAAGTATATGTTGCTTTCACTTACGATGGGTTTACTGACACAAACTCCCATCATACGTTGAGGAGCATTGGCATACTACCACTGTCCAATCATATCTCCATGGCATTGTGTGAAAGTGCAGGACCAGAATTAAATATGCCTATTTTCTAGTTTCCTAGCTGGGTTTGCATTCTTTTGTTGGCTTTCATGATTTGCCCATGTTCCCCCAAAACTGTATCAAAATTGTATCCTGGCTCAGAAGTATCATAGGAATGTCACTGGGGTGCCCCCAACAAGTCACTTTTCATTTTGCAAAGCCCCTGCATGGGCCACTCTTTGGCACAAAGTCCTGTTAAGTCCTCTAGAAAGGCCCTGTTTGAAATAGGATAAACTTTCTGAGTTTTTGAGCTTTACTGACTCTATCAGACTCAAAGTCTCAAGTTTCCAGCCCATAGTGAGATAAGGGAATGTGAGTGAGGACCCTCAAAGCCTGCATAAGATTTGGCCAATGCCCTTGACTTAGTCCCTGCTCCATGTTAAGCTGTAGCAACCCCTGTTGGAATGTATGTCTGTGCTCTCCAGGACTGGACAGCTGGGAGGAGAGGGGGCCAGACACAAATTAAATTAGGAGGTGTAAAATACATTGGGAAGAAAAACAAACTGAGATGACAAAAACAGGTGCCAAAGGGACATTTGTTCACAACTCCATCACAGCTTCATTTTTTTGGTGTATGATTAGCAGCTCAGTCGCATTAAGGCACACTTCATGCTTCTTTGATCTTTTGATGTACTGAAGAAAAAGAAATAGCACCTGTTGCTGAAAGATTTCCCAAGAGAGTTGCAGGCTCTGATCTCTGGCAATCTCAAGAGCAACTATTTCTCACTGGGGATGGAGTTGAAGAGTTTGGTCTTTCAGAAACTGAACTCTTCCAGGACTAGCTAAACAGAATAAAATAACTCCCTTTATTATAATTTTCTAATTTGTCAGAGGATTACTATTGTGAACTTTAGCTTTTCATTAGAAAATAACAATAACACTAACAGGCTTCTCATACTCCGAAGTTCTCCCTCATGTGACCTGATGATTCATGAATTCTAAGAAGGAAACCAAAAGGGAACAACCACACAACTCCGTGGCACACCAGGCTTTTCCACATGGCCTGCAGATAAACCACTAGTGATTGGTTCCTTGATTCCATCACCGTCCTGGGGAAACTAAAGATGCATCAATTTCTCCTAATTATTCAGGGAGGCATCTCATGTGTTACTAGGCCTCGTTTTCTTAGTCAACTGTTGCCTTTCTGCCTCTTCTTCCTCACCTGCTTTTGTTCACTATGTCCTACTGATTAATGCCTGTGGAAGGTACCACCATGGCTGTAGAGGCCCTCACTGTCACATTGCTATGCCTAGACTGTAAACCTCTGAACACCATACCAATTTTAATTCTTGGTCAAAATTTCTGATACCTTGTACTCTCAGTGTCCTGGACTGACTTTCTATTTCATGGCCTATGTGGTTCCTGCAGTCACGATGGTGGCAGCAGCCACCTCCACATCCCTGGAGTCTGCCCCTCACATCACGTGGCTGGTCATTGAATGTAGTTGCTTCAAGCTCTGCGGCCCAGGGCAAATAAACTGAGGCTGCTACATGAACCTGTGGCCACTCCAGTGTTCATATCAGTGGGCATACAGGCCACAATGAAGGGGATCACAGTCAGCAGCTGGACATTCTGGGCTGCTGTATCTGCTTAGGCAACATCTATCATCTGGGTTTGAGGTCAGTGGGTGAACTCTGTCGCAGAAGGACAGTGGGGTATTGGGGGAGGCCTATTCTTTCATTATAGCCTTCACCTTAAGATTTAAAGCAGGAAGAGGATTTGAGGGTTCCCTAAATGATGAAAAAAATCCCCCTTCCCTTGTTAGCCTATCATTGTTGAGCCCTCTTCCCTTCCCTGAAGGTGTTCCAGTTGAGATTTCTCAGTCCCCCATGTGGAGCCCTACCTGCCGCTACGTCAGTCCTCTAGGCATGCATGAATCCCAGGACGAACTTCCATAGGCCTTCTGTACTAGATTAAAAGCAGTACTGAGATAATAACTTGAATATCTTATTTCTTTTTGAAACTGGCATTCTAAGTGTATGATCTTTATAAATGTGCATTAATAGTTTCATCTTCAATAAATATTAGAAGTTGTCTGAATTTCTTTCTAAATCATTGGAGAGGAACAAGAATTGATAAAAGGAAATGGTCTGAATCTATGCCTCTTACTTCACAGGAATAAGCACACTAATTGATATAAAGCATTAATAATGTCTAACATGTCCTACGTCTGGTCCAATTTTGAGGTTACACTGGTCTGTTCTCAGAGCTTCCAAATTTATGAACCAGCCAACCACATATGCTCATATCTCACAGGCTATGGGTTTCACTGTCCTGGTCGTTTGTCCCCACTGTGATTCATAATCCACTCTTTACTTGCAAGCTTGGCTTTCCTCCCAAATGGTATTTTCTGTACTATTTAGAGAAAGGATTACAGAGTGATTGAGAACAACTATGTGACCTTGTATGGATTATGAACCCTGCTCCTGTAATTAAGTCTCTGCAGCTATGGAATGGGGATAATACTATTTACCTCATGGTGATTTCTTTTAAGGATAACATGAGATAAACATGCAGAATATTCCAAATGTCAAGCACTCATTAAATATTGGCTGGTACTACTGTTATTCAGGAAAAGGCATGTCATCAATTAAAAGTGACATTGTGAATCAAACTCTAAAAGGCCATTCTGAACTTCGGAATTAAACAATCAATACAAAAGCATCTTGTTCTTTACAAGTTGTAAACCAAGTCCTAGTAAATTTAATTCCATGACTATAACTAAAGAGAAATAAACTGATTTCATAAGTTGAAAACTCTTAACAATGTACCCCTTCACTACAAAGACCAGAGGGTGTCCACTAAGAATCAGCAGGCAGATGGATTAAGAGACTCTTTAATTTCTTTATCACTTATTAATTTGATGTTGTTGTAGCTATATAAGAAAATCCCTCAATGTAATCTGTAAGGTCAAAAATAATTCAAGAGATGGAAATGGCTACACAAAAGAATGGTGGACATCATTTACAGAGCTTAACTCCAAACAAGTGAAGAGTCTCACAAGAAAAACAAATGACTTAGGCTAACAAGAAAATAATTCCCAAAGGAAAAGACTCAGGGAGAAGAGCCAGGGCCCAGGGACCTGGACGGCTTCCTGTCCACCCTGGGAACATGGTTGTGTTTGCCAAGGCCCAGGATGTGCTCTGTCCTCCAGCAGCTGGTGCACCACAGGTGTTCAGCTGACACGAGGAGAACTCATTCTGGTACCACCTCTGGCCCGCAACCTTGGCTTCATGGGTCCCAAATAACTATTCTATGACTCCACAGTTTTACAGATATTTTGGAAAATCCCTCTTTGAGACTTCCCTTTGTATATATTATTTCTTTCTGATCATTAGGGGAATGTTATTTCACTAAGTTTCTATTCCAGACACCCTCTCACTTCCCTTTACCACATTCTCTTTGGTGGGATCTTAGGGCCTCTCTGTATGTCAGCTGCAAATCTCTGAAATCTTCTGAATTCTAGAGTGAGAACAACTGAGACTCCAGCGAACTCCTGCCCCAGAATGATTGTCAGTGACCAGGGTCCCACAGCATGTTTTAGCCAGGAAAGTCCCAGGCCACACTCCTTGTATGTTTCCCTCGCTGTGTTGCCTCATTCTGAAACAGCAAGTCAGCATCAAGCAGGAGCAGTGGTAAGGAAGGGACAGGGTCTCGCCAGCACTAATAAAGGATTCTTTCCCCACAATTACCCTTCAGCAGAGGGGATTAATTAGCAAATTCTTTAAAAGCTATTTTCTCTGCGCCAACTTCAGACAAGTGCAGTTTGGGTGAGACATGTGATAATGTTGTGATAGGATCCAGGCCTGGTGTCTAATCCCACTGTATCATTAATTGTGTGATGGTAGGTATCATTTCACTTTCTCTGCCTCTTCAGAGTAACTCTCTCCTGATTCCTCCCCAAAGTCTAGCTAAATGGAAGCCACTGTCTCCCATGAACTCTTAATGGTACCCCAGAGCTTCTACATAATAAATACTTCCATGTTTTAGGAAATGAGTTTGAATATATTTTGATTTCTCTCTCCCACAGGATGATTGGGCTCTTCCTAATGCCCTCCCTTGGAACCTGTGTTGGACAGGAGTCCATTACACTTGGGATATTGTTCATGCCTATCACATCTCTGCATCAGAAATCTCCTTGCCTGTGATGTCCTGCTGAGAATCATCTGTAAGTAGCCATGCTCTACACCATAAAACACTGCCATAGCTGACTGGACCAGGAATGGCTCCTGACCCAAGGCTGACTCCGGAGGTGGCCTACCCTGAAATCTCCACCCAACAGAAATGCTCTGAACCAGTCAGAGGATGACAGGATCAATTGATTGAAATCAACCCCAGACTGAACATAAAGAGAAAAAAGAACACAACACCATAAATAGAACTAACATATGGGAAATGGAGTACCAGAAGTAAGAGAACAGGAAAATATATATATAATCTACAATCTACACATACAAGAAACTCAACCCTGAACGAGATGAAAACAGGCACATAGGAGCATGTGCTTAAACACACATAAGCCTAAACATGCCCCTGTCAAGCTACAGTAACCCAAAGAAACACCAAGTGGTCATGAAAGGGAGCTGGCAAAAAAAAAAAAAAAAAAAAAAAAAAAAAGGTGGGAGTAGGGGAGGATGCAATACAAATAAAGAAAAGAATTACAGCAGACTTCTCTTCCAAAACCATGCAAGGGAAGTAATGAAGTGGCATATTTTAAAAAAATTATAACTGACTTTATTGTTTAAATCTCACTTTTACACTTACAAAATAATTGAGAAATATTACATAGAATTCTATAAAACAAACCAACTCTCCTCCTTACCACCCATGCATGCAATTTTTTTTATTATTAACAGCTTTCATCAGTATAGTACCTGTTATAATTTCTTATTGTATTATATCATAAGTAATCAATTGTAATTATTACATTATTAGCACCTATAAATCATAATATGTATTTGTATGGTGGAGTTCTATGGGTTTTGACCCAACATCCTACTGTTTCACACAGAATAGTTTAACGCTCCAAAAATGCTAGGGTTTACCTTTTCATCACTCCCTTCCCTCCTGACAAATTCCTGGTAACCACTTATCTTTTTGTAGTTGTAAAGTGGCATATTTAAAATACTTGGGGAAAAGAAAGTTCAGTCAAGGTAGAATTCTATGCACATAAAAATACTGCTCAGAAATGAAAGTGACATAGACTTTTGTAGACAACAAAACCAAAACTCACAGAAACTAATGTCAGCAGACATGTACCACAAGAAATGTTAAATTTTTTTTCAGCAAGATTATATTACTAGGTAGAAACAGACTTGCACAATGAAAAAGTAAAAATTGAAGGTATATATATGACATTTTTCCTTGTTTTAAATCACTTTGACATTTAACATTAAATATGTAACAGTTTACTATAAAACTTATATGTAAAAATAAAATGTATGACAATGATAATAAGGAAGATGGAACAAGAAATATAGTGTTTAAGGATTCATATTCTATACATGGAACAGATTATTATTTTAAGACAGATACAATAAATTAAAATTGCAAATCTTAAACTTTAGAAGCACTACCAATTATTTGTTCTTTTTGCATTTTTGTGTGTGTGGTGCCAGGGACAGAACCCAGACCCCTGCTTATGCTGGGAAGGTGTTCTATCACTGAGCTGCATCCTCAATTCACCACCAATTGTTTTGTAAAGAAAGTAAAGCTAATAAATCACTAGAGAAGATAAAAATGGAATAATTATTTTAAAAAGGAAGAGGGAAAAGGAAATAACGAACACACGGAACAAATAAAAAACAGCAAAATGGTAAATTTAAATTCAACTGTATCAATAATTAAATGTAAATAGTTTAACCAAATAAAAAAAAACACAGAGATTTAAAAACAAAAGACCCCCCAAACCCAAGCAACCAGCCAACTATATCTTGTCATAAGAAACTAATTAAAATAAATGTCAACACAGCACAGTCCAGGGGCTAAATTTAGCCTGCAGCATGTTTTTTAAAAAGCCTGTTATAGTTTTGATATAAAGTGCTTCCCCTCCCCCCCACAAAAGAGCCTGTGTTAATATTGAAGGTGAAATGATTAAACTGTGATGGCCATAACCTCATCAGCAGATCAATTCATTTGATGGTTTAAATTAAGAGGACCACTGTACTGAGTGACAACTGTAGGCAGGCATGGCATGGCTGGAGGAGATGGGTCCCTGGATGGGCCTTTGGGGATTAAATCTTGTCATTTTGGCTCTTCCCTCCCCCTCTCTGCTTCCTGGCTGCCATGAGCTGACAATTCTTCTCCGCAAAATCCTTCTGTCCTGAATCTGTCTCACCTCTGCACTGAGTGATGGAGTTGGTCAACCATGTACTGAACCCCTCCTCTAAAACTGTGCTCAAAATAAACTTTTCCTTCTTTAAGTTGTTCTAGTCAAGTATTTTAATCACCGTGATGAAAAGCCAACTGACACAGGCATGAGAGCAAGAAATGTTTTTATCTTTCTAAAATGTTAATAAAAAAAGAAAAAAAATATGTTTAAAAAAACCCCACTTGTGATTTTTAAAGCCTAAAATATTAAGCTTTCTAGCCACTTATGGGAAAATTTTGCCAGCTCATTTCCTAAAATAAAAAGACATAGCTTAAAAGAATGAAAATTGTATATCAGAAAGGTGGATTGGATTTATTAATACCAGGCAATTAAACTTCAGAACAAAGGATATTACCTGGTATAAGAGGAACAAAGGCAATGATAAATAGGTCAATTCATCATATAGACATAAAAATCTTAAATATGTATGCACTTAAGAACAAAGCTTCAAACACACTATGCAAAACCCAACAGAACTAAATGGAAACAGAATGACATTTGTAATTGGAAACTTCAACACTCCTTTCTCAGTAACTGAAAGACCAAATACAGTGCAATTGAAACTCTCATAAATTATTGGTGGAAATACAAAATCCTATGACTACTTTGGAAAATAATTTGTTGTCTCTCATAAGATTAAACATATGCTTATCATATAATTTAGCAATTCCACTCCTAGGAATTTATCCAAAAGAATTAAAACATATGTCCATAGACTTGTACATGAATGTTTATTCTGACACCAACTGATATACTGTAATACAATTCTGATGCCAACCACCAAGAGTTAGCACAACACTCTACAGGTTCAGATGCAGTCTCCAACACAATAGCCTTTACTTCAATTGTCAGCAGCACCTGTGAGTACCTAGCCCACCTGCACTTTTGATCAACAGGCTACAAATCAGAGGTTCCCACAACCTCTGCAGGGGTTTGAAAATTCAAGAGAGGAAGTCCTAGGACTCAGGAAAACTCTAATACTTATGATTATAATTTTATTACAAGGCATAAAAATTAGGGTCAGTCAAATGACTAGGTAGAATTTGGAAGGTTTTGCCACACAGAACTTCCATGTGCTCATACATTAAGGCATTAAGTTAAGAAAAGGCAGCAGAACCCAAATGGAATCACTCAAGTCAAGGTTCCACATCACCAAACCAAAACCTAAGCTGTTCATTTGTAAGATCTGACCTTCCAAGAGTCAGCACCTAGACAGCCAAATCCCATTAAGCCAAAAGAATATTTTGTTTACATCCCACAAGGAAAGTATTCTTAAAATGATCAATCCACTATTCATTCATTGTTCTTTCTTTCCTCTGCTTTTCTTGCCTATAAAATTTACCCACTGTCCAACTCATTGAAGTTTCTTTCTATTTTGCAGACTGGATGCTGCCTGATTCATGAATCACTAATAAAAACTTTGTTGATCTTTGAAATCACATTTGTTTTAATTCTACTCTTTGATATTTCCTGACACATTGATGTGTTCTCCAACCAGGAAGAGCTATAGAGTTTGCCTGTCTAGACTTCTTATCGGGTTTCATTACATAAGCACAATTGATTAGCCATATGATTGAACTAATTTCCATCCCTCCTCCCCTCTTAGAGGTCAGATGGCTATAGGCCCTAACTCTCTAATCACATGATTGATCTTTTGGGGACCAGCCCCATCCTAAATCATCTTATTTCCTTTGTACACATTCAGTGATCCAAGGGTCTCATGAATAACAATGACACTCTCATTATTCAGGAAACTACAGGGTCTTACAGTTTATCCACTAGGAACCAGGCACAAATGCCAAATTCTTTATTATCAAACAATGTTTATGGCAGATTCATTAATAATCATCGAAACCTTGGAATTTCACAAGACCCTAGCAATCTGGCAAGACGCTGACTCAAAATAAAAAAGTGCTGGGGATATAGCTCATTAATAAAGTGGGTTGAAAATTAATAAACATCTAGTATATCCAAGTATTCCCTTTGTTTAGTAATACTGCCTAAACTTTTTCTACATTTACGTATCAAATTATATTAAAAAAAACTACATACTTAAAAATACTGATGGTGTTTAAATCGTTCTTATGGTTGTTTGGTAACACATTGAATAAGATAGGCTACACAGAAGTAAAACAGATAGACAGTTAAGGAAATGTATTGTTCTCCCCCACCTCCACCGAGAGAGAGAGAGAGAGAGAGAGAGAGAGAGAGAGAGAGAGAGAGAGAGAGAGAGACAGACACAGAGGGAGAGAGATTTTAAATGAACAGGTTATTCTGTGAAATTAACCTGTAAAAACATTCCATATGTTCCAGCCAACTTCTTGTTACAGAGGCAGTGGAAAAAGGGAGGTTGGACACACCTGAGTGAAGGCTACAGACTCAAGTGCTGACCAGTAGTCTTAACACCTCCAATACTTGATTAGCATAGATTTGGACCAATAGCCTTGGTACTTCTCCAATACCTGATTAACATAGATATTGATCAATATCTGCCCCTATACAAGACCCTAGAATAGTACACTTCATCAGTAACCCCTCTTAGGTCCCCTCTGGCCCTGAAGAAGCCATTCTCTCTCCTTCTCATTTGAATAAATCCTACTCTTTTAGGCCCACTCTTCCTTGTCCATGGATTTCATTCTTTGAATCTGTGAGACAAGAACCCAGAAAGTAGTCACTGGCAGACAGCTGAAGTCTTTGCAACAAACACTATGGCAGTAGAGGCTGAAAATCCTTTATGTTTATCTTTGTTTTTTTATACCTAGCAATCAAGGCAATTATTTTAAATCATGGCTTTTTTTCTTTTCCAGGTTTTCCTTAAATACTTGGGCCAGAAAACTTATCCAAAGAGCTTTTTGTTTGAACTTCCTTTCTGAAATTTTGGTTCTCTTATAATTCCTGTTTAATCTGTTTATGTCAACTAAACAGGAGCTCCATTAATTTGAGAGACTTTAAAATCTAACTTATGTATGTAAGTTATGTAGAGATAAGCAAAGGAATGCAAGTCTCTCAACAAACACCTTCAGAATTTCATATGCCTACAATAAAAGAATTTTATCCAACTCTTGGGTCCCTACTGAACACCAGAGGAGATTAGTGATAAATTTCTTCCTATTTCAGTATATATGTCTGCATGCATATATATATATATATATATATATATATATATATATATATATAAACACTACACTTTTTCCACATTGTCTAGTTTGAAATGAAAGAGACAGAGACAAAGAGAGGAAAGGAGGAAGGGACAAATCCGGCTACTCAACATCCTCCAGGTTGCTAAGGAAGTCATTAAGTTCCAGAGGAGCCTAAAGTAATCTTTCCCACCAAATCGCAGTCTCTTTCCATCACACTACATTCTCACTGATGTAAATGTCATTTAAAAAAAAATTCATATATTGGTCTTTCCTTTAAAATCACGTGAAATTTCAATTTTTTCTTAAACTTCTGCATGCATTCTCTTCTATTTGATGCTTAATCTGTTTTTGAACTAATTCTCTTAAGTAGTCCATATAAATGACCTTTTTGTATGCCTAATTCCTAGAATAAATTGGGTGAGTGCCAAGTATAAATACAAGGATTACAACTATAAACATTTGTAAACAGCTAATTACTTTTCTTCTTCAAGGAGAGAAAAAGACATTTTCCACTTATGAACAAGTTTGCACATAATAACCTTGCTTTTATAACTTCATCCATGAGCTAAAAAAGTAAGGACAAAACTTACCAATCTGATGCAGGAGGGAAGATACAAAATATCATAAGGAGCTGCTTTCTTCCTAGCAGGCAAAAACTTTTTTCTTGACCTTTTTTTAGTGAGGTCATAGGACTGCCTAAGTGAGACAAACGTGGAAGATTCCAGACACTGGGAGGCTGCAACATGAATGTTGAAACCAGTTGTTGGTCTGAAATGCCAGTAGACTGGCAGACAAACAGACAAATGTTGCTTGAGACAATCAGATACCCCAAATCAGCTTCCCAACACTGCTTCCACAAGTCTACAAAGTATTTGTATGCTACTTAAAACCAGAACCAGACTTGACCAAGACCCAGAAAAAGGTGGAGGAGCAGCTGAAAACAGTCAGCAAGGGTAAAAGTTCTAATTGCCGAATGAGATTCACGACGTGTTCCTAGAGCAGAGAAGGTGCATTGCATATACAATCTCCTTGGTACCTGAGTCACTTGGGCATCCCCATGGAGCGTTCAAGTTCCACAGGAAAACTCAGAGACAAAAACATTTAAGAAGAGAGTTGATTTTCAAATAAGACTGTGAGAAAATTTTCAGGCTTTAAAAGTACAGTTATTTGAAAAAAAAATAAATTTCATGAGTATAAATGTTGCTAAGTTAATAGTACTTATGTTATTAAGTTAACAATTAACCTGGTCAGAGAATAAAACAATATTCTCACACAATCATTCACCTTTCATCTTCAAACATCTTGAAAATCCCTTTTTCTTGGTTTATTGCAGGATGGGAAATCCCACCCACTTAACCTCCTCTAGCCATGAAATGCTTCATTAAATGAAGTCAAGGCAAAATACTTGGTTTTGCTAACTTCCAGGGCCCACAACTCAAGTTTAAACCAGAAGGAAGGGACATTTACATTTTTATTACCAGGCAAGCTACAGGTTTGTCAGATGTTTACTTAAGAAAAAAAGAGTCAGAGTTGAAATCTTCAGTCCCTATTTTATCTTAATTATGTGACGGAGATTTGGTCAGCGGTTTTCAATTGGTAGCAATTTTCTCTCTATTTGAAATCCTTACCAGACATTGTTTTGGCAATTTCTAAAGATATTTTTGATTGTCATAAAGGAGGGAGAAGGAGGAATGCTACTGGTATCACCCAACAGGCAGAGCCCAGGGATGCTGCTAAACATCCTATAACACAAAGGAAAGCTCCCACAATAAAGAATTATGTGGTCCCAAACAGTGTCACTGTTGAGAAACCATGGCTTAGATTCAAGAGCCAGACCACCTGGGTTCAGTTCAACTTGAGCACTTACCAGTTCTGAAGCTCTGGACAGCTTACCATATTATGCTTTTGTTTTGCCATCTATAAACTGGAGAAGATAAATTAGTATCTATACTTCAAAAGGTTGTTGTGACTATTAAGTGCTATGTAACTGTTTACTATGGTAATTTATTGAAAAATACACTATTTCGCCATTTTCTCGGATTGCTACATCTATACCAGTATCATTTAAGTATGTTTCCTTTTATCTACATCTAAATTTTTTCTGCCATGTTTTCACTTCTAGGTGTGGAGGCATCATCAAAAGACTAAATCTTCAGTTCAGTACAACTAATCACTTCCCATCAGCCATTTTTTTGGATCAAGGTGTTCGGTGTGCAGAAGAGTTAACATAGTTGTCTGAAAGGAGGTCTGCCAAATATGTTCACCCTTGTTCTCAGGTTTTTGAGAACTCAGGGTTTAGCAGTTTTCCTATCAGTTCCCCAAACTGATGAAGTGGCTAAGTCTAACCACACACAAAAACATGGTTTATACCAAACATACACTTTTCTTTTGAATCTGGAATTTTGGTAAGTGCCAGGCAGAAGGTACTTACATGACTTGCTTCCAAATAAAAAAAATACGCATAAACTCTCAAATGAGTTTCTCTAGATGGCAACATTTTTTCATAAGATAAAGAACCACTGGAAGCTTTGAGCCTGGTTTCTTCCAAACTTTGTCCCAGAAGCTTTATCCCTTTGATCTAGTTCTATATCCTTTTACTGCAATAAATCTCAGCTATGACTATGACTATATATGCTCAGTGCTATGAACACTATGACATTTCTCTCTTCCCCTTGCATTTTCTAGTTACTACTCTGGATCATTACCAGCAAAATCTTTCCACTTCTCATGAGACGCATTCTATGATCCCTCACTGAGTTCATTATTCTGTTACTCCCAGCCAAGTTACATTCTAATATCTGCTATATAATTAATTGTTAACTTTCTATGTTCTACCTTTTTCTCCCCAAAGTTAAACTTTGGGGAGAAATAGCAGGTTTAAAAAAAAATCATGTTTACAAATACATTTTTTTCAGTCTTTTTATGTTCCTTAACTAAAAAGAGACTAGAATTCCTTTTTGTTTTGTTTCACTCCCCCAATAATTTTTTTTTTTCAAACTATATCCCTGGGGCTGTTTATGTTAAAAGATTCTGTGGTTACTAAAGTTTGAAAAATGAGGCAAGCAACATTAAAGAGATTTCTCATAAAATTTCTTTGATATAATCATTTGAATTGTGTAGAAACATTATGGGGTTTTAGGTAGTTCTTACATAAAAGTATAAAACATTTTCCTTTTTTTTTTCTTTTTTTTGGTGGGGGGCAGTCTGGAGGACTGAATCCAGTGTCTCTTGCATGCTACGCAAGCACTCTACCAATGAGATGTATCCCCAGTCCTCAGGAATATCTTAAAGGGACTTATACTATCATCTTAAAAAATGTTATATCAGTCCTTGGTGAAGTAGCAGTTATCATATCTGATGCATAAGCAGTCCATAAATATAACAACTCCACAAAAGCTACAAATATTATGACCAACCAGGTATAAACACATTGCTGAGTACTAAAGCTAATATCTTTTAGAATAATAGAATTGTCTAAAATATTAGCCAAAAATATGAATTTGAAATGACAATTATAAATTGTTAATAAATTACTAAGTATATTTTTGTCTGTGGGAAAATAATTTTATACTTTTATATGATAGGGCAGTATGAAGATTTTTTTAATGTTGTGATAGTAAGTTATTTGTTCCATAAAAGGAAAAATTAACTTTGGATGACTTAAGTAACCAACCACTCAATAGGTTATCTATCACCTTGGAATCTTACTTGCTTAATTTCTAAAATAAAAATATAATACATATAGATATTAGAAATAAGACTATTGAGCAAGTTTTTAAAGTACAAATTATATTACTAAATAAATTCAACAAAAATGTTTGTTAATACTTTATTAGTATTTCCTAATGGACAGAACATAAGGCAAACCAAATAAATTTTTTCATCTTCTCTTTAGGTAATAAAAATAACTGACATTCTGATTGTTTCTTCTTTGATAAGAAGGAAAGTATTGATAGAACAGTTAGGCACACAGTTGACACTTACTGTACAATGATATGCACAAGGTATCTTTTAACAATTGTAATCCTTAAATGTGCTCTTTATATTTTCCCTTGTAATACAGGAGCCATGCTCCTATGAGCAATATTTGTCAATTATAAAAGAATTTTACAAGGAGTGACAAAAAGACTTTTAAAACAAGTCCTTAAATAAGAGGATGCAGCAACAACGGAATGTAAGTTGTTGGATTAAGAAGACAGTTTAAACTACATCTCAAAACATTAAAAATTCATTTATTTTACAATTACTCAAATACACATGCATAAAATGAAAATATTGCACAAAATTAAAATTTTAGATGTGAAATTTATATTGTTCTTAATTTTTAAAAAAATTGGTACACTTTCTGGTAGCACTTAACTGTATGATTTTTTTTCAAACACCAGCTGCACAAACTTAAAATGAGCAAACTGAAATACTCAGGAAAGTTTTTAATGTTTCTTTTTTTAAAAAAAATTAAGGCTAGCCAAGTGCATCCATTGGTCAATGGCACAATTGTTTTCAGCAACTATTTAGAACACCCTAATTATAGGAAATGCTCATCTAAGTGCTATGTTTAAATCATACAATCAAATTTTTAGGTGAATAAACTATGATGGTTTCTAAGTAGTTTACATGTTACCTGAAAAATCAGAAAACCCAAACAAAGAGTGATTAATTTTGAAGGTTCATTGCCTAAAGGCACCACTGACTTAAAAACACATTCAAAAATCAAATATCAGAGGACATAACTCCTTTTCATGTATATATCCATATATGCAATAAATGCATTCAATGTAACAACTTTATTAAACATAGTACACTGTACTTGACTCATGAGTTAAATATTTTACACACAGCTTGACCAAGTCATTTAAAAAGTATCTCTAATTTTAGCATGACCACGGCTCTCTCTGATGTAAAACACAGATGTGCATAGAGAAGATGCACCACCGTTTATAGACTACCATTTGACATTTCTGCTTTTGAAATATAAACTCTTTTAAACAAAATTTACTTTAAAAACCCATTTACTCAAATAGTTTTTGGTATGATTGCAGTTAACTTGCAGGGCTCGGTTAGGAAAATTTGCTATCCTACATGACCTTTCTTTCCCTGGTTGATGGTCAGTGTTCCTCACATTATATAGAGACTTTTTTTTTTTCCACATGTACACACTAGGCTCTTACATGAATTCTTCTGTATACACTTAATTTATTCATGTCAAAAATATACTTGAAATGGGCAGGGGTATGTATGAAAATCATTGCACTTATGGCCATGCTGATGCTTTCCACAGATGGGTTTCACATATCCCACTTAAACAGCCTGGGGTGAGGGGAGAGGCTGGAACAGGGAGACAGACTAAGTAGAAGAAATAATTCTTCCATCACAGCCACTGAGCATCTTTTTACACTTGCAAGTTGCAATGAAAGGGATTTCATTTATGTAATTCTGAAGACATGCAACACATGCTGAGCATGTGTACACTGCAAGTACGCACACAGCATCATTAATAAATATGATTATTATAAAGCTTTAAAGGAAGGATTTATCCCATTAATAGGCTTCACTTTATAAGTAGGGTCTAAGTGAAAACAAGACACTAATATCTTGTTCCAATCTTAAAGCTCCCAAATAACTGGGATACCAATGCTGTCCCTTTATCTTAAGCACCCGGTCATTCTTTTAATCCTGGCTCAGTGGTCTGATAAGTAGCTTCACTATTTTAAGGTTTTAGTGTTAAAGATTTTTAAAACAAAAAAAGCTGACACATCCAAACCTTTAGTCAATGAAGTATTTAAAATTATGCAGAAATCCTGCACACAGGGGATATGAAGACTTTAGAGATGGACAAAACAGAGTGAGGAAGCTAGGAAAAGTAGAGGCTTCAAAACTGAAAAACGTATTTGTTGGTATAAAATTCTTTTAGGGACTTCAATGTATACACCAAGGGGTTTTGCCTACTAGCTTTATTTAGAAGTTTACATTATGCGAAATATAAATAAAAGCATATTTTAAAAAATAGTAGAGTTCTGTTTTCATTATTTATTTTCATATATACACATAATAGAATTAGGAATTTGTATGTTTACATATGTCTAATACACTCATTAATCTTCTGATTTGCTATTTTTGTAGTTACCTAAGGCATGTCTAGATCACGCAATTTTAAAATTATCATATGGTAACTTTCAATAGAGTACTGTTTTCTTTTAATTTCCAAATTTTTAGAAGGACAGAATGTATTTGGCAGTTCCTCCAACAAATTATTCCCCTTCTGTATAATCAGTAATCTGTTAAAAACTAATAATTTTGAAACTTAAGTGAGAGCTACCACATGCTTCTTTTTCCACACAGAACGCCAAAAAAACTTAACAACTGAGAACCATAGAGCAAAACAAAGCCCTTAAAGCAAAAATGAATCAATTAAAATTTGTTTTATACCAATGAATGATAAAATCCAACCAAATTCTATTTCTAGTTGGTTTCATTTTATACTGTTTTCTTTAATGTTACAAAACTGTAATTTGGGAATAAGGTTATTTCATTCTGTAAGGGCATTCTGTCACTTTTCCCATATCTGAAACACATATTCTAAAGATCATTCACCTGGCAAGTCCACACTTACCTAAAATGATGACAAGGACCTACAAAATCATTATCCAAATCATACATTGCACAGTCTCCAACTATTAAAACAAATTAGTTTATCTGTGAACCACTGTTTTGTGCTTTCCTTAGCTCTCATATATACACTCTGGCACTTTGTCATTGCTGGAGAATGCTGATTAGTTTGAAACGGAAGAGACCAATGTCATTCTTGCATGAGATGAGGGCAGTATCCTCTCAAAGTTGCAAATTATGCACCAAATCATTTAAGACACAGAAATCTCTCGTGGTAGTGGCTGGATTATAGATGAGAATGAGAAGAACCAGAGTCTTATGGATGTATTAATATTCTATTTTGAGACACTAAAAGACTGGTGCAGACACAACAGTTTATGAGTTAAGCCCCAGAAGATCTGTCCATACCATTAGTTCTGGACAAAATGAACACCAGCTTCATAGACTGGAGTGTCACCTTTTTTGTAAAGAAGGCGCTTGAGTAGTTTGAAGTTTCTGTTTATATTTCTGCATCTGCTTTGACCGTGAATGCAGTTTGTTGAAAAGTTCACGGAATTTATACTGTGGAAATAAGGTTTCTAAAAAGCCTTCCAAGAAGACATAAACCATTCTCCTATTTAGCTGGTTGTGCTGAAACATTTCAAAAACACGAAGAATGCCTTTCCGTGTTGTCTCAGCTCCAATAATGTGCTTCAGTTCATCTAAATCAAGAAGGGAAAAATACACAGAATTCATTCATTCACTTAAATGAAGTATGTAAAGCACACAATAGAGTAACTGATAAATAGCATGCATCCAGTTAATGCATTTCAGCTGTTTTATAACTGAGACTTAAAATTATGCATGTCTGCATGCATGCACTTACCATCCACTTATACAGTAGATACTAGGAAACAATATGGCACAGGAAGAGTAAGGATGTAAACTCAAAAGAGTGCAAATTACAGTTGCAATCCTGTCCTGTAATACCCATGTGATATCCTTTCTCTGTTTCCTCATTTATTAAGTGGGGATTTCTAATAGCCAATATCCTTATAAGCTGTCATCTGTAAATTCTATAACAGTACACAAACATTCTTACTATATCTAATGAGCAATCAGAAACGCTCTAAGTTAACAAACTAATCCAGTACACAAGGAAAAACCCCCACTAATCCATGATCTCAAAAAAAAAAAAAAAACAACTGTAGCACAGGAATAGTGCCACAAAAATATTAAAAGTATAAAGATATTTATTGTGAGATAATAAGGAAAGTGTGTCTTTATGGAAATGAAAATTAGTAGACTTTGCTACTTGGGCACAATTTTGATACATATAAAGAGATGAAAAATTAGCCTTGGTGGTAAAAACATCAATGAACAAATGAATAGTAAGTGTAAAAACAATCATATTCAAAAACTGGGGTTAGAAAAGTCATGCTGAATTTTAGAATTCCTGTAAGAGAAAAGTAGAGAAGAGAATGGAAAAGTAAAGATGGTATGACAAGCAAGTTCGGAATTCACTCAATGAAGTTACAGAGATAGTGGAGTACAGGAACAACATATATGATTATTCTAGAATTATTCATAATCAGAGCCCCAAGCATAAATATTATTTTTTGTTCCTTGAGAAAGGAACCTGAAACTTCCAAAAGACCTGTACTTACCCAGGAGTATAATATAGTTTAAAGCAAATATGCTGCAAGTTTACTAAAAAGCAGGCAACAGATTATGTAAACACATAATCATATACTTTTCTATCTACCTTCACTTTGATCTTCATACCCATGTCATCTCAGTGAGGCCTCCTCTCTTGGTCATTCTATCTACAAAGGTAATGCACCTGACATTACTCATGCCCCTTCCCTGCATTACTTTTCTTCTTAGTATTTACCACTATTATACTATACTTAATTATTTGTTTTGGGGGTATCTTCCTAAGAGAATGTAAGCTTCAAGAAAGCAATGCTATATGCAAAGAACAGTGCCTGGTATGATACACTTTCAATAAATATTTACTAAATAAGTGAATTAAGATTCCTTCCAGTTGTACAATAAAATCTGTCTGTAGCACAATCTGGTTATCATAAAAGTATATGAAATATCCTATACAATTATATTGTGTGAACATATGAATATGCAACAAGTCCTACCATTAAGTACAACTATATGCACAAATATAAAATATGGAAAAATATTCTAAAAGTTACTGTTTGTTTTTCTAAAATGTTATTCCTTTGCTTTAACACCACCAAGTGCAATAGTATATGTAAGAATTAAGTTATGTGGCAAATTTCTAATTTAATTGACATAGGAGAAAGCTTAAAGTTTTATAAGCACAGAAATTGGTACTGTATGATAGTAAAGAATTTATAAATATGTCTTGTCCATTTTCTACATCCATAATTAAAATACAGAGAAAAGTTATCTAGGCATTTTTAAAGATATTTATAAAAAAATAAGGGACAAAACCTCCTTCTAGCCATACAAAACCAATTTTCATATTATACATACAGCCTCTCTCTTATAAGAAGACAAATGAAACACATTCTTCTAAGAGAGTCAGCCATATCCTAAGCAAGTAACTCAAATTAGAGTTACTAAGTATTCCCCTTTGGGATTAAAATTTAAATCACTGAAGATTAATAATAGACCAATCAGTTGTTTCTATGTGGAACAAAAATTTTTTTTTCTTAAAAATCCCCATTTCATATTCTTTTATTAGGCCATTCATCCATCACATATTTAATGATTTAATGACCAAAATGTTTTAATGCAGCAGAGTGAAGTGGTTAAAAGCACACACTTTCAATTCACTCAAAGATGAGTCAGTTATGTCAATTAGGAGTTAGAAATCTTTGGTAGATTATTTAACCTCTCTGAGCACTGTTTCCATACATATAAAGCAATGATATTAATAGTGTTTTGTTTTACAGGACTGTTGGTTAATTAAGAATATATAAGAAATACCTAGCACAATTATATAGTAAACCATTAAGATAGTAGTTATTATAATAAAATGAAATAGCTAATCTAGCATGATAAATTCTAAAAATTCAGAACTACAAATTACATGCTCACTCACCTGGCATAATTGCAAATAATTTAGTTTTTCCTGCAATTCTTGTTCTCATTCGAATAGCTTTATCTCTGCATGGAACAGACTCTGCTAAAATGCCATTTGGCCAAAATGCATCTCTGTTAGAGAAGATTAAAAATCTCTGTAAATATTTTCATTTCTAATGACATAAGTTAATGAAATTATTTCAAATTTCTATAGAAAACACAAATGTGAATGGAAAGATAAAACATTTCTGAAAATTTATATAGTTATAATGATATTCAACAAAAAACAACTAAGTATAAGATTTAATTTTAGGTGTAAGAGGATATACAAAGAAAAATGGCAGATATATTCTGCCCTTTGGTAGCTCATAAACACAAAGACAACAAAATGGAATATACAAACATAACCAAACATTTAAACTCAAAAGTCAGAACCTCTGGTGAGACTGAAAATTGGTGCAACCACTATGGAAAACAGTACGGAGATTCCTTAGAAAACTTGAAACACTACCACCATTTGACCTAGTTATCCTACCCTAGGTTTATACCCAAAGGACTTAAAATCAGCATTCTACAATGACACAGCCATATTAATGTTTATAGCAGCTCAACTCATAATAGCTACACTATGGAACCAACCTAGTTGCCCTTTAACAGATGAATAGATAAAGAAATTGTGAGATATATATATATATATATATATATACACACACACACACACATACATACATATAATGGAATATTACTCGGCCTTAAAGAACAATGAAATTATAGCATCTACCAATAAATAGATGAAACTGGAGAATATCATTGTGAGTGAAATAAGCCAATCCCACAGAACCAAAGCCAAATGTTTTCTCTGATATGCAGATGCTAATTCACAATAAGGGGGTGGGGAGAAGAACAGAGGCACTCTAAATTAGATAGAGGTGGTAAAGGGAGAAGAGGGGGTAAAGGGGTAGGAATAATAGTAGAATGAATCAGACATTATTACCCTATGTGCATATATATGACCTGTGTAACTCTACATCATGTACAACCAGAAGAATGCGAAGTTATACTCCACTTATGTATGATGTGTCAAAATGCATTCTACCATCCTGTATAAGTAATTAGAATTTAAAATTTTGAAAAAAAAAAAGTGAGCACCTGCTGACTGAACAATTCATCCCCAAACTTATGAGATCTTAAATTTGGATACCTTAGAGTTTAACAGCTATTCTCAGTTGGGCTACTCCATTTTCCTTATAACTAATTCAACATAAAACTACATCCCATGCCCACAACTTATAACTGGATTGAGTATAGTAGTCCTATCACACATACAATAACCCATTCACCTTGACTTTCACATTATATTTGATTCCCATTTCCTAATGTTTGGTCCAAAGGCAGGAACTAAGCAAAAGAAACTTGCTCTATCCAGAATTGATCTGAGAGAGAGAAACTTCCCCAAACAATCCCTGCATTAGAAATCCTGGGAGCTTTAAAAAATCTGAAATGTCCAGGCCTTCCACTTGGTTATTTAAGACAGCCAGCCCTTCAAGCATTGGTGCATGTTAAAGCTCTCTGGGTGTTTCCAACATACAGCCAAAGCTAGAAATCAATGCTACAGAGAAACATCATTTTTCTACCCTGAAACAAAATGAACATGCCAGGGCAGATATTCCAATTTCTGGTACAAAGGGGAGAAACCGTAAAAAAGCCAGATCTCTCATTTTCTATCATATGTGCCTTTGGCACACTACTTCTCTTAATCTTTAATTTTCTCATCTTATCTCTCACTCCTCAATGATTGGCACAGGGGAGGAACTCCATATATTTTTGTATATGAACCCAGAAATTAATGTGTCAAAGCTGTTTAATTTGTATTATCCTCAAAAGCTCAAATATGTAATTAAAAATTAGACCATGGCCAGAGATAGATACTCTCTTAGGAAGTTTCACTTAAAATCAAGGTTAGTAAATATAACTGAAAAAAAACTAATCTCTAAAACTAGTATTTTATTATATTGCAATCTCTATACAAATATTGATTATCTTAAAGTTATAGTACTGATAAAATATAGCCAATCATCTCATTTTTTTCTTTATATTCTTTCTATTCTCTTTTTAATAATACAAAGACGAATAGTTTCATGAGACAAATGTTTCTTACAATGCTTACAATTCTTTATGTTCACCAATGATGAGCAGAAACCAACTTTATGGCCCGGGAAGAAATAAAAGTAGTAAAAATTAGTGATAACAATGCTAAACTCTGTACTACCTGAAAGAAGTGACCGTGTCTTAAGATATACCTGAAACGTTTCACTGAGTCAGCTACTTGTTCAGGTGAGGTCATCCAATCAACATGGTCAACTATTTTTCTGAAAGCAAATAAATTTAAATGAATATACTTAAAATTTTAAAAGGTGAATAAAATAAATACAACTTTTATAAAGCATGCACACTAATCTGGGTATAAATATCTCTGAGAGCAACAGACTGCTTTAATTATCTTCTTAAAGGCCCAGAGAAGATATTCTGCCATGAAGGTTGAGAAATCTATTTCTAAAAGTGAAAGTTTAAAAGATAAGTAATAAATAAGATCAAGCTCCAAAGGTATGGGAGGGATGTACCTATTTATAGTATCACCATATGTAGCTCTAATAAGCTGCTGAAGTAAGTTTTTGATATTTCTTCGCAACCACTGATTTCTCTCTTTTAAGTCGAATACTTCATCCATGAGAAGCAGCATTACCCTAAGTGGAATATTGTCATCCACCTGACAAAATATAGGAAGAAACAGAAATAAATGTATCAGAGTTACATCCACTATGAATGGTTATTTTGCTGCTTTTACAAACTGGTACTATTTCAGTAAATTAGAGAACAAGTTACATGATAGCCTTCAAAATTTGATGTTTCATTCTAATTTAGGAAAAAAAATATTTTTTTAGCAGTAATTTTGCCAGAATAGAAAATTTTATAATGATGAGTAAATTCCAAGGCTGTAGGGGGGGAAAAAAACCCCACAAACTTCTCAAAGTGTATCCATCAAAGGGGGGTTCATGATGGTATAACAAAAGATGATTTCTCTCTCATAACTTTTAATAGAGGTTGTACTAGTTTGATCAAGCAAATGCTAGACTCTTTGCTTACTTTATCATATTTCTCATAAGGATGAAATATCACTGTTTTTAATAGTATAAAGCAACACAAAATAAAGTGTTTGGTTTAGTGAGTAAGTTGCGAATAATTAGGTGTTTTAAGGAAAAAGAAGTTGAAATTCAATTCAACCTACATCTAAATTAACATTATAAAGCCACATTTCACTAGCCTAGTAGAATTTTCCTTTAGCTTTTAACAATAGAAAATTAGTACACTTTTATTATGAGTATTCAATCAATGAGATTACAAATTAAGTGGAATGCTTTCATATGCAAAATTATGCAGGAAGTAAAAAACAGGTAAAGATTTAGGATTACACAGAATTGTCAGTAATTTTGTAATTTTTTTAACCAATGAGATTTTCTTCCCAATTATTTTCTCATCAATATTATCATTTAAATATAGAAAAAAGAATATCTCATTATCATGTTATAAACATTTTCTTAGTGTACTTTTCATTCCACAAAGGAAGATTATTATAACTTTAAAATAGCTTAAACAAACCAGAAGGGAAAGGGAGACTCATTTCATTACCAAGGCAGAATAAATACTGCTCCATTTTCTAATAAAGCATATTCACATAGGTTTGGTGCCATACAACAATTCTAATAAGTAAGTAAACTGTAAACACCACAAACAAAAAGTTATGATGTTATGGATATTATACAAGCAAAACTTGTAATAAAACATTATAATCTTGAAAAGGCAACAATTTAAGGCAGTTTATTATAAATAAATTTAATTGGAAATTTAAAGGAGATTGTTATTACTTCAAAATAAATCTGCCTAATAGAACAGAATACAGAGCCTAAAAACAAATTCAAATAAATACAATAATCTGATTTATGATAAGACAGAAACACAATATAGGGAAGAACAGGTCTTTTCAGTAAAAGATGTTTGGGTCAACAGGACCTCTACCTCATTCCATATGTAAAAGTTAATCCCAGATGAACTGCAAATCTAAATGATAGCACAGTAAAACAAAAAGCATTTTAAAGAAAATCACAGGATATTTCATGACTGTGCAGTAGGCACAGAGCAGATTATAAAATGCATTCTAGTAAAAAGAAAAAGAGAGCTATGCAATAGACATGGGGAAAAGATCTGGATACCCACATAAGACAGTGCACCAAGTAGTTGATAAACATGAAAAAAGGTTCAACATTTCAGTCATCAGACAAATGTAAATCCACATGAAAAACAACAATTAGAATGGCTAAAATTAAACACAAAATACTGAATATTGAGCAGGATGTATACCCTTTAGCCCAGAAATTTCATTCTTAGGTGTAGACCTAACAGAAATGAGTGCTAGCTATTTTTTTTTTAATCCTAAAACATGTACTAGAATGTTCACAGGAGTTTTATGCATATTGAACAAATTGTGCTCAATTTACAGAGAAATACTACAAAGCCATAAGAACAAAGAAACTACAATCATACAAAACAAAATGGAAGAACATCGAAATGTTAAGCAAAGAAGCCAGACTTAAAGGAGCACCTACATTACAGTTTTTCTTACATAAAGCACAAAGGCATGGTAAAGTTAGGGGTTGAAATTATCCTCGGTGAAGACGAGAGTTTAAGGGCCAATCTGGAGTACTGGAAATTTTTTATTATTTCAATTACAGTGAAGATTACATGGACATGTATAGTTTTTAAAAATTCACCAAGATTAACACAATATGTGTATATGAATGATACATATTTATCAAAAAGTTAAGATCTGCCAAGTATAGTGTGAATTCCAACTATTATATTTATTACCAAGAATAAAATTAACTTACATTATCATCAAGTTGAGCTGAGACTCGACAATGTTCAGGATCTGAATCAGTCTTTGTAATTAAAGGAGGCACCTAACATTTAAAAAAAAAAGAAGACAAGAAAAAGTAAACACAACAAAGTAGGCATTGAAAGAACACAACATAATAACAAAACAAATACCAC
This sequence comes from Ictidomys tridecemlineatus, assembly GCF_052094955.1. Taxonomy (NCBI): domain Eukaryota; kingdom Metazoa; phylum Chordata; class Mammalia; order Rodentia; family Sciuridae; genus Ictidomys; species Ictidomys tridecemlineatus. The sequence goes on along the minus strand of NC_135478.1, from coordinate 156,183,197 downwards.
CATTTGATTTGATTTTGGGTACAATATATAAGCATTTAAAAAATTTAGAATGGGAGACCTATATAAAAGAATGTTTATTTCATTACCCAAGGTTTTTTTTCTTTAAAAATGAATTGACTTTTGAATTTGGAAGGAGAAATTACTTAGTCAAACATTCACACTTTGTAGAAGAATTTAAAACTACTAGAGGTTAAGTGAATGGAAAACTAAACAGGAGCATAGCCAGAGAACAGAACTCTAATCTGCTTATACCATAAAAAGCTCTTGATAATATGTTAATAGGTTTAAGGAATTAACTCATTGTTACATAAGTTAAGAGGACAGAAAACAGAAAGAACCATATTAGTCGAAAATCATTTGTCAGCATCAAAGGAACATTATAATCACCTATTTTAACCCCTGGAAGTTCTGGTAATGACCAAAAAAACCTAGAAAATTTCTATGACTTTAGCACAAAGTCACAAATATTATGGCATCAGAAATAGTACTGTTACTCATTTCAGTGTTGGTATATTTTCCATCACTACAAATAAAACTGGAGCATTATGAGAAGCATAAGAATTGATAGAAAAGAAAGATTTACCCACACTATTTTAGAAATTGCCTTTTATATCAAAGAATATATACTTACGTATATTTGCCCTTCATTCAAACCTGACCAATAAACAGAAAATTCTAATAGCTTTATGATTTTTAATAGCTTTGACTATAATCTTAAAGAGAATATCAAAATTATTTTAAAAATATAAATTAAAAATGCACCAAACTACTTGGTCCAGTAGCTTGATCTGCTAACGTAATGAAAACGCTTCCTGGGAAACTTCGGTGCCATTAGGAAGAATGTACACAGTACTGCACAGACCCAGAAGCTGACATGGATAAAGACTTTTCCTCCCTGAGAGCTGATCATCGCTCCATCATATGAATCAGGAGAAACTATAAATTTTGTGTTTCCTGAGAGAATACTAGTGTAGCTTATTTATGAATAACATTTACTTGTTTGCTACAGGATTTATAGTATTATAGATTTGCATAATGAAATAATTAAAAAAGCAACTTTACTAATTTTACATATTGTTTTAAATGGGTTTTAGATGTCTATGAGAGCAAAGACTGATGAGTGACTGGATTTTTCAGCATCCATTTCTGGTAAAAAAAAAAAAAAACAAACTTCCTTTGTTGCTTTTTATTTACAAGACTATATATCTAAAGTACTTCGGAAAGAAAATAAGGTAAATCTATGCAAGGAATTCAATACATCTTACTTGACTTAAAAATAGTTTGTTTTATACATTACTGAGAGTATCTTCTTACCTTGAAAAATGACTGCTTTATGTCTTGACCTAATCTTTCTGACATTTTGCCCATGTTGTCTGACATTTTAGTCATTCCTTCTGCCAAACTATCAGGAAGGGATTTAACTGCATTTGAAACATTCCTCATAGAATTTCGAAGTGGATTTACAAAAGTGTCCATCTAAAGGGAAAAAGGTATTGTACCATGACATCATTGTATCAGACATGTTATTCAACCCAGAAGTCCAGAAAAATGCAGAAATGTAATACATTAAATATACAATCATTTTCAGTCTGTACTATATCATTGCATCTTAAAGATATGTTGTCTTCTGTGTCTTAAAAATGTATTTTTACATTCACACTTATGATTTAAAAATTTGACTAATGTGGTTACAAAATAAATATAAGCTTTCACTGCCTTCTTATTAAAGAAATTCTGAATAAAACAGTTTTACAAAACAAACTGAAGTTACTTGAGTTAGCCATTATATACTTTTTAAAAATATATATATATTTTTAGTTATAGACAAACACAATACCTGTATTTTATTTGTTTTTTTAATGTGGTGCTGAGGATCAGTACCCAGTGACTCACACATGTATGGCAAACACTCTACCAACTGAGCTACAAATCCAGCCCCAGCCATTATATATTTTAATCGCAATACAAATCAAAAAATCAGATATTTTGGGCATATACTAAAAAGAAAACAAGCTAGTAAAATGAAAAACTGGAAAGCTGAAGAAACTATTTAGATTTCTTTTTTAAAAATAATTTTTAGGATACATAATATGTTCAGTTAGACTTTATCAAGAAAATTTGAAGCCCATTAAAAAGAAAAAGAGAAGTTACAAATTAGAAAGGTAAATCATACCTTTTAAAGATAAAATATAAAAATTATATACAGAAGAAAATATAAACAGAGAGATATAAAAAGAAATAAAACTCTCCAGAGAAACAGGAAACAAAACCTGATATTCTGACTGTACAAATGTCAAATACTTTTAATTAAGTAAAGGAAAGACATCTAAAGAAACAAAAAAAAAAAGTATAAAAGGGATCTCTGAGAGATTTTTAACAAAGAAAAAGAAAAACACAAACCCAGTTGTACAAAACTGAAGAATATATTTTAGAAAGCACTGAGTCTCATAAAAGCTGTCAAAGAAAATAAATAACGTCTCATGAAAGAAAGAAGAAAATAAAATAATAGTAACAAAAATGAACCTTATTGCTTAAGGAATATAACAATGTTAATAGATGATAGCAAGAAGACAAAACTTCTTCACTCTAATTATGTTTCCATGGCTTCAATTAAAACAAAATCTTTGAAAAGGTGAAATAACTAGGACAAATAACAAAACAAATTCAAGATAACTGTAAAAGGATTGGAAGCTCTGGTTACTCTATGGCTTAAACTGAGTCAATAATACTACAGATATGCTTCATGGAAAAACCAATTTAGGAAGGACACTGTCAGAATATACCCCAGAGTAGAACCAAAGGACAGAAATCAGGATGAAGGAGGATTTTTAAAAATCCTATCACTGGTAAAGAGAAATAGAAGGATTAAAAAGATGAAACTAATTCTTGCCTTTCTAATTCTACATACTACATATTTTTGGTTCACCTGAACAGTCTGTCCAAATCAATCAGGACATTATTTCCAAAACTACTTTTCAAAAACTGCAATTAATATTGTAAATCACAAAAGTAGATTCTAAAGAATGAGGCCCTGGGGGGAGGAGGGAGGAAAGGAGGAAAGGAGGGAGAGAGGGAGAGAGGGAGGGAGAGAGGGAGGGAGGGAGGGAGGGAGGGAAGGAAGGAAGGGGGGGGAGGGAGGGAGGGAGGGTCAACAACTAAAAAAATAAAATAAAAATGTATAGCTTGAGGGAAAATTGCCACTTCTCTAGGTTATAATGTTCACAGAAGACGATTTTATTAGAAGCAAAAAAAAAAAAAAAAGGCATGCATTTCACTTTAACCTACCACCTAAGTTAAAAATTCTTAGAACACATTCAAACATATTTTAGAATTTTAAAATTCTCATATTTCACAGCAGAGATGTTAAGAGCAGCAAATACAACTTAACAAGTTGGTTAAAGGAACACAATCTCATAAGGTATCTATGCCTGGGTAACCTATCACTGAACACTTTTTTAAAGTGAGAGGAAACCTTATAGCCATGAATCAAGAAATATTTTTTTAAAAAGCTACCGGTGCACCATTCCAGACCCATGCAATCAATTTCTTTCTCTATATATGTAACTCAATTTTTTGTGAGTACAGTCTAAACACCTGTATTAGAAGGGGACTGAGGTGAGCAAAAGTATGGAAAAATCTCCACAGGTAACTAATGCCTAACTCTGAAGGAAACAGAATTTTATAAGCATAAAGGCAGAGTCCATCGATGTTCTAATACTTTCAGAAACATAGGATGCGTCTTAAAATAGATGTTTGGTAAGAAAGATATAAACTTTCAAATTATCAGATACAAAAGTAAATTATGGATTGCTAGCATAAGTGTATGTTTTGCCTGATGCAGATTCTATCTATCTCAATTACAGACTCAATTGAGTTCTTTGTAAGGACATACAATGAAATTTTAACTTAAATTTAGATCTCTACATATAGCTTACAATGCCTTCACATCATGATACAAAACTAGATAGATATTGTGTGCACAGAAAAAGGATGCTTGTCAGGTACTCTTCCTAGGAATTATTTCACACATTATACTAAATTAGGATAAACTGTATGATCATTGAGTTATAAGGTATTATTTCCTAAGCTACAAATAAGTACTCATAAAATGTATGTACAGAATTTTAATTAATTACTATGCTATTTAATTTCCACTGAAATTAAGAGAAAAATATTATAATTAGCCAAAAAGAAAACACAAAACTAAAACCCCCAAATTCTTTTTTTTTAAAGAGAGAGTGAGAAAGGAGAGAGAGAGAGAGAGAGAGAGAGAGAGAGAGAGAGAGAGAGAGAGAATTTTTTTTAATATTTATTTTTTAGTTCTCAGTGGACACAACATCTTTTTTGGTATGTGGTGCTGAGGATCGAACCCGGGCCGTACGCATGCCAGGCAAGCCCGCTACCGCTTAAGCCACATCCCCAGCCCCACCCCCAAATTCTTGATATGCATAAAAAGTATTCTGAAAAATTAAAAGAGGTCAAGATGACACTGGTGATTATTAATATATGATTTATGAAAACATATATTTTTGTGGATTACCAGAAATGATTCAGAAAGATCTTTAGACTCCATTCATGATCTTGTTAAAAAGTGGTATATAACTGTTTAGCCATATGTAAGTGCTACTGCTGGTTGTTAAAAAACAAAAGTGTGCACTGAATATAATATTTCTTTTATCTTAAAGAGCTATTATCAATTCAGTAGAATCTCTTAAAAATGATGAATAAGATACTATTGTGTCTATTACAATGTCCAGCACATAATTAACCTCTGAATAGATGTCTGTTCTTACTGGTAACAGCAGCAATAATAGTGTTAATAGCAGCACTTAGAATGCTGGGTGAAGGGTATGCAGGAATTCTTTGTATCATTTTTGTAACTTTTTATAGACACAGAAGAGTAGAATGGATTTCTATTGGTAATAAAGCTACTTAAATTTGGATTGTTTTTTTTTTTTTTTTTCTGGTCGGGGTTTTAGGGATTGAACTGGGGGTACTCGACCACTGAGCCACATCCCCAGCTCTATTTTGTATTTTATTTAGAGAAAGAATCTCACTAAACTGCTTAGAGCCTCACTTTTGCTGAGGCTGCCTCAGCCTCCCAGTTTAAAATGTAATCACTTAGATCATGAAATACAGAAATAAGCACCATTAATATTTTTTTACCACTGTAAGGTCTACACCCTGGAATTTAATGTTTCCATCCATTAGGATGTTAAAATCAACCATCCTAGACTAACTATATAAACTTCTACTTAACAATTATTAACTTTTATATATTTTGCCAATCAATTAATTTTTTATTTTTTTAAAAAAGCCTAGTCTTTTAAGGAGGGAAGGGGAGTGGAACATTCTGAAATGATCTCAGTAGTTTAATAAAATATAGAAGATAAATAGGCCAAGTTTTAGAACAATTTTCAAGTTTAGAACATATACAAATCCAAATTCATTTTCTTTTATCAAGAATAAAGTACAAAAGCAGACTTAAAAATAAACGATGCAACGATTTGCTTACCTTACGAGCAAAGTCCCCTTTTCCTTTACTGTAGGCTTTGTTCTCAAGGAAATCATACACACAGTGAGCCAAAGCTGGAGATGCTTTCATCATTTCAGGAGTTAACAGTAACTAACAAGGGGGGAAAGTGTAGCTTAAATTGATAAGATAATGGAAATTAACTATTGTTTATAATTTCATAAAAAGAATGTAGAGAACTTTAATTTTATATTTTAAAAAATTACTCAGTTAAAATGAAGTCAATAATAACTCTATTACAATTAAGTATAATGTATCATCTTCCCACCTGCTATTTTAACTTTTAGTGCATGAAATGTGAAAGTTGCACAAATATATTTACTATTCTATTTTCTGGTCTTACAGTTTATACTAAGAAGATACACAGTAGAAAGTTACATCATTCACATAATTGTGCTAAGAGTTAACCCTCAATAGAAACATATTTTTATGAAACAAATAGTCCAAAAAAATTCATACAAAACTTTCAAGTATTATGAAGAGTCCCAAACAAAATATTGCTTTCATAATAAGTGCCAATGAATGTAACATTCTAGCTTAGTTCCTTCGAGGGAAAAAGTTGTGATATACTGAGTTCATAAACTCAAGATGTATAAGGTACAACCACATTTAAAAGACATACTTCATGGCACTGAATTTGGAAGAAAAGGTAGTCATTTTCTAAATCTTATAAATAATTGACAGTTTTTAAAGTTTGGTATGTGTAATTTTTTTATAGTACCAAATGTGATAAGAGTCACACAAAGGATTCTGGACATTCAGCTTTAAACCAAGAGAGGAAAAAGGTGAACAGTAGCAAAAATTCATGGTTTTGGTATATTTTTAGTACATCATAACATGAAATTTCAATGATGGTTAAAACAAACCCAGACACAGCTAAGTATATTTGAGAGAGAAAAAAAAAACTTTCAAATAAAATATCCAGTATACTACTAACTAAGTTTCATAAAATTCTAAGGCAGGGGTCAGCAAGCTTTTTGTGTAAAAGCTAGACAGTAATTATTTTAGGTTTTGTGATCCATGGAATCTCCCCTGCAACTAGTCAACTCTGCTGTTGGTGAAAGCAGCCATAGACACTGGATAGTAAATGAAAGGAGTGGTTATGCTCCAATAAAACTCCTAGCAGAAAACAGATGGCAGGCTTAGATGGGCTCTGCAGACTGTAGTTTGCTGATTACTTTTCTAAAGGATAGGGAACCTAAATAATGAAACCCAATAAATCTGGCCTGATGCTTTATCTAATACATGTGAAAACTTTATGAACTACACAAACTTTGTAAACAGTATAAAAAGCTATAAAGAGATATCATTATTACAGTTGACATCTGGGTACCTAGGCCTAAAACAGAATTATTTCTGGGAGTACTCATAACTCAAGCAGCTAAGTCACTTGTGAGACATGTTTTTTGTCACTCCACAACAGAAAATTGTATGTCCAAGATGCTACAGATAAGAGGCTGAGGCAGGAGGATTACAAGTTCAAGTCAGCCTTAGCAACTTAGCAAGGTCCTAGAGAATTTAGTGAGACCCAGTCTCTAAATAAAATATTAAAAAAGGGCTAGGAATGTGGCTCAGTGGTTAAGTGCCCCTGAGTTCAATCTTTGGTACCAAAACAAAACAAAACAAAACAAAAAAAAAAAAGAAAGAAAGAAAGAAAGAAAAAAAGAATAGCCCTTTAGATGATAAAACCTCTCTTGAATTATTCTATAATTTTAGAAGCCTTAGAATCATTCTAGGCCATGGAAGGCATTTACACTGATAATTAAAATTAAATCTGTTCACTTTTAATATATAATTCAATACTATGTATTGAATTTGAGATACTTAACTTTTTATTATGCCATAAAATACCTATACTTTAATTTGGAAAGGGTACATGTGTGCATGTACTCATCTAAACTTAAAAAAGCAAAATCCCAAACACTGAGTGTTTAGAAAATTTCTCAGTTATCAATAAGCACAGAAATAGTGTTTATACATTCCTGACTGGCCTGCATGTCACATTTGACAAATTACTCAAAAAAGGGTTGTTATTCCACTATTATAGTAAAAATATATATATTTTTTCCTTTTCTGATGTTGGAAATTGAACCCAGGGTCTCCGGTACACTAATGAGCATGTACTCTACCACTGAGTTACACTTCCAGTCTCTGTTCTTTAATAAAGAAATCTATGGTGTTATACTAAAAACACAGAAAATAATAAACATGGACTTACCTGCAAATAGGCATTTAGATCCTTTTTTCTCTTTTCTAAAAAATCTCTATCCATATTATTAAAAGTCTTTTTACCAGGAAGCTTCAATATGCTTGACAAATTTTCAAACTATAAGACAAAATACATTCAATAGTCTTAAGTTTTTATAAAAAGAGAAGTACCATCACAAACATTCCCCACAGTTCTCATGTTTTTTATTATAAAAAAATTTTCAGTTAAGAATTACAAATGTGAATCATTTGAGTATAAAACATTTGGGGTTTTAATATTCTAGTTTTCAGATTACTCAAAAAGTTTCATAATAAAAGATTTTTAAAAATATTTTCCTTAACAACCCTTTTACTTGTGAATAAAATATTGACAAATAAAAGTTTTAATGATCAAAGTGATGAGCTCCTGGCTTGTTAGAAAGTAATAAAAATATTCTCAATATTAATGACTACAAATCAATTAATTACAATACATAATTACTAGAAGTAGAAAAGGCAAATTTCAAAATATAGAGAGCAGGTATACTAATAAACTATAACAAACACTGATAATCTTCCCTTTAACTACATGAAAAACCTCTACAGGTTACACTAAAATAAATACATACATACATACATACATACATAAATAAAAATAAAAGCCTTAAGAGCCATATGCATGTATCTTACCTTTATAAAATTAACAAAAAGAATATGTGTACATACTATTAGCCTAACATTTATAGACTTAACATTTGGGAGCAACTTCAAAGGTCCATGATAGTAATCAGGTATGCATTTCTGAAACACAGGAGTTTTTAATCATGTTGGCTGCTGAAAATAGTATAAGAGCTATGGCTATCCTTGCCAACAGCCTAAGACCTGAAACTTTAAGCAGCCTCACTGCTTTTCCCATGAGATACAAAACAACTTAAAAAAAAAATTCTTTGCTTAAAACAGTAACATCTCTGTAAAGAAAACTGATTTCTGTTGCAAAGATTAAAAACAAGAGAAAAAGAGGTTTAGTATAATTTCTATTCCCAAACTGGAAGATTCGGATAAATTATTAAACGTTATGAAAAATCTGATGGTTGTTTAGAGCTAAAATGTGAACAAGTGCTAGAATGTGAACAAGATTATTTTATGATATACATACAAGGTTCAAGTAGTTCTTTTGCTGCAGTTATAATAAGTTAAACAAAAAATGCTAGGGGCAATTTACAGAGAAAACATTATTTGGTAGTGATATTCATAAATTTGGTGATTCAGAAAATCAACAGAAATGGGTCTTCACTGAATATGAAATGTTGAACAGAGAATATCTGGCTTATGAATTTAAATTATTTTAAAAGCAATCAAATTTTATGGAAGCAAATTTACTTTTCAATGTGTCCTAAGAGATATTCCTGAAATGTTACTCATTCACATCTTAAACTACTGATTCAATTTTATAAAATGTATAGCTCATTCTGACCTTACCACATACCATGGGACTGAACTGTAATTCCTTCATAGTTCATATATTTAAGACCTAACCTCTCAGACTGTGACTGTATTTGAAGAGTAAACTTTTAAAGAAGGTGCTTAAATTAAACAGAGCCTTTGATATGGGCCATTAACCAGTCTGACTGGTGTCCTATAATAGGAAATTTGGATACATAAAAAGACTGCAGAGAGAAAAGAACCATGTGAAGACATAGCAACAAGATGGCCATCTACAAAGCAAGGAGAGAGGCCTCAGGAGAAAACAAACCTGACAAAATCTGAATCTTGGACTCCTGGCTTCCAGAATTATAAAAACACAAATTTCTGTTGTGTAAGTAAGCCCATGCTGTGGTATTCTGTTATGTCAGCCCTAACAAATGAATACATCAAGGAAATAAGATAGTATCTATTAAAATAAAAATTTATGCCAGAAACTTTAAAATATTAAAAAAATATATACATGTTATAATAGCACAGAATATCTAGATTATCAAGACAAATGTCATCTACATTATCTGAATGGAACAAAAATATAAATGACAATTATCTCAAATATTGTTATGATACACGTTAAGAGAAAAAATGGGAGATTTTACTCTAAATGAACTCATCAAAATATCATAAGAATATTTTTAAAAAAGCATGAGAAAGAAGTTAGAAATAAGCTGAAAAAGAATTCACATAAAGCAGTATGTCTAGGTTTACCAAGATCTCAAATATTATATATATAAATCATAGACATTCTAAACTCAATGACTATCTTTCTAAATTAAATATATCAGGTTTAGATTGCTAATACAGCAATGAATATTTTAACAGTAGACTTGAAATTTTGGTTTTTTTTAAATTAATGTTAATATTCAAGCATATAAATACCGTTAACTGATAAATTACAAGTCACTGCATTTTTCTTCTACTATTTTATCGAGAATTTGAATTTAAAAACTTACAGATGAAGAAAAACCAAAAGACAAGCAGCTCATCTTAAAGATGCTTAATAATAGGATAAACCTAATTTTCACCCACAAGCTCAATTTTTTAATTTCTTAAACCCTGTGAGCAATCTAAATACTTAAGGAGTTACAATTATTGTGATCTCATAAGAAACACCAAGTCAAAACATGCCCACTTCACTTGTATGAAGCCATTTGGAAAACTGACCTATATAAATTCCATCCAATTATTGCTGTTGTTCTGAAAAGGGGAATTTCTACATCAAATGTCTTATTAACAAAGTTTTTTGAAGTATATTCTTCACTTATATTTGGCAATATGGAAACAAAATCTTATAGTCTTAGTGTATAACATTTAAAATTAAACAACGTTGTTTCTCAGTAAAAAGAAAATTACAATTTTTTAATGAAAAAAAATTTCACATTAGGCCAAATTCCTATAAATTTACACTATATAAAACTACTCTTGGCCATTTGGATTGTTTTTTAAAATTATCATATTTGGTGACAGTGTAGGGATAGGAAGAAAGATGTGAGCCGAATGCTTTCATAATTATCAAATAGGTTAACACTTGAAAAAGAAAGCAATTACTTCTTCAATGTAGGACAGAAAATTCTTTCATCTCTTCAAATAAATAAAGATAAAAATGAAGGAAAAGTACTACTAAACACAAAACAAAATAACAGACATGTCAAAAGTTATTCATTTCCTTATGAATATATAATTCAAAGTAGTTCTATTAATATAGGCTTCAGAATTCAATACCAACCTTCTGTTTTTAATCATTTGTAAGTAACATTTATATATCTCACTCTATCCACAAAATATTTTAATGAGATTATCATTGTACTAACCATATTTTTTTCCACTATCTTAACCGACAAAGATTTTCTGAGGGCTGGGGTTGTGGATCAGTGGTAGAGAACTCGCCTAGCACGTGCAAGGCCCTTGGTTAGATTCTCAACACCACATAAAAAAAAAATAAATAAATACAATAAAGGTATTGCATTCAACTAAACCTAAAAAATAAATATTAAAAAAAAATTTTTCTGAAACCATGTCACCCCATCTATCAGGTATCATCTTTATTATTTTTTATTGACAATATTACTTGTATACCTCAAAATCTTAATAAATAAAAGACTTTCAATAGTTTTCTAAGTTGAGAAGATAAAATATTTAATCAAAATAAGAAAAAGGGAAATAATTTTTTTACATTTGTTACTTTAAGAGTCCTTATAGTTACTTCAATAGCACAAGACAGTTAAATTGAGAAAGAATTAGAAACACTATTTGGTTAATGTAAAATTTATTTTAGATTGTGGTTAAAAAAAACTTAAACAAAGGACCAAAAGATTTAACATCACACTGTTGGATGAATTATAGTTCTGCCAGGTGCTTGGGAGCCTGAGGCAGGAGGATCTCAAGTTCAGGACCAGCCTCAGCAACACTGCAAGGCCCTAAGTAACACTGTCTCAAAATAAAAAATAAAAAGGGCTGGAGACATGGCTTAGTGGTTAAGTACCCATGCATTGAATCCTGGATACCAAAAAAATTAGTAAATAAAATAATTAAAGTTCTGAATTATGCCTCCAAAAGAAAGAGCATTAAAGGTGCTACAGCAATCCTATCCCTACTTCAATCAACACTTTTACAAAGCGCTTGCACACACATAAACTATTAAAATCAGAAATATGTATTCATTTTAATTTTCTAAGGTATTATTTCCACTAACTAATACTTTATTCACTAGTCTACAAAAATGGGCAAGAATGAGTGAAGTTCTCAACATTTAATTTATTAGTTAATTGCTCAAAATCATTCTAATCTTTATGCTGAATACAAAAAATTCTTACCTTATTTTCTTTCATTAGCTGTAATTAATATCTGAACATCCTTAGAAAAATTTAGAACCAAAACTGAATTAACAAACAATATAAAGTATAAAATCTTTAAAAACCTCATTACCTGTTCAGTAATTCTCATGTGGAAGTCATGGAAGTCACTATACCGACGATAGGTTTTCCACATTTCCTCACTGTTTAGATTGCGCCGGTGTACGGTGATGGCATATAATGCGTATGTCTTGCCATGATCATTACAAACGCCTGCCACAGCATATGGGTCATAGTCAGCATATACTAATCATTTAAAACAAAATGAAGAGGAACAAAAGACACAAAAAGGAGGAAGATGAAGAACAAAAACAAAAAAGACAACATGAAATGAAGAAGAATTTGAAATGACAGACTGAGACAAAAGGATGTTACCAAAGGATAAAACAGATTCCTGTCCTCTATACTAACATGTGTAAGGCATTACAAATGATGGTAAGAATACAAAATGAGCTAAAAGTTTATTATGACACTCCCAGCCTCAGAGATGTCTATTTTGGATTCTCTAAGATCTTTAATCTATTTTAAATCCAAGAGCTTACTTAAATCTTTTGTACTAGCCTTCATTATTTGGTTGCATTTCAATTGAAATCTTTTCAAGTAAACAGTCAAAGCCATAAGATAAGTAAGATTTATCTACTGGCAATTATTTTTCTCTTTGATAATATTCAACAATTCACAAGTACTTATTCTGAGGATTTAACAATAACAACAACACACATACACACACACAAAAACACCCATTATTTTCCTACTGATACACCAATTGAGTCATGTAGTCTTTAAAATCTAAATCAGCTCCCATTTTGTACTAATCTTAGGTAGAGAGACGTATTTTGAATCATGTTCTTTAACTTATCTTTTTGACTTTATATTCTCTGTTCTCTACTTTAATCTAGGTTAGGTCTCCAAAACTTGAATGTCTTCCCCTCATCTGTATCTGGTCATTTCTTAATCCATCTGACCTTGATTTCAATCACGGTATGTTTTTTCTTTCTAAATTCGGTTCTTTTTTTCATACAATTTATTCTTGCCTCAGGATTTATCTGTATGAATATCAGGGAGCATGGTAGGGGGCATTAACCAGGAATTAGACCCAGAGCATTCGGCCTCTGTGCTACAACCCTGACCCTTTTTCTTTCTTTTCTTTTTTTAAATTTTGAGACATGTTCTCAATAAATATTCCAGGTGGGCCTTGAACTTGTAATACTCCTGCCTCAGTCCCCCAACTAGCTGGAATCACAGGCATGCACCACTGTGTGCCTGGCTTGATGAATATTTTTAATGTACATAATGTCTATTAAGACTGCCTTCTTCGTCAGGCATGATGGTACACACCTGTAATCCCAGCAACTCTGGAGGCTGTAGCAGGAGGATTATAAATTCAAAGCTAGCCTCAGCAACTTAGCAAGACCCTGTCTCAAAATGAAAATTTTAAAAAGGGCTGGGGATGTGGCTCTGTGTTTTAAAAAAAGATTGCTTTCTCTAAGTCCTTAGGATGAAATTTATCTCATTTGCTGGGTCTGTTGACCTGATGGTGGTTCGTATTTCTTCCCATCTCTTTAAATTGCTTTTTATAAATACACTTTTAATAGGTGTTGTCTCTTCTGGGCATTCTTAGTGCCCTGGAACATGGAACACTAACATCTACTAGTGTCCCCACTGTAAGTGGTAGTTTCAGAGGTTTGGAAACTATTTCAATACATCAGCTCCTTTGTGTCCATGAGTTCTGCATCCTCAATTCAACCAACCATGCCTTGAAGATATTTTTTAATGTGTTTTTTACTGAATAAGTACAGATTTTTTTCTGTATCATTTTTCTGTAACCAATACAAGTATTTACATAATATTTATAATGTATTATAAGTAATAAAAGATGATTTAAATATATGAGGAATGTATTTAAGTTTTATGCAAATATTACACCATTTTATATTAGAGACTTTAGCATCTGTGGATTTCAGAATCTGCACAGGTCCTGGAAACAAAACCTTCCAGATACCAAGGGATAAACAGTTGTACTTAAATCTCTGGCTTGAGATCCTGGAGTATACAATCACTTAAAGATAGCTAAATCCAGACACATCTATGTTGGGATATAAACTGGGCTTTTCATTTCTTGTTGGTGATAGATACCATTTCTAACCATGATCTTGACATTTCTATCTCTTTCTACTTGAAGGTAAACTCAATTTTTCTAATTCCTCTTCACCATCATACTATCCTTTGTATTCTTGGCTTTATGCAAAGGACATGGTTTCAGTTTCCTATGGCCTTGTCTCATCATGCCTCTTCTAAGCTTGAAGGCATAAAAATGATATCAACATCAAAACAGTGATCTTTTGGTTACCATAAATTCCTTGGCTTCAATAACTCTTCACTTTCCAGAATTTGTTTTTTTGTCTCATGGATTATAGCACCTTTAGATTTCCCATTTCAACTATTTTTAAAATATTGTATACTGCTTTTCTGTATGTGGGAAGCAGGATCACCCACAGCAGTTTAGACTACTTTACTTTCTAGGAGTCTATAATTAATCTTAAAATGGATTACACTGATTCAATCATGAAAAAAAGGGATCAAGTTTTGAAATTGAAGAGATGTTCTAAATAGCTTCTCGATAAATTATTTTAATAAGATAAAAGCCAGATAGTTATATTGGTAAGAAGGACTTATATCTCTTAGGCTTTCATCAATATTTTTCTAAAATTTGTACTTCCTACTCAAAACTATTCTTCATTCTGTTTTCATCTAATATTACTATTCCTAGTTTAACACCCTGCCCAAGAAAAAGGGAAAAAAAAAAAAAAACCTACCCTAGAAATAAGATTTTGGTCACCACGCTCTACAAAGAGCCTTTAACTGTATTCACCTCTTACAATCAACTTTCTCTCAGATAGTGATCTAACTATGCAGATCAAATAGCACACCACTTTCATTTAGTTAGAGAATCACCTTTACAGAGTTGGCATCCCCACCAGAGAATGACTTTATAGCTGTGTCCAAAACAGATTTGGAAGAGAAAAACAGAAAAGAAAGCAGAGGCCAATTAGGCAGCTAGCCACAAACAATTACAAGTTAACAAGATCAAGTAGAACATCAAGAAATATAAAAGGAAGAAGAGAATAATATAAGTCCTTTATAAAGGACTGTCACAAATTGCTAGGCAGGGGAGATCACCCAGGTACAAGCACAAAAGAACAGTAATAAAGTTGTTATAAAAAAAGTACAAAACACAGAAACGTAATTTTGATTTTAAAGAAGATAATTTGGCTACATGTATTTACTTTGAGAAGACGGTAATCTAACTAGAAGGTTTCCTGTTTATTAGGCCAATAGCTACAAATAACACATGTTCTGTAAACCATTTGTTATTAATACATAATTAGGTAAGAAAGTAGACCAGAATATAAATCAACCTCATCACTAACCACATTGTTAATTTAGGCAATATTTTTTACTGTAACATTTTCATTAGAGTCAGTGGACTACCCTATATAACACAGCATTGGTGCAATGGTGGCTAAAAACATGTCAGGACCAGTTACTACATTCCTCAGTATGTACCCAAAGGATTTAATAAAACAGCATATTACAGTGACACAGCCACATCAATCTTTACAGCAGCTCAAATCATTATAGCTAAGCTATAGAACCAACCTAGGTGCCCTACAACAGAAGAATGGATAAAGAAAATAGAATACTATTCAGCCATAAAAAAGAATCACTTTGTGATATTTGCTGGAAAATGAATAGATCTGGAGAGTATTATGAAATAAGCTAATCCCCCAAAGCCAAAGATCAAATGTTCTCTCTGATATGTGGACGCTAACAAACAACAAGGTAGGGAGAAAGAACAGAAGTTCCATAGATTAGACCAAGGGGAATGAAAAGAAGGGAGGGGGAACAGGAATAGTAAAGACAGCGGAATGATTCCAACGTAACTTTCCTATGTACATATATAAATACACCACAGTGAATCTCTACATGATGTACAACCATCTCTACATGATGTACAACTATATCTACATGATGTACAACTCCTAATTAGATTAAGATGTACTCCATGTTTATATAAATAAGTCAAATTACAGTCTACTGTCATGTATAACTAAAAAGAATAAAAATTAAAAATTTTAAAAAGTCAAATGATTCTGGTTTTCAAATGGAAAAATAAATATTTCTTGAACATTTACATGTCATGTCTACCATGTAAGTATAATCAATTAACCCATAATAATACTATGAGGTAAGGTAAACAATGTCTTTAAAAATGTATTCTTTAAAAAGTATTATTATTTTATTTCACAGATGAAAAAATTGCAGTACAGAAAAGTTAAGGGCATTCTTCCAACTATTAAGCAGCAGAGCTAAGGTTTGAACCCAAGCAATTCAGTCAAAAAGTTGGGCTCTTAACTATGCTGCTTTATCAGCATCTACATATAAGTTTGTCTAATAGAAATAACAATTCACTAAAAATGTCTAGTATTAATGTTTCCATCCATTTTAGGAAGTTAATAAATACTTATTGAGTAAATGAACAACTGGACAAAGCAGTTAGAAAACCAAAACTCTCAGAAAAGAGAAATATTACCATTAGGAGCATGGACATAAGTGTCTTCCTCTAGACATAAAAGTTTAAGGTTTCTAAGAAATAAAAATATAAATAATAAAAATTTGTACCTTCAGGAAGACTCATGATTAGAAAAAAAGCAAACAGAGAGTATAGAGATGTTCAAAAGAAATTAAAAATTCATTGAAGAAAAAAGAGGAACAACAATATCAAAAGCTAGAAAGGAAAGAAGACCTCTGCTTTTATTGACAATAAAGTTATCAATGACCTCTAAGAGCAGAGTAATCTATGCACCAACAATATGTAAATATAAAGGAACAATTAAGTCAGCAATTATAGATAGTTTACCCCAGAAATGTGCCAGATAAGAGAAAGCAGTAGAGAGTCTATCTCCAGTAAAACACAAAAGAAAATAATTGTCTTTAAAAATGCAAATTAAGGGGATGGGGTTGTGGCTCAGAGGTAGAGTGCTCACCTCACATGTGCTAGACCCTAGGTTCAATCCTCAGCACCACATAAAAATAAATGAATAAAATAAGGGTACTGTGTCCAACTACAACTAAAAAATAAATATTAAAAAAATGAAAATTAATGTCTTCTAAACTGAACTACAAAATTTCTTTTCAGTATCTAAAATGTAGGCATGAAACAGAACTGAAGGATATAGCTCAGTATGTTTACATTCAGTATTTAAGGGTCAAACACATTCCTATATTCTATGAAGAGGCCAGATAAGAAAAATAGCATCATCTTGTACTCATTAGCATTATTTAATAAATTAATGGTAATGATGGATATTGATTTTTTTTTTCTGGGTACATTAACCATTCTGCATATATGATGGCTGATTACAAAGTCCTAGAAGTTTCTCACTCCATTCAGGCATTTCTTCAACATCTACAAACTCATATATCTAGAGACTTCATTTAGTCCCATTCTCTACTCTGATTCTGCATGCATGAAAAACTACTGAACTGAGATTTCCTCAAAAAAGAATTATACAAACAATTGTCAGTCAAACTCAAGTACCAAGAGGAAAACACCGGTTTCAGAGTTTCTTAGAAATGAAAAGTACTTGGAATATAAACATTTTCAAATGATAATAATGACACCTTAGAAAAAGGAAAATAACCAAGCAGAAACCACAGAATTTAATGAAGAACATGCTGAGAGGGTATGGGGTGGACTTAAAAATATGACAAAACAAAAATATAATTTGTAAAAGTGAATAACTTGAGGGATATAATAAAGTTTTAAAGTAATAATTATTCTACAAAGTCTCTTACCAGTGTCTGAAATGTAAGCATGAAGTTGTACTGAGTCATCAGAAGATACACTTGAAAGGTCATCTAAAGACTGGAAAAAAAACCCAGGAAACTAAATTTTAGTTTTAAACTATTACAGAATTCTACATAAAATATACATATTCATATTTTTACAGGCAAACCTATATTATTTGTATTACCACACCCCTATAAAATAAGTACACCCATTTTAATACACTAAGAAAGAGAAAAGCCAAGATTAAGAAAACATGGAATATCAGATAGTTTCTTCTTCACTGCTTGTCCATAAACTGTAAATTGCTACTTTTCAACTGTATTCAACATATGGCAAGAAAATAAAAATTAAAATAAGTAGATACACTTTACCATTTAAATTTAAAATATATTACAGCCACCTTTGTATTCTTTTAATACTTAATTCAGAAGTAATTTTATCAGTAAATTTAGATTTCTTAGGTATAATAATATTTATAACACAGGTTATCTATAAGAATTAATTAAAATACGTAAAATACTTTAAAACGTGCCTAACACAGCAAATGTTACCTATTATTATTAAGATTACTTATTAAATGAAGTGAATCCACAGACTAAGGTTTTTGTTGGTTGAATTATTTTTGAAAAGTGTAATTGAATTAAAATTATATTTTTCAAAAAGAATTCCACAAATATTATTGATTGATCCAAATGAGTATTTTGTAACTGTGGCCTTTGAGTCTAAATTTAAAAAAATCAAAAACAAATTGCCACAAAGTACACAGACATATACACCACCAAAAGGTTCTGGTACTGATATTGTATCTCACCACCTAATCATTGCAGGTTTTATGCAATTTTTTTTTTTTTTTGCAAAAAAAATGTGGTATGGTCATTATGTGAACCTTTTTTTAAAAATTGTGCTAGTATTACTTAAAAATCATTTATTACTAAAAATCATTACTACAGTGCGGTATAAGATTAGGATTTACAGAATATCTGTGAATATGAATTTATGCAATGGCAATGATTATGCAGTAAAATATGGTACCTTAAGAGACCTTCACCTTATTAACTACTCCTTCTTATATTTCAGTTTTTCCAATGGTAAAATGATGCTCATACTTGCTCTACATATTTGTCAGGATAAAATGTGAATAAAAGGACTAGCTCAGTGGAAGAGCACTTGCCTAGCACATGGCAAGGCCCTGTGTTCAACCACATAAAAATAAGTAAATAAAATAAAGGTATTGTATCCAACTACAACTAAAAAATAAATTAAAAATGTGAATAAAATATTTTCAACTATTTGAAAAGAAATAGAACATACTTAAATTTTTAAGCTTTCACATGAAACATAGTAAAATATGTAAATAGAAATAGCACAATCTTTATTAATCTTCCCTTGTAGGCTACATTTTAAAATCTAAATGTACTTATCACTATAAAAGTCTCTTAAACATTAGTTATTAATTATATTGCCCATGTAAATAACAAGCAGACTATAAAATGACAATCAGTAAAATGTATATTAACTACAGGACTACATCTGATTTCGAAACGTTAAGTACTGATGGATACAACAGTTATTTTGAAATAAGTACATTAATCTTGTGCTGAAATAAAACACAACTTACAAATTAATCCTTAAGATTCTTAAATTTCTTGAAAGAAAAAGTGGTATGTATTTTAACATAATAGTAAGGCAAAAAATGAAAATACAAATCCCACCTCTCCCACCTCCTCAGCCTATTCTTGAGATAGGGTCTGGCCACATTTCTCAGACTGGCCTCAAATTTCTGTGCTAAAGTGATCCTCCAGCCTCAACCTCCCAAGTAGCTAGGAGTGCAGGTGTCTGAAATGTGCCTAACTAAAAACACAAATTTTCCCTGATGGTTTAGCAAGCAATTTCAAGGGCACTGCTAAAAATGATAGAAAAAATTTACCTGCCAATCTCAATTGATAAATGAGTAAACATCAAATACATTAAATATCTTCTTTGACTAGTATATTGAAATAAACTATCATAATTTTGTTTATAATCAAACTGCTTTTAAAATGCAGCTATTCACAAAAATTTGATGTTTTAAAAACAATGTGAAAGACTTCAACTACTTTTTTAAAAGACTGACTTAAATAGATTTATGAGAACAAAATACTACAAGTCACTGTCCTCAAATGTTACCTTTTCCTTTCCATTTTTTAATATTAATTTCCATTTTATTATATTTTTTATATTTAGACTGTAACAAAAGAAATCTCTTTTATTTGAAAAGGTATTTATTCCAAGTAAGAAAAAAGTAAAAATAAATTTTGGTAGTATTTAAACACTTGTACAAATGTTATAAAGAAGACACGAATTGGTGTCAATATACTTTATATACAGAGATATGAAAAATTGTGCTGTATGTGTGTAATAAGAATTATAATGCTTTCTGCTGTTATTTATTTATTTAAAAATCAATAATAAAAAAAAAACACTACAAACGTGAACACTAAAAATTTCAAACCAAAGAAACACTTACTCTCCTTTGGAAATTTTCTCTGTAAAATGAACATTAGTGCTAACATTTCCCTCATGCTCTAGGAGCAATTCTTTTTCTCTTGTACACTTTGGACTAAAAAGTAAACAGTAATGACGCCGATTGATGTAAGATAACTTCTTAAAAGTTATTAGATAAAAAACTTATGCAGACATCTGACATATTACTATGGATGATTTCAGTGCTTTGCTAAAGGTTATACTTTGTACAGTAATAGAATACTTATGCAATAGATTATTGACAAGACAACAGACCTCTAAACCAGTTAGCTACTACAAAAGATTCAAAAGAAAAATAATGCAAGTGGAAGAAAAAACAAAATAAATAATCCTTTACTTCTCCCTCACCCCTTCTCCAACTCTCCTCTATCCACCAAACTACGGATTGAATATCTCATAAAACATAAATATTTCTTTCTAATAGCATTTTGGGAAGTTATTTAATAGCAATGCTGGATATATTAGAATAATGAAATGTCCATTTCTTCATACTTCACCCTGAAGATATGAAATTCCATCGGCAGTATACACGCTAAAAACATGTAATCTTTGAACCATAAGATACGCTTGCTATAAAACTCTGTAAATAAACATTTTTACATGTATTTTAATTTGCTTTGGTGCAGATTTTGAGAAATATCTAGAAATTTATCATTATCCTCAATAGTTTAATATTTCTTTTCTAAACATGAGAAGAAAAAAATGATCTCAAAGCATAAATATTACAATGGAAAATAATAAATTAATTCCTTTATAAAATGCAACTGCAATCATGCAGGTATAACCATATCCCATTCCTTGAAATAAAACATAAAATACTCTTAGAATGCTAATTTGCAGATGTCTTATATGTCTTACATATAAATTTAATATTTTCTTTAAAAGCATAGTAATGTTCAAGTAATACTAAAAAACAATTTGGGACTTTGAATATATCACTTATTTACATATGTAAAGACCCAGTCTTTCACATTATTTTCAAGTCACTTTAATAATAAATGTATCCATAATAGTACTTACCAAATTTATGCTTCCTGTAGGAGACCCATTAAAAGATTCTGTATGGGGAAATTTCAAATTAGTACACAGTAAAAAGCTTTTGGGGTAGCAGAATACAACAATTACTAATAGGGAATTATGTAAAAATGTGGATGTGTAACCGTTGTGATTCTGCAATCTGCATTTGGGGTAAAAATTGGGAGTTCATAACCCACTTCAATCTAATGTATGAAATATGATATGTCAAGAGCTTTGTAATGTTGTGAACAACCAATAAAATAATTAATTAATTAATTAATTAATTAAAAATTAAAAAAAAAAAAGCTTTTGGAGTGGTTGCTTTCTCTAAAGGTCAAACACCAAGAATGCAAGTCTTCTTAGCCAAGACATGAAGAGAACAGTAAGGAAAGTTGGTGGTATACTTCCCAAACACCTAATTTCTTATATACCAAATTTCCAAATCAACCAGGCATTTTGGTGAAAACATATATGTACCATGTACCTGATGCACTTATAGCTGACCAAAATGAAAAGGCATTCATGTACTGTTCAGTAATTATTAAATATTTTTATTCTTATTCTCATAGTATCATATATAATTGTCCAAAACAAAGTAAGCATGAGAAAAAAAACCCTGCAAATCAAAGCCCAATAGGAAATATCAGAACTATTTTGTCACTTCAGTCTCACTGGGTTAAAAAATATTACAAATAATGTCGATCACATTCCACCTTGTTAATCCCCTGCCTCCTTCCTCCCTTTCCCCACCTCCCCTCTTCCCTATCTAGAATTCATTTATTCCTCCCATGCTCCCGCTCCCTACCCCACTAGGAGTCAACCTCCTTATATCAGAGGAAACTTTCAGCATTTGTTTTTTTGGGATTGGCTAACTTCACTTAGCATTATCTTCTCCAATGCCATCTTTTTACCTGCAAATGCCATGATTTTATTCTCTTTTATTGCTGAAAAATTCCACTGTGTATATATATCACATTTTTAAATCCATTCATCCACTGAAGGGCATCTAGGTTGGCTCCACAGTTTAGCTATTGAGAATTGTGCTGCTATAAACATTGATGTGGCTGAGTCCCTGTAGCATGCTGGTTTTAAATCCTTTGGGTATAGTCTGAGGAGAGGGATAGCTAAGTCAAATGGTTGTACCATTCCCAGATTTCCAAGGAATCTCCATACTGCTTTCCATATTGGCTGCACCCATCTGCAGTCCCAGCAGCAATGTATGAGTGTACCTTTTTCCCCACATCCTTGCCAACACTTTATTGTTGTTTGTCTTCATCATAGCTGCCATTCTGACTGGAGTGAGATGATATCTTAGAGTACTTTTGATTTGCATTTCTGATTGCTAGAGATGATGTACATGTATGAAGACACGAATTGAGTGTCAACCTACTTTATATACAAACAGATATGAAGAATTGTGGTATATATGTGTAATAAGAATTTTAATGCAATAAATAAATAAATAAATAAATAAAGGGATTTCAGTGATTATAAGGGGAAAAAAGAAAATAAAGACAAAGTAAAAGGGAAAAACTCTAAAGTATGAAATATAGCAGGTGTGCAAATAAAAACAGGTATAGACAATAACATAATAAATAAAACTACAAAAAAAATTCCGAATAAAATTAGTGTGAGGAACAAATAAACTGATTTTTAATGTATCTATCAAATCCATTTACAAGGTAGTAGAATTGTTTCAAGAACACCTGAAGTCTACATTATTAAATTATTATGTAGCTAATAGTCCAAAAGATAAGATAAAATGCAATGAATTTCATTAAAAAGCAATAAGAAAATTTTTAAAAAATAAATGGTAGAGAATAGTCAATTAAATATTATTAAACAATATCAAAAAATAATCTTTTCCTTAGGGCTTTTAACTTTATATCTAAAGAAATAGCAATTGAGGTATCTATTTTGAGAACATAAATAAACCTATGGTACACAATATTTCATACAGAATTGAAAGTTAATGTGTTTACTAGCCATTAAGAAATTACTTGTAAATTGGTTCTCTAAATGGGTCTTCAAAAGGCAAGATTGTTCTACCTCTACAAAGAAGCATTGCCTTCCACTTTAAACAACTTTAAAAGCCCAGGAATATTTCTTAGTTTCTCAGAGCTTTGATCACAAAATACAAACAGGAAATTGCACCCAGGATGATCCCTTGGTTTATAAGAAAGTGATAACTAAAATGAGTAAACAAATGTTCACTATCATCCTTATTAAGTTACATGCCTCCTGCCTCTTTTGTGGGCCAACCTCTTAAATCTCCCCACCACAGACAAATCAATTTAAAGAGAAAATTCAGGAGCGAAATAAGGCATAGTCAATTTTCTCAATTAATAATATCATCATCTAGAAATACAGTCTAAAATCAATCTTGGTTCATATTTAACCAAGAATTTAATAAATGTCTATAAATATTAGAACAAAAAAATCAACTATTACTCAACATTATGAAAAAATATAATTTAAATATTTTTTGAAGACTGTGAGGTCTTACTTTAGTAAAGGAGAAAATATCCCCAGGTTATCCATAATCCCATAGCCCCAAATCCATAATTCCCCCAAATCTGAAACAGTGAATTCAAAATGGCACTCAAAAAGTTTTTGTCTTTGGAGCTGCCTGTGTTTCCAATTTTTGGATTAGATATGCTCAACTTAAAGCCTTTGAAAATATTTCAAAATCTACAAAACTTCTGGTTCCAACTATTTTGGATATGAGGTACCCAACCTATACTTTTAAAATAATTTAAGGCTGATTTAACTAAAGAAAGCAATCATGAACAAAAAGGAAGAAGGAAGGAAGAGGACAAGTGGAAAAGTGGAGGAAAAGACGAGAAAGAAGAGAGAGCATGTCCAAGAAAGCCATTCAGTTAATTAGCTCTCTACTTAGTTTTGATCAAAATAAAATGTTGAAGTTTGCAAAGAAAATCATTAGAGGATTCTTATCACACACAAGACTTGGCCCATTCATTTGGGCTCAATTTAAGCCAGGCACACAGTAATACTGTATTAAATAATTATTTCAGAATGTTTTAAAAAGTAGTTAACATTTCAAAATATCTAAAATATATATATTAACTGCTGAGAAGTTTAATTTCAAAAGTCATAAGACTATAAGCAAAAATGTGGAGAATGACTATTTTTGATAATCTTATAGAGAAAACTGAATCAGAAGATTTATTAGTTGAAAGTTATATCAATGGCCTAAAAGAACAATAAAAAAGACACTAAAGTCAAAAGCCATTTTTAATAACAATGTTTCCTATTATACCTATAATATACATTTCAAAGTGGTTTCCAAAATGGGATAATTTCTCAGTATAAAATGTATAAAAACTCATCAATTAGGACCCAGAATGTTAGATAGCAATGCCCTAGAAGGATTTTAAGATATATAAAGAAATAATTCCAAACTATAATCCATGATTCAAATGTGAGGAGTTATTCACTGAGTGATATATAACTAACTAACTAAATAAATAAATGTTATATCCAGCTACAACTAAAAAATAAATATTTTTTTTAAAAAGTAACACAATGAGTTGATCATGACTCAATATTTTCTTTCACTCTGGGTTGTATAGCTAATCCACAAATACTAAGATAGATAAAATTAATGTAAACAATAAAACTTTAAAATTGTAATTTTAAGATGGTTAGTTGATATTGCAAATATACAGCTGATATTGCAAATTTCATACCAACTCTGTAAAAGAACACTTTTCAACCGAGACAAGAAATACAAATATACTAGATACATTAATTATACTATCCAGTTCCCACAGAAGTACTTTACTTAAAAAAGAATATCTTCTCTAATTAATCAAATCGAGTAAATAGAATATTATACTAATTATACAAGAACATTAATTAAAAACCCATGGTCTCAATCAGATCCTTGATCAATATAAAAGTTATTAAAGCTCAAATATAAACTTTTCTCAAAATCGATTTCTTTATATTCTATAAAAAAATCTCTGTACTCTGAACAGAATGGTAGGAAGCAGAAAGAGAGGGGATGCTAGAATGCTTCCGTAACAGAGATATTTTTTTTTTACATTTTAATATTTATTTTTTAGTTTTAGGTGGACACAATATCTTTATTTTTATGTGGTACTGAGGATTGAACCCAATGCCTCATGCATGTTAGGCGAGCATTATTTTTTAAAAGTGTGAATCTATTATATACCTATCCCCAAGTGATACTGTCAATAAAGCCTATTCATAAGTAAATGGCCAAAATTTTAATTAATACACTCTCTTAAAATATTTGCTGAATCAAATCTTTGTCATTTACTTCTTATTATATTGTTCATTTACTTAGTAGAATATTTATCAGAAAGTTTGTCAACTCGTGCATATTTAGAGCTTAAACAATACTTCTGAATCACAAGTAAAATGGTAAGAATCTGAAGACCTATGTCCTAAAGGGCTTTCTCTCCACTTTTCTTGCACAACTCACTACTTTCTATTGAGAAAAAAATGATATTTCTGACTTAGTTTGTAAAACTAAAACCATAAAAACTCTTGTTTTATATGCAGAAGAGTACATTTTCATATATAACTGCATTAAAATCCAATGACATGGAACTAAGATACTATGATGCCAATATTATTCCAGATTTATAACAGAAGATATTAGAGAAATGCAAATCAAAATTACTCTAAGATATCATCTCATTCCAGTCAGAATGGCAACTATGATAAAGACAAACAATAAGTGTTGGCAAGGATGTGGGGAAAAAGGTACACTCATACATTGCTGCTGGGACTGCAGATGGGTGCAGCCAATATGGAAAGCAGTATGGAGATTCCTTGGAAATCTGGGAATGGTACAACCATTTGACTTAGCTATCCCTCTCCTCAGACTATACCCAAAGGATTTAAAACCAGCATGCTACAGGGACTCAGCCACATCAATGTTTATAGCAGCACAATTCTCAATAGCTAAACTGTGGAGCCAACCTAGATGCCCTTCAGTGGATGAATGGATTTAAAAATGTGATATATATACACAGTGGAATTTTTCAGCAATAAAAGAGAATAAAATCATGGCATTTGCAGGTAAAAAGATGGCATTGGAGAAGATAATGCTAAGTGAAGTTAGCCAATCCCAAAAAAACAAATGCTGAAAGTTTCCTCTGATATAAGGAGGTTGACTCCTAGTGGGGTAGGGAGGAGAAGCATGGGAGGAATAAATAAATTCTAGATAGGGCAGAGGGGTGGGAGGGAGAGGACAAGGGATTAGCAAGGATGGTGGAATATGATAGACATCATTACCCAAAGTACATATATGAAGACATAAATTGCTGTCAAAATACTTTATATACAACCAGAGATATGGAAAAATTATGTACACATGTAATGCATTCCACTGTCATTTTTTTTTAAATCAGTTTAAAAATATCTGGGAAGTAAACCCTCAAAAAAAAAAAAAAAAAGAAAAAGAAATGAAGCTTAAAAGCAATTACGTATGGTTGGCTACCACTGAGAGGGGCAAAGGACAGGTAGCTGATCATCAAAAAAATAAATAAATAAATAAAGGAAATGGGCTGCTATCAGCTAACTTCAGTATACCACTTCCCTGCTCAATCAATAGTTAACAGCTGCAGTGGAGATGGGGGCAGAAATCACACTTTCCAACATAAGGGATTACTCTCTGGACTGCTCTTTCCTTGCCTTTGGGCTATTGCAGAAAAGTAAGAGAGGATGGGGGCTACAAAAAAGCAAGACACCACCACTCCTGTGGGCACCAGCTCTGGGTTCTACATTCTGTTTAGAGAAGTCTGTTATCTCTGTTCTGTCTCTTAAGTAAAATTTGCTTTCTAGTAGACCTAGGTGTTTCTCAAATGTTTAATCTTCAACAACACCAGGGGAAGGAGGACAGGATTCTGATTTCCAAGACCAATATCAATATTACAAGAGATTAGTAGTAAAGTGTGAGTAAAATCTAAATATCTGACTCTTAAATTCTGTTTTTTACACTATAAAACGCTTAGAGTTCTCAGTATTCTCATTTGAAAAAATTGAAACTTTAGAATAAATAACTGTGGTTTCTTCCAGTTGAAATGTCTTCCACAGATGAAGACTTAGAAACTAAGATTCAATAAAAGATGGGATTCAATTCAATTCAAGGATTTGGAAAACAATTCAATAACAATAGAAAAAAAAAACTTCAATTTTTTTTATATCACTTCATAGTTTATGATATACTCTGAGTCATTGTTATCTCACCTACTCTGTCCAATACTCCCATTATAAAGAATGAATATTATTTCTTGATTAACTTATTAGCACAAGGGAACTACCATAAAAATATCTAAATGATCAACCACAAGAACACATTCTTCTTCAAGAAGCTGAGCCTTCTGCAGTTTTAGTCTGATAATAAATTCTCAACATTTTAATATCAATATAGCAACTAAATTTTTGTCATTCATTATAGAACTTTAAAAATATAATTACATTTGGGCTTTAAAAACATTTTTAATCTAATTTAAAAGGCCATTCTTTTGTAGTTTTTATTGGTATATAATTATACATAATAGTGGGATTCATTGTGACATATTTGCACATGTATACAAAGTAATTTGATCAATCACACTCTCAAATACCTCCCTACCTCTCTTTCTTTAGTTCCTTTCCTTTGTTCTACTGGTCTCCCTTCTATTATTTTTCCCCCTTTCCCTTATTATTTTCTTTTAATTAGTGTGTTATAATTATATATAAAAGTGGAATTCATTGTATGTTCATATATATATATATATATATATATATATATATATATATATATATATATATATATAGCATAATTTGGTCAATTTCATTCACTAGTACCTCCCAAAGCTCTCCCCTCCTCCCTCCCTCTATTCTATTTTTCTCCTGTGTATTTTCCCAAGATCTCTTTTTATTTTAAAGTCATTCTTTGGTAGTCAGAATATAAACAGGGATAAACACATACACATACATACAGTGCCATCTTACCTCCATCCCCATCATCTGATCCTCTGAAACTAGGATCTTTTAACATGTCCAGCTCAGCTAACATGCGCACATAAAGTGCATTTTGTCTGAAGGAAGGATAAAATCTTTCATCTCGTAGCATCAACTCATATACCTTATTGGAATAATTGAAGATATTCAATAATTAATACAAATATATAGTGAAATAAAATTTCACCAAAAGCTACAATAAAGTCTTGCAGTAATATATCATAGTTGTAATACATGAACAATATGACTATATCCCAAATAATGATTTCTGGTCCCTCTGGGAACTAAGTTACAATGAAAATGGTCCTACTTTAGTCAACACAATCACATGATAGTAAGCTATCTATAATGTACTAGGATACAGAATTTTCTAAGAAAAAAGTAGAGTAAATATAAAGGTTCAAGGCTCAAATTAATATGAAAAAGTCTTGTTATTTATACATCAATTCATCAATTTATAAAACTAGGAAGTCTGCCTCTTCAGTCAGATTCAAATGAAGCAACCCCAACACAGAATTTTTCGTGTTGATGAATTAAAGACATAAACACAAAATTTTGGCCTATATTTTTGGAATTGCGAGATACTGTTGTTATAACTTATCTTTTTAGTTATATTTCATTAACTTTTTAAAAAAATAATTACATTAACCTGGAAGTTTTTTCAAGAAAGATAAAATATACAATACCTTTCTTTGAATGTCATCAAAGATTTCAGGGGTTGGATCTTCATGATTCAAAGTGTCTGCCAATTTTGCTACTAAATAGTCATCCACACTAACTCTTGGAGATGCCTAACAAACAGAAAAAGAAGAATAATGATATTTTGAGTTCCTAAATACAAGTTAATAATAGAATTCATAATAGAATTCATAATTCCAATATATTATTGAAAGTAATTGGCAAATACAAATCACTGGTTTGTAAATGATACTTCTGATGTTTAAGAATCTGAAATACAGTTAGAGCCTTCCCTTCAATGAACAAAGTAGGAGACTCGTAGATAAGCATGGGTTTAAATATTCATTTTTATTGAGCAAATTATCTCTTACTAGACTACTCCATCTATAAAATGGAGATAATATTTCAAAAGGTTATTTAAGATTATAGTTTAAGAATTAAAAGAGATCTATGTAAGACATACAGCACAGTGTCTGGCACATAGGAAACTGTCATTAGGAGTTAAATCAAAAGTTTAATATTCAATAGTACTAGATGTATATTATGAATGCCAAAAGAATAAGCCATTTAACTTATTTGACACTATGGGAATCTTTTTGAGTGGGCTTTAAATGAGACGACCATTATCCTAAATTTGTTTTTATAACCAATGCTATAGCAATATTCCAATGTAATATGGGAAGAAAATAAATCAGAAAAATTAATTTGCCCCAATAACTTTCATTTTAAAGTATATGACAAATTCTACCCAGAAATACAAAATCTGAACTTTCAATTTCAAAATTAACTTTATTATGAAAATAGGTCTACCACCTTTGCCCCCATAAATCATATAGGCTATACATGTCTAAATTGCCCATGTTTAAGTATTTTGAAGCATAATGATGTCACAATATGACAAATCTCTCTCAGAAAACATTTTTAAACATAGATAATTTAAACTTGTAAAATAAAAGCAGGGTTCCAAATAAATTAGTTTCAGAAATATTAAGAAAATATGATGAAAAAGCTATATATCTAAAGCTTTGGTATTTCAACATCTGAATTTTTAGTTCTATAGAATGTAAAGAGGAATGAGTGCCAAAAATGGTAACTTTTGGAGAAACTAACAAAAACATGTTGCTTAAATAATTTCTCTAATTCTAGCCAATAAAGTATCTAAGGAACACAATAGATAAATCAAAAAAGGAGAAAAGTAATAGCAGGGTATAAATGTGTAGGAAAGGGGCTATAAAACTTCTAATGCTGTTGTAGTTTGTATATGAGGTGTCCTCCAAAAGTTCCTATGTTAATGCAGAAATAGTCAGAGGTGAAATGATTAGACCACAAAAGCTATAACCTAATCAGTCCATCCTAGTTTGAATGGGCTAACTGGGTGTTAATTATAGGTAGGAGGAGCAGGTGGGTCACAGGGGGCATGTAGTTGGAGCAGGTGGATCAAAGGGGGCATGCCCTAGAA
Organism: Ictidomys tridecemlineatus; assembly: GCF_052094955.1. Classification (NCBI taxonomy): domain Eukaryota; kingdom Metazoa; phylum Chordata; class Mammalia; order Rodentia; family Sciuridae; genus Ictidomys; species Ictidomys tridecemlineatus. The sequence continues at coordinate 156,152,610 of NC_135478.1, read as the reverse complement.
GGGAGCATCTTCCCTGTGGCCCCTCCCTCCCTCCCCCCACCTCCTCCCCCCTCCCTCCACCCTTACTGGCCATTATGCACAGAGCACTGCTCCTCCACCACACACTCTTCCACCATGATGTTCTGCCTCACCTTGGGTCCAGCATGGACTGAACTCTGAAACCATGGGCTTTTCCTCCTCTTAAATTGTCCTTTTTAGGTATTTTGGTCATAGCGATGAAAAGATAACTACAATGCCCCTTGTAAATTCAAAGTGTCTGTTAGTAAACCCAAGCTGGTCTGTAATCAACATTTTTAGAGATATAACCAATCAGGATTTCTCCTCCCAAAAAAGGTACTGGAGAAGAAATGCAAACTCTGTATTATTTTAACATAAATGTATGAAAATAACTATTTCCCTAAAATGTTCTATTAACATATATTCTTTTCTATAATATAAATTATTACTTAAATAAGAGGACTAGTTAATAGTAGCAATTAACATTAATAGAACTAATATTTTAAAATCTACAGGAGAAAATGTAATAGTACTTTATGACTGTGTCTTCCAACACAGCTACTTGGCTTTCAAAAAACTCATTACTGGCTTTAACTTTACATAGTAAACTATTATATTTTTAATTATTAAAATTCAGAAACATAAGACTACAAAAGCAGAATGTATGTACACTAAGATATTTAAATCCTATAGGCTACATTATTTTACATTCTTGAAATACATTAATGAAAGGCAGAAAAATGTATATACTTAAAAGCAGAATGTATATATACAAAAATACTATATTTAGCAAAACAAAAAAATAAATTGTCTGTCTTTTCCTTAATTAGTAGTTTATTTTTATTTTTTCTGTTTCTAGTAATACCTCTGTGAATTGCCTGCAGCCTTTAGGACATCTTTTTCTTTTTTGTTGTGTTACAGCTGAATGCAGCCTAATGTAAAATTCACTTTGACTTTTATCTCGTCTCTGTTCAAACCCAACTCAAGCTCATTTTTTATCTCACTCTTATTTGGTGACATATACTTTCAACAAAATCACTTGGGCCTAGAATAAGTGGGATTTTATTTAAATGATAGGTTTTAAGATGTAACAGAATTTGTTTCAAGTTCTCAAAAATAGGTCTAAACTTTGCACCCATGGCTCATTTTTCAGTTAGATCCTTTGCACCTATAAATAAATCATACAGGCTATCTACATCCAAACTGCCCATTTTTAAGTAGTTTAAAGTGCAATGATGTCATCACATATGATAAACTTCTCTTTCTCAGAAAAAAGTTTTAAACAGATAATTTAAACTTGTGAAACAGAAGTAGTGTTCCAAATAAACTAGTTTCAGAAAAGAAATTGTTCAAGTTGTCTGTCCCTTTCTGATGACATTTTTTTTATTCTCAAGTTATCTTATTTCAAAACAAGAATCATCTGATTCACTATATGAGTGTCTATCATAGCCTACATATAATCTCAAACAACTTAACTCTACCAGTTTTCAGTCTCTTCAAAGGTTACCAGTTATAGTTATAAAAATAGCAAATAAATTTGTTAACTGTAATCCTTTTCATCATCCTCTGTTTCAAAATATTTTCAAATTAGAAAAAGGCATTCTTCTTGTTCCATACATTTTTTTTTTTTGAGAGAGAGAGAGAGAGAGAGAGAGAGAGAGAGAGAGAGAGAGAGAGAGAGAGAGAGAGAATTTTTTAATATTTATTTTTTAGTTTTCGGCAGACACAACATCTTTGTTTGTATGTGTCGCTGAGGTCAAACCAGGGCCGCATACATGCCAGGCGAGTGCGCTACCACCGCTTGAGCCACATCCCCAGCCTCCATACTTTTTTTTTTTAATTTTCTTTTTTGTATATTTATTTTTTAGTAGGACACAGTATCTTTATTTATTTATTTTTATGTGGTGCTGAGAATCGAACCCAGGGAACTACAGGACAACATGTGAGCACCTTTTCTACGAAAGTCAAGAATAACAGCCACCTTGCAGGCATAAATCTCATTGTTGAAAACTCTCATTGTTTTCATGTTTTGAAGAAACATGTATATACTGTGTAATGCTCAAACCATGCTAAACATATGTATCTCCTCAAATATTACTTTGTGGTTAAAAATTATTAAAATCCCTTCTTCTACCTTTCTTAAAATATTCAACACATACTCATTATCTCTAGTCACCGTACTGTGAAACTAAACACCAGAACCCATTTCTTCCATCTAACTATACGATAGATCTTTCTTCCTTCTGATCAGACATTTCAAACCTATAAATTTCCATTGGAGTACCACTTTAACTGCATCCCATCAATTTTCACACAATGTTTTTTCATTTGCAACTAAAAATACTTTCTCATTTTTCAAGCCATCATGCCATACACAAATACACATTTTATGTGCTGATCTAAAAAAATTTTTGAAATTATAGCTTTCTTATTATCCCTTGTTGACCCAGACCTTATTTAGAAATATATTGCTTAATTTTTAAATACTTATAAATTTTCCACATTCTCTTCTGTTGACTTCTAATTTAATTTCATTTGATCAAAGGACATACTTTTTTTGTGATTTCAATACTTCTAAAGTAAGATTTGTCTAGCATATGTTTTATCCTGAGAAATTTCCATGTACTCTTAAAAATAATATGTACTTTACTATGAAGGAAAATGTTCTACATATGCTAGTTCTAATTGCTTTACGTTTTCAACATCTCATATATCCTTAATGATTTCCATCTAATTCTTTACCAATTATTGAAAACACAGTATTAAAGTGTCTATTAATGGTATTACTCTTTCTCCCTTAAATTCTATCGACTTTTGTTTAAAATATTTGGGAACTTTGACAAATGTTTGTAACTATTTTATCATTCTGATTGACACCTTTATTATTATGTGATGTTCTTTAATAGCAATTTTTATCTTCAATTCTATTTTGTATGATATTAGTATAGCCATTGTATTTCTCTTTTATTTGTGCATGTTTTATCTTTCTCTGTCCTTTAAGTTTTGACCTACTGTGTATTTGAATCTTCAGGGTGTGTGACCTTCAATCTAGACTTTGTTATTTAGTGTGACCTTGGGCATATTAATTTGTTTTTCTAAACAAAGACTCTTCACTTAAACAATGAGAATAAAAATACACAGGAAGATTTTTCTAAGAATTAAATGAGACATTTCTGAGGCAATTGTACCTGGCATAAGTAGTGCATATATGACAAAAATTATTATTAATGATACTGTCAAAGAAAAAAATGTATCAAAATGTAGTACCTTTTCAGACAAATATTGTTCATAAATTCCAACAGCAGCTGCTCTTAAAAGACCTTTGGTTTGGTTCGTTTGATGTTTTCCATCTCTTTGACGACTTAATAAAACCTCTAGCTGTTGTTGGGCTGTAACCCGGTAGCCCTCCACTGTCATCCAGAAGAAAAGATGTGCTTGACCTCCAGTTTGCTGCATGTAATCTACCGGAACAAAATCCGTTAATAAGACAGACATTAACGTCAAACAATTTGGGGTCCATATAGCTGTATGACAAGTAAGTAAAAAGGATTGTAGTTTCAAGTATTTAAAAATGTGTTGCAAATCTTTAAGATGAAAAAACAAATTATAAGTTAAATACCAGATATGTAGAAAACATTAGAGGAAGCACATATTATAAAGATTTTTTAAATCTCATTTTTCATAATACAATCGCTAGGGAATAATTTCTACCACATAATAATAATTTCTACCACTTCATCTGAAGTAAACTACTTCAACAACACTCAACATTTGTTCTGAATAAATATTACTAGTTATAGTATGAATTTTTCTACATATAAAGATTGGCAATTCAGCAAACCACATATTTATATTTTTGATCACAAAACTGAAGATATAGGGATTTTAAAAAAATCTTCAGATAAAACCAATTTTATATATTAGCAAAATATATAAATAAAACATTATTATATATTAAGACAGTATAAAAATAAAATACCACATCCACATATAAATAAAAATTATATATAAATAGCTTATATGCATATTATGCATTCTCAATAAAGTATTCTCAGTGGATTTAAATTCATACTAGAATCACCTAGGTTTATTTTAAAAGCAGTTTAACAAATACTCATTAGTTATAATAAGCATTTATTTCCTTCAAAACAAAATAAATATCTTATCTCCATGGTTTCTAAAGAAAAAGAGTTCAGAAAATAAAGGGTTGTTATGCAGCATACTAGCCATTCAAAATTTAATAACACTTAAAATTAAAACAGTATGGTGGGTCTTAAAAAATCATAATAAAATTACTATATGATCTAGCAATCCCACTTTTGGTATATAACCAGAACAACTGAAAGTAGAATCTCAAAGGTTTATTTGTATGTGCATATTCATAGCAACATCATTCACCATAGATAAAACACAAAGCAATCCAAGAGTCTCTTGATGGATGAATAGGTAAGTAAAAATGTGGTGTCTGGGCATGTGTAGTATACACAGACACAGACACACACACACACACACACACACACACACACACACACACACACTGAATTATAACTCAGCCTTACAATGGAAGAAAATTCTGACACATGTTACAACATGAATGAACCTTCAGGAAATTAAGTCAATCATTCTAATGGGTAAAGTTTTGGTTTTTACAAGATAAAAAAAAGCTCCAGAGATGGATGGTGGTGATGGCTGTATATTATCAATTTTATATTTAAGATCACTGAACTGTACACTTAAAAATATTAAGATATGAAATTCTGTTAAGTGTATTTTGCCACAATAAAAAATTCAATGGCTATATTATGTAAATAAAATGAATTGACCTACCCATAAAAAACTGTAGTGCAACATTGTCTACAAGAATGCTGTCCAGAGGGACTGTGCAAAGTTTCCCAAAGTTTGCTGCCAGTTTCACAGTATTTATTTCCTACACACAAAAGTGAATACAAGTTAGTATTTTATCAAATCACTCATTAGGGTAAAGATCTTTAGAAAAATAAAGGAAATAAAATCTAACATTAAATGTAAATGGAATAAAAATAAAATCTTTCCATTCTCTTTCATGTTGATTCCCAATAAAATACTCTGGTTAGTGAACATAAATTCCTAGTTGTTTCAAGAGGTACCTAGCAAACATTCATTAAAATATGTTAAAGATTAATTTCAGCCAATATAAAAAACAATCTAAAATATTGTATTTAAGTATTTTCTATCTCTACATACTTCAAATGAAAATGAACAATTTAGGGGATAAAGAAGCAAGAGGATATTTGAAATGATTATATATTCAAGAATGAACTCCAATATTTCCAATTTTTGATTAAAGTCTATTTGATTCTAACAGTGAAAAAATTCATAGTTTTTAGAAAAAAAATGTATATCTTTTCAGTACCCTGTCCACAGTCATAGAGTGAAGTAATTACCTACATACAGGGGCAGGAGGCATGAATCCAAAAGTTAAACAGCATCTATATGCTAGACACTATGCTGATGACATTACACGCATTACTTAATTTAAGGTACACAGCAATCTTATTGGGTATGTGTCCCCAGTCTCATTGAACAGATTTAAAAACATGAAGATTAGGAAGGTTGTCTATGGTGACAAAGCTGATAAATATGAATCTGTGTTTTCAATTCTGCAGCATTTCCTCTAAAATTCATACCATTGCTGCAAACTGTCTTAACTGGCTTCTACCACCAAATTCACATCTTATTATCCCTGGTATTTTTAAAGAAAAGATTTGATAGGTTGCTCTATTCATTGCAGATACTAAATTAGCATAAATAGTACAAGAAGAAAGAGAATTTGAAAAGAGAAAAAACAAAGCAACAGCAATACAAATCTATCTATCTCTGTTATCAGTATTTCATTTCACAGAGTTGTTGAATAACAGACAACAGAATTGAAATGAATAGCCGAGAGCGACAGCAACAATGGTGCACACAGGGCATAGGTAAGAGTATATAGCATAACTTTATTCTTAATATTCTAAGTCAAATTCTAAGTAAAATGGTTATAAAACTTGAGATTCTGAGATTACTTTCAAAAGGAAAATATTAGATGAATTGAGCCAATAAAATACAAAGGTTGATATTCAATATAGAATTGACTTTTACAAGCTTCCAAACAAAGTATCTAAATTTTAAGAGAATTCAATATCAAAATGCATTAGAGCAAAGAGAATTTAACTAATGATGCTGAAAGATGACTAACTCTAAGGTCTGGATAAGGTAACTATTTAAACCACATTATTCTTCTAATTTACATATATATAGTAGTTTAAAAATATAGTTAACAATACACACAAGTGACAATGTGACTCAAGCTTTATCTTTTTATTAGTAATGTTTCAGAAAGTTAAATTCATCTAGCAAACTGAACAAGATTTTAAAAAAAAAATTCTTCCATTCTGTATGGAATTTAAATATATTACCCAATTCTAAGAATAGCAAGTCAAAAACCAATTTCCAAAATAGAAAACCAGAGCCAAATGGTGATACTAAAAATTAAAGAAACTAAAAAAATATATATTTTCTCTGCTTAAACCTCCAAATCTCTAGTAAAATTCCTCTGAAGAGCTATCTACAAACATTGTTTTTAATTCTTTTCTTCCATTCTTCCCTCGACAGACTCCAATCAGGCTTTTTCACTACTTCACAAAAACTGCTCTCATCAGATCACTAGTAATTTCCATGGTGGTAAACCTAAATGGCAAATTCTCAGTCTTTATTTTACTCAATGTTATCATAATTTGACACACCTGACCTATCCTTTTATAGATATCACACTCTCAGTATGTCCTTCAATCTTTCTGGCCATTTATTCTTTGTTTCCTTGTCTGGATCCCTTAATTCTTCTTCAACTTTATTCACTGAATTAACTTAGGACTAAGTCATCGGTATGCTCTTAGTTTCACTTTTAGATAATCTTATCCAGTCTCTTAAGATTCAATCAAATTTTGATAAATTCTGAGGACTCATAAAGTCACCTCCATCACTAAACTTTCCCTTGAACTCAAGATTAACCATTAGCATGTGTAACTGATCTCTAAAAGGATATCAAATTAAAATATCCAGAACTTGGTTCTCCTTGCAAAACTTTCCCTTCAATTTTACATCTCAGCAAATAGCATATATTATTCATGAAGTTGCTCAGAGGAAAAATCTTGGAATTATCCTTGAGGCCTTTTTTTTTTTCCTTTCTTACCCCATATTTAGTCCATTAGCGAATCCTGTGAGCACCACACCCAGTCTAAGCACATCTCATAACCTCCACAGACATTTCTCTCTTGGTCTGAAGCAGTAATCTTACAAATTCCACTACAGGTTATTCTTCTTAAAAAGTCAGAGAATTCATTTTAACTCATAAATTAGAACATGTAGTGACTGATTTCCACCACAATTAGAATAAAATAAAAATCTTAACTATTGCCAGTAAAACATATGCATATAAAATCTAGCCCTCAGGTTCCATAAATTCATTCCTCACATAATCCTTATTCATTCACCTAACCATGACGACCACATATAACTCACTAAAGACATTTCTGTCTCAGGGCCCTTGCACTTGCTTTCACTTTTGCTAGGAAGATCAAAATTAAGCACACAAAAAATACAGTATGAAGTCTCTCATGTTATTCAGATTTGTCTGTGCTCAAATATCACCCAATCTCTCAGCATCTATCTAAAATGCTCATTTTATATATTCTACACTGCTACATTTTTTTTCATTGCAGATATCATCATGCTGTTATATATCTATTTGCTTATTTCATTTTCTGACTATGCAATGAAAAGGTAGCTCCACAAAAAGCTACTTTTATTTGGTTCACCTAAAATAGTGCTTGATTCACAAAATTCACTAAATGCTGAATTTTGAATAAATAAGTAAATAAAAAATCAAGGAATAAAATAATAACTTTTAATCCTTTGCATGTTTCAAGCTATGTTTTTTAAATTTAAATTTGTTTGGTCAACAAGTTTATTGTCATTACCCAAAGAATCTTCATAGAAAACCGTTGTTTTATTTAGCTCTCAGCAGCCTGTTCCTAAGATCTGAGAATCAACCTTCTTTTAAACTACCCAATCTTTCTTCTGGGCAAGGGATTTTGGGGGATGGTTTCACCTCTTTTTAACTTCTCTCTTGTACTTCTTCTCAAAGACTGGTTTCTCTCATAAGCAGCCATGAGCTTTCTTATCCATCTTCCGTAATGTCTAGAATCACACTGTTCTTTATTGTACTGAGAGAACTGTTCCTTGTAAGCATCTTCATTTTCTTCCACTTGGTAAGATACATATTTTGTCCTGATCCATGATATGCTTCCCAAGGTACTTCTGCATTAAACGCCTTGCTTTCAAGATTTTAACCAGGGAATCATTTGAGATTGTAAGAAATAGAAAAACCTCCATTCACAGCTTTCTTTAGAGAGCTTTACTGCCAGTAGGGGTTCTGGCAACAAGTAGCAGGTGACAGCATAAGCTGACCATCAGTATTTTCCACAATGTAATCTTGAATCTCCTGTACACAATGCTTTCCACATTCAATTAATCTCCAGTTACTTCCACTTGGCCTCCATAGGTCTTGCCCATGGCAACCTACTGAGAAGTCTATGGGACAGCTGTACGTCAGTATAATACTCTACAGCATAATTGGTTAGGCCTACTTTCACACCATATTTTTCTTTTTTTTAAAGAGAGAGAGAGAGAGAGAGAGAGAGAGAGAGAGAGAGAGAGAGAGAGAGATTTTTTTTTTTTTGGTAGATGGACACATTATTTTTATGTGGTGCTGAGAATCGAACCCGGGTCCCGTGCGCGCGATAGGGGAGCACTCTACAGCTGAGCCACAATCCCAGCCCCTCACACCATATTTTGATAGTTCAAATATATATGCTGCACAGACTATCGTATCCCCTTCCATAGTGACATAAGCAATCTGGCAAATGACAACTATCATCCTGTATTTGAGCATATACTTCTCCTGGATCACCAATTGTTACTGAGCTTGAGTAATCAAGTTTTACCCTCTCTTCTTCTAAATTTCATTTGCCATGTCTTAACTTTAAAGCTTATTCTTGACAGCTATAGCAAAACCTACGCTGTGGAACCAAGATTGGTGTCCATAGCTTAACAGAGCTATGGAGGCCCAGCAGCAGTATGGGGGAGAAAGTTCAAGTGGTATTTTAACTAATCTCTTTGATTTGCTTTAATAAATACTTATCATATTATAGTATACAAGAGAAAACTGTTGTGAAATCCCTGCTGTAGAATGTTGCATTGGTTAATATCCGACCCTTTTCACTCTCATACACTGTTGGTGGAGCTGCAAAGAGGTGCAACTACTATGGAAAATAGTATAAAGATTCCTCAGAAAACTTGGAATGGTACTACCATTTGACCCAGTTATCCAACTCCTCAATCTATACCCAAAGACCTTAAAATCAACATACAAAGTGACACAGCTATACCAATGTTTACAGCAGCTCAAGTACAATAGCCAAGCTATGGAACTTACCTAGATGCCCTTCAACAGATGAATGGATAAAGAAAATGTGATATATACACACAATAGAATATTATTCAGCCTTAAAAAGGAATAAAATTATGGTATTTGCCAATAAATGGATTGAACTGAAGAATATGCTAAATGAAATAAACCAATCTCCAAAAAACCAAAGGCTGAATATTCTCTCTTAAGAATATGCTAAATGAAAAAAAAAAAAAAAACGAGAGAGAGAAATGAATTACTGTAGATGGGGTAGGGAGAGAAGACAGGAAGGGAGGGGATGGGAGGGGGGAAGGGGAGGGGGGATAGTAGAGGTTAGGAAAGGCAGCAGAATACAACATACACTAGTATGGCAGTAGGTAAAAAAGTGGAAGTGTAACCGATGTGAATATGCATTATGTATATAGGGTAAAAATGGGAGTTCACAATCCACTTGAATCAAATGTATGAAATATGATATGTCAAGAACTTTGTAATGTTTTGAGCAACTAATAAAAAAAAAGAATATGCTAAATGAAATAAGCCAATCCCCCAGAAACCTAAGGCTGAGTGGTCTCTCTTAAATATGGATGCTAACCCACAACAAGGGAGGGTAGAAAGAGGAAGAAGAGAAGTCCACTGGATTAGACAAAGGGAAAGGAGCAGAGAGGGGAATAGAAAAGACAGGAAAAATTAATTGAACATAATTTTCCTAGCCTTATATTTGAATACACAACCAGGGCAACTTTGCATCATATATTACCACAAGAATAGGATCCTAATTAGAATAAGTTATGCTCTTTGTATGTATAGTTTGCCAAAATACAGTCTACTGTCATGAATAACTAAAAGAAATAAATAAAATCTGACCTTTTGTCACTTATTAGCATTTTAATCACTAGAAAACATTTATAACTAAACATTAATTCAAAAGTACTTAATAGGGCTGGGGTTGTTGCTCAGTGGCAGAGTGCTTGCCTAGCATTTGTGAGGCCCTGGGTTCAATTCTCAGTACTATATATAAAGAAATAAAATAAAGGCCCATTGACAACTAAAAAACTATTAAAAAATATTTTAAAGTACTTTATACTTACTTTGCCTGACTGCAACCGCTGTATTCTTGAGTCACATACTTTCTTTACAAATAATAAGCTATTTATTTGATTTTTGATGGTATTGATATCTAAAAGGAAACAAATTTATTATGAGCTAGGCAAATGGTGTTTACAAAATATTTTAAATATGTACTAATTTAACAAGATAACCAATTAATACAACAAATTTTTATCTAGTAAAATAAAAAATCTAAAATTATGTACAGTGAAATTACTTCATTAAAATTCAACCATGCCTATTATCCATACTGTAGGCATAACTGAAATAATCACAAGTCACATATTCAAAAAATTATGCTTCTGCTCTAAGCAAATGTTAACATAATAAAATTTATTTAGTTAAGGTGAAAATAGCTAGTAGCATTAAGTGGCAGTTAGATAAGTAAAGTTTTATTTAAAGACATAACAATACTTAAAGAAAGCATTCTTTTACTTAAATGACTTACCATCACCAGCTGTATCTAAAGATCTAAGATACTGTAATTCTTCTGCTGCCTTATCTCTAACTGCTTCCAATTCTCCAATATTGTCACTCAATTTAATAATGTTCATAAAGGCCTCATAGTTGCAATTAGAATCACGGATCTGAAAATAAAGTTTTTTAAAAACAGTTGGGAAGGGGCTTCATTTATTAAGTAATAAATTGAATTTGAGTGCCTACTATATACCAGGCACCAGATGCTATATACCCAGTGCTTATAACAAAAGGAAACAACAAACAAAAAACCTTATATCCATGGCACTTATGTTCTAATGGGTCAGACTGTAAACAAAACAGAATAAGTAAAATATACAACATGCTAGCAAGTACAAAGGAAGATTCAGAGTTTTTAATGATAGCAAAGAAGCCATGGTCACTAGAGCTAAACCAAAGAAGGGCTGAAGAGTAGAAGGGGATACAGTAGTAATGGGGGACAAATCTTGAGGTTTAATAAAGGTTTTGGCTTTTAATCTGAAGGAAATCAAATGTTACTAGAAGTGTTAAACAGAGGAGTAATATTCTATGGCATGAAAAATAACAATCATTACATAAAAAATGTAGGAAGAATCAAGAACAGAAGAGAAATCAGTTAATAATACAGATAAAACATGATAATAGTTCCTAGCAAAAGTGAGGGTATGAGAAAAGTATATTTTAAATGTTCTTTGTTACACGTTTTGTGTTGGGAAATGCTTTACTCAGACAGTATAGAAAGACTGGCTGACAAAAATATATGATTTAAGTGTGAAATAACAGAACTAAGAATTATATCAAGAATTATGGTCTGAATAATGTTTAACAACATTAAACAAGATGAAGAAAACATAAAAAAAACGGAAGGTTTTGGAAGGAAGGCAGAATATCAGGAGCTCAGTCTTTGCCATTAAACAACAAAATGTAGATATTAAGGATGCTTTTGAATATGAAAGGTTAAATGTTCAAGGAGAATTGGAAACATGTGTTTCCAAGTCATTGACCTATATATGATATTTAAAACCATACAACTGGACAGGAATCATCAAGAAAATACATGAGGATTGAAAAAAGAGGAGTTCCAGAACAGAAACCTACTTAGCACACTTACACAGCAAAAAAGACTGAGGAAGGCCAAAAACCAAGAATATATTTTGTCTTAACAAGCCAAGTAAAGCAGTGTTTTAGCTAGGCATAGTGGTGTACGCCTGTAGTCCCACCGAGGCAGGAAGATCACAAGTTTGAGGCCAGCCTGGGCAACTCAGTGAGAACCTATCTCAAGATAAAAAACAAAAAGGGCTTGGTGGTGAAATTACTCCTGGGTTCAATCCTCATTATTGTTTGGGGGTGAGAGGGAGAAATGTTCTAAACTTATTTTGTCCCATCATCCTAGATGTGAAACACCTATAAAAACTTAAATATAGTATATAATTATGTAATAATGATATAATTATTAGTTAATATAATAAGATATATAAGCCCCCAAAATGAATTCTAGTTTATTTTAATGCACCTTTGTCGATTTTGTTGAAATAGAGTTTAAAACTAGGGATATAAGGGTATAATAAGGAAAATGAGAATGTCAAATGTCAGGAGAATAAAGTCAATAAAAGGGGGAATCTAAGAATTGATTAACTTGACCATTAAGTTTAACAATGGATATCATCCTCCTTGACCTAGAACTTTATTGGTACGGTTCAAGAAAGAAGAAGAACAGGATACAGTGACCCATGTTGTAATCCCAGCAACTCAGGGGGCTGAGGCAGGAGGACCAGGAGTTCAAAGCCAGACCTTAAGCAACTTAGGGAAACCCTGTTCCGAAATAAAACATAAAAAGGACTCGGGATGTTGCTCAGTGTTTAAGTGTCCCTGAGCTTAGTCCTCAATACCGTGGGGGGAAAAAAAGAGAAAAGAAGAAAGAGAGAGAAGAAAATATGGACAGCCAACAGAGTGTGAAAATTTGATGAAGCAGAAGAGTGGGAAATTGACAAAGCAATAAAATTGGAACTATCCAGAAGATGACAGGTACAGTGCACAAGAATGGAGATGCCAGACACAGTGGCACATGCCTGTAATCCCAGTGACTCCAGAGGCTGAGACAGGAGTATTACAAGTTCAAGGCAAGCTTCAGCAACTGAGCAAGACCCTAAGCAACTTAAGGAGACCCTGTCTCAAAATAAAATATTAAAAAGGGATGGGGATGCAGCTCAGTGGTAAAACACCTATGGTGGTGAAAGTACTCCCCAGTATCAAAAACAAAAAGAGCTGTCTTATCTAGGATGCTTGGATATATCACCAACAACCATAGGAGAAAATGAAGAGTACATGTACACAGAAGTAAGGAATGAGCACTTTGGAGAATAGGACATTATGAAAGTTCTCTTTTGATTACTTCCATTTTTCCATTAAGTAATAACAGCATGAGTGAAAGAGTGAGCATGTGAAAGGTGGGTACATGAAAGTAGAGGATGTACAAAGAGCTATTCAGGAGAGTGAGAGAAAACAGTTAGGAAATTATGATTGCAAGGCAAGAATAAGGGAACAATTCATATTAGTGCTAATGAATTTAAAATGAGGTCAGTGTAGATCTCCCCACTCATAACCACATGTTAAATTTAACCAGGGCTATAACATCACCTAATAACAAATCACTGTAAGTGTAGATAAAATTTAAACTAAGCAAAACAGGGAAAGTGGGAAAAGATAGCACACTTAGGATACTGACTATTCTAAAAAAAAAAAAGAAGAAATGGAGACTAAAATTACAGAACTATGAAAAAATATATATTACATACAGGGATCAATGATACAGAAGTTAACTTCTCATTAGAAATGATGGATACAAGATGATAATTACAAAGTTTTTTTTCCAATTAAACATTTATACAAGTACTAAAATGAAACTGTTGACGAAAGGACCCCATTTTTCCCAGCACCATTTTTTGAAGAGATTATTCTTTCCCACTGGGTAGTCTTTAACACCACATGGAAGATTACTTTATCATATATGTGAGAGTTTATTTCTGGGTTCTGCATCCTGTTCCAATGGGACTACGTGTCTGTTTTTATGCCAATAACACACTATTTAATTACTGTAGCATAAGTTTTGAAATAAAGAAGGATGAGGTTTCCTGAAATTTTGTCCTCATGATTGTTTTGGCTATTCAGGTTACTCTGAGATACCATATAGACTTTAGGATTGTTTTCCTTATTTCAGCCAAAAATATTGGAATTTTGATAGAAATTACTCAGAATCTATAGATTGCTTTGGATAGTATTGACATCTTTACAATAGATCTTCCAAAACATGAACAAGAGATGAGTTTTCATTTATTTGTGTCATCTTTGATTTCTTTCAACACTGTTTGTGGTTTGCAGTGTACAAGTCTTTCCTCATTTTGGTACTTCTTTTGCAGAATCCCATAGTTTTGTAAACTCTGATATTGTGAAATATGTATTTGGTCTTTATTCCAGTTTCCTGACATGCAACTAATATTCCTTGGAATCTCAGGAGTGATAATAGTGTCTTGTCTCCTATACAGCCTCGGGATGAACGCTCAGTCTCACTAGTTTTCCTCTAGTTCTAGGGAGGAAAAAGGGTCTAAAGACTGAGCTGATAAATTAATGGTTAATAATTTAACCAAACATATTTAAGAAAAACCCAAAAGGACTGAACTCCAAATACCTGAACATGTATAGGTTCCTGGAGGGTGGTGTGCCCAGATAAAGCATGGAAGCTCTGCATCTTTTCTCCCAAACCTTACTCTATGTATCTCTTCCATCTAAATTTTCATGTTATCATTGTAATATCCTTTATAATAAGTGGGTGAAAACAAGTATTTCCCTGAATTGTACAAGTTTCTCTAGCAAACTAACTGACCCAGAAAGGTGATCACAGAAACCCCAATTTATACCAGTTAGCCAAAAGTTCCAAAACCCAGACTTGAGACTGGCATTTCAAGGAGGATAGGGTGTTGTTTTATTGAGCCCTCAACCTGTGGGATCTGATGCTATTTCCAGGCAGATAGTGTCAGAATTTAAATGAATTAGTGCATACCCAGCTGGTGATCTCTGAAGAAATGACTGCTTGGTTCATTACCATTCTGTGTTATAGAAGTATAGGAGGAAAAACTGAACTTGTTTTTCCTGTATCTTAATAAAAAGTTATATTTAAATTCTCTGTTGTATCAAATTATTTATCTCTGTTCTGCTTTTTGACCCATTGCTTTTTTAACAGTGTGCAGTCTTATTTCCACATATTTATGAATTTTTCAGTTTTCCACTTCCTGGTGGCTTCCTAGTTGCAATATCTTATAATTTTAACAATCTATTCTAAATTGATAACAATTTCAATAATATACAAAACTTTCACTAACTTTACATGTCTATTCATTGATCTCACAAATTAGATCTTTTCAGATTTTATATCTATTGATATAGTTTGAGAGTTATAGTTGTATGCTTTTATTTTTTAATTCTGTAACTGTATTAAAGCAATGTAGGCACACTACCACTACAACATAACAGAATAATGCATTTCTATATATTTGATTTACAAAAGAGCTTTGTATTTTTGTATGCTTTCTTTCTGTTCTCTGGCATTCTTTCATTTCAATCTGATGGACTCCTTTCAGTAATTCTTATAAGGAAAGTCTAGTAGCGATGAACTCCCTCAGCTTTTGTTTACCTGTCCTTCAAAAATGAAGGAGAACTATAGTATTTAGCTACAGGGCTGGAAAAAAAATGCTGATAATCTTATGAGTGCTTTCTGATATGCTAGTCCCTTTGTCTTTGACCTTCTGACAATTCAATTTTATTTAATTCTTCTCTATGTGGGTGACTCTCTGTAGGTTCAACCTAAATTTGAATTTGAAAGTCTATTTCCTTACTCAAATTTGGGATGTTTTTGCCAATTCTTTCTTCAAATAATCTCTGTTCATTCTCCTCTAACTTATTCTGAAAATCCCAACATACATAATTGTTTTACTTTACAGTGCCTGTAAGTCCCTTAAGCTTTGCATTTTTTTCTTCATTCTTTTCCATTTTTGTTTTTTGCTGATTCCATAATTTCACATAATGTGTCTTCAAGTTCATGGATTCATTCTACTTAATCAAGTTTGTTGTTGACCTCTCCTAGTGAACTTTTTCATTTAATCATTGTATTTTTTCAGCTCTACTATTTTTGTTATTTATTGTTTATATTTCTTTGTTGGTAGTCTCATTTTTATTTATTCATCACTTTTCAATTTGTTATTGTATATCTATGCTGTATCATAGCAACACCAGTTTCTTTAAGATGATATTTCTAATCTTTGTTAGGTGATGCTTAGATCTCTTGTTTCTTTAGGGTTCAAGTCCTGGATATTTATTTGGCTATTTTATTTTATCCGTGTTTCCCTGTTTCTTTATGTGTTCCTTACTTTTTGTTTTGATTTTTATATTTAAAAAACAAGATACCTCCATCTAGATTTTACAGACTGTCTTCACACAGAGGAAGAACTTCATTAATCAGCCCAGCTAAGATTCTGGGAACCTCTCAAACTTCTGAGCTTCTAAATGTAATTTCCCACTTAATTTCTCAGTTTCTTTTCCAGGAGTTTATAATCTTTGCTCCTTCTAGTGCCTTGTTTACTTCAGTAAAAATTCTCTCATGCTGCAACAACCTGATAAGCCTTCCTGTGTCCTTGGCAGCCCCCAGGCATCCAAGATATGCTAGTTTCAACAGTGCTCCAATTAAAATGAGAAAGATATCAGCACCTCAGGAATTACCCTGAAAAATCCAGAGTACTGAGACACATGTTGTAGTCTTTTCTTTCCTTCTCACTGAAGTCTCAGGAGCCTGGCACTTAATAATTACATGAGTTCTGTCACTGTCTGCTATCCTGCAAGTCCTCTGGCCCTATCACAAGTTATTAAACTATCTTCTGTTCTCTATGACCATAGGCATCAAAATATACTAGCTCCCCAACAGCACTCCAAGTCAGGAGAGAAAGAAACACATTCTTTGAAAAGCCCCTGAAAGGCCAGAATATTGGTCATATGTTCCATTCTTTCCTTTCCCTCCCAGTGGAAAAGCTGCAAGTTGGGTTTTTCTTTCTGATCACTAACTATGCCATGTTTGGGGATGAGCTGACACAGCTGAAATGAAATAGCCTTACTTACTTGTTTCAGTGCAGCTACTCTTAGCTTCAAGCTCACCTGGGGTATTTAGACTTCCTAATTGGTTTCTGTAGTTCTCAGAAAGGTTGTATGGACCCTTTTATTTTGTTAAGTGGTACTTTTGTGGAGAAATAAGATCTGGGGTTTCCTATTCTATCATCCTGCTGATATCAATCCCATTGGCAATTTCTTATAAAGTTAAACATAATCCCTATATTCCCATAACTCCACTCCTAATCATTTACTCAAAAGGAAATTTACAGTATATTCATAAAATGGAATACTCTTGTGCACTTAAAAAAAAATGAATGCAAGGAAAGTTTCAAAATAATAGTGTGTTAAGCATAAGAAGCCAGATACGAAGGAGTCGAGACTTCATGATTCCATTTATATAAACTTCACGAACAGGCGTAACTAATTAATGGTGATGGAGAATGGAGGGGTTATGTCTGGGGGAAAGAGGGGATGGACTTGCTAGACGTCAGAAAAAAAGAACTTTTGGGGATTATGGAAAATTTGTTTTATGATTCATGATACCTACATGACTGTATATATTTATCAAAATTCATTAACATGTAGATTAAGATCCAAACATTTCACTTTATACAACTTTTACTTCATTGATAAAATAAAAGGAATATTTGAAGAATAAAATAAAAGAACATTAAACTTGAATACATTTAAAATACAAGTGTCTTTCATTTTTCTTGTCTAGTTACAGTTATCAATATTAGCAAATTAAGTTTGATCACTTCCAGACAGAGACAAAACCTAACTTTTTTGTCTTTATAAAATATACATATATTAAGATAAAAATAATGCAAATCTGGCCATATTGTTTTTAAAAATTACTTTAAAATCATTCCCAACCATTTTCTCTGACTCTAGTACTTTACATACATAAGATAATGTTAATATAGTTCTAAGATGTTACTTTCAAATAAAAATGAACTATTCAATTAGATCACATTAACATCAAAATGCAGTTGAATAAATAAGAGCTCAGTTAACATTTATATTTATAATACCTATGCCTAAAAAGCTTTTCACATAAATATTAAGAGTGTAAAAAAGACAAGAAAGGAGGCTAAAGATCCCTTCTTGATAAATTCTTCTCTTTTAAATATATTTTCTGATAATCTACTGAAAAGTACAACAGTGACTGTGTTCCCTTGTCTATTAAATCACATAAAATCCAAAGTATCATACAACAGTACATATCATACATAGGCCAATCATAGAACAAGTAAAAATGTAGTAATTTGAAATATTTTTGGAGTATGTACTAAAACCTTCACAAAATGTTTTTGAAATATAATGAACTACAGAGTTAATACATGCTCAGCAAGAGAGATCATCTTCAGTTAACTGTTTCACATAAAAGATATCATTAGTATTTTTCATGTTCATAAAGGCCGAATTCTATCATTTTAATGGCTACACAATACTTGATTATATTGATATGAAATAATTTATTAATTTAATCCCCTGTTTGGGATATTTAAGTTGCTTCCAAATTTTTATGACTATATACAACATTGCTATGAATGGCTTTGAATATAAATTCCTGCAGACTTAACTTTCACTTTGGAATAAGCTCTTAGGTAGAATACCAAAGGAAATACATCTTAAAATTTTAACTATATAGAAATGCACATATTTAAAGCTTCTGGTAGAACCTAATAATAAATAGTTGACAACTAAAAAGAAAATCAACTTTTATCACTTCCAGAAAAAAAAAAATGCTAGGAATACAAAATAAAATTTTTCTTTTCTTTGCAGGTAACCCATAGTCTGGTGAGAGAGACAAATGTGGTGGCAACAACAATAATAAAGCAATGGCTGGCAAGTTTGACAATGTCAAAGGAAATCAAAAAATAATCAGTGATTCTTTCCTAAGAATAGTAGATGGGGTTAAAAGGAGATGAATGTAGAGAAGAAATCCTGGGTTCAAGTAATGAATCAAAGATCTAAAAGTATATACCAAAGGAATTCCCAGCAGGTAGCCCATTTACAACTCTTCCTTGCTGTGACGTTACTGAGGAACAGAAAATATAATCAGAAAAGAAAAAAAAATTGAACTCATAAACAGAATAATTCCTATTTGGTATGCTTGAAAGAGCAGAAAAATCTTGAGTTATCCTCTTACAAGCACGTGAAGCAACTTAGGAAAACAGACCTAAAATACAAATATTCTGATTCTCATTCTAGTGTTCTATCATTCATATTTTCCATTATATGGTATAAAATGTGAAACACACACTATTTAAGTAGTTCAGACATTGAGTTGTATTTAAAACCAAATATACGTTTAGTATCCCTAATCCAAAAATTCAAAATCCAAAACATTTTGAGTACTGACATTATGCCACAAGTAGAAAATTTCACATCTAACTTCATGTGACAGTTCACACTCACAACACAGGCATGCTAAGAATATTGCATAAAATGACCTTCAAACTACATTTAACGTTTACGTGAAACAAATGAATTTCATGTTTAGACTTGGGTCCTATTCCCAAGATATTTTATTATAAATACCAAAATATTCTAAACTCTGAAGCATTTTCAGTCCCAAGCATTTTAGACAAGGGATGCTCCACCTGAAGTAGCTGTTAAAAATACTCATTATTTGTATACATAGGCAGTTTAAAAGATTCCATTTTTAAATAAGCAGTAGCAACACCATAGTATCAAGCAAAATAATCAATAAGCTTCTTAAAAAGAAAATGACCAACACATTTAACAAAAAATATAAGATAACAAATACAGAAATTACTTTAGAAACATTTTTAATTCCTTCAATAAATTATTTCTTAATCACCCTCATCTCCAAATAGTACTTTACATTTAAAAACTTGTTTCCAAAACAGAGCAGCAATTTTAAAAGGTACTTACCATCCATATGACATACTGATTAATATAATCAGGATCACTGAGTTGATTTATTAATGGAAGAAGAATTCCTCGTGCAAGGATTTCCTAAAAAAAAAAAATTAAAAACAAATTTATGTATATTTCTCAAAGGCATAATGTAAATTTCCTGACACAGTGCTGTTACATAAACTAGGTATGATACACTGGATACACATACACATGTGAAAACATAATAATGAAATGTTATAAAATAGTGATATTCCACAACCTCATTAAAATAAATAAGACAAAGCTACCTATCAAGTTCACATCTCCACAATGACACTAATGGTGAATTAAGAAAAACAAAAAGATACATCTGGTACATTAGTATTTATGTCAATTTTTAAAAGACAAAACATGAAGAAAAAAGTTTTTGTGGATTCATACATCTATATTAAAAGTATAAAACAGAATGAAAAGATGTACACTAATTTTAGAATTAAGTTTTTTACTTCAAGGGAGAAAAACCAAGCAACTGCAATAATTATGTTCTAACCTATTTAAATTCTGCCTTTCCTTTAAAGCCTTACTGAACAATCAATTATACTGTAAAATAAACCCTAACCATTTCAGCTGAACACTTTTTTATATACTTAAAACACACAGCCACCCAGTATTTGTAGGATGTATCACTTTATATTTTCTGTTTTTGAGTACCTTACATTTCTCTAATAAATTACCACTATATAGGAATCCTCTGTATGTGAGTAGAATTGGTTAAACTACTGACTTATCTTTGAAAATATTTACCATCTCTCCAGTCTTTTTAAGGTCATTGCAGACATTTGATAAATGAGTAGAAATAAAAAACCTAAGAAACTAAGAATTTAGAACTGATTCCATTTTCACCTAGTAGTAACCTTCATCCATTAATGCCTATGATATCTAAATTTATAAAAATCACTTCTTGAGAATATTGGAGGGGGCTAAATAACAATAAATTTAAGAAGATACTTAACTTTTCAAAGTAAAAGAGTAATTTATTTCTTTTTACTGGATTGCTAATGTATCTGGGCCATTTTTTAGCATATGTTCACAGAAGGTGGTCTTTATTTTTCCTTAAAGAAATATTTTATGTGAATCTACTTTTGTAAATTGTGTAGGTCTCTGATAACTATTAGCCTGTGATGAATTCATATCTCATAGGCACTAATATATGTTCCAATTATTTTTAGAACTGTCTCAAGATACTTTACGGTGCCAAATTTCAAGGAATTGCTCCTTTCAAGATTAGCTTTAGCCCCTAACTTCTTAAAAATTATACTTGTTTATTTAATTTCTTCCATCTAATTATATCTCTGGCTAAAAATGTTCAAATCTAAAAATGTAGTTTGTAAGAAGAAAATTTACACACACACACACACACAAAAATGTTTTTCCAAAGTTTCTTTTTAAAATGAGGAAAAACACATTGGAAAGAATTTTGAGTAAGTTTTGTATTTACTAGATAAAGCAATTAGTTAATCTTAGAAAACTACTTTGGTATCTGAATTTGCGTCATAAAATGGTCTGGCTATTCAGGGGCTAATTATATGACCCAATAATTCCTCTACAGGTCCTTGTGAGAGCTCTAAATATTTCAAAGTAAATAGCCATTTCCACATACTTCTTATTTTAAGACCCACAAATTCTAGAAGATAGTATCAGCTGTCACTTATGGAGGCCTGAAAGATACAAAATCACTGAAACCATGAATCTTTAAATGAAGAAAAGGCAGTAATAGAAAGAATGTAGAAGCAATTAAAAAGCAATTACTTCAGTCAAATACTGTGTTGTACAATCTATGCAAAAGACCCATTTAAAGGCAAGAACTTTCATCTAAACAAAAATGTCTTTTCCGAAAACTCAAATTTGGGAAAACTTGGAGTATAGTGACCATTGACAAAATTACTGACAAAAGAAAACTGATAAGGACTATCATGAGAAAAGAAAAAGTGAATTGCTGAATGCAGGGCCTTATAATTATCCTTAATCAGATTCAAGCACAAAGAAATGAAGTATTGACTAAAAGAGGAATCCTTAGTGAAACACATTTGCTCATTACAATCCTACTTATTTTTAACAATAACCTCATGTAACAGGGCAGATCTTCATTCATAGTCCTTAGGTGTCAGTTTATTTCTCAAGAATCTGCAGTAGCACGTGCACCACAGCCATCAAGAGGGCAGGGTTTCCTGTTGCATTATAACTGATTCTCCGATTTAATGCCTGTTACATACCATGTACAGTGTTAACCACTAGATATAAAATGATGATACATACAGATAAGGTCCCTGTCCTAAAGTAATTTATAATTTATTTGAGAAAAAAGATGTCAATTAAGTAAACACAACAAATGAATTATTACTTTAAAACATGATAAATCCAATGATTAAAAAAAAACTATGTACAGCCAACAGTAATAAGGAATTAAAAGAGAGTTTAAGATTGGGTGGTCAGGGAGGCTTCTCCGAGGAAATGACATTAAGTGAGATATAAAAAAATAAATACTACTTAGCTAAGAGACTAACAATAATCAATCTGAGCAAAGGGAAAAAATCATATGCAATAGCTTTATAACTGGAGAGGAAAGAGGCCTTTTGGGGAAGAAAGCCAATGTGGCTGGAATGTAACAACTACTGACAAAGATATTATCCTTGACCAAATTTTGGAAGGCTCCTCTGAACCCTCTACCAAATTAGGCCTCAACCTTTGGCCTTCCATGTTTATTCATTACTGTATCACACAGTTTTAGCAAGAATCCTGTCACATATATTTAGCCAGAACTCTCCCACCCTTCATAGCTGATCAAATTCTTCATCCCTGCTCTTGATATTTCACCATCCTGATCTACCTTTAGCAAGAATCCTATTAAGTCCTTTTAAAAACAGTCTCCTGCCCATACTACTCTACATCTCTTAGTAACTTTCCATCCACTTATTCCCATTCTGCCCCTGGGATACAAATCCCTATTTGTGTTATTCAGGATTGAGTCCAGTTTTATATGAAAGCCTTTCTTCCTCTATTCCGATAGTTCCTGAATAACATCCATTTTTACCACAATTTACTGCCCAATTCTTGTTTTCTCTGACATTGCACAGCATGGAGGCTAAAGAATAAACAAATGTTATCACACAGGCCTTATAATCCTCTAGAAAGACTCAGGATTTGGAAAAATTGGTGGATGGTCATAGCACTTACTAGGACATAAAAAAAAGACTAAATGGCAAAAAGGATATAGAGACAAGAATGATTTCCATTTTGGACATGTAAGTTTAAAAGGTCTGAGTTACTCCAGGGGAGATTTTAAATGGATAGCATGTCAGAGTATCCTGGAACTCAAAAGGGAAGTCTTAAGATATAAATTTAACTAATTAGCATATGAATGGCATTTAAAGCCAAAGAATGAATAAGCAAAAGAGGGCCTAGGACTAGAGAACTTTAACATTTAATAAAATTTAAATAGAAGAGAAGTTCAGACATGTAGATGTGAATCTAGTAACAGACATGCCAAGTATTTACCACCTTTGATATGACTGCTCCCCAAAATTGGCCTTACCATATATAGTTAATCTATCACACTGTTCCATCAAAACTTAGTAGTTTCTACTCAATTCACATTAAATATCTTTAAAACACCTGACAAGTACACTGAATTCGAGCTAGATGATATGAGGAAACTGGGATTGCAATAACATACATGTATTTTTTAAAACATGCTTTAGAAATTGGTATCCAGTCCAATCCAATCCAATCCAATTCACAGGAGGAAAGACTAACAAGATTATGATTTTCAGGCAAATTCAATATTTTAATTTTACCCATGCAACCAGGATAAGGTCTTAAGTAAGTAGCATTTCTTAATCATAACCAGAAGACAAAGCCAAATGTTATTCCTTTATGCTTACACACAAGAGTTTTACTCCAAAGACTTTCATTACAGGAATAGAATCCCTACTGTTCTCATCTTTAATGAAAATTAAAATTTTAGCTGCTCAGTTCTATTTGAAGTTTCTGTCCAGAAATGTTCTTTTTATCTTGTCTACCTTAGGTAAAGCTATAGAGTACTGAAAATTTTTAAGAATTTACCCTTGTTATAACTCAAAATCCAAGCACCTAACTTAGGAAGTTAACAAAGCATTAGACAGGGACTTCGGGGGAATTGGGAAAAGGTCCCCAAGACCCTATCAGGGAATCTGAGTCAAAACCTTTTCTGGGTCTTCAATAATGTTTAAGAATTTAACTGGGTCTTGAGACCAAAAATTTTGAGAACTACTGTTCTAAGTTTCTTTACATTCATTATTTGGTATGAGTTTACGCTTACCCTGACAAAGTATCGCATGATCTTGTTCTGGAAATCTCCAGGAGGTAGCAATAAATATAATAAGACCTCACACAAATCTCTTAGGAATCCTAAAAATAGAAAAGGTAGCTATAATAACATTAGAAAACCTAAAATCTCCAACTGCTCTTAATATAAGACACACAAAAAAGGTAGAAATAAGCATTCCCTAGCTGTACTGACTTACTCTTTTAGTAATTAGTACACATCAGCATTTATTAAAATTTACTTCACTGTTCTTCAAATACTATTTAGTAACCAAATTAAAATTTCTCTAATTCTGTTCAGTTTTAGTCAGTTTATTGAATCACACAAGAAACTTGAATTATTAAATTTTTCTCCAAAAGAGATGCAGAACACGTTCTGCTATTCTGATTTAAGTGAGCTCAACTTACGTAAAATATTGTATGTCATTATTACTTCTTAGATTTAGCTATTATTTCATAATAGTGAGAATGAACTGGCAAGTAAAAGCTAAATTATATAATACATGTAAAAAGGGAAGAAGAAAAAAGGGGGAAAGAAGAAAAGAAAGGCAAAGGGAAAAAAGATTAGCACATTTTCAAAAATCTAAGAAAATAATTTATTATTTATTAAGAAAAACAAATTACATTTTTTTCCCCTATGGGTGTTCCTATCTGATACTTCCTGGGAATAAAATTAAATGGACAATATTGTTAATTTTTTAATGTGCTAATTAGCAAATATTTAATTGTAAAATTCAAAAAAATGAACTAAAACGTCTCTGGACTAATCTGTCACAAAGAAAAGGCAGGTTCACTTGAATTTATAAATTTCATCTGAAACCATTTATAATGATTTCATTTATAATGATTTTGTTTATAATGATTTATAATGATTTCCTTAGAAAATATTTTAGGGTAACAGACAATAATCTTATTACAGTTCATAAAATAAAACATTTAATTTTAAACGTTTGTGCTGTTATATTTAAAAAAGACAACACATGAATTTTTAAATGGATGAAAAAAGAATGTAGAAACAACTTGTAGAGTTAAAATGAACAGTGTCTTCACTATTCTTCCTGTGTACAAATAATTATACCCTTAAATTTGTTCTGATAATTTGTCTTTAAACAGTTACTGTACTTAAAAGAATTATATTAAAAGGAAAACCTTCTTCATCTTTGGGAGAAGTGCACACTAGGTCACGGCAAACTTCCTTCTCCATTTCAACTTCAACTTCGAAGAAGGTATCTATAAGATCTTCTGCTGTGCCTGGAAGAAAGGAAGAAACAATATAAAATTTAGAAGATGAAAAAGAAAACAGAGTTTTAAATCCTAATTTTCGAATGGAACAAAGACATTACCTTTTACTTGATCGTCTTTCTCTGTTATTCTCTGTTGAGCCTTTCTGAATACTCGTAGGTGTGTGCCAAAATCATCTACAATGCGTGTAGTAAAATAAGGTTGCCAGTCTATTTCTTTTGACCTTTTAGAAAACAATTATATAAAAGCAATATATAAATGCTTTACCAAAAAAAGTGAGTTCATTTTAATGACTGATACACATTATTATCACAGACTACAAATTTATACTGAAATTTTAATTATTTTTCATTTGGTCCCCATTTTACAAGACCCAAAGTATATCAAATTTACTTCATTAAGTCTTCTAACAATATTATTTGAATTATTTTATGTGTCAAAGCTTAAAAATACTATCTACTTCATGAAAATATGAAAAGAAATTATTTTTTTCCAGTTAAATCTGAAATGAGTTTGACCACAGTATATCACACAATTTCTCAACCCAGACACAAGAATACATAAGGGATACATAATATTTTTGTTTGCTTTTAAAAGAGTGTTACAAATATTTCTTGGTTTCTTTTGAACCTGTCTAAATTCTCCATACTCTTTCTTTTAGTTATATAATCCAAACTCTTGCCTCTGATCTTATTTCTATTTGCATAAGCTAGCACTTAAAAACATAACCACTAGAAATAACTCATCACAGAAAAATGAGGGACTTAAAAGAATTAAGTAAAGTACTACATAAAAGCCTTTCGAACACTTGTAAAATAAGTGATGACTCATTTTATAAAGTTATCTAGTACTTTAATCTCAAAACAACGGAACTCAAGACACTGCTAATTCAGCACACCAGTGAGAGGTTTTTTAAAAAAGATAATACAATTACATCTCTCTCTGGATAGAATATTTTTAAATAAGCATTTTTTTCAGTGTTGTTTTTTTCTGAAAGTAGTAGTAAAATAACTTCCCCATTTCAGGAACATATCAAGTAGATAAAAGACAAGAAGCATATTCATGGAGATGTTGGGTACTGTGAGAAACCAGAGGAGTACAAAATAATTCATTATCATAATTACCAACACAAGGATAATAAAGTACTAGTGAAAAACTTGACTTGATTACAGTCACTTTTTGAAAGGAAGCTTTAAAGAGCGATAATGGGATTAAGGAAAAAACAGAAGGGTATTTTCAATTAAAAACATTGTTATTAATATTCATATACTATTTTAAGATCACAAATATGATTTATTGCATATATGAACAGAAAAAATAAATTCTAAATACATGAACAGCAAAACAAATTAACACCAAAAACTATGCATTTTAGTATTATCTTTGACAGAAGATTAACATTATTTGAAGAGCAACATATATAGGCATATAAATAAACTTGGTAATAATATTCAGCCTCAAAATAAAAATCTAAAAAACTTTAACTAGCAGTTGTTTCTAGAGTCCTTTTTCCCCTGTTTAAAAAAAAAAATGTCAAAATCTATGTGAGTACCTTTCAAAAATCTTTAAATAAATATTTACTCAGTCATCAATACTTCAAAATTTTATAGAAATAGAATTTATTGAGCATAGTCCATTAGCTCATTTAATCCATATAAGGCTCATTCTAACAAATTTAAGAATTAAAGAAATTAAATGAAAGAAAACAGAATATATAATGTTCCAAGTTATATATGTTCTATTTCATAATGCACTATTATTTATTTAATTTACTGAATTTTTTTCAAACAAAATAAAATATACCAATTTTAGAAGGCTCTGATAAACGCATCTTGATTCATTATAGAGGACATAATGACATTTAAAACGAACAAAATCATCAAGAAAGGCAAATATATTCAAATTATTTTAAATATTAAGCATTAATTTCTATTTTAATACAGAAACATGATGAGAGTAGGAAAAGGGAAAAACAATATTCTATATCTCTACTCAACATCACTATTTTCCACTGCTTGACTTTCTTCCAAGACTATATGAAAATCCAAAAATCTCAACTCAAAGCAACTTCTTTGTATTAGTAAGAACAACAATAGTACAGTTTCCCATTAATAAAGAATATACACTAAAGATTTCTAATAATATTTGTCTAACAAAATTAGAAAATATTTTGAAGACTGTGAAGTACTAAATTATGATGTATAATAAATATGCAAGAAATGTCATGTGACTGTGACTAAAAGCTCATTTAATTATGTAATAGCTACATTTCCTTCTATAACATTGCTTTTTATTGAAACTCTTAATAGCAATTATTCTTAAATTATGCTCATAAAGTTTCTTCCACTTTTAATTAATTAATTAATTTAGGTGTAGATGGACACAACACAATGCTTTTATTTTTATGTGGTGCTGAGGATTGAACCCAGGTCCTGCGTTCTACCGCTAAGCCACAATTCCAGCCCTGTTTCTTCCACGTTTTAAAAAATATTCCATCCATCACATGGCACCAATTCTAGTAAAAACACATGGACTATTCAAAAACGCATTACTGATGCTTTCATTTAATTATTATTTATAAGCTGTCATTTCTCACATTTAAAAATAAAGATGTATTTCTTATATGACCAAAAAAAAATACTGATCTAATTAATCTGACCAAAAAAATAAAATAAAATAAAATAAAATTTACGGTAATACCCTGAAGCTTATATATCTTGCCAAATTATTTCAAGAAAGAATTAAAAGGCTAACTGGAAGTCAAACAAGCTATGAAGTTTTAACTGAAGCACAAAAGCAAAACCAAACCAGAAACTATACTTTTCTCTGACCATAAATTTTGCTCGCCCCCTCTCTAACATCACCATCCTACTCCTTGCCACTATCCTACCTCTAGGTCTCCCAACTCCACTTATCTCCCCCTCCATCCCATTTTCTATAGAGCAGCCAAATTTATATTGTAAAAAGTATATGCATAGAGACCAGAGGAGGAAGCAGCCGGACACCAGCCAAGCCAGACAGGAGGAGGAAGCAGTCTGGCGCCAGCCAAGCCAGAGAGGAGGAGAAAGCCTGGCCCCGCCCCATGTGCTAGTCCGGAGGAAGCCCATTTACTCTTAAAACCCATCAAAGGGGGTGTGGCTACCAGCACGGTTCTGCCGCTGATCCAGGTACCCGATTTCCAACTCCCCCAGCCTTAGCTGCGATAACTCAAAATGTTTCCCACAAGCTTTTGGGGGTTGTAGCTATCAACGCAAAACAACAACTATACAGGCACTTGGTTTCTACCTCAGAGACTAGAGTAGGGAAGATACAGGTGGAAGCTCATTCCTTTCACACTGGCTATACCCACCACCCTGAATACAGAGGCTCAAGCTAGGAATAGAAGACGCCACCTACTGGAAGCAAGGAAAACAGTGATCTGAGAGACTTTTTTTTTTCTCTTTCTCTCTTTTCTTCTCTCTCTTCCACAATTTCAACATATGTGAAACCAAGAACTGTGCATGAAAAACCGAATTACCAAAGTAATATAATATAGAGGAATTGCATATACCCCACCTTCCCCCAATTTTTTTTCTTTATTTCTATCTTACTTTCCTTTTCCTTCTCTCTTATTTCTCTTTTCTTCCTTGTTATTTTTTGTTCTTTTTTTTCATTTGTATTCTCTCTATCCCACTTTCAATCTCCTAACTTTTGCTATCTATTCATAGGGTAACTATCTAAATACAGATAGGAGGTTGAGTCTATACATTCTTCCATAAATTACCAGTCTATTGGTTACAGTTCTCCAAAGGTGCTAAGTTAATTTAATCTCATACCCTCACTCCTTTCCCTTTAAGTATAACTTCCTTCGTCTGAAATTAAGTTTTCTATATGCCACCAGATATGGTATGCCTTTTATGAAACTAATGAATATATTCTTAAGTAATAATTAAAACCAATATCTATAGACTTAGAATCTTACTATAAATGTATTAATAATGAAAACTTGTGCTTAGATGATGTACTGTTGATATTGGGAACTGTTAACATCGTCTTTCTCCGCAAAAGAGGAATTTTGAAGCTATACAAGAACAATACAAATATATAAGGGGAAAAACATTAACACAACAGTTTCACAAAGCTAGAAAGAATCATGAACAGTATGAAAAGACAAGGAAAGAAAGGACCACAAACAATACAGGTCAATTCAACATTAGATGAGGTAATATCTGCAGCGGATGGAATATCAGACAAAGAGTTCAAGATATACATGCTTCAGATGACCTGGAGTCTCAAGGAAGACATTATACAGCAAATTCAGACAATGAAAGATCACTTTGACAATGAATTACGTAAACAAATCCAAGAAGCAAAAGATCAACTCTATAAGGAGATAGAGGATATAAGAAACAAACAGAAATCCTGGAAATGCAGGAAACAATAAACCAAATTAAAAACTCAAATGAGAGTATTACCAGCAGAGTAGAACAATTAGAAGTTAGAACTTCAGACAACGAAGACAAAGCTTTTCAACTTGAAAAGAACATAGAGAGCTCAGCAAGAAAGTTAAGAAATCATGAGCAGAACATCCAAGAATTATGGGATAGCATAAAGAAACCAAACCTAAGAGTTATGGGGATACAAGAGGGTATAGAGGTCCAAACCAAGGGAATGAGCAATCAAATAATACTAGAAAACTTCCCAGACTTAAAGAATGAAAAAGAAATCCAAATACTAGAAGCCTACAGGACACCAAATGTACAAAACCATAAGAGATCCACACCAAGACACATAATAATGAAGATGCCCAATACAGAATAAGGAGAGAATCTTAAAAGCCACAAGAGAGAGGAAGCAGATTATATTTAGGGATAAACCAATCAGGATAACTGCTGATCTTTCAACACAGACTGTGAAAGCCAGAAGTTCCTGGAACAACATATTTCAAATGCTGAAAGAAAAAGGGTTCCAACCAAGAATCATGTATCCAGCAAAATTAAGCTTCAGGATTGAAGATGAAATAAAAATCTTCCACGATAAACAAAAGTTAAAAGAATTTGCAGCTAGAAAACCAGCTCTTCAAAACATCCTTGGCAAAACATTACAGCAAGAGGAAATGAAAAATAACAATGAAAACCAACAGCGGGAGGTAGTACAGTAAAGGAAAAACTAATCATAGAGGAAAACTAAATCATGTTAAGTAACATACATAATCAAATATAGCTGGCAATACAAACCATATCTTAATAGTAACCCTAAATGTTAATGGCTTAAATGCACCAATCAAAAGACATAGACTAGTAGAATGGATTAAAAAAAAAAAAGATCCAACAATATGCTGCCTACAGGAGACTCATCTGATAGGAAAAGACATACACAGACTGAAGGTGAAAGGTTGGGAAAAATCATATCACTCATATGGACCCCGGAAGCAAGCAGGGTGTCCATACTCGTATCAAATAAAATAGACATCAAGCCAAAGTTAATCATAAGGGATAAACAAGGACACTACATACTGCTCAAGGGAACCATACACCAACAAGACTTGACGATCATTAATATATATGCCCCAAACAAAGGTGCAGCTACGTTCATCAAACAAACTCTTCTCAAGTTCAAGAGTCTAATAGACCACAACACAATAATCATGGGAGATTTTAACACACCTCTCACCACTGGACAGGTCTTCCAAACAAAAGTTGAATAAATAAACCACAGAGCTCAATAATACAATTAATAATTTAGACTTAATTGATATATACAGAATATACCACCCACAATCAAGCGGATACACTTTCTTCTCAACAGCACATGGATCCTTCTCAAAAATAGACCATATATTATGTCACAGGGCAAATCTTAGCAATTACAAAGGAGTAGAGATAATACCATGCATTTTACCTGATCATAATGGAATGAAATTGGAAATCAATAATAAAATGAGAAAGGAAAAATCCTACATCACATGGAGATTAAACATTATGCTACTGAGTGAACAAAGGGTTACAGAAGACATCAAAGAGGAAATTAAAAAATTCTTAGAGGTAAATGAAAACTCAGACACAACATATCGAAATCTCTGGGACACTATGAAAGCAGTACTAAGAGGAAAACTCATTTCATGGAGTTCATTCCTTAAAAGAAGGAAAAGCCAACAAATAAATGACCTCACACTACACCTCAAAGCCTTAGAAAAAGAAGAACAAATCAGCAGCAAATACAGTAGAAGGCAAGAAATAATTAGAGCTGAAATCAATGAAATTGAAACAAAAGAAACAATCTAAAAAATTGACAAAACTAAAAGATGATTCTTTGAAAAAATAAATAAGATTGATAGACCACTAGCCTCGCTAACAAAGAGAAGAAGAGAGAGAACTCAAGTTACTAGCCTACAGGATGAAAAAGGCAACATCACAACAGACAATTAAGAAATACTGAGGATAATTAGAAATTATTTTGAAACCCTATACTCTAATAAAATAGAAGACAGTGAAGGCATCGATAAATTCCTTAAGACACATGAACTTCCCAGATTGAGTCAGGATGATAAACAACCTAAATACACCAATATCAAGTAAGGAAATAGAAGAAGCCATCAAAAGACTACCAACCAACAAAAGCCCAGGACCGGATGGATATACAGCAGAGTTTTACAAGAATTTTAAAAAAGAACTAATACCAATACTCTACAATCTATTTCAGGAGATAGAAAAAGAGGGAGAACTTCCAAATTCATTCTATGAGGCCAATATCACCCTGATTCCCAAACCAGATAAAGACACCTCAAAGAAAGAAAACTACAGACGAATATCCCTAATGAATTTACATGCAAAAATCCTCAATAAAATTCTGGCAAATCGGATACAAAAACATATCAAAAAGATCGTGCACCATGATCAAGTAGGATTCATCCCTGGGATGCAAGGATGGTTCAACATACAGAAATCAATAAACGTTATTCACCACATCAATAGACTTAAAAGATAAGAACCATATGATCACCTAAATAGATGCAGAAAAAGCATTCGACAAAGTACAGCACCTCTTTATGTTCAAAACACTAGAAAAACTAGGGATAACAGGAACTTACCTCAACATTGTAAAAGCTATATATGCTAAGCCTCAGGCTAGCATCATTCTAAATGAAGAGAAACTGAAGGCATTCCCTGTAAAATATGGAACAAGACAGGGATGCCCTCTCTCACCACTTCTATTCAATATAGTTCTCGAAATACTGGCAACAGCAATTAGACAGACAAAGAAAATTAAAGACATTAAGACAGGAAAAGAAGAACTTAAATTATCACTATTTGCGGATGATATGATCCTATACCTAGAAGACACAAAAGGATCTACAAAGAAACTACTAGAGCTAATAAATGAATTCAGCAAAGTGGCAGGATATAAAATCAACACGCATAAATCAAAGGCATTCCTGTATATCAGCAACAAATCTTCTGAACTAGAAATGAGGAAAACCACCCCATTCACAATATCCTCAAAAAAATAAATAAAATACTTGGGAATCAACCTAACAAAAGAGGTGAAAGATTTATACAATGAAAACTACAGAACCCTAAAGAGAGAAATAGAAGAAGATCTTAGAAGATGGAAAAATATACCCTGTTCATAGATAGGCAAAACTAACATCATCAAAATGGCGATATTACCAAAAGTTCTCTATAGATTCAATGCAATGCCAATTAAAATCCCAATGGCATTTCTTGTAGAAATAGAGAAAGCAATCATGAAATTCATATGGAAAAATAAAAGACCCAGAATAGCAAAAACAATGCTAAGCAGGAAGAGTGAATCAGGAGGTATAGTGATACCAGATTTCAAACTGTACTACAGAGCAATAGTAACAAAAACAGCGTGGTACTGGTACCAAAACAGGCAGATGGACCAATGGTACAGAATAGAGGACACAGAAACCAATCCAAAAAATTACAACTATCTTATATTCCATAAAGGGGCTAAAAGCATGCGATGGAGGAAGGATAGCATCTTCAACAAATGGTGCTGGGAAAACTGGAAATCCATATGTAACAAAAGGAAACTGAATCCCTTTCTCTCACCATGCACAAAAGTTAACTCAAAATGGATCAAGGAGCTTGATTTCAAATCAGAGACTCTGCGTCTGATAGAAGAAAAAGTTGGCTCCAATCTACATATTGTGGGGTCGGGCTCCAAATTCCTTAATAGGACACCCATAGCACAAGAGTTAATAACAAGAATCAACAAATGGGACTTACTTAAACTAAAAAGTTTTTTCTCAGCAAGAGAAACAATAAAAGAAGTAAATAGGGAGCCTACATCCTGGGAACAAATTTTTACCCCTCACACCTCAGATAGAGCCCTAATATCCAGAATATACAAAGAGCTCAAAAAATTAGACAATAAGATAACAAATAACCCAATCAACAAATGGGCCAAGGACCTGAACAGACACTTCTCAGAGGAGGACATACAATCAATCAACAAGTACATGAAAAAATGCGCACCATCTCTAGCAATCAGAGAAATGCAAATCAAAACCACCCTAAGATACCATCTCACTCCAGTAAGATTGGCAGCCATTATGAAGTCAAACAAAAACAAGTGCTGGCGAGGATGTGGGGAAAAGGGTACACTTGTACATTGCTGGTGGGACTGCAAATTGGTGCAGCCAATTTGGAAAACAGTATGGAGATTCCTGGGAAAGCTGGGAATGGAACCACCATTTGACCCAGCTATTGCCCTTCTCGGACTATTCTCTGAAGACCTTAAAAGAGCAT
Source organism: Ictidomys tridecemlineatus (assembly GCF_052094955.1). Lineage (NCBI taxonomy): Eukaryota > Metazoa > Chordata > Mammalia > Rodentia > Sciuridae > Ictidomys > Ictidomys tridecemlineatus. Next base: position 156,118,176 of record NC_135478.1, on the reverse strand, counting down.
ACTATAGGGATACTGCTACACCGTTGTTCATAGCAGCACAATTCACAATAGCTAGACTGTGGAATCAACTTAGATGCCCTTCAATAGATGAATGAATTAAAAAATGTGGCATTTATAGACAATGGAGTATTACTCAGCACTAAAAAATGACAGAATCATGGAATTTGCAGGGAAATGGATGGCATTAGAGCAGATTAAGCTAAGTGAAGCTAGCCAATCCCTAAAAAACAAATGCCAAATGTCTTCTTTAATATAAGGAGAGCAACTAAAAACAGAGCAGGGAGGAAGAGCATGAGAAAAACATTAACATTAAACAGGGACGAGAGGTGGGAGGGAAAGGGAGAGAGAAGGGAATTTGCATGGAAATGGAAGGAGACCCTCACTGTCATACAAAATTACATATAAGAGGATGTGAGGGGAAAGGGGAAAAAAATCAGTAGATGGGGTAGAGAGAGAAGATGGGAGGGGAGGGGGGATAGTAGAGGATAGGAAAGATAGCAAAATACAACAGTCACTAGTATGGCAATATGTAAAAACGTGGATGTGTAACCAATGTGATTTTGCAATCTGTATACGGGGTAAAAATGGGAGTTCATAACCCACTTGAATCAAATGTATGAAATATGATATATCAAGAGCTTTGTAATGTTTTCAAAAACCAATAAAAAAAAGTATATGCACAAAATGGGAGCTTTAAAAACTTTTTAATACATTCTCAGGGCTAAGCATGAATACATTCTCTTAGATCATGAACACCTACATCCTGCTTATTTTATTTCCTCTTCATCATCTGGTTCACCCTAGTCCTTTCTGTCTATAGACCCAAATTTTGGGTTTTTTGTTTTTTCTCCACTTCTCAAACTCAAATGGGCCCCTTCTTACCTGAGTGCCTCTAGATAGATTATTTTCTCTACCAAGTTTGCTCAACCTTACCCATCTCCACATATTTTTTCTCTCTTATATCCCACCAACATTCACTTGAAAAACCCAACTATACTACTATGATCATCTGAAATGTCACTTACCCATGGCAGCCTTCATTGACACCCACCCTCTCCACTATTCCCTCAAAATAGTCCTGGTTCTCTGGTTATATATTTAAATAACACCATACTTTCCACTTTACATAGAACTAATAACCTGCAGTTAACACTTTAACTGTTAAATTTTAAAATATCCAAGACAGAAGATCTTGTTTTATCAAACTATGACTGTTTTATTCATAGTTATACCCCCAAGTGCTAAGTAACATGAACACTAGAAGCACTTGATGCATACTGATTTACTATTCTGCTTACAAGGCCAAAGCACTATTAATAAGTGTTTGGAGAGGACAACATGAGGTATGCAGGCATCCGTACTCCTAAAGTTCTAAAATAGCACATGATCTGAGAAGGTCTTTTTGCTCCCAAATTACTTAATCTTAAATGTCTAAAAGGCAAGGAATGTCACAAATGTGTGAACTGAAACTGGGATTTCACAAATTGCCTCACTTGTTCCAGCTATTCTAAGGTTTACAACTTACCACTAGTAATATACCAACAAAATCAAATATTTCCAAAAATTGCATCATACTACAACAGATGTCCTTGATTTGTATAAAAGACTCACCAAGTCATTAGCTATGAAATTCTGCAAGACACATCACTTCTCAGGATTTTTTCCTCTAAGGATAGCTATGGCTTTCTATGTATGATCATATTAAATAACACAATAAGCACACACACAAGCATACAGAGTGATAGAAAACTGGTAGGTGAATTTAAATATTTGATCAAAAGAGTCTTGAATACATTTCATTCTAACCTATATAAATCTTTCAATGAGGACTAAGAAGATTTCTTTGATTAAGGTTCTGCTGATCAGTGCTAACACATCACACATCTTGAATAAACCTCAAACTACCACACGGGGGGGGGGGGGGGCGCCTGACAAATCTGAAGGCAGGTCTTTTAAGATTTTCTCTCAATGTTTCATTGTTGTCTTTTCCACACTTAATCAACTATAATTTTTTTTTTTAAGGAGAGAGGGAGAGAGAGAGAGAGAATTTTAAATATTTATTTTTTAGTTTTTGGCGGACACAACATCTTTGGGTTTTTTTTGTATGTGGTGCTGAGGATCGAACCCGTGCCGCATGCATGCCAGGCAAGAGCGCTACCGCTTGAGCCACATCCCCAGCCCTCAACTATAATCATCAATTAGCTCCGAGTACTTCCAAACCAAGTAAATTTCATTTGAATAGAAACTACCCTGCCGTACCCATCTTTCTTCAAGCTAAGTTAGGAGTTAAACTATATGATTATAATTAAAAAGCATAAGTGGGATGTACAAGCTCAGAAACAAATACAACTTTCAATGTGCTTCACTATCTTTCTCCTCTAAATCACCAATGAATATAGTCATAACATGGACTAACTGTTAAGACTTTCTTGGAAGTGGAGCACAGGCATGACACAAAACAGCTTTGATAAGTTTAAAACCTAAAAAACCTTAAAACCTAAAAAGTGGGAACAGAAGTGGACAGAAATAATAGCAAGAAGTCATTCAACCTAGCCTTAATGGTAGGGTTATCAGTCAGTATATCATACAAAGAGACAGGAGAATACTGGCTAAGAATCTATTAAGAGAGCTTCCACCTCAATAGTACAGAATTAGTACTATTGCAAAAAACTACTTAAAATATTGCTGAAGAGAACCACACACAGAAATGAGTAGAGATTAAGCTAAGTGTCTTAATTTAAAGATGCTTCATTAAAGAAGCTACATTTAAATCTTGATGAATGAGTAGTATTTATATGGGACAAGAACAGATACAGAAATGAACAAAAGAAAGGAATGAGCATGGTATACATATGCAAGTGTCATCTTGTAGACTTGCCTGACCAGAGAAGAGGGTGACCGTTTGGCAGTAAAGGCAATCTTCACATTCATGGCAGAATACTTTCCTGGAAAAGGTGCCTTATGTCAAAATGATAAAAAATCAAAGCTGTTTTTCTCACAGAAACAATCCTGTAAGAAATGCTATATTCCCGAAGCCACATTACTTTGTCACAGAAGTGACAATACATTAAGGCCTTATTTTAAAAAGTAAGAACAGCATACTATACTGCATATTGCATAATGAGTATGTATACACACACACACACACACACACAAAGAATATTAGTATTTTTTGGAATTGAAAACCATCAAGAAATAAAGAAATACATGTACACATGGAAGGAGGTGGGTTAAAGGTATATCAATAACATCAAAATAATAAATCATATAAATTAATATGTATTCATCTTCTATATAAGATCATTATCTTCTATGCAAAAAAAAAAAACCAAAAAGTTCAAATGATTAATATAATGTAATTCCTAATTTTTCTGGGGAGATTTTAACAAATATATTTGGGGAGCTCTAGAAAAAAGTTTATTCCATTAGAGAACTTTTTGATCAACAGACAATTTTGTTGAGAGAGAAAAGTAGGTTGCTCATCTGTGAAAGAAATTAATTCTTTCTTCTTGAAGCCACTGAAATCTTGAGCCACTGAATCAGATTCTAATTCTCCTTCATAATTCACTGTTTGAAAAAATACACATATTAAAATAAAATACATAAATACTTGTTTGTATCCTTTAAAACTCCTTAAAAAGACTACTTTTGTACAGTGTTAAGAGCTCAACCTGAAACTGAATTTGGGCAAAAATATTTAATGGCACAGAATTATAAGTTTGATCCTAAATCTACTAAGTCAATTTTTCCCTTCTGCCTCAATTCATTCATAAATACATGCCACTATATATCTATCAAGAACACATGTCAGGGCTGGGACTGGGGTTCAGTGGTAAAGCACTCACTTAGCATGCGTGAGGCACTGGGTTTGATCCTCAGTACCACATTTTAAAAAATGATAATAATAATAATAAAATAAAGATATTGTGCCCACCTATAACTAAAGAATTAAAAAAATTTTTTAAAAAAGAACATATGTCCTCCCTTTTATCATCTACTTTAGAATTTAGTTATCAATACCTATTAAAATAATTTGATTTTTTATCACAAACTTCCATAAATTTATATTACTTTACTTCCTAACTTCTCTTCCAAGTAAAATTTACTTATTTTTCCCTCAAAAATACATGAAAACTTCTTCTCTAATGAGAGGTATATAAGCAACCACACAAGGAGACATGTCTCATAATTCATGGCTACAAATCTATCTACCCCTTTTGCATGACTAACCCACCTCCCAGTGCTGAAGTGGAAGAAATAAAGCAAAATCTCTTTTTTTATTCATTTCCAGCAAATCCATACTAATAATTAAAACCAACAAGAAAGTTTAAGATAGTAGACTTAATAGCAGCACAGATTTATTGTATTTTCACTATTAAAAAATAGCAGTAGGTTGGTTAATAAATTTTTTAAGTTTATAATAGAGAAGATTTTTAATCATTAAGAAAAGATCTGACTAGAAAATGTCTTTTTATGTTTGAAGCCAGGCAAATTTCTGACCAAATACAAATATATTAAAAGACTCAAATAAACTTTATTATCCTATTCTTCAGACTTTGATTATGGTTTGGATAAGAGATGTCCCCAGAAAGCTTATGAGTGAGACAATGCAGGAATGTTCAGAGGTTGGCAGTAAAGGATCAGATTATGAGAGCTATAATTTAACCAGTAAATTTAATCCATGTGATGAATTAACAATCTGAAAGGACTACTATACTGGGTGGTAACTACAGACAGGAAGGGTATGACTGGAGGAAGTAATTCACTAGGGGCATACTTTTGGGATTTATATTTTGTCACTGGCACCTCACACTCTCTCTGCTTCTTAGCTGCCATGAGTTGAGCAGCTTTCCTCTGGGCTACACTTTGTACCTAGAGCAATAGAGTTAGCTAACCATGTACTGAACCTCTGAAGCCATGAACACAAAATAAACTGTTCTTTTTGTCTAGTATTTTGGACACAGTGACAAAAAACTAACATACTCCTACTCTAAAACAACTGATCAGAGATTGATCCCCGCCAAATTAACGGGAATTAACAATCCCACACAAGATTAGAAAATGATACACTTAGAAAATAACAGACTAAATGGTATTCAAAATGTGGACTATAGTGAAGTGTTAGTGTGTGTTTCAGGAGATATGACAGAAAACAAGTAAATCTTGTTTAATCTTGACCAGAGAATCTTAGTATTTTAAAATAAAAAGAAATTTCAAATAGTTACCTCAAGTTCCTATATTTACAGAGCCACACCAAAACACTACATGTTCTAGGTTACATAGTAGCACCAAGCTTTTGTTAAATCAGGGTTCCTAACTTTTCTGTCTATTCCACCTAAACAAAGAAACAAAACTTCTTATTTATAAAAGTCATAAATAAATGGATGGAAACAGAAAAAGACTTAGGCATGTAGATTTAAGCAACCATATTAAAGGAAACGATATTTAGTGAACTATATCACACTGCTTAAGTCCAGTTCTACATTCTGTGTTCTAATACTTCAAGAAAGTCAAAGATTCAGGTGTTTTGATGACTTGGACATCATGAACAAATTATAGAGGCACACGCATGAAGCAAGTCACTTTTTCAAGGGTTGAGCACAAAAAACAAAAGCTGGAAGTCTTAACCAAGCCTCTGGAATAGAGAAAAAAGTAATCTTGGACTAAGGATGCATTCTTCTATGGTATAATATTAAAGTACTAAAAAATTAAACTCATGATGTTAGTCATTTTAATAAACAAGAATTTTAGTAAGATTTCCCTAACAAATGAAACATTCAGATCCAACCAACATGTATATAAAATTCTACCAAAAATTAATATGGAAGTCACAAATAGGAATTCCATAAGGATTTTTGAATATTCCCTATTCTGTCATATACAAAGCAAGATATTAAGCATTAGTTTCAAAATCACTTCCCCCAAAATAGACAGTGGCTGCCTACACAAAACAGACAGTGATTGCCAACACAAAACAGACAGTGACTGCCAACACAAAACGTCTTAAGAATAGTTGAAAGAACAATTCTTATGTTCACAAGAACACAAAGAAAAGAGAAAGAGGCAATAAATTTTTTTAAAGGCATCTTAAACTATCTGTATTGCTGATGTTTTTATCTATCTCTGGCTAAAAAGTAATAAATTTTATAAATGTAATTCCTTATATCATATTTCCTGAATTAGCTAAACTCAGCCATAAACCCACAATCCAAACGTCACTATTAATATTTTAGTGTACTTCCTTTTCATTTTTTAAATATAGATACTCATAAATTTTTTAAAATTTTATAGTATATAGCATACACTATTTTCTATGATTTTCAATCCAATATATTTCCTATAAATGTAACAATACATTTCTTAAATGTTTTTACATATCTATCTATTTATTTCTTTACCTATTTATTTTTGTGGTTCTAAGGATCAAACATTGGGCCTTGTTCATGCCAAGCAAGCACTGTACCACCAAGCATCATTCCCAATTCTTAGATGTTTTAATGGCCCAAAACTGTCTATTCTTGGACTTGATAAACTTTTTCTTAACAGGACAAATAACAATTTTAGGCCAAATTATCTGTCCACAAATTTTGCAGGCCAAATCATCTGTCCACACCTAGCCTACTACAATATTAGAGCACAAAAGCTGCTACTGACAAAATGCAAATGACTGTCCAATAAGCCTGTAGTTTAAAAAAGACAGTAATATACTCAGTAATAAAGTGACAAGTTAACCCAAGTTAAAAATGGAAAAAGGAGTTGAGAAGAAACTTCTCTAAAGATATACAAGTGGCCAATAAGTATATAAACGGATCTTCAATATCACTAGCTATCAGAGAAATACAAATCAAAACTATAATGAAATACTACTTCACCCCACAAAGATGGCTCTAATAATTAAAAAAAAAGAGAGAGAGACAGACAGACAATACCACATGTTGACAAGAATATGGAGAAACTAAAACCTTACACATTGATAAGTGAAAATGTTAATAACATGCTGCAACTCTGAAACAGCTTGCATTTCTTAAAAAAATTAAACACTATAATACATAAGTTACACCTCTAGGTATATACCTAAAAGAAATAAAAACATATGTCCACATAAGAATTTGTACACCAATGCTCACAGCAGCATTATTCACAGTATTCCAGAAACAATCCATACGTCTATCAACTAATAAACAAATGAACAAAGTATGGTCTACCTGTACAATGGAGGATTATTCAAGGATAAAAAAAAAAGAGTAAGTATTAATGTTGTAACATGGATGAACCTCAAAAACATGATGCTAAAATGCTGAAATGAACCACTCACAAAAGACCACATTATTTTATTCATATAAAATGCCCAAAATAGACAAATTTAGAGATGAAAACCAAAGTAGTTTCCCAGAGCCAGAACCTGAGGTGATACAGAAGTGAATGATATTGGATATATAAGGTTTCTTTGTGAGGTCATTAAAATATTCTTCAATTGATTTGTGAGGTTAAAAATGACAAATATTGAACAACTCTGTGAATATATTAAAAGACCTATTTCAGTGGGTAAAGTGTATGATTTGTGAATTATATGAATACATAATTATCATCCCCTCATCTATTCTATAGATATAAAAATCAAGTTATTTCCCCTTCTTTTAAATAATTAGATGGCTTCTAATTGTTTTTGGTCTACTGTAATCAATATGACAATAACTATCTTTTGGAGTAATGTCCATTTTAAGATAAGTTTTTTAAATGACAGAGAACATGAAATGGCAAAAGAAGTATAAAACTTAATTGTAAAATACACTATTTAAGTAGTGTTTGCCTTTTAGACAATTCTAGGAATATACCACTTATTTTCATTATTGTTATAGCATAAGGTAGTAAGAGAAAGAGTAAATCTTAAATAACACAAATGTGTTCCTTACACCCATGGGAAAACCCTTCACAAAGAAACAGTAGAATCAGAATCTATGTTCTTTTTGCTAAACTTGGGGTTAAAGGGAGCAGCAATGCAGAGATTTTGTAATTGTATTTCACTCTGAAGAGTAAAAACAAGATTCCTTATTCACTTGAATCTCCTTATGGTTTCTACTACATCATCTTTTTTTAAAAAAATCCTCTTAAAACTGTGCTTGTATTATTTTTATTTCATAACATGTCCTTCATTTCTATCTTAATGTATCTATGCTTTAAGGCTATATTTAGCCTCAACCCAAATGAGGTCTCCTTCATCAGTTTCTCTAGTTCACTCTATCTCTACATGACAAATAGTTTTCATTACATCATACATAAGTATTTTATTTCCTCTTCATTTCATGTGCTTTAATTTTGCCTTCTCTGCCAGTCCCTTTCCACATTAAAAAAGCTAAGATAAAGTCATATGATCTGTCTATATAACCTAGATATTTAGTAAATAATAACAATAATAGCAATATCACTATTCATTCAGCAGTCATTATGGATCAATTGACCGAGGCATAAATTGTTCAAAACGTCATTTATCAGTTTATGATATGATCCCATATCATCTCATTTGTCCCTCAACAACTCTGAGTTTGCTACAATTACTAATGTTATTGTCTCACAGTGATTTTGAGAATTTTCATCTAGGTACACTAACTTAATGGTAGATATGGAATTTTAATACAAATATTCTGACACATAGCTCAGAGCTTCCTGTCCTGTCATAATATCTCATTTGAAGGGGAAATAAAAATATATATATATTATCAAAGATTCACCTCAACCAAAGAGTTTCAGTCTGTGATTCCAGATTTCACAGAAAAGAGAAATCCAAAGATACTCAGAGAAAGTTTCCTTCCCCAAACAATTATTGAAATAACAGGTACTAATGCTGATATAAGGTGTTATCACTACGAAGTATTCTTTCACAAATGATGTCATTTAATCCTAACAACAACTCTATAAGGAGATATGGGTTATTATCATCAGAGTTAAAGAATGTATGTGTTTCTCCCATTTCAGGTCACAGAGCTTAATAAGTAACAGAGCTAAAGTTCAAATCCAAGACTTCAGACTAACAGTATAACCTTTATTCCCCATTTCTACTCAAAATTTATTACTTAGTTTTATGTTGACATTGTTTATTTCTCAAAATTGATGAATAAATATAAACAAATTTGGTGATTCTAAATCTCTTCTAGATTCACTGGATCATTTAAAAAATCAAATCTAGCTTGGTGTGGTAGCATACACCTGTAATCCCAGTGTCTTGTGAGACTGAGATAGGAGGATTGGAAGTTTGAGGCCAGCCTCGGCAACTTAGTGAGACCCTATCTCAAAAAAACAGAAAGGGCTGGTTTATCGTTCAGGTACAGTGTACTAGTTCAATCACCAGTATTATAAAATAAATTTAAAAACAAATTAAAAATTGAACCTATGCAAGTACTCCTTGAGGAGAAAAAAAACAACAACATTGTTTTGTGCACATTTTCAGATTTGTAGACCCCCGATTTAAAGCCCTATACAACACTGTAAGTTGGATCAATTGACTGAGGAAGTCAATTGTAAGTTGAATATAAGGGTGACAACATCCTCCTGTCATGCTCCACAGTGCATACAGTATACAAGCACAGAACAAGGATTAGAGAAGGATGTGAAAGATTTTGTAAACAAACCTAATTTTCTTAATATTGCCATAGGAAACAGTCATGGAGCTTCTGGTAAATTGGTATATTTGCAGTAATAGAAAAATCCTACATAGGAAAGTCATTCAGAGAAAAAGAAGAAACCAACAATACTTATTAAGTCTTGTTGTATGCTAAGGGATTTACATGATATTGATTTTTAGGCTCAATAAACTCTTTAAAGTAGTTATTATCAGCTTTTATAGTTTGCCAAAAACTTAAGACCAATGGCCAAGCAAATACATAAATTCAGATTAATCCAAAATGGAAATAACCTGGCTTTCCAGATAATCACCTAAATATTACACATGATAGTATAGAAATGTTAGAATGTTATAGAAAATAAGGTAGGGGGCTTAAGACACGAAGTGAGAAGAAAAAAGTGCCTATGGGATGAAAAACAGGGAAATCATTGAACTGACGGAAAAAAAAAACAGGAAACAGATGAACAATCTGGATCATAATATGTATGATAAAAAATGAGAGAAGGAACACCAGCTGTAAAGAACAATCTTATTTCAATTCCAACGCTAATGCACTATGTAACATTAAACTTAACTTTTCTGGACCTCAGCTTCTCTACTTTTGAAATTTTGGTTATTGGATGGCAAAATAACTTAAATTTCTGAATTCCTTCACAATTTTTGCAACACTTTCACATGTGTTATGTTCACTTCATTCCATTGAGCAGTAACTTTGTTTTATTCAACACAGTATCACTAGCACCTGGCTGGTACAAAGTAGGCTCAAAATATTAATGGAAAGAATAGATAAATTGGATTCTGACAATAATCCAGTGAGGAACACAGAACAGGGCATGTATTATTATACTTATTTTATATAAGAAAAACTAAAGTTCAAAGAGTTTAAAATACAGTTAAGTGGTAAAGTCAGAAAACAAACCCAAGTCTTCAAATTACTAGTTCAAATCTCTTTCCAGGTCTAAAATTTCTGACATTTTAATATACTCTTAAGGAGTCAAATACATGAATAAGGAACTCTTATTATTTCTAGTGTTTTGAAAAAAATTAGGACAGTGTTACTATAGAAAACAATTAATAAAGAAGAGTTCTCTGAAGAAATTTAAGATTCAACATTATGCAAATGAAATGAGATAAAATCTGATTTCTGATCTTCTTTGATTACACCAATTATGTTTTCCATGTTCCATAGTGAGTCTGCATCTATAATTCTGGTAGTCTAAAAACACTTGCTATGAATCATGAGGAAGAAGTACAAAACTCTCTTTATAATTAAGATGATTGTTCAAACCAAAAGTCTTATGCAAGGCTCCCCAATAAGCTCAGATTGAGAAATATATTCTATTCCATCCCTCTACCTGCCTACCCAATCTAAAGCTTTAGGGTCAGTCAACACAGTTATAGAGGAAAGTTCTGACTGGGCAGCATAAGCTGAAAAATACTTGTGCACACAGATCAGAAAACAGTGAGAGCTATCTGACAAAGTTCTATTCTTAAGCACTGTCAGAATCACAAGATTGTATTATAAAAACCTAAGTATAGAGGAAAAGGGGTTAGCTAGAGAATACAATTTTTACCTTTTAAAGAGTATACCTCAAGAATACAGTAGGAAAATCAATCTGTGTATTGGGTAGTAAAATCTTTTAATAAAAAAGTCTTCAAACTCATTCAAACATAAAATTCTTTCAAAACAAAATAATTCTGAAGCATTTTCCCTTTCATATAATGCTACCAATTAAAAAGCCTTAAAAAATAAAAATAAAAGTCATTATTAATTTTAATATATATGAAATGGCACTTTGCCACTAAAAAAGCAAGTAGTTTAAGTATAATACTTTTGCCATATGGAAGCAGCACACAGATGGGTTTGTAAAGTGAGCATTTTAGTATATCTCACAAGAGAAGTTTCTAAGAGGACTTCTGCTAGCAATATTCTGTTAAAGAACAGTTATACTGAAACTACAGTGAGGTATAGCAGTTATACCAAAACTAATTTTTTCTATAACACTCAGATAAAATAAGAGCATCTATGGAAGAGGAGAGAGAAGGTATTTTCAATAAATGGTAAAAGATCTGAAATGCAACCTATGGAGAAGACTATGTATGCAAAAAAAAAAAAAAAAACTGGCAAAGAGATGGAAAGTACAGCTTAATCAAGACAAACTTTCTATAAATCCTCAAGTCTAGGGCAGTTTAAAGGTTGCTGTGCATGGTGGTGCACGCCTGTAATCCCAGTGGCTCCAGAGGCTGAGGCAAGAGAATCACAAGTTCAAAGCCAGCCTCAGCAAAAAGCAAGGCGCCAAGTTACTCACTGAGATCCCATGTCTAAATAAAATACAAAATAGGACTGGGGATGTGGCTCAGTGTTTGAGTGCCTCTGAGGTCAATCTCCAATATTCCCACCCACCCCCACTCCCACCCCCTAAAAAAAAAAATCTTATAGGTTCCAGTTCTATAATCTGGGAGTTACTGCAAAATAATAATCTGTTTTACTTACCTTTTAATTAAAATACCCGCCCCAATTTAAAAGGTATTTTCCCTACTGGAGCAAACAATATATATACATTTTTCAGCATAAATAAAATGCAGTGATCTTACCTAGTAGCAAACTGAATGAGAGCATTCTGAAGAGTCTGCCTAATTTCAAGAAGAAAAGACTCATCATCACTTAGTGTGTAATACCAATACTGGACATAATCCCTCAAGGAAAACTGGATAACCTGTAAAAAAATATTAGGGAAAAAAATAAACTTTTAGGATCAACATTGTCTAAAATCCTCCAAAGAAAACTAGATAACCAATAAGAAAATATTCGGAAAAATACAGTATTTTAGAATTTTAAAAATAGCAATGACAAATTAAAATAGTTACCTGGCAATTTATATCTATTCTCTGTATCATAAATTGTGGTAATAAGTACCTGCCTTCATTATGAAAAAAAAATCAACATGCTAAAAAACATTTCATGAATTTTAAAGTTATTATGGTATTTCAACTCATCTACTGTCCCAATGTTTCAAAAACTTAAAACATTATCTATAGCCAAACTTGTGCAAATTTCGGTAGACAAGAGTTCGTGGAAAAAACAGATTTTTCAATGCTATAATACAACAAAGAGATTTAATCAGTTTGATAAAATGAGATGTAAAATAATGCTCAAAAAACGTTTCTCTAAGATTATATCATGAAATCCACTGCAGGTATAATTTTTAAAAAAAGATACAGGATTAAACTTAGTTCTAAAATAATACATTTGATATAGCCAACCATCTTAGCCTATAAATAGCAAATAATACAATTCAATGTATAATTTTTGCAAGTTAGATAAAATATGGGTTCATTTACAAATAAATGTTAAAAATTTAAAGTACACATTATTTATACTGAATATATAATCAAAAACATCAACAGAAAATATTTTGGGGTAAATAATTTTTTACTTAACTCTAATTTTTGAACATTTTTCAGCCTAACGAGGTATTTACACTTTTAAAAAATAAAACAGAAAAAAAAAATATCTCATTTACCAAACCCAGTAAGCTTCTTCATCAGGAAAAGTAATACCTTTAAGATTAAAAAATATCAGAAATATCTAATGTTAACAAAATTTTTTCTCTAAATGCAAATTCAATCAAAAAGTTTTCATACTAACTAAATCACCTCATAACAGGTGCTTAGTAAATCAAGCAATATCTTTACATACAAATGTCAAGGATAGCATTATCATAAACTTTTAACATTATTTCAATAGCAAAAAGGTATACCTTAGTATTTTCAAAAGAAATACACCTAGTATATAATATATGGAATTCAAATACCACATACTGAAACTCACTTGCTGGAGAGGTTCATCAATTATATTGGCACCCGTCAATCTTCTATCAATCTTAATAGTCCTGGCTTCCCGTTTCATTTCTTCTAAGCACTTAAAGGAAACCATAATATTTTAAGGAGTGATTTAAAATCTCTCCAGTTGGCTTCAAATTGAATACTCATTGTCATTTCCCTTCTTCATCTTCGATTCAATAAATTATTTCTTGAGACTCTAATATAAATCAAACACTTTTCTCAAGATAACAAAACTAGGCACACAGAAAAAAATCTCTTATTAGCTTCAAAAATTTAATTAAATTAGAAAACACTATTTAGCTGGGCACTGTGATGCACATCTGTAATTCCAGCAGCTAGGGAGGCTGAGATATGAGAATAGTGAGTTCAAAGAAAGCCTCAGCAAAAGCGTGATATTAAATAACTCAATGAGACCCTGTCTCTAAATAAAATACAAAATAGGCCTGGGGATGTGGTTCAGTGGTTGAGTGCCCCTAAGTTCAACACCCAGTTACACGCCCAGACCCGGCAAAAAAAAAAAAAAAGAAAGAAAGAAAAGAAAACACTATTTAGAATGTGGGAAAATTGAAAATGTACAGGTATATCGTTGCGATATTCTAATGAGACTTTAAAACTATAAAGTTATTGTTTCAGGGAGTCAAGTTAATAACTGTCTTTATTGGACAGTTCTACCTCTTTTACCCCCCCTTTCAAAACCCCCAATAGTACACCAGCTGCCAAATGAATGTGTTTTGATATTGATTTTATTTAAGGATAATTTTAAGCAACTAAAGAAAATGTATTTCTCTACTTCTCCTTAGCTTTCAGAAATAAAAGCAGCCTGGGAATAAGGTAAAGGGAAATGGGAAACTAAATTAAAAATGTAAGTCAGAGCACAAATACACCACAAAATGTTTCAGTTATGATAAACCAAATATACAATGCTGGTCTTACAAGATTATAATGGAGCTGAAAATTTTGTATTTCCTACTGAACAATGCACAACTAAAAAAGCAGCAACAGAAAAAGAAAACTCAGAAAATACACAGTAAAGGCTTTTTGCAACTTTTGCAAACACACACACATACCCTCAACAAGCTCCTTTTAAAAATCTGAAAACATGGACCCCAATATAGTCATAGAAAGGAATATTCACAGTGATTATCTGCTTATGAGAAAATCTATGATAAAAAAATTATAAACAGAGTGACACATACACACACCAAGAAGTCACCATGGACATATTTCTGTAAAAAGTGAAACCTCCTCAAGAAGAGACTCAGGAAGATCTCTCAGAAGGCATTACAGAAGAAAGCATTGTCATCATAGGAGATCACAGCTCCATGTGTTGCTAATCCTGAAAACCTTCTAGTGGGACAGGATGTAGAGGTGTAAGACAATGACAGTGACGATCCTATCTCTGTTTAGGCCTAGACTAATGAGGATGACTGTGTCTTTTACGAGTTTGTGTTTTATGCTGTCATTACAAAAGAGTCAAAAAGTTTTAAAAATGTATAAAGTTTATTAAGTAAAATAGTTACAGTTGGGCTGGGGTTGTGGCTCAGTGGCAGAGCGCTCACCTTGCATGTGCGAGGCTCTGGGTTTGATCCTCAGCACCACATAAAAATAAAGAAATAAAACAAAGGTATTGTGTCCAACTACAACTAAAAACTAAATATTAAAAAAAAATACAGTAGTCTAGTTTATTATTGAAAAAATTTTTTATAAATCATTTTATAAATAATGATTCAGATTATAAAAAATGTTATAAGATTAGCTTGTCAATATGAAAGTCAGTAGGATTTAATGAAATTCTTATATTTCAGTAATAATATTACACATTACTTACCTCTGCATCTCCTACATGTTTGCATATAATGGACTGTAAAGTTATGTTACTGGGGCATTGATTCACAGTCATTTGTATCTCTTCCTATGAGATGAAACCATCCCACCCCATAATAAGAACTAAAATTACTGCAAATCTTAAACCTACCCATAATACCCAACTTCAATTTTATTTTAAAAATCCTACTTTTATTTTAAATAGAAAAGGAGCACTACTCAAGATAATAAAAATTAGGGCTGAATTATTAAAACTACAGATATTGCATAACTTAATTGTAAGTTATATTTTTCAATGTAATTAAAGAAAAACATGCAAATCTTTCCCTCTGATTTCCATTTAATGTATTGTATTCAAAACATAATATTCATTAACATTCTTACAAACCATATGGATGATTCTTTCACACTCAATGTTAATATAGCAGGAAAACATTCAAATTAAACTAACCAATTTATATCTTTTCCTTAAATTTTCATTCCCACTTGACATCTAACACTAAGAAATTTTCCAATGTGAATTTTCAAAATATACTTTTCTAAGTATGATCAGAAAGTCTCCCATAAATTTCCTAAGCATTAGTGAATAAGAAGAAAATCTCCCAAGCCATAGAGATGATCACATTATTATCACTGCAAAGAATTGGACTTTTTGAGATTTTTCACATTCCTTTAGCCCATTTACCTTAGGAACCCCAGTTGATGTTGGAGGAAGAAATGAGTGTTCACACTGCTCTAGGTACTTTTCTGAGTTTGTTTTTCCAAACAGAAGGGTAACCACTAAACCCCTAGAGGAAAAAAAATAATTAAAGAATTAAAAAAAATACTTCTATAAATTAACATATCTACTATTCAAGTATATACTTCAGATGTTATAGCTTTATTATTCATCAAAAATGCCTTCTGTAAATTTACCCAAAAAATGACAATTTTGTTTTGAACAAAATTTAAAACAGCAATAAACAATTTGTGAATCACATATTAAATACACAATTCCTTTCAAAATTTTAATCAAACATACATCACAAAGAATCTCAGACATTTTCAAAATTGGAAAAATCAGTCCTTGTTAAATATGGAATCTAATAACAAGGATAAAGACAAATGACATCTAAATCGATGGCTAAATGACCCAATTCTAGAGTGCTAATTAAGGTGACATACTAATATTTATAACTTGACAATGCCTACAGAAACGAGTGCTATACAGAAAAAAATGATCCACATTATGACTTGTTTTGAAACAAGTCTAGAATAAAGATAATATCAATTTATCCTCAGAAGATTAATTATTTTTAAAACAAAAGATCACAGTAAAATAAATACTAGTTCACTATTTAGTATTGACTAAATGTCATCACTATTTCCTATATTTAAAATTTACCAATAAGACAAAGCCTTGGAAATCCATAAAGGAAGAAAATTAACTTTAATCTGATAATGATTGCTAATCTTACAATAATTGAAAGACAGTAAAACATTAAATACTGTCAATCTCAACTACCAAAAGGAATAAGATTCTCAAAGTCATCTACTTCTTGTTACTACCTGTTTATTCACCAATCTTCAAGTATAAATACATTAAGTAGAGTGGGAGGGCAGGTGAACACAGATTAAGATCATATCAGGGGGCTGGGGATGTGGCTCAAGTGGTAGCTCGTTCGCCCGGCATGCGTGCGGCCCGGGTTCGATCCTCAGCACCACATACAAACAAAGATGTTGTGCCCGCCAAAAACTAAAAAATAAATATTAAAATTCTCTCTCTCTCTCTCTCTCTCTCTCTCTCTCTCTCTCTCTCAAAAAAAACGAAAAAGAAAAGAAAAAGATCATATCAGAATTCTGTTTTTGTTTAAGAGGCTGGCCTCAAAATTTTCAGTAAATTTCATCCACCTTTTATAAATGATATTACTAAGATTCATGTTGGCTGTATATTTCACTTTTACCTAATTATTTAGAGTAGAATCAAACACAATAAAATACTTATATTAAATTAACCTCATATTCCTAAATTTAAAAAAAATCATAAAACAGACTGATAAAATATTAACCTCTGCCCACAGAGGAACAGTAGGAAGGCAAGCTAACCAACAGTTTGAAATTAAAGAGCACCTAATTAACAGTGTCAGCTGTGAGGGTTAAGTAAAAACAGGTACTACCAACAACTATAACAACGCCATGAAACAACCATAGTATGGTACTGACAGTAGTACCCTAGGTTAAAAATCAAAATAAAATATCTTTTTCTCTCTTAAAAGTTTCCTATATATTTGAAAATAGGAATTAGCTATGGCTGTAAAAAAAATAAAAACATGATCAATATTTTTTTGTGGGTAAAATGCAGAATTTAAAACAAGTTTTATTAGCAAAAAAGGGGAAAGAAGATCCCCAGGAAAATGCATTAATTTCAACCTTGCATTTTAAGTAAGAAAAAAAAAGCCTCTTATAAAACTTACACAGCAAGAAAACACACAAAAACTAAGAAATTATTTTGAATTTATGAAATTTCACCATTTGCCTTAAAATTGATACTTAAAAGTCAATTTTTTCTTTAAATTCAGAAGATTTTTAAACTATACAGAGTTAAATTAAAGAAGGGAAAATTATTCATAATGAGAGGCAAAATAAGAAAGATTTGACAGGAAATTATGATATTCATTGCCCATAATTGAGTAATCTGGGAATACTTAATTAACTAATCCTCCTGAGCTGAGTTTCAGAGGTTTGCTGGTAGAAATAGAAATAAAAGTACCCTTTAATGGTAGTGAGTTTCAATGAGATCAACACAGTTTGGAACAGAAGGTCAAACTAATTTATGATTTAGCATAAACTTGGAATTTCAGACCTCATCATGTGACTCTAAACAGTATCTAAAGCGTTTTTGTATCCCAGCTATTCATGAGGCTAAGATAGAAAGACTGCAAGTTCCAGGCTGACCTTGCCAAACTTAGGACCCTTTCTTAAAATAAGTAATAAAAGGGGTTGGTGATGTAGCTCAGTGGTAGATCACTCCTGGGTTCAACTATCAGTATCTAAAGAATAAAAATATATAAAAAATATAAATATTTTTAGTACCCTTCCCTCAACCTCCAATGACCCATCTTATCTAAAAAATTGTTTCAGAAATTCTAAGTATCCAAAACTGTTTTTATAGAATTATTCCTTCAAAAAACAGCAGATTCAGAAAGGGAGCAAAAAAGAAAAGTTTCCATGACTTTGGAATGAATGGACTGATGACCTTTCCCTGTTTCTCAAATTTTATATGACATTTAGTATAAGAGAAATGATTCTCTACCTTTCAAAGGCTCCTACCTTTGTCTCTAAAACTGCAATTTCTCACCTTTCCAAAATACTGGCAAATATTGCTAAATTCTTTTCCTTCACTCTTGCCACGGCTTATTAGTAATATTAGAAGAAATCTCTGCCTTTCAGACAAATATCTCAAGAAAAATAATCTCCTTTCAATCAGAGAAAGCAGACCATGAACTATGCAGCCATGCTATACCCTTAATTTGTAACAGGACTATAATTAGAAAGCCCATTTATGTTGCAGATCTCTAAGGTCTTTCATCATCCTTGTTATCAAAAAAGATATTTTGAACACTACATTACTTGATTCCTTTAGCTAAAATAAGTTTTGTTTTAGTACACAGTACCATACTTAGACAATTATCATAAAAATACTGAATCTAACACAAAATTCATTTTTAACATAGCTTTCACATAGCTGCTCAATTTAAGCAATTCTCACTTTTCAATAATCAGTGGGAATATCCATAAGAAACAACTACACACAACTTTCAAACCTGTACCCTGAAAGAAGTGGTAGGTAATATAAATATTCAGAAGCCGCCCCTTTGGTATCTCATATAGTCTCTCAAACCATTGTTATATATACTGTTCCATTCAACTAAATACTCTAAACCTGGACTCAAACAACTCCTCCAAATATTTCAGGTCCCAAAAGACATCTTTAGAAGAAGTCTCAAGAGTTCATTCTGCAACTAATTACTTACACACACACACACACACACACACACACACACACACACATTAAACAAAATACTCCTCACCTCTAAGCTCCCTTGTTTCTAAATAATAAACATTTCACTTGCATATATATTTTATGTTTTCTTACAATTCATATATGATACCAGTGCTCTAAATATGAAGTTATAACAAAGTATGGCTAAAATTTCCCTTTGAATGGTTTATTATCTTAAATGAACACATAAACACTATAAAACAAATAACCATGAAGATAAAACGGTAAAATCAAGTATTTGAATTTTCTAGACCAAACTAACCTCATTCATTAGGGAAAATGAGAAACACTAATATATGAAGACTAACTAATGAAACAGTATTTACATTGTGAAATTTGATATATAAATTATATATGATCATAATAAATCAGAAATATCCAATTTTAAAAGGATAAATAGCATCAAAATAAATTTTAAAATCCTTTTTCATATTATCACAAAAAAGAAACTGAAACATTATTTTTGAAGATAACACCCACATTTTTAGTATCTTAAATTTACCTTTTTTTCAAATTTTGCTAAAATGCTTGTTAAAAAAAATCAGCATTCACGAATAAACCATACTTCTACTTTTTACCATCATTTTTTTTATTTTAACAAGATATACATGGGAATTGTAAAATGATCACTGATTATACTTACCCACCCACAAAGCAGAGGATATAAAAGGCCAAATAAAATATTACAAAGGGTCCAAAGGTTACTAGAAAAAGGACAACGCCAAGGCTTCCCCATCCCCATATGGATAGACTGGCCTGAAATAAAACAGAAAAATAAATAAATAAAATAAATAAATAATTGTCCACATGAATTAGAAAAGAATCAACCAAACTTTTACACAGTTTTAAATTTCTACTTTTCAACATTTATGGTACTGTTTCAGCATACATTAAAATATTTACTTTTAGAAATGTTCTTGGAAATTTATCTCCAAAAAACAACATATGATAGAGATTTATGGAAGATCAACAATAACTTAAAAAAAACAATTAGTGGTAATACAAAAAAACAGCATGAAGTAGTTTCACAAATTGTTAAATAAAAAGTTGGCATGAAAAACATAACAATATTTATAAAATATATGCATATTTATATTCATAGAACATAAAAATTAAATGGGCTACAAAGTTACTTATTTAGAATTAAAATTTCATTTTAAAACTAAGTCCCAATAATTATAGCATTTTTTATTAAAATTTCAAGAAATCCATCTCATTGAAAATAGTGATATTATTTCATTTAAACTGTGTACATAAACCCATAAAATTGTACTCGCAAAAGTTCCAACTTTCAATACTACAATTTACCAAAAGTTCAACAAAACATTTCCAAGTCTCCATCCTTTAAAAAAAATTTTTCATACAGAATTATACTGTTTATCCAGTAAAAATACTCCTTTTGTTGAGGACAAAACTGATGTTAGCAATTTAAGTCATTATGAATAAATAAATGTATTCAATTCAACAAGTTTCTACATCCATTTGCCTAGCACCCTGAGGTATACAAAGAAAGCATTTGTCCCACTCCTACCCATCAAGGAGCACAGAAAAGAATGTCTTAGAGGAATGAAACAATTAGACACTGAACTAAAAGAAAATAATAGAAAGCATTATAAGATACTAAACAAATTGAAGACCAAAAATCTGAGGAACAGACAATAGGTGCAGTGGATTACAAGAGAAAGAGTTTTATTCATTCATTCACCAGTTATTGATTGCTTTCTATGGGCTAGACACGATTAGATACTAGGAATATCATCCTCTAAACTCACACTGTAAAAAAAAGGCTGGAAATATAGCTCAGCTGGAACATAACCATATGCCTTTTTAAGTTTATGTTGTAGAAGACGGGGAAAAATTAGTAAATATATGCTTATATCAGATAGGGATAAGTGCTGGAGAAAAGGCAACTATAGTGACCTGTCTAAGCAGTTCTGAATGATTACATGACTTATGAACAGAAAATACTGGACTTGATTTATTTATGGAGAATTTATTTATAATACTGAGTCTTCCTGCAGCAAAATAATATTTTTCCATTTAATCATGTCTTCTATAACCTTCAGTGGAGTTCTTTGTTTCTGTATCTCCCCGCCCAACGCTCCCATGTCAACCATAACTCGTTCGTTTGTGTATTTATTATCCATTTTCCTCATTCTAGACACTATTATCTTCTAACTAGAGGAATGATAATGCCTGTTAACAAAGTTTCTTCTCTGCCTTCATGCTTTCCTCCTTGAATCAGCTGGGAATACAATTCCACCTACAGAAGTGGTCTACTCTGACTGCCTCTAAAAGCTTAAAGTAGGGCACAGTGATTTAAAATAGAGAGCAGTCCAATTCCTCTGATGAAACTTCGGTTGAACACACAGAACTTGGATCCATACTATGGTACTGCCAGATGCCCACCATAGGTAGGAAACAGACACTATTTTCTATCCACTGACTTCCCCAGAAAAAAGATCTTATAAACTCTCCAGAAAGCTGAAACTAGATGTGACCCAGATACTTGATTCAACCGGCTTTCTCCAGTGAGATATGACCTAATATTAGCAGTATTACTTTTTCTTTTACAGTTAAATTTATGCTTACTAGTCAGTTTTTCAAAACCAAAAAACTACAGTTTAAAGATCTATTCAGAGGCTTTAAAAAGAAAAAAAAAGTGACTATCTTTGGGGATAAAGGACATGGGTAACACACTGGGGCTTCGCAACTAATCAGTAGAGTTTTACTTCTTTATCAAGTGTTTGGTTTTAACTGTATAATTTACTCTTCAGGTTAATATCTTTCATAATTAAAGGAATGAATCATGATTAGTTGATATGGGGAAGACTAACAGCAATTAGTTAACAAGGAAAGTTAATAAATTTGTCTAAAAACTCAAGTTTTGAGATTATTACAAGTCTTGAAAAGAATATAAAAACATCAAAAAAAAAACCCTATTCTTTCAACAAAATTTGTGAAAACCTACAATGTGCCATCTGCTAGTGGTTTAGCCTTAGTGTGAGAGATTTTCATCTCTCTGCCCCCCTTTCCTTTCCCTGGAATGAGGATCAAACCCAGGGCTTCCAGAATTTCCAGCATGGCAGGCAAGTGAGCCACCACTAAATTATGCTTCCATCCCTCAGGAGAAATTTTTAAATGCCAGAAACTACTGAAATTAAACATTTCTAAACAAGCAAGGGAAGTGCTCATTTGCTTTGCAGTTAATCTCTTAGAATTATTAACTTCAAATGTTAAACTGGTCATTGAAACATCAAAATACTGCATTGTCTAAGACAAAAAAGATTTTGTTATTCTTAGTGTGCTCAGATCTGTAATTGGCTGATATTACAATGTTATTAGTACAATGAATTAAGAAAAACATTTCAGGGCTGGGGTTGTGGCTCAATGGCAGAGGGTTGGCCTAGCATGTGTGAGGCACTGGGTTCAATTCTCAGCACCACATATAAATAAATAAATTAAATTAATAAAGGTTCAAGGACCACTAAAAGAAATTTTAAAAAAAGAAAAACATTTCATCTAACATACCTTAAAATTTCCTAAAATGACAAAAGATGGTAAAATTTGGGATAATTTGGTACTATGTCAAAAACCTTTCACAAATTCAAACAGATATTTATCAAACAATTGTACTGAAATAAATTTTAAAAAGAAAAGAAATCTACATAGGTGGTTTACACTAAAAACTCTTTACTACCATTTCCTTTGCTAAATACAATAATTATTTCCTATGCTGACTAATCCAAGAATTACTCCCAACTATGAGTTAGAAGAAATCTTCAAGATCATCAGATGCAATCCTTTTCAAATTTAAAGATTCTTAACTGCAGATTTTTAAAATGCAGATTCTGATCCAGTATGACTGGTGTAGGGCCTGTGAGTCCTTCATTTTTAACAAGCTGCCAAAACTGTTTAGAACCAGGAGCAATCTATATATTTATAAATCTCCCTTCATTAATTTTTAGGTCTGTAAAAGCCTTATTCACAATTCCAAAATGTAAAAGGATCTAAAAACCAAAATTATACTAAGCATTCCACATAACAGATCTCACTCCTGAGAACAAATTATGAAATAAAAAGGCAGTAGCATATAATGCTCAAAAATTAGACTTCAGAGTGAATTTAAATTTTACCTACATGCCTTCCTTTCCTCATTCATGTCACTATGTTATTGTGAGAAGTAAATGAGTCCATGGTCCTGTAGCCAGTTTTAACATAAAAATCACTATTTCAATACCTACTTTAACAATAAAGAAACTA
This sequence comes from Ictidomys tridecemlineatus, assembly GCF_052094955.1. NCBI lineage: Eukaryota > Metazoa > Chordata > Mammalia > Rodentia > Sciuridae > Ictidomys > Ictidomys tridecemlineatus. The sequence goes on along the minus strand of NC_135478.1, from coordinate 156,094,582 downwards.
AGGCTCAGAAAAATTTTTTAAATTGCCAAAGGTCACACAAAATAAGAGCAAAGTTTGATTCTAGGCAATTCTGACTCCTTAATTAACCTTAAAATTTGTCAGCTAACAATTGTCTGAATTTTTATCTTAAAAGCCATAGTAAGATAAAAATGCTAAAGTCAAAACTGAGTACCTTCTTTTACATAAATATTAATAAGTTTAATATGTCCCCCAAGAAACTAGTAAGAAAACTACCTATAATAAATCTATGTTATAAAGCTCTAGTTTGAACATAAAGCATATACTTTTTATTAGAAAATAAACTTATCCTTTTGTACCCTAAAGAAAAAATGGAAAGAACTTCCAATTTCAAACAATGTCAACTTCTTACCATGTTTAGATCCTTCATGTATAGGTTTGGCTTTAAGTTCAGACAAAAATTGATTTCTGCTTCTAGGGGTCTTAGACTCAAAAAATGAGAATGCAAAGGATCATACATGCCTCCTGACAATAAAAAGTGAAAATTATTTATCTTGTGATATTCTATGCCAATCAAGACAAACCAACATTTACCTCATTTGACACTCCTCATATATATATTTATGATAGGAAAGGCAGCATAATATTTTACTAAGTACAGAATCAGAAATTAGGGATTTCAGTTTTCCACTAACTTTCTGTATAACTTCTGAAAAATTAAGCTGTTTTGATCCTAAATTTTCATATGAGATCATTTCTCAAAGTCTCTATCTAACAGATTGGTTAAGTAACTTTGTTCATAATGACACTGCTAACTTGAGTGCAGAGCCAGGACTTGATTTTCCCAGTTCACATGGAAGTGGGGCCAAGAAGAAACAGCTCTTTTACAACAGCTAGAAAAAACTGTCAGAACACTCATGGAAAGGACTTTAGACTCCAAAATGAGTCTCACTAGAGTGAATCAGGTCAACCACACTAACAATTATATTAGCTTGGCATATTATATGCATTATATGACAGAGAGCAGCCAAACAGACAAGGCTAAGAATGTTAAAGTTCATATGACTTCAATGTCAACTTTAGCCGTGTTAACTACATATAGTTAACAACCAAAATAAGTAAGCATAAGAAGAGTGGCCTTATTATAAGCATAGCTTATTTTCCTCACACTTACTTCTATTTAAAATAAGTTGGAAGCTCTTTTCCAGGTAATTTCAATAGAATATTGTCCTGACATGGGACTCCCATCATACAAGATTATATAATAATTTAACCAAGGCCAGTTACCTAGAAGCTGCTCACTAAATATCAACATTCTAATTAATTAATTTACTAACTAGAGAAGGAGATTAAGGAGGAAATGGGAAAAGGAAGGAAGGAGAAAAAAGAAATCATGGAAAAGGACAAAGAGAAAGAAAACAAAAAAGAGGGAAAGTAAAAAAGAAAAGTGTTGAGAGCCACAGCCAAAGGGGGCCCAGCAAACTTCCAGCTGCCAGCAAACTTCCAGCTGCCAGCAAACTTCCAGCTGCCAGCTGATGATTGGCTCACAGCGGCCCCAGCAACATCTAGCTGATTGGCTCCTCTGCAGTGATATTCATTGGGCTGTTTCCCTGCCCTCCAGACTGCCAGCTGATGATTGGCTCACAGCGGCCCCAGCAACATCTAGCTGATTGGCTCCTCCACGGAGCTGCTCATTGGGGGACTTCTTTGGCTCCGCCCACGCAACCCAGCCAATCGGCTTCAAGAGCAGGAGGATTGTGGGAGGTTGAGAGGCTGGTGTGGGGGTGAGAGGTGTGTGGAAGCCGGTGGTGGCAGTTGGGCTCTGAGGGTTTTTTCCTGAGGAGCTGTTTTGTTTGGCCTTTGTAGTTCTAAAAATAAAGTTAGTTTCTTTTGACAAGTGGCTCCTGAATTGTGCCCAGCCAGACTGCGGCAGAAAAGGACCCTAAGATGAAGTACTCCTCTTCACCTTCACCTTATGGCTTGAGATAGTATTACCTAGTTCTACCATCACAACCCATACTAACACTGCACCATCCAAAACAAATATCAAGGATGTTATGGTTTGGATCTAAAAATGTCCCATAAATAGCTCATGTGTTAGACAATGTATCAATGTTCAGAAGTGAAAAAATCAGGTTAAGAGAGCTATAACCTTATCAGTGGATTGATTCATGTGATTAATAATTTGAATGGACTATAAGTACAGGTAAGTGGGTGGGGCTGGAGGTCACTGGGGGTGTGCCCTTGAGCCTGCTCTCTTGTTCCCTCTGCTTCCAGGGGGCCATAAGATAAGCAGCTTCCCTCCACTATGCATTCTGCCAAGATATTCTGCCTCATCTCAGGCTCAAAGCAATAGAGTCAGTTGTCTATAGATGGAACTTTTGAAATAAAAGTTTCTTTCCTCTTCTAAGTTGTTCTTGTCAGGCATTCTGGTAACAGAAATGAAAAACTGACTAACACAAAGGGATTGATCCTTGTTCTTCCCTGGAATGAATGTACAAAAATAGTGGTATTGTGGATGGCTCTACATACCCTGACACCAACCTGCAACACAACTTTGTTTTCATGGAACAGTCCTACAAGAATCATCAGTACATATGATGGGGTCAACTGACTCCAAACCCCTTTTCTCATGCTCCAGTGACAGGAAAACAAAGATCCTCTTCCACTCACCCCTATTCAAAGTTTCCAATATGTCCTTGTGAGAATGATTAAAACTGGCTACAAGGCACAAGTTCTCAAATAGTTGTTGAGCCAGGAGATACAGAAAACCTACAGGAAGGATAGACACCTCAATCAACTACCTTTGTCTCAGAGCTAGCTAACTGGCCAGCAAGCAAAGATCATGACTACCAAATACCAGAGGAGTTTTCCTTCCTCTCCCTATGAGGTTCACCACAATAATACGCATATGTACACATCTCTCTCTGAATTCTCACATTTTTTTTAACAATTATCTCCCTTGGGGTGTAACTTCATAACATTTCTAAGACTGAATTATGTACATCTATTTAGGTGACTGCTAAACTAATCTTTCAATTTTTTTTATTATTATTAAAGCAATTATTTTTTATTATTATTAAAGCAATGGGAATAAAGGTCATAGACTTTCAAAGGTCATAGGCTCCTAGCATCCAGTGATAAAGAAAATAAAAGGTAACAACTATTACAAATTCTTTGTTTTTGAAACTAATTACAAAATACCTATACACAGTTTAGAATACTAGTAGGTTTATTCATATTGTATATTATTTATTCAGAAAACAACCATGATTAGGTTGCAGACTCCCTCCCTGCTCCCACATCCCATACACTGGGAATCACTGAAGTAGGGACTAGAAAATACAACGGTATTTAAAACTCAGAAGTTCACATTACTGAAACGGGAAAAAAAATAAGAGTATTTACAAAATCAATGGGGCTATATAGGAAAGAACAATCCTGCTGACAGGCTTCCAACTATTTTTCAAAGTCTCAAACTGTAAAACTACTAAAGGTTCCTGAATAACTAACAAAAGATCTAGTAGATAGTCATGGTTAAAAAATAATAATAGTAGTAGTAGTAGTAGTAGTAGTAGTAGTAGTAGTAGAAGAAACTATTCTTCTAGGAATAACTATTTTTTGCCTTAATAACTTTTAGTAAATAACTTTTAAAGAATAAATTTTCAATGGAAAACATTAGGTTCTTTTATAGCAGACCTTTTAATAATGAGAAAGTTAACTAAGACTCCCATTTTTATAAATATCTCCTTTTGACAGATAAAGGCCTACTGTAAATGTGTTTACAAATGAGATTGATATAAAAAAATAATAATAACTATTCCTCTAAAAGTAAATGAAAGCAAAAAACTTAAAGCTCCCAAAGAATAATACAGTTAAATTTCAAATTATATTGATTTGTGATTATGTGAGGTAATAAGAGTCCATTATACCAGAAAATACCAATTCTATTTACTTTGAACGAATTGTTTTCTTTGTACCAACACATTTATTCTGATTATTTTGCTTAAAAATAACTTCAAAGTAATAAAGTATGGGTAGCTAATGTTCACCTAAGAAAGGGAGGGTGTTAAATACATATGCATTTTCTGATTGTCTTAAAAGAAACAAACACATGCCCATAATCCCAGCTGCTCAGGAGGCTGAGGCAGGAGGATAGATGGGACTACCATCTTAGAACTCTTTTCCAATCAGTTATTATGGCCTGTCCATTTATACTGTAAATGCCCTAAATAGCATCCCCACCAATTGCCCTAACCAACTTACATTCTGAGTTCATTTGCTAAATGAACCTGAAACCTGCCAGGCATGGTGGTACATGCCTGTAATCCAGAAACCTGGGAGGCTAAATCTACAGGATCAGTAAGTTGAAGGAGAGGCTCAGCAACTTAATGAGATCCTGTCTCAAAATAAAAAATAAAATGAACTGGGGATATAGCTCAATGGTAAAGCACCCCTGGGTTCAATCCCCAGTACTACAAAACAGAAAAAGGAACTGATGCAAACATTTCTATTCATGTCGATTACATTCTTGTAGCAAAATATCGAAGTATTTTTTGTGTTGTGTTTTATAATTTTGTACTTAAATATGCAGGATAATAGGAAAAAAAGCCCTTTCTAACCATCCCAATTTTAAGTCACTAATTGCAGGTTCCAGGATCAAGACCTCAACAAGTAAAGAGTTAAATGCAGGTGGCAAAAAGTCAATGCCATTATAGTTACTTAGGATGGGTCTCAGCCCATCCAACTCATGACCCCATAATTACTCAATCTTGTAAGTCCAAGGATTCAACCTGTCTTCTTTTCTACTGAAATCAAGTACACCTCAAAATAGCTCAGTAGGGCATGTGGCTGGTCTTTGTTACAAAGAATTTAAAAATTGAGAAAGTGATCAGAATTAGCAGTTTGCTATGTTGCATTCCAGGAAAAAAAAAAAAAAACTGGAATAAGTGGACTCAAACCCCAGGAAGGCAGTAACTGGATGAAGCAGAGTGCAACACTCACCATAAACATGAGATATGAACACTCCAGTGTTGCCATAGTACCAACACTTGCTACACAGTCTACCCAATGCTAAGTTTTTTGTTGTTGTTATTTTTTTTAAGAGATGAAGGTCTCACCATGTTGCCTAGGCTGGTCTCAAACTCCTGGGCTGAAGCAATTTCTGCCTCTACCTCAACAGTAACTGGGACTATAGACATGGGCCACAATATTTTTTATCATTCTAATCTTATAGCTATTTTGATTAGAGTGTCAAGAAATTTGCCTGTACCTACACCACTATCAAAGTTGAGAAAATAAAAGATAAATCAAAAGAATAATATTATATTTTTATAACAGCAGCCTATTTATTACTAGAAGTTAAGCTCTAAAAATACATGCCCATTTCATATAGGTATTTGAGTTCACATACCTGATTTAAGCATTTATTTTTCCCCGGTTTAGTCTGATAATAAAAACCACAAAAAGGAATAATTAAGAAATCAAGGGCTGGAGATGTGGCTCAAGTGGTAGTGCCCTCGCCTCGCATGCGCGGGGCACTGGGTTCAATCCTCAGCACCACATAAAAATAAAAATAAAGATGTTGTGTCCACCGAAAACTAAAAAAATAAATATTAAATTTTTTTTAAAAAAAATAAAGAAATCACAAACAGGGGCTGCAAATAGGAAATTTCTGTAAACTGTTCAAATGGGAAAGAATAAAGGAAATAAAAGGGACCAAGGAAAATGAATTCTACTGAACCTGATTATCTCTCCTACATAGAAGAAAGCTTACTATCCCCAATGCTATTTCTACTTTCTTATAATCTGACTATATATGTAATCCCTGGGTAATTTTGTCTCTAATCTATCACTTTTCACTATTTTATATGAATTATAACTTCCAAAACTATTTCAGAAACTTATATTCAACTACATTCAGAAATGTTCTGCCTACGTTTCTCATGGGTCCTACAAACTCATACTCAAAATTACATTCACTATGTAGCCCCAATATTTAAATTTTAATGCCTACTCAATTACTTAAATTGAAATGTTAGAGTTTCTTAGGACTACCATCTTAGAACTCTTTTCCAATCAGTTATTATGGCCTGTCCATTTATACTCTAAATGCCCTAAATAGCATCCCCACCAATTGCCAAAGACTGAGGCTAACCCTTCCTTACAGCTGCATCAACTGCCTTCCCATTATCCCCTCCTCCTCACTACCAAAATGACCTTTGAAAAAGGTTCTGAAACACCTGGCTTTTGCATAAGTAGGGGCTGTCCTCTTGTTTATATTCTCCATTCTAGCAAGAACCTCTAGCAAGTTTCCTTCAAAAACCAGCTCAAAGTTTTATCTTCCATAAAGTAAGCCTTCTCCTGTAAGTACCTCACCCCCTTCCCAAACAGAATATTGGTTTCTTGCATTCTCTACTCTCATTGTACTACTTGAAATTCTATGGTAATTATTTATGTGTATCTGCCTTTTCTAGATTAAAAGTTTCTTTTATCCATTCATTAAATATTTACTGACATCTATGTACTTAGGGTAGTCAGGCTCGGCAATTTCAAAGGTAAGTAAAAAAAGTTCCTGGGCTGGGGTTGTGGCTCATTGGTAGAGCGCTTGCCTAGCATGTGTGAGGCACTGGGTTTGAGTCTTAGCACCACATATAAGCAATTAAATAAATAAAAGCCCATCAGAAAATATGTTTATAAATGTTCCTGGACTCAAGAAGCTTATAGTCTTATAGAAGAGAAATGTGTATACATAATTATAAAACTATAAAGTAAAGTGACACATCAGCTATTACAGGCATTAGGAAGGGTCATATCATCTGACCCAACCAATGGGTAAAGCGTGGAATCAAAGGAAGCATCTTAGAAGAGGTGACACACATGATTGTTCTCAAAGAATAAGCAGGATATAGGCAGGTAAAGAACAAAGTAACTGATAGACAAAAACATGAATTGGTACTGAAGAAACAATGTTCCAGAAGGAAATCACTGAAATATTTTGAAGAGGTAGATTGTGAGAAATCACAAGGGACACTCAAGTTTAAACCACTCCAACAACTATTTGCAAGATTAGAAGTAAACAAGAAGATAGGGGCAGAAAGGAGCCAGATTTAAAGAAATATGTAGGCAATATAATCAATTATCTTTGTGATTAACTACATGGAGCATGAGAAAGCAGCCATCATAGGGTTTTAAGCTTGAGTAATAACAGGTGAAGAGCCTATCATCCTAGACAAAGAGAACAAGTTGGAAGAGGAGGAGGATTTTTTTTGTTTTGTGGATGAAGGAGTTGAATTCAGCATGCAATATGTTGATGTGTATATAAGACCTTAAGTAAAGATAGTTAGCAAGTAACTAGATTTATCAATACAAATCATTTTCAAGGGCCATGCTCTAGGCTAGAGATACAAAATTTTAGTTACTATTACATAGAAAATAATCTTAAAAATAAGAATGAAGTAGGTCATAAAAACAGCAGCAGACAATAATGGAGTACTAATATGCATCAACATTTAACAGGCCCTTAGTGATTGGCAGTGTCCAAAAGCAGACCAGTTCAACAAGATAATAGAAATCAGTAAATATTCAGGGATTTGACAACTTGAGGGCAGTTGTTGCTCTTACTGAGCGTAGCATCAATATAATGAGCAAAGGACCAGACTGCTATGGGTTCAGAGTGAATGGGAAGAGATCAGGCTTTAAGAAAGTATCCAGTAAAAAGGAAGCCAACTCAAAGTATACGGCATGACTCACATATTAACAGGGGATGGATTCAGAGGCACAAAGAACATGTGACCTCTAATAAATTTAAGAAGGACAGCTCAATTTCCAAAGCAAGGATATGGAACATATCATATTCAACTTAACATATTCAGCATAACATATTCAACTCCTCCCCATGGCTAGGAAAATTCCCAGAATACAATAAATACTCAAAGAGCCCATGACATGCATGGGTACGTGAATGAAGTCAGCCCGAGTTTCCTTTTCTAATACATTAAACTCATTTACCGAACAGTGAACCATAAAACATTCATAATAAACACTGAAATAAAAAAATCTTACCCCAAAAAGGGGCTAAAAAAAAAGCTTCCTAATAAGCACACATCTCTGCCATTGAGAATTACTGAAATTCACTTACAATTAAAGAACTTATTACACAGATGCAAATAGAATGACCAAACAAAATTTATTCAGTCTTTTCTATTCAAACAAAATCCTTTTAACAATTTAGTCTCTGGTCAATAAACAACTAAATATGAAACCAGTACATACTATAAAAGGCAAGTTTCATATGCTTATCCCAAGCTCTCACAACCCTGAAAATAACAACCTATCTACCTTTCCCTTCCTGATGCCCAACCTAACCAAGTATACCTGACACAAAGGCAACCAACACATTTCCTGGTAGATAATGTATACCCTATGAGACCTGGCCCCATTCGTAATCTGAGCTAGACTCTGAATAACTTGAAAAGTTATAAACTACAGCCAGTGAACAGGTGAAGTTGCAAAAGGATACCTGCTTTGAGACTGACATAGTCATTCTGAGGTCAATTCAGCAAGCAACAAAGCCAACTGAAAGACCAGACCTGAAGTAGATACATGCTGAAAAGCCAACATAAGAGATTATATGGCTGCTGGGAGATGTGGAAAGAGTTGACATTTTTTAGTTACAATCGTTTTTTTAGTTTCCATTTAATTTTGCTTCCTTGGATTCCCTTTCTTTCATAAGGTAACTGAAATATATGTCTGATCCTTAGTCTAGAGCCTCAAACAAAAAATCCTAACAATGAGGTAAATGACAGAAATGCAAAAACCCTTTTTGTTTTTGTTTCTTTAAGTCACTAAGCATGCACAACACACTGAAACTAAAGTGGAAGTACACAAATTCTGGTTTCCTTTCCTACCTCTGCCCAAGATATAATGTGAAGTTGGATTATCAAATTTGTGCTTAAATGGTTAAAAAATTAACTGAGGATGACAGTATGTACAGTATATGTATATGTATACAAGAAATTTTAAAATATATTATTGAAGCAAATCCTCTGGAAGTCTCTTATGAATTTTTGTAACTGCAAGAAGGATAAACATTTAGAGTATAAATGATTCCTAAGACTCTCTGTCTGGGTTACACATAATAAACTATCTAGCTATTAAGAGCACTAAAGGACTGGGGTGTTGCTCAGCAGTAGAGCACTCACCTAGCACGTGTGAGGCCATTGGTTCAATCCTCAGCACCACATAAAATTAAATAAAGGTATTGTGTCCAACTACAACTAAAAAACAAATATTAAAAAAAGAGCATTACTAAAAATGCATACAGTGGCACATAGCATAATTCCAGCTACTCAGGAGGCTGAGGCAGGAGGATCTGCCAAGCAGGATCACAAGTTTAAGGCCAGACTGGATAACTTAGCAAGACACTGTTTCAACATAATTTTTTTTTATATATATACAGCACTTGCCTAACATGTGCAAGGATAGAGGTTAAATCTCGGGGGGAAGGGGTAGATAGATATACATATACATATATATATATGGCTACAGGAAGGCCAAAATGCAGTACCTGAAGCAAATACAGTATCTTGTAAAAATATAAAACTTCCTTTCAGAATAAATAAGGAGCACACTTGAAACACTGTGTCCCTCTTGGATTTTTCAAAAATGCCTGACTAGTTGCTGTGTGGCTCAGGATTCAAGCAATAGGACTAAAGTGAGAGGTAGGTGAAAGAGGAAATTTACGGGAATTCCATATCAGTCACAGACCCTTAAGAGACCCCAAAATTTGGGTGCACTGAACAAAAGACAAAAAAATAATATATTGGAGCCAAGCCAATGGTGGCAGAGGCAGTGGTGGCACAAGTTTGATTAAGATGGGAGGGATAATACTCAGAGAGAAACACAAAAATTTGGTATGGAAAAATACATAGAATAGAAAAGTAATCTTAACTTAGCTGAACCAGAGGCTGCACAGTGAACTGGTGTTTGAAAAGTGCTCTGTATTTCTGACTGGAAAGCAAGAACTAAGGCAGAGAGCCATCTCAAGGAGGTCAAATGTAGCTTGCTACTTCAGGAACACGGGATATAACAGTAAATATTGCCATACTATCCCAGCAAGTGCCTCCATATGGCATAAGGTGTACCTAGTGGAACATGACTGAAACCAGCACAGAAAAGACTATATTCAGGGAGATTCAAATCAGAGATACAGACGGGAGTGCAACTCACTTTGAGTCTGGCAGCTCAAGACAGGTGGAAAATTGAACAAGTGGCATGATTACACTTAGGAACATAGGCTAAGAAGGCTATATTTGTAAGGGGTAGAATGTGTGAGACCTATAGAGGGCTGGCTCTTCTATCCTACAAGTACAATTCTAGGGAGACTCTCGGGATCCAGAATCCCAGCAGAGACTGACATCTGCACAGCCCTAGACTTGTGTTCATATAATCTCTCCAGAACAGGTACCACCCTATAAAGTCCCTAAGGCCTATTAAGACTAAACTCATTTAGAACTCTGCAGGAGCCTCAACCTGGGAGTCCACTGATCTGTTCTGGCCACACAAAACTCCAACTGATAGTATTTTTCATTCAGCCTACCTATACTGGTAAAAAGGAAAGCTGAAAGTTCATTCAACCAGCTTTATTTCAAAGCCACTCCAATTCCATGCCCAGCACAAGAGGAGGAAGGGTTTGACAATCCTCAGCTTTTGCTCTAAGGGGTACACACTCCAAGAAAAAAGGAGAAATGGGCAGTCTGATGTAGGCAGTAAACATCATCCTTGCCAATAGTTTTGACCACTTCAGCAGAGATGATTCTTTCATTATGATTTTTTTCTACTTTTTCTGTAATCTTGCTGTGCTGATTCATTTGGGGTTAAACATATGCATAAATAGTTGTCTCTTTTTTCTCATTTTTCTCATTTTTGTTTGTTATTTTTTGTCTTGAGGGTGAAGCCTTTTTGTTTATTTTGGTTTTTGTCTTTACTTTTTTTCTCTTCTCTTTCATTTCTTCTTCCTCTAATAGCCAAATTATCTTGTCATTTTCTGTTATATTTTTTCTCCTTTATATCCATTACTTGATACACCTCTTCTGTTTTCTGTTCACATTTTGAACATTCCAAACTTTCTTTACTTTCCCTTCAAATTTTCTCCTCTCTTAGTGAGCCATATTTTTACCATCTTTTCAAATTATTTGGTTCATGTTGTTGTAATTATTAGTACTGTGGATGTCCCAGTTGACACCTTCTATTTAATGCCAGATCTAGATCAGAGCTATTTATTATGGTTGCTGTTGGCAATTACTGACTCCTTCATTCCTGTTTTGTGGTAATTGTGATAATTAGTGTAGCTGATGTCATAGTAAGCACAGGTATTTTAACAATGCATATTGTTCACTGTTGTTGTTTTCCCCTTTAATGTGAGATGTTGGAATCTTGTGGGATATAGCTACCAGTTCACAGGGTTGAGACTCTGCTGCTGAGCTACACCCAAAAGCCAGCCAAGAGATAGCACAGGTTGCTCCAACACAAAATAACCACACACAAACTTCAATAATACTTTAATACAAAGTATAAAAGAAACAAAACACTCAAACTTACGACCAGGCCCCAAGTAGGAACAGCTATGGGGTTCTTAAGTTTCACGTATGGAAATTCACTCCCAAAACAAAGATTCTGTACACCACACCTACAAAGAATCTCAATCTAGATCACTCCCACATGCTTTTAAAATATACAGAGTTCTTAAGTGAAGAATAATAATCATACAGGGTGGACTCCACATACCCTGCGTATACAACACAAATGCCAGACCTACAAGGAGGACCACTCTTGTGAAACCTACTGAGAAAGTGGGTTCCCGAAGCTCTAATACAATACACATTGGATCAAAATACACTAATTATCACCAAAGAATTATCAGGAAAATTATACTACTAAACTCACATAGATACACACTAAAAAAGTTACAACAAAATGATATCCCAAAACACATTACCAAGAGAAGGCAATGTCGTAAAAAGGCTCACATATAAGAGGGGAAGAAAACTCCATACCACCCAATACACAAAACCCAACAAAGGAATATAAGGAATATTGAGAATGAAATAAACATCCTTATTCAAGATGCATTCATAACCCCAAATAGATAAGATCAAAAAAGAACTTCTCCGCAACACATCATAATTTAAAAACCTAATGTTCAGTATAGAATTTTTAAAGTATAGAATTTTAAAGCCTCTGGAAAAAAAATTAAGACATGTTTAGAGGCAAAGCAATCAGAATTGTTTCTGACTACTCAGCACAAACTCTAAAAGTCAGGAGGGCTGGAAATGATGTGTTCCAAGCCCTGAAAGAAAACAACTGTCAACCATAATTGCCATATCCAGCAAAGCTATTCTTCAGAATTGAAAAATAAATAAAATCCTTCCCAAGATAAGCAGAAACTAAAAAAATTCATGAATACTAAGCTGGAACTCCAGAAATATTTAAAGAAATACTACACAAAGATGAAATTAAAAACAAACTCCAAGGCTCACAAATGGATAAATCTCATTTGAAGAACAGCTAAGCAAATGAGAAACAAGATGGAAAAAAACATAAGAAATTAATCAAAATGGCAGGAATCAATAAACATCTCTCTTTAGCAACACTGAATGTACATGGTCTTAGCTCTCCAATTAAAATACACAGAGTAGAAGAATGTATTAAAAAAAAAAACAAGACTCAACTATATGTTTTTTGTAACAGAGTTTCCTTACAGGTAAAGATAGTCACAGGCTGAAAGTGAAAAACTGGAAACTGTACACCATCATGAGAATGGAGCCTAAAGACAAACATGCATAGCTACTCTTATGTGTAACAAATGAGACTTCAAGACAAAATTAATGAGAAGAGACATAGGAGGTAACTTCAAACTAGTAAAAGGAACAATCCAAAAATAAGATATAATGGTGGTAAATATTTATGTACCAAACATCAGTATGCCTAATTATACAAATTATAATTATACACTATTTGACTTAAAAGATTCAGGTAGGGCCCAGAATAATAATACTGGGTGAGTTCAACAAATCTCTGTCATCAATAGGCCATCCAGACATAAACTAAGATTCTTTAGACCACAAAAAGTAATATAATCAAATGGACTTAACCAACATCTATAAGATATTCCATCCAACAAAAAACAAATTCACTTTCTTCTCATATGTTCATGGAACCTTCTCCAAAATTGACCAAATTTTAGAAAATATGAGAAGAAACACAGGAAGTAAAAAATAAGATTGATATAATCTTAGCCACAAAGCAAGCCCTCGCAAATACAAAACAAACCCACCCCCCAAAAAATCGACAGAATTCCTTGCATCCGATTTAATCAGAAGGCAACAAAATTAGAAATCTACCCTAAAAAACAACAACAACAAAAAAAAACAACTTTATGATTTACCTCAAGGCCCTTGAAAAATAAGAACCAACCAATTCCAAAACCAGTAGAAGGAAATAATTAAGATCAGAACTGAAATCAATGCAACTAAGAATTAAAAAGCAATACAAAAGATCAATTAAGCAAAGTCTTGATTCCTTGAAAAGAAAAATAAGACTGATATAATCTTAGCCACGCTAACCAAAAGAAAAAGAAAGAAATTAATTGATTAGAAATGAAAAAAGAAGAAATCACCAGATACCTCAAAGAGCCAGAGAATCTTTAGGGACCATTTTGTAAACTTACATTCCAATTACTAAAAAGCCTAGAATGAATTAATACATTTCTAGTCACATGACTTATCAAAATTGAATCAAGAGGATAAAGAAAGCCTAAACAAACCAATAATGAGTAATGAGATAGAAGCAAGCAATAAAAAAATCTTCTAATAGAGAAAAGCCCAAGACCAGATGAATTCTTAGCTAAATTCTATCAGATCTTTAAAGAGCTAAAATCAATGCTCCTCAAATTATTTCAAGAAACAGAAAGAAGTGGAACATTTTCAAATGTTCATTCTTTAAAGTCAGTATCATACTCAAACAAAAACAGGATAATGACAAATCAAGGAAAGAAAACTACCAACCAATATCCCTGATGAATATAGATATAAAAATCCTTAATTTATAATATTAAGATTTTTTTCATATGTGAATCTTTTTTAGATATGTTCTTTTTAAATATTTATGTCAGTACAGTGTATTTTGACATATTATACATACATGGAATATAACTTATTCTAATTAGAATCCCATTCTTGTGGTAGTACACAATGTGGAGTTTCAATGATGGTGTATTCATATATGAACATAGGAAAGTTATGTCCAATTCATTCTATTGTCTTTCCTATTTCCATTCCCTCTCCCTTCCTTTCATTCCCCTTTGTCTAATCACTGAACTTTTATACTCCCCCACACTTGGTTGTGTGTTAACATCCACATATCAGAGAAAACATTGGACCTTTGGTTTATGGGACTGGCTTATTTCATTTAGCATGATAGTCTGCAATCCATCCATTTTCCAGCAAAAGTCATAAGTCATTCCTTTCTATGGCTGAGTAATATTCCATTGTGTATATGTACCACCTTTTCATTGTCTATTCATCTGTTGAAGGGCACCTAGGTTGGTTCCATATCTTAGTTATTGTGAATTGAGCTGCTATAAACACTGATGTAGCTGTTTCACTGTAGAATGCTGATTTTTAAGTCCTTTGGGTAGATACCAAGGAGGTGGGATAAGTGGCTCAAATGATAGGTCCATTCCAAGTTTTCTAAGGAATCTCCATACTGCTTTCCAGAGTGGTTGCACCAATTTGCAGTCCCACCAGCAATGTATGAATGCATCGTTTTCCCCACATGCTCAACAACATTTACTGTTACTTGTGTTCTTGATAACTGATATTCTGATTGGAGTGAGATGGAATCTCAGTGTAGTTTTAATTTACATTTCTCCAATTGCTAGGGATATTGAACATTTTTTCATGTATTTGTTGACCATTCATATTTCTTCTTCTGTGAAATGCCTGTTCAGTTCCTTTGCCCATTTATTGACTAGTTTATTTAGGGATTTTTTTGTTTATTTTTTAGGTGTTAAGTTTTTTGAATTCTTTACATATCGTGGAGATTGATGCTCTATCTGAGATGCAGGTGGCAAAGATTTTCTTCCATTCTTTAGGCTCTCTCTTCACATTCTTGATTGTTACCTTTACTGTGAAGAAGATTTTTAGTTTGACACCTTCCCATTTATTGATTCCATATTAAGAAGATTGTACATTGTGACCACACTGGTTCCATTCTAGGGATGCAATCATGATTTAACATATGCAACTGAATAAATTTCACTCACCACATAAAAAGTAGTAAAGACAAAAATAACATAGTCATCTCAATAGAAGCAGAGAAAGCCTTTGACAAAATTCAGAACCCATTCATGATAAAAAAAAAAATCCACTGGAGATACTAGTAATAGAGGGAATCTACCAAAACATCACAAAGACTACATATCGTATCTAAAACCAATATCATAGTGAACGAACGAGAATTAAAAGTATTTCCTTTAAAGCCTAAAACAAGAAAAGGATATACACTTTTACCACTCCTATTATACATAGTAAGTACTACCAATTCTAGCCAGAGCAATTAGGCAATGGAAGGAAATAAAAGTGATAAAAATAATAAAGGAAGAAGTCAAATTATCACTATAGATGATTTGACCCTATACTTAGAAGATACAAAAGCTCCACAATAAAACTGCTATATTTGATGAACAAATTAGGTAAAGTAGTAGATTTCAAAAATCAATGCCAAAATGAATAGCTTTCACATGTATCAATAATGAACAGCTGAGAAAAAAATCAGGAAAACAATCCCATTTAAAATAGTATCCTCCCTAAAAAAAAACAACAAAAAAAAAAAACTAGGAATAAATCTCAGGAAGGACAAGAAAGACCTCTACAATGAAAACTAAAGCACTGAAGAAAGAAACTGAAGATGACACAAGAAGATAGAGAGACTTCCCATGTTCTTGGATGGGCAAAAATGATATTATTAAAATGGTCATATTATCAGAGCAATGTAGAGATTCAATGTGATCCTCATCAGAATATAAATGTCATTCTCCACAGAACTAGGGAAAAAAAGAGAGTCCTTAAAATTCATTGGTAATAATAAAAGAGACAGATTAGACAAAGTAATTCTAAGCCCAAAAAAATGCAATAGCATAATAATAACTAAATTCAAATCTAGAAGATCATCAGAAACTATTTTTAAAAATTTGTACTCCAATAAAATAGAATATCTGAAGAATAAGCAAAATTCCTAGAGACATATGACCTACCAAAACTAAACCAGGAGCACAGAGATAGTTTAAACAGATCAGAAGCAGCCATCAAGAGCCTTCCAATAAATAAAAGCTCAGGACAAAATGGATTCTCATCCAAGTTCTACCAGATTTTTTTTTTTTTTTTTGGTACCAGGGATTCAAACCAGGGGTGTTTAGCCACTGAGTCACATCCACAGCCCTTTTATTATTTTTTTATTTTGAGAAAGGGTCTCCCTAAGGGTCTTAGGGTCTCAACAAATTGCTAAAGCTGGCACTGAACTTGCAATCCTCCTACCTCAGACTCCTGAGCCACAGGGATTAAAAATGTGCACCACCACACCCAGCTCTATGAGACCTTTAAAGACAATCTAATACCAAGCTGCTTCATATTACTGCATGAAACAGAAAAGGGGGGAACACTGCCAAAGTCATTTACTAAGCCAGTATCATCCTGATACCAAAACCAGACAAAGCTGCATCAAGGAAGAAAACTTCAGACCAATATCCTTGATGAACAGAGATGCAAAAATCCTAAATAAGATATTGGCAAACTACATACAAAAACATATTAAAAAGGTATTATACCATGATCAAGTGGGTTCCATCCAAGGGATACAAGGATGTTTCGACATACCCAGATCAATAAATGTAATTCACCACATAAATTATACTAAAGGACAAGAATCACATGATTATCTGAATAGTTGCAGAAAAAGAATTTGACTAAGTACAGCACCCATTAACATTTAAAACACTAGAAAAATGGATAGAAGGAACTTACCTCAACATTGTGAAGACTATATATAACAAACCCAAGATCAATACTATTTTGAATGGAGAAAAACTGAAAAAAGCATTTCCTTTAAAAACAAAAACAAGACAAGCATGCCCATTTTCACCACTCCTATTCCACACAGTTCTTGAAACTCTAGCCAGAGCAATTAGGCAAGAGAAGGAAATTAAAGGGATACTAATAGGAAAAGTAAAGTTCAAATTATCTGTTTGCTGACAATATGACCCTATATTTAGAAGACCCCAAAAATTACACCAGAAAACTTCTAGACCTCATAAATGAATTCAACAAAGTTTAGCATGATACAAAATCAACACCTATGTATCAAAGTTGTGTTCATATAATTCAATGATGAATCTGCTGAAAAAGAAATCAGGAATAGAATTCCATTCACAATACCCTCAAAAAAACAAAAACACTTGGGAATCAATCTTACAAAAATGGTGAATGACCTCTACACTGAAAACTATAGAACATTAAAGAAAGAAATTGAATAAAACCTTAGAAGATTAAAAGACCTCCTATGTTCTTGGATAGATAAAATTAATAGATTTAATGTTGTCAAAATGGCCATACTACCAAAAGCACTATACAGATTCAATGCAATTATTATCAAAATGCCAATGATGTTCTTCATAGAACTAGAAAAAGTGGTTACAAAATTCATTTGGCAAAATAAGAGACCAAACTAGAGAGAAAAAGAGTCCTTAAAATTCATTTGGAATAATAAAAGAGATTAGACAAAGTAATTCTAAGCCAAAAAAAAAAATGCAACAGCATCATAATAACTGACTTCAAATCCAGAAGATCATCAGAAATTATTTTTAAAAATGTGTACTCCAGGGGCTGGGGATGTGGCTCAAGAGGTAGTGCGCTCGCCTGGCATGCGTGCGGCCCGGGTTCGATCCTCAGCACCACGTACAAACAAAGATGTTGTGTCCACCAATAACTAAAAAGAAATAAATATTTAAAAAATTCTCTCTCCCTCCCTCCCTCCCTCCCTCCCCCTCTCTCTCTCTCTCTCTCTCTCTCTCTCTCTCTCTCTCTCTCTCTCTCTCTCTCTCTCTCTCTTTAAAAAAAAAATGTGTACTCAATAAAATAGAAAATCTGAAATCAGACAAAATTCCTGGAGACATATGACCTACCAAAATTAAACCAGGAGCGGGGCTGGGGACGTGGCTCAAGCGGTAGCGCGCTCGCCTGGCATGCGTGCAGCCCAGGTTCGATCCTCAGCACCACATACAAACAAAGCTGTTGTGTCCGCCAAGAACTAAGAAATAAATATTAAAACTTCTCTCTCTCTCTCACTCTCTCTTTAAAAAAAAAAAAAATTAAACCAGGAGCACAGAGATAGCAGAGAAGCAGCCATCAAAAGCCTTCCAATAAATAAAAGCTCAGGACAAAATGGATTCTCATCCAAGTTCTACCAGATCTTATTTGTTTGTTTGTTTGTTTGTTTGTTTTTGTACCAAGGATTCAAACTAGGGGTGTTTAAAGATTGCCAAAGCAATCCTTAGTGGGAAAAGTGAAGCAGGAGGCATCACAATACCAGACCTTAACTACACTATAGAGCTACAGCAACAGAAACAGCATGGTAGTAGCACCAAAACAAGCATGAAGACCACCAGAATAGAATAGAAGAAACAGAGACAAACCCACATAAATAATTTGAAATAAGACAATAATTTGAAACAAGACAAAGGCGCCAAAAACATGCATTGGAGAAAAACATCCTTTTAACAAATGGTGCTGAGAAAACTGGAAATCCATATGTATCTCTCACCCTGCACAAAATTCAACTCAAAGTGGATCAAAAAGCTAGAATTAGACAAGAAACTCTAAACATGCTAGAGGAAAATGTAGGCCCCAAACTCCAATATATCAGCTGAAGAACTAACTTCTTCAATAAATCTCCGAAAGCACGAGAAGTAGAATTAAAAAATCAATCAATGGGCTGGGCATGGTAGAGCACGCTAGTGCATGCCTATAATCCCAGCAGCTCACAAGGCTGAGACAGGAGGATCATCAGTTCAAAGCCAGTCTCAGCAAAAACAAAGATGCTAAGCAACTCAGTTAGACCCTGTCTCTAAATAAAATACAAAATAGGGCTGGGAATGTGGCTCAGTGGTCAAGTGCCCCTGAGTTCAATCTCCAGTATCCTACCTCACCCTCCAAAAAAAAAAAAAAATCAATAAATGGAATAGCATCAAATTTAAAAGAAAATAATACAGGAGTGTGAAGAAAGATCCAACAGAATGTAAGTAAATATTTGTCACCTGTTCCTCAGATAGGAGATTAATATCCAGTATATACAAAGAACTCAAAAAAATTTAACACACAAAAAAAGGCAAATAACCCAGTGAATGGACAAAGGAAATAAATAGTCACTTCACAGAAAAAGAGATACTACTGGTGTGTGTATGAATGTATGTGTGTGTGTGTGTATTTATTTATTTATTTCAATATCCCTAGCAATTAGAGAAATGCAAATTAAAACAACACTGAGATTCCATCTCATTCCAGTCAGAATGTCAGTTATCAAGAACACAAGTAACAGTAAATGTTGATGAGGATGTGGGGAAAACGATGCAATCACACACTGGTGGTGGGACTGCAAATTGGTGCAACCACTCTGGAAAGCAGTATGGAGATTCCTTAGAAAACTTGTAATGGGCCTACCATTTAAGCCACTTATCCCACTCCTTGGTATCTACCCAAAGGACTTAAAAATCAGCATTCTACAGTGAAACAGCCACATACATAAATGTTTACAGCAGCTCAATTCACAATAACTAAGATATGGAACAACCTAGGTGCCCTTCAACAGATGAATGGATAATGAAAAGGTGGTGCCTATACACAATGGAGTATTAGACATAAAAAAGAATGACTTATGGCATTTGCCAATAAATGGAAGAAACTGAAAACTATCATTCTAAGTGAAATAAGCCAGTCCCCAAAAAGTCAAAGGTCAAATGTGGAAGCTAATCCAAAAATAAAAAACAAAAAAAGATAAAAAATCAGAGGTGGATTAGACAAAGGGGAATGAACACCAAAGAAAGAAACTCAAAACTGGAATTTCTTTTTCTTTTTCCTCCTGTCCAATAAATAGAGTGAAATTTATGTAGATCTCCAAATTCATTCCCATAGGTTCCACAATGAGAGGAACAACTTCACTCAGTCTGAATGAAAGACACCAAAAACCAAACCAAAATCAAATTCGATAAACCCATAAACTATTAGAAGAAAGACAAATGTTATTGGCTAGAAAAATGCATTGCAAAAGATGTATCAAATAAAAATCAATATCTTTTAAAAATACATTCATCTTTAACGCATTTTCTTTTTCAAATAGAATGATGGAAGGGGGGTACGGAACTGATGCAACCATTGTGTGGAAGAGTTTGATATTTCCTCAAAACATTAGACAAAATTACCATATGGCCCAGCAAGTCCACTCTTAGGAATATACCCAGAAAGGACTGAAAACAGACATGCAATCAAATAGATGAATATACATGTTCATAGCAGCACTATTTAGAATAGCAATATGGTAGAACAAGTCCAAATGTCTGTGAATGAACAGATGAACTTTGGGAACTACACAGAATGGGGTACTTTTAGTCATAAATAGGAATGAAGTACTAATAAATGATAAAACATGGATGAACCTCAAAAAATAGTATGCTAAGTGAATTCAGACAAGGCCATAGATGGTATGATTATATTTATAGTTCTCCCTTACGTGTAATTTTCTTTGCAAGGTTTCACCTTTCTGAGATCATCCTCAGACTGATATTTTTTGGCAGTAGGTAGAGAGGGGTTTTTACTGGGGATTGAACCCAGAGGCAGTTAACCACTGAGCCACATCTCTTTTTGTATTTTATTTAGAGACAGGGTCTCACTCAGTTGCTTAGGGCCTCGCTAAGTTGCTGAGGCTGGCTCTGAACTCATAATTCTCCTGCCTCAGCCTTCCCAGCCACTGGGATTACAGGATTACACAGAGCCCGACTCAGACTGCAAATAATAATAAGAAATGCCAGAAAGAAATAGTTCATAAAGTTTACATTGGGCATCATTCCCAACAGTATGATGAAATCTCATACCATCCTACTCAGAACATGAACACATTCCTTTGTGCAGTGTATTCATACTGTATACATAACCCACACCTTAGTCATTTAGTAGCACTCTTTGTTATCAGATAGACTGTCTTAGTATTCTAGTGCTAGTGTTCAAGTGAGCCTTACTTAGTAACCCAATGCAATTACACAATGCCTATATCACTCATCTCAACTTCTCATCAAATAGGCACTTGAGTATCACCTCACATTATCACAGGAAGGGTGAGTACAACTAAATATTTTGAAAGATCACATTCAAATAACTTTTATTACAATTTTTCTATTTTATTATTAGCTAGTGTTAATCTTACTGTCTTAATATAAACTTAATAATATGTAAAATATAAATTTATATTAGGAACAATAAGATTAATAATCTTATTAATTTTTGTCTGAAAAACAAAGAATGATGTACTGGTTAATGTTCTCAGTAATGATTTAACAGTACAGCAAAAATACAGAGTATGTATGTGTATATGTATATACATATATATATGGTGCAGTGCTATGTGAAGTTTCAGGCATCCAATACAAGTCTTAGAACATACTCAACACAGATAAGCGCGGCTTCTGTATATGAAACATCAAAATAAGTAAATCCATGGATACAGAATTCAGATTGGTGGTTGCTGGGGGTGGGGGCATGGAAAATGGGAAGAAATAGCTTAACAGATCTTTGAAAGGGTGATGAAAATGTTTTATAAATAGAGGTAGTGGTTGCACAACTTTGTAAATGTACTCATTATGTTGTCAATGTTATTTCAATTTTTTAAAAAAGGGTTTTGTTTTTTAAGGGGCCAGGGTTGTGGCTCAGTGGTAGAGTGCTTGCCTAGCATGCGTGAGGCACTAGGTTTGACCTGGCACCACATAAAAATAAAAACAAATAAAATAAAGGTATTGTTCCATCTACACCTAAAAAAAAAATATTTTTTTAAAAAAAAGTTTTTTTTAAAAAAAATACTGGGTCAAAGCTAACCTTTCCAGGCCTCTATTTTTTCATCTGTAAAGCAAGTTGAGAACAGATGATACTAAAGTCCCTCCCATTAACTGGTGTTCTGTATCTGAAGTAGTAAATTTTTAAAGAATTGTATCATATAGGAATTTATCTGAAAGACAAAGTATGATGTACTGGTTAATGTTCTCAAAAGTAATGGTTTAACAAGGAAAATCATAAGAAGTTTACCACAACTTCTTTTCATAATGACTTTTAAGTAAAAATGAACATAATGAATATTAATATTTGTATGTAATACATAATGCTATAAAGGTTAATTCTACTAATGTGTTAATTCTACCACTAATGTGTTATAAAATTATGGTCCTCTAGAAGTCAAAACTATATCCAAAGACAAAAATCAAACAATCTAGTCACAATTAACAATAAATGAAAAATCAGTTTTAGAAAATAAAAAATCTAGAAGAAAGGTTACAATAAATTACTCAAGGTTACTAATTACTGATATTCTATAATTATGATTAGAGTTGATCCATATTCATCTAGAATCAGTTAAGCTATAAAAACTAAAAAGTCTAATTAACCACCCTATTTTTATAAGGACTACATACAGCAAAGACAAGAAAGTAAAGACAAATTTTTCCTAGGGAAATGCTTTGGATATATTTCCACATAACAAATGTTAACCTGAGTTGTCAGAATGTCATACCATTTGGTATAATAGAAATAATTTTGGCCTAGAAATTTTTAACAAAATGATGTATCTGTCATAGCCAAAGAAAAAATCTTAACAGAATTCCTACAAATAGCCTGAATCTGACTCTATAAAAACTAAACTGCAAAATTTAAAGACAATGGTTTTGCTAGATAGAGTTCTTCAACAAAATACAATGAGTTTTTAAAAAATGAGTAATAGTCATATTCACCTAAACATCAGATGTTTAGGGGAAAGTTAGTCAAAAAGCATGGGCTGGGATTGTGGGTCAGGGGGAGAGCACTCGCCTAGCACATGCAAGGACCAGGGTTCAATCTGCACCACCAAATAAAACGAAATAAATAAATAAAGGTATTGTGTCCAGCTAAAAAATATTTCTAAAAAGCAAAGTAATACATGCACCATTTAGCATGATTGCTCCTCAGTTTTCAAATTGCAAAGCATATTTCTATGAACACAAACGACACATAAAAATGTTATTTCACAACCTAGCAATTACAGTATACTTTTCAAGTAGCTCAATTCCCCATAACCCATCACAGGTTTTGTCTACCTGGAGTTGCACCTCAAAAAGTTATTCTCAGTTTCATATTTCAAACACGTGAAATACAGTCACTATATGCAAAATCATCTAATTTAAAAAGTGTAAAAGCTTTAATCATGATATATAATTTGCTTAGTAAAAGTACATGGGTTTTAATTACTAGTTACTATGATATACTATAATTATGTGAAAGTCTTGTTTTTACTTAGCATACTATTTTCTTATGTCTACAACAAGCTGCTACCAAATTCACTATTTTACTTCTTACCTTACTCTGACGAAAAATAAAATGGAATTTTTTGAAAATGTTTTGAATGAACTCTTCATTCAAAAGCATTCATAGTTTCTCATGCATAACTAGGGTAGTTCATAAAGCCTACAAGCACTATAGTTCTAAAAGCTTTAATTTTAAAATAAAATAAATTTGAAGTAATCTGCTAATAGTGATGCCTGATGTTCTAATATTTCCAAGTTTAACAGCGCCAAAATATCATTAATGAGTTGCACTGAAACCATTTCTTCTTGCACCAAATGTAAATCAGTATAACAATCATAGATCTCCATTCCACTGACAGTTTATATCTAAGTCAAGTGGTTTCCTTGTGAATCTAACTTCAATACTCTATGCATGAAATTCTAACGCACAAGGGAGGGGAGTTTGCCTAGATAATCAACAAGGTCCTCCTTCCCTCTGTTTTTAAGACTATAACATTTCTCATACATTGAAAAAAGTAAAATCTATCAATAGTTGGTCACAAGTCTGGGACTGAGAAATTTAAAATTGTTCCTAAAAAGCATCAAGTGTAAAAGTAAAGAAATACTAAAGGCTTTGCCCTTGTAAGATAGCACAGCATACTCATCCAAGCAACACTTATGAGTGAAATGAGCTACACTACGCAGAATTACCAAACTTTTAGACTTTTAGAGGCTCACCCTAGCTAGACAGAACAGCTTCTAGCCACTAACAAGGGACCTGGGGAACAATAATTTATAAACATGGGCTTCTCTCTGGATCTTGCACCAACAATCCAGACCCCTTGTCAAAAAGGCTACAAGGCTAAGACTCCTATAAAATTAAATTCATCAAGACCCCAACTGTCAAGAACCATGCACCCAATTCAATTATCATCTGTCATAGGACTGATGAATATCAGAATTCTCCAGACTAATTCTGAATCCCCTAAGCACTGATATTCTTGGTCACCTCTAGAACTAAATTTAGTTATCAATCCTCTCCTATACTCTTAAGGCTGTACTGTTCTTGCTTTTTACTACTTCATCCAACTTCCCACTGTCTCCTTCCCTAAAGCTTCTCTCTAGGCTCACTCTGTTCCACTGTAAAAATAAGTACTCTCATATCGCCCAACAACTTCACTATCTTGCCTCAAGTAAAAAGCTACTTCTTTCCAATCTTTCAAAATAAAGGTTGCTTGTTCTTTATCATGAACCCAAACTTCAGGATGCAGGCCATGCTCCTATAAAATTTCTGTGTGTGTGTATATATATATATATATTAGAATTACTTAAAGAGCGATGAGGCAGAAAAGCATTTAAAAACCCCACTACCCAGATAACACTACGTAATATTAAAACAGATTACTTAGGGATGGAAGCCAAGCATCAGGATTTCCAATGTGCAACAAAGTTGAGATAAGGACATTGGTAATTTATAGTTTCCCGGTGATTCCAATCTGTAGTCTTATGAAAACCACTGATCCCCTGAGCACTATTAATCATTCATCAGAAAACTCTGATACATGTCAATAAAACATTCTTTTCTATCCTACATACTTATTCTGACCTCAATCTTCTAATTCTAAATCAGTTAGGGTAACTGCATCTATTTTTTCACTATCATTCAGAGTTGCAGGCTCTTAATTTTAGTACTTTTTCCTTTCTTATCTACTTCCATACTTCTTTACTTTCATTTCTAGATTGAACTCCATAGTTCACTATTTTAAAGACTCTTGCCAGTATTCACATTTATCTCACGTTGGAATTGCCTATTTTCCTATACCTACCATAAGCAATAAGTCTCATGAGCATATAAACTGTGCATGTTTTGTTCACTTTTGTATGTCTGATGCCAAATACAGTTTCTGGCACACATAGTGGCTCCCAACAAGTATATGGTAAGTAAAAGAAAACACAGATCTTCTGAACAATCATCTAAATCAATGTCTTAGAAATCAAGATCCTCCCTTCACCTCCAGTGACATATCTTTACCAGTTTATTTTCCTTTCTGATCAATAACGGCATCCTAACATATGTTTCATTTGCTCTTGGATTCTGAATCAAATCAATTCACTGAGCAACTACTGTCCACAGAGAAGAGAGAATGGGAAAAAACTGTAGTGTAACAATAAACAAAAACTATTGGAAAAATTAAGCACTAATAAAAATTATCAAGGAAGAGGAAGATAATTCATATTACTTCCTTTAAGAGTAATTTTTCTGAAATTTGATGAAAACTCTGATGTGTCTACACAAAGAAAAATATGGAACTAGGCACTGATTATTTTAAATCGGAAAAAGTAAATAAAACTTTCACTTTTTACATAGTACATTTCTACACTGGTTTACTTTTCAAGAAGCATATAATTTTTTAAAACAAAAAATATACACTACAAGTAACAATATAAAAATAACTATTTAAAGGCAAGTGGAACATATGTGTTAGGATGCCAGTTAATGATTAGAAAGAAAAATAAGCTGCAGTTATTTTTATATTGCTACTTTTAGATAGCAAATACCACTTTTCCTACAAAGATTACATCATATTCCAAATCATCTATGCATATTAAATTAACAATTATTTAAAAGATTTAGGTGAAGACATAAATCCTTACATTTATTTCTACCAATAATCACAAAATTTCTTGTACTCCACCAAACCAAAAAAATGTTAAATCAATATCCTATTTTGAAAAAGTAAAACAAAATAGTTGGTTAAATTGTGAAAATAACCAGGAAATAATCTACCATGCACAGGATCTTTAAATCAGATTTGAATATGGAAAATGTTTAAAGAAAAATATGTCACAGTTTATGTGGCAAATGGAACTTTTAAAGACTTCAGTGAGAAGCATGACACTAAGAAGGTAGAGATGATGAAGGTAAACACTAAGGCCAAGTGGCTCCTTGTAAAAAGGCAACAGGACCACACAATGATCTGAGCTGTGAATCCTGGACCTGGAAAACTGGTGAAAGAGAATGCCAATCCAGTAAAGATCTCCAAGGCTAAGCTCCAGACAGTCAGAATGTGCTGTGAAAGAAAGACAATGAGCAAACACCCCAATAATGCATGAGATCATGCAGCAAATAAGCAGATCACACAGGCAGAAACAGCATGTTTATTGTGGCTCAGCAATAGAGCACTCGCCTAGTGCATGCAAGGCCCTGGGTTCAATCCTCAGCACCACATAAAAATAAATAAATAATAAAGGTATTGACAACTACAACTAAAAAATAAACAAATAAACAAACAAAAAAATAAAGGTATTGACAACTACAACTAAAAAATAAACAAATAAACAAACAACAACAAAAAAAAAAACCCAAGCCTCCTGTTTTGAAGGACTAGTCCTCCGCCTCTAGGCCATGAAGAACACTCACAGCAGGCAATGAAAAACTACAATGTTACAGAATTTTAGATTACTACAGTTTTAGTTTACCCTACAGAACAAAGTGGTTGTTAATTATCCAGCACCACTACAATGTAAACCCATGCCCCTGCTACCCTCAAATCCTCAGTAGAGTCTTCCATAAATATATACACCATCTAGACACGATAATAAAATGCATGGAAAAAACTTCCAATTCAAGTTGAAGAAAACAATAATGGCTTAATTTCAGACTCCCTTTTGTCTATTTTCTCTTTCTTAAGTGGTATTTGATACCATTACCTGAAACTAACCCTTAGTAAAAATGCTTATAGAATTCAAACAATTACCTTCGACATCAAAAGCACAAGAAACAGAAGATAAACTAAACTATATCAAAAGCAGATTTTGTGCTGCACATGTTACTATCAAGAAAATCAAAAGTTGACACCCAGAATGGGAGAGAATATTTGCAAATCATATATCTGATAATAGAATTCTACTTGGAATACACAAAGAACTCTTACAACTGAACTCATTTTTAAACAGACATTTCTCTAAAGAAAATACGCAAAGGGTTAATAAATACATGAAAATGTGTTCAACATTAGACATAAGGGACATGCAAATGCAAAACAACTATAAGACAATAACAAGTATTCTACAGGATGTGGAGAAAACAGAATGTTCCTATACTGTTGAGGGAACATAAAAGAGTGAAACCATTTTTTAAAAGTTCATAGTTTCTCAAAAACCCAGACATTTACTATATGACCCAGCAATCCATTCCTGGGTATATACACAAAAGATATAAAACCACATATCTAAACAAGAACTTATACAAATGTTCACAGCAGCATTATTCTATAGTAATCAAAAAGTGGAAGGGCCAAGTTGTAGCTCAAGGGTAGCACTTGCCTAGTACACGTAAAATACTGGGTTCAATCTTCAACACTACATAAAAAAATAAACAAAATAAAATAAAGGTATTGTGTCCAACTTTAAAAAAAAAAGTGGACATAAACTAAATGCCCAGCAACTGATAAGATGATAAGCAAAATGCAATATATCCATACAATGAAATACTATTCAGCAATAAAAAGAAATCTGATGTTCTGACACATGACACAATACAGATGAACCTTGAAAACATGCTAAGAGAAAGAAACCAGTCACAATGGATCATATACTGTACAATTCAGTTCATAAAATATAACCAGATAGGGCTAGGATTGTGGCTCAGCAGTAGAGTGCTCACCTCACATGTGTGAGACTTTGGGTTCGATCCTCAGCACCACATAAAAATAAATAAGTGAAATAAACGTATTGTGTCCAACTATAACTAAATATATATATATCCAGGCAGGCAAATCCATAGGTACAGATTTGTGAGAACCGAGTATGGGGGAGGGGTAACTGGGAAGTGATGACTAAAGGGTGAGGGATAATTCATTACACAACATGTGATGGTAAATACACAACTCTGAATATACCAAAAATCAATGAATTGTATATATCAATGCATTGAATCGTACAGTTACATTTTTACAATATGCAAATGAATCTTAGTAAAAAAGAAAAAAAAGTTATTCTTCACATTACCACTTACTAAACAACATAGAAATATATAAGCCTAAAGAATAAGCAAGAAAACCAAGGAAACAAAATTGACTCAGGATTGAACAAGATTAAAAAAATTTAAAAAATAAGTTTTGGACTTTTTTGTTTTTTAATTAGATGCCACCTTTAATTCAGAGTTTCTTAAATTGGGGCAAGTTCTACCTCCAGGAGACATATGGCAATGTAGAGAGATTTTTGGTAATCATAACACAGGGTTAAGGGTGCTATCACAGAGGCCAGGGGCAATGCTAAAGCATCCTACAATGCACAAGACAAGCCCCCACAGCAATAAAGAGGAAGAAGAGGAGAAACAGGAGGACAGAGAGTAGGAAAACTGATTAAGAAGAGAAAAAGGAAGAAGAAAGACATAGAGAACATTTGGGATTAAAGAAACATAATAATCACATTACTGGATTGGAAGATACTGGTTCAAACCAGGAAAATGTAAATACTGAGTATTAGATGACAACAGAGAGTTACTGGTAATATTAGGTACGACAATAATGTTGCAGATATATATATCTATATATCTACCTATGTATCTACCTATATATCTATATATCTATCTCTATATCTATATATAGAGATAGATATATAGATATATAAATATATATATCTATATATAAATGTTTGTTTTTTATTTCCTTGTACTAGAGATTTAACCCCAGGGGTGCTTTACCACTGAGTCACATCCCTGGTCCTTTTTACTTTTTATTTTGAAACAGGGTCTCCTCAAGCAGCTTAAGGCCTCGCTAAATTGCAGAAGCTGGCATCACACCTGTAATCCTCCTACCTCAGTGCTAGAATCACTGTACCCAGTTTGCAGTTATATTTTTAAAATCCTGTTTCTTGGAAGATTTATGGGAGTATTTTGAGAAGTGACATAACGTTTGCAATTTACCTTAATAGTTATAACAACAAAAATAACATGTGGAAAGTTAAATGTTTTGAAAAAGCTGTATATAAGATTATAAAGCATGCTGCTGACATTTAACACTTTTAATAATTTGCCTTTTTAAAAATTTTTATAATATTTTTTAGTTGTAGATGGACACAATATCTTTATTTTTATTTATTTATTCTTATGTGGTGCTGAGGATTGAACTCAGGGCCTCATGCATGCCAGGCAAGCGCTCTACTACTGAGCTATAACCACAGCCCCTAATTTACCTTTTTTATTAAATACACTTAATTAGAAAAAAAAACTTTTATCAAATGCCTAATGGACATGAACAATAATACTCTTTTTTCTTCTACTTATCAATTAATAATGAGCTATGTTAATATATTTTCTAATAAAGAAGCATCTTTGCATATCTGCAATGAATTCTATTTAATGATACAGCACAGTTTTCCTTCAGTGTTCAGTAACACTAATCTTTTAGTTATAATTTTCACAAGAATGTTGTAAAGTAAAATTTTCTATAAATCTACGATATATTAAGAAGACAGGTTATAAATTTATTTGTATATTCATATGAGCCCACATTTTTTAAAAATAATTAGTTGTGAACACCTACATGAAAAAATGAGATCTCTGTCTAATCTTTTCAAGGTTTAAACAAACAACATAAACAAGTTTTTTAATTAAAATACGATCTCTAAGATATGATACTCCTCACCTAGGACAAAATATACAGATAAATTTTAAAAAGAAAAAAAAAAGAAAGCCGAATTTTTATCAATATGGAGATTTTTTAAAGGTTGAAATTATGTTGTGATTTTATTTCCTTTTATTAATGCATAGTGGGGTTCATTTTGACATTCATAAATGTATATAACATAATTTGCTCCATTTCAATCCCCAGTACTTCCCCCCATTCTCTCCCCTCTTCCCTGCCCTGACACCCTTCCTCTACTCAACTGGCCTTCCTTCTATTTATTGTTTTTGTAATTCGTGCATTATACATAAAAGTGGAGTTCACCATGATACATTTATACATTCACATAGCGCAGTTTGGTTAATTTCATTCTCCAGTTCCTCCCCTTTCTCAGCTTCCTTCCCTCCCCCTCAACCCTCTTCCTCTACCCTACTATTTTCCCTTCTACTTTCATAAGATTCCCTTTTTCTTAATGTCTTATTTCTCTCCAGCATATAAGAAAAAATATTCAACCCATGAATTTCTAAGCCTGGTTTATTTCACTTAGCATGATGTTCTCAAGTTCCATCCATTTACCAGCAAATGACAAACAATTTCATTCTTCTGTAGGTAAGACTCCATTGTGAATGAGTATTACATTTTCTTTATTCTATCTGTCTGTTGACGGGCACCTACGCTGGGTATATACTACATTTTCTTTATTACATTTGTATGTTGATGGGCATCTTGGTTGGTTCCATAACTTGGCTACTGTGAATTGCACGCAATTAACATCACTGTAGTATGCTGATTTTAGTTTTTCTGAATAAATACCAAGAAATGGGATAACTATTGTTAGTAATTTTGAATATATTCTTGAGATAATTAAGTATATTAAACATTCTGCTTTTTATAAAACATCTAACAAATTTTTTAAGTAGCATTTAAATCATTTCTTTAAAAAGGTCTCTCTGAACAATGAAGATGATTTTGATTCATCATGTTTTCTGAAATAACACCAGAAACATATTGAAGGGGGAAAGGGACATTATTTCATTATTTTTCAGGGCAAAAAAGAAAACATCAAAAATAAAATACAAAAACAAGTTTAAAATACAGCAAAGTCTAGGTGTGATGGCGCACACCATTAATCCCACTGGGTCTGGAGGCTGAGGCAGGAAGGTCCTGAGTACAAAGCCAGCCACAGCAAAAGCAAGGCACTAAGCAACTCAGTGAGACCCTGTCTCTAAATAAAATACATACAAAATAGGGCTGGGAATGTGGAGCAGTGGCCAAGTGCCCCTTAGTTCAATTCCCAGCCACCTCATCCCCAAATAAATAAATAAAATACAGCACAGTTTATTAGAAGGGAAAGAAGACACTCTAAAGGGAGACAGTGGGCCCTTTCACAGAAAAGAGACCTAAAAATTCTTGATGTCCAGGTTTCTCAATAATTTCCTATTCCATTTAGATGCCCTCTCACTACAACACTATATTAAAATATAGTGTATAACTCTGACATAACACAGTATTGCACTTGGCATTTCTAAGCCAACAATCTAGTGACTACCAGCTATTTGGACTATTAAAGTACTTAAAGATTCTCCAAACATCATTCTCTACCATTATCTCATACTAAGAAATAAGTTCAATTACATAGAAATTCATCTTGTTTTAACATCTGAATGAATTAGAATAAATTCAATTCATACATCAGAAGATTTCATTCACAAGTGTTCCTCTATGAAAGTTTACTGGAGTAAAACCAAAATAAAACAGGTCATATTCACAAAAAGCCCTGTTTATCCCTCATTCATATACTGTTATAACAATATAAGAATAACAAACACTCCCAATATTTACAACTCCTAACTTGCTTTTCCTGATAATATATAATCCAAGGGGAAATCAAAACTGTACAAGTCTATCACAGCAGATAATGTTAGATCCTCAATGTGTGGCTTAACACTAAACTGTCACCAATCTCCTAATCCTTCATTTATTTCTTACGAAAAAGGGCAACAAATAAAATAATAATTTGGGCTAGCGTTTACTAAGTACTATTAGGACTTTTGTGACTAATGTTGATTTAGTGGAAAGAAAATTAGTCTTTTTAATCAATATAAATTTAGGCAAGAGTTATATAATAAAATTATACTGGGCTGTATGTTTAAGAAAAAACAAACTATCATATTTACTAACCTTATAAATCAGCAATGAAAAATATTTTTAAATTCACAAATGAAACAAACATAAAAATAAAACAAATTTTCTATTATGGTCTTTTAAATTTATTTGAGGGGAAGGAAAAATGAAAACTGGAAAAACAAAACTCAACATAAGCAAGTCTTTAAAACACAGAGAATATAGAAGTGGTGGTGGTGAGGGGACATACACAAAGCAACAACAAGAAAGAAAAAACTAAATGTAGAGGGGAAAATAGAGACAGACAGAAACTCACACAAAAAGAACCTTGGTAACATAATCTCTAGCTAAGTAAAATGTTACTGTATTAGAACACCCTACTCCCTTTAGTCTAGCAGTTTATTGTATTATTACATGAACCCACATGTAATAATACAATATGAGCAGCTGTTTTATAAAGGAACTGGAAATTACTTATCTCCTTAAATACCCATAATTCTGATTTATATAAGTACTGATTGTATTTGTAATAACTCAGCCCTAAATCCTTTTCTTAAACTACTACACAGTACTATTAATAACACAAACCAAGTACATATTAGAAAAAAATTAAACATTCCTCATCTTTCTGTTCCCTGTGACAATTTTATAGAATTTAATAAATTGTAAAATACTCAATTATTTGATTATTCTAAGACCTTTCTATAAATTTAGAGCTACTCTGTATAATCTTACTAAATTAGCAAGAATTATAGTACTTTACATGTCAGAAAACTGTACAATAATAACATTTTGAATGTATAATATGGGAGTATACGAGAATTTTCCCATTTTATCTTCACTAAAATTTTAGTGGTGTGTGTGTGTCTGTGTGTGTCTGTCTGTCTCTCTCTCTCTCTCTCTCCCCCCCCCTCCTTCCCCCCCTGCCAAAAATACATAATGGTTAGTCAAAACTTCTGATTATGATCAATTCATAATATTCAGTCAGGTGTCATCCCTCCTAAAATTCAGTCTAAACTCAAGTTTTTAGTATTCACTTTGCAAATGTAATAATTAGAAAGCCAATAAAAGCTGAGATTGAAAGTAATGAAAGAATGGGATCACCTGAGTCAAAAAAGAATTAGTAACATTTTTAAACTTACTCAATGAAACAAAATATAGAAAACATCAAAAATTAAATTCTAAATTTTGAAAATCACTTGCTATTTATACAAAAAGAAAAATAATAATACCTAGTATTATTTATTATTACTTTGAGAAATACTGTACAGTATTTGAGAAATACATGTACTTAACATGTACTACTTAATACTGATAAAAACCCTATGTATTAGTAATTCATAAATCACAGGGATGAGAAAACTGAGGCAGAAAAGTTACTAACCTCCCCAAAGCCAAAATGTTTTGAAGCAACAAAATTTAGATTAACTAATGTGACACCAGCCTCACTCAATCAAAAGTTTAGCTGGGTGCAGTGGCACAAACCTGTAACCCCAGTAGCCGGGGAGGCTGAAGCAGGAGGATCACAAGTTCAAAGCCAACCTCAGCAACTTAGTGAGGCCTTAAGCAACTCAGTGAGACCCTATCTCTAAACAAAATAGAAAAAGGGGCTGGGGATGTGGCTAAGTTGTTTAAGCACCCTTGGGTTCACAATCCACAGTATCAAAAAAAAAAAAAAAAGTTTTTATACACTGAAATAAGAAATATGCATTTGTGATATGAGTCCCATAACAAACATAATCTCATTGTCTTCATAGTCATATAAACTGTGCATTAATATAAAAATAACAATCTAATCAGATACGAAACATTAAGATAACCATATCCCTAATTAAATTCAAGTTCAATATTTTTTGATCCAGCTAATTCCAGCTTCCCTCACTATAAATGAAACACTTTAAACTGAAACACTTTATTGAATATTCTATCAGATATTAACTTCTAGAATTTGGGGTTCATAAAATACAATTTGAATAAATCATAAGACACTCTCAAAGCCTATTAGGTTTTCTAAAACCTTTATGATTTATGAAGTACACAATTTGTTTCTTTATATATCTTTGTTGTGTTCCACCCTTCAAGTTTTCTCCAATCTCCCTCTAGTTATTTCCCTCTCCTGACCTATCACAATTAGACTATCTGCAATACCGCAGGAGAAAAAAAAATCAGATGTAAAAGTAGCTGGATATTATACTAATAGTTGCAGTCTGATTAAACCAATGATTTTTCTCAGCTGAGAAAAACAGTTATTTCAAACTCAGAAAGAGATACCAAAAAGAAATCGCAAAGTACAACATGGCTTGTAGAAAGAATGGATAACATTTAATAGTGTGTTTTGAAGTCAGACTATTATTTCCTAACATTTAAGTAACAACTGAAATGAGGTGATATTTTATTTTATAATATCTATTCCATAGAATAATACTACAGCAGTTTACAACTTCCAAGCTCAAAATATGGTGAATCCTGTGGCCATTCTCCACACATCACATTGTAACACAACTCTAGCATGAAAAGAAAGAAATCATACAAAGAACTGTGTATCTATCCTGTGTCAAACCATAAGGAAACTAGAAGTAGTTTCAGAGTTTCAGAAGCAAAACCAATTCAGGATTTAGTGGAGCAACAACTAAGGATTTTTCAACAATGCAGGGTGCTAAGGTCAAAAGCAAAGCATTTAGGGCTTTCATAAATGATTGAGAATAAAAGGATCTCAGGACTAACACTAACTTCAGAAGTACATTATAAAGATTCTAGTTTAAACATTTAAACAGAGTAGGCTTATTTTATTAAACTTTTCTGTTATATATTATTTCTCTATACAAAGGAATTATAAATGGGCAAAAATGACCAACAATAATCTGTTTTTAAATGTGACCCTAAGAGACATTTTAGTCAAGAAACTGTGGTAGCAGCTGCCCTCCTTGGAAATGTTCCCCCAAAATTTCCAATTTTGAAATCCATGACCAAATTGTTCCTTAGTGAATATTTGAGAACTTTCAAGATAGCTCCCTTCTCACTATAAATGAAACACTATAAACTGAAACATTCGGCTAAATGCATTTTGTACTATTATCAACAAAGCTTTCTTTAAGTGTCTCTAGATCAGGAATAAAATTTAAAGTAGTACTCATGAAGCTATAATATATATCAAGTAATAAATGAAGCAAAATAAAAATCTAACTCTTGCAATTATAATTGAGTATATCAATAACAATCTAATCAGATTTTTCCCTATATGAAAAATTAAGATAACCATATCCCTAATTAAATTAAAGTTCAATATTTTTTGATCCACCTAATTCCAAACACAGTATTCTCACTATATAAACTGTATAAGACACAGATAGTAGCCATTCATTTAAGGGTAATTAATTGATAGTTTAAATTTAACATAAACAATCAGTATTTTTTCATTTCTCTCTTAATTTTCTTGAGGAAATATTTAGCATGCATTTATTTAAGAAATACTTAGTGACAGCTACTAAATGTCAAGCTCTGTTCTAGGCTGTGAAATACAACTTTAAGCTACAGCCTCAGAAGTACCCTAGTAGGAAAAAAACATACAATAAGCAAATAAACATATAATATGTGGAGGTGAGGGACCAGGGAATCAAATATTACTTTCCCTAGGGTAATGTAATTTGCTAAAGTCTCTCAGTAAAATTTGCTATACCACTCTAAGGGGCAGGGGGAGCTTAGTTCAATGGAGAGTGAGGTCCTGGGTTCAATTCCCAACACTGAACAAAAATATATATTTTTTTTAATTTTTATAAAAATAAAAAAGATTTGGCCCGGGGTTATGGCTCAGAGGTAAAGCGCTTGCCTCACACATGCAAGGCCCTGGGTTCGATCCTCAGCACCACATAAAAATAAATAAATAATATAAAGTTATTTAAGAATAAATAAATAAATAAATAGTCACTGATTTTTTTTTTTTTAACACTTCTCTGTTCTCCCCATTAACTGCTCTCTCCTCACTATAAATTACCATGGAACAATTAAAGACAGTAGAGACTCTTCAGTTATAAGAAACTCATTTCAGGGTTTCCATGCTACAGAAACGACTGAGGTGATCTGCCTACAGCTGTAAAACTAATCTAAGTCAAATTTATCTTTTAATTATATCCTTGAATCTTGTCTTCCTCTTAATTTTTCATCCTTTAATCGTATTTGTTTTATTTTGACAAAGACCTCCAGGCTTTCACTTTGATGTCCAAAGTGGCGCAGAGCTAAATTTAGCTCTGATAGATTTCTGAGGGCAGGTTTCTGGTCTGACTCACCACTTCAGCATCAGAACTTATTACCAAGTGCCTAGCACAAAGTAGGCATATACATATTTGGTGAAAATATTAATCTATTCAAATCAATTTATAGCATAATTTACAATCAAATCCTTATAAATATTATCCTAAATAGCATATTTTCCTTTCAAAATTTTTCTAGGGTTAATAAAGATTTCCCACAAACATTTTAAAATATGTACATACAAATGACTGCTTCACCTCAAAAGGGCCACCTTTTTCAAAACATTTTTAGGAACATCCTTTAAGAATTTCTTTGGGGCTGGGGATGTGGCCCAAGCGGTAGCGCGCTCGCCTGGCATGCGTGCGGACCGGGTTCGATCCTCAGCACCACATATCAACAAAGATGTTGTGTCCGCCAAGAACTAAAAAATAAATATTAAAAAATTTAAAAAGAATTTCTTTGAAATCAGTTTACTTACACACAAGAAACTACCCTGTTCGTTTGGTAATTCCAAGACCTACTCTCAGTACATTTACTTTTCTTTCACTTCTTTTAGCCTATTCCCTGTGTTCCTTAAACTTACCAATAGCCTAAGACCACCTTCCCTTCCCCCAAAGCTAAGCCACCAAGAACCTAGTAAGTAATGAAGCTAGTTAAAGCCTAGGATTTGAATTCATATTAGTTCAAGGTATATTAAAAAAAAAAAAAGAACTGATGTTTTAACCACTAATGTTTGTACAGTGATTGACAATTTATAGAGTTATACCCTCCATCTTACTTGATCTTCATAACACTGTGAAAGCAGCTAGGAAGGTGCTATTATCCCAATTATACACAGAAGGAAACTAATGCTTAGAAAGTTCAAAGGATTTCCCCAACATCACATCAAAAATAAGTACATAAAGACTCACACCTTATAATGCTTCACATATAGGTTAATTTATGTGTTGCCTCACTACTGTAATAATATTGTTGATAGAGTTAAGTATGTATCACCAGCTGGGCGTTGGGGTAAATACCTATAATCCCAGCGGCTCAAGTGGCTGAAGCAGGAGGATTGTGAGTTCAAGACCAGTTTCAGCAACTTAGCAAGGCATAGGCAACTCAGTGAGATCCTGTCTCTAAATAAAACACAAAATAAGGCTGGGGATATGGCTCAGTTGTTGAGTGCCCCTGAGTTCAATCCCCAGAAATAAATAAATATAGATACAAAAATTATTAAAACTAGTTAGCAATATTCAGCTTAGCTGGTCAAAAGATGCTAAACAATGATGTGTGAAGAATGGCAAAGCAGACTCATTCTAAACACTGATGGTCTTCTACTCCCTTTATAAAATTGTTTGCAAACTTCAACATCTTTTGAATGTCACTGAACCTATGGAGTTCTTGTTCTGATTAGTAGTCTTTAAAATGTCATGAATAATAATTAAAGAAATAGTTCATATTTATCCCAAGAATGTTTCTACCATAAATAATTTTAAAAACCAAGTCATAACGTACGTGTGCACCCGTACATGTTCATGTTTTAAAAGAGCATTAGAAGTTCAAAGATGCTTTCTACATGCACACCTTCTCACTATATCTCAGGATTCTCCCCAAAACAAGAAAGTCTCCATGGTTAAATAAATGCAATATGTTCCAAATTCTATCACCTTCTTTGTGAGAAAAATCACCCATCAAAAGTGATAAGAAGTCTTTTTTTGGTGTGGGAGAGGGGTCAGTGATTAAACTCAGGGGCACTTGACTACTGAGCCTTATCCCCACCCCACTGTGCATCTGATTTAGAAACAGGGTGTTTTCCTCTCTGCAGGTGGGCAAAGAGGTTTGCCCAAATCCTCCTGACATCACCATTGGGTTTAGGACTCCAGGAAGGGGAAACTCACCAATCGAAGGCCAGTAGTGGATGGAGTTCTGGCGGTCGAGAAAATGGGTTCAGGCTGTCCAGTGAGTGGCACTTCCGAAGGAAGAGGGAGCCAAAAGTGGGTTTTAACCCTCTCCCGGGTTTCGGCACCAATGAAAGAAAAGTGACCACAACACTCAGAGCAACCAAGAGATCTTTATTGCAGCAGTGCAACAGAGGAGAAAAGAGAGAAAGAGGAGAGAGAGAGAGAGAGAGAGAGAGAGAGAGAGAGAGAGAGAGCAAGAGCGCAAGGATGCACAAGAGAGAGACAGAGAAAGCAAGAGAAATAGCAAGAGAGATAGAGAAAGCAAGACAGAGAGGGCAAGAGGGAGTTTTTATAGCCCAAATCTAATGAGGTCTCTGGGTCTGCAAGCTGCCTTCTTGGCACAAGGGGGGTTAAGTACTTGGCCTTGAGTGGGGGTTGAGTGTTCAGCCTTGGGGGGGGGGTGGGGGCAAAGCGCTCAGCCTTGAGCGGGGACTTGGGCGTTTGGGCTTGAAGCAACCAGGTGATAAAGAGCCAGACAGAGGGTTTTAGTGACCAGGTCACCCTGCAGCTAACTTTGTTTGGCATGCCCTGCAGACAGTTTACTCAGTCTGTCCTGCACCTAACATTCTATAACTTTCATTCTCCGCAGTAATACATAGAATCATAATCCTAATAGCTTTTGAAACACCAAGAAAAGTTTTAAGGTATACTAATAAAAATGTACTGATAAATATTTCATTATATTCTACTGTTAAAATCAGATTAATTAAAACAAAGTTTCAGTTAAATATCTCCCGTCCTAATTTTTATACACAGATTTTATTGTTGGTTTAAAAAAAGAGAGATATGTCAGAGGTTGAGTGGATTAATATTAAACAAATAAATTTCAAGTATACCATGAAAAATTTTTTGCCACATGCTATAGGAGAAACATTAAAAGTATGACATTCTAATAGAGGCAATGACTGAAGTAAAAAATTATAATAAGACATTAAATATATCTGTGTGCATATATAAGCGTTTACATATATATATAGTAAGCGTTTACATATATATATAATAGTTCAAACTGAAGCCAAAGAGTTACAAATGAGAACTATATAACTGGGTCTGTTTTCAATTCATACTAATCTAATATCTTTCACAGGTTTCAAAGTTCAATGCACATATTAGTTTGCTCAACTGAGTAATTTTCTCTTTCAGCCTAACTTAAAATAGCTCTAATGAATAACTCAGGTGGTTTCTCATTTCTGAAAAGGTTTCAATTAAAGGTATATTTTGAAAATGCAAAACTGAAGTTTCATATAAACACTTATCATTGCTGTTATCATGTCACTGTACTTAGTATTCCCACCTTGGTTTAAAAAAAAAAAAAAGTAAACTGATATTAGCTACCAAAAAAAAAAAAAAGATAGATACATTCCATACTGAGCTACAAAAAACAGCACATAATTTTGAGTAAGAGGACCTAAGTGCCACTCCTGGCTCCACCACTTGTTACATGATTCTAAACAAACTATTTTAACTTTCTCAACCTGTTTTCTCATCTGGTTAATGTAGATAATATCACTACTGCAATGCTGAGATGTAAAGGAACCAGGTACAAATTCAACATTTTCTAAGCACAGGCAATGCTTGCTGTGCATGACTAACTTAAAGACAGGATAATCTTTCATGCCACATATCATCATTGTATATTTTGAGATATAACATGAATTAAATCATCCTCTAAAACCTGCAGATCTAAGTTAGAACTAATACAGTAAAAAAGAAGTCCCACACTACTAATTTTTTAGTAACCAATATTTAGTGAAATTTTACATCTAAAATATTTCAAAATAGTACCATTTCACAAGGCTTAGAAGTTTTGTTTTTGTTTTTGCTTTTTGCTTTTTTTTTTAAGGTCAGAAAAAAGCTAAGGTGAAGTAAAAAGTCTTTCTCAAGTAACAATAGTCTTTCAGTTTACTAACAATATTCAGACAAGGAAGTAGCATGTTTTAAAACCTATCAAAAGAGATGAAAACTACTAAATGAAAAGCAGCTGAGGCTGGAGTTGTGGCTCAATGGTAGAGAGCTTACCTAGCACAGGTGAGGCACTGGGTTAAATTCTCAGCACCAATAAAAATATCATTCCATATTAAAAGATATAACCAAAAATATTTTTTAAAAAAATAAGAAAAAGAAAAGCAGCTGAGCAAAATGGTCATCACTCTGTGCTCAAGAGCCAGAAGATGAGATTCTAGTTTCAACTATGTCACTAATAATCTTTTAACCTTGGATGACTCTCTAGGCTTCAGTTTCCTAATCCATAAAAATGAATACTGAAAACTATAAATGAAATCCAAGGACAATTTAATCTAGATCTTTCTTTGAAGAGGCGATCCAGAGTAGTGATTAACAGAATGGCTCTGTAGTAAATGCCAAGGTTAAAACCCTGGGTCTGCCACTTACAAACTTGTGAAGGCACACACACAAAACACTAACATACATCTTGCTACTGTCATTTAATTACTGCTTAAAATACTTTGCTCAAACAAAATTATAGTAAATACACAAACTTCAGAAGTCCAATTTTCACAAATCAAGACACCACTACTAGTCAGATACCACTTTCATGTGAAAGTAATAAAAATCTTTAAAACATTCAGCCAAGTTCTAACAAAAGATGGCCTTATAAAACATTACGTAGTAGAGACACCTATGAAAACTTATAAGGATAACTATTCTCATCAAAATGTCACATTAAAGGTAAACACAGAACTTATGTGTTTTCTTTCTTTCTTTCTCTCTGCTGTCACATGGGGATAGAAACCAAGGCCTGCACATGCTAGGCAAGTGCTCTGCCACTGAGCTGCATCCCTAGCTATTTTTGAGAAAATGTCTTACAAAGTTGCTCAGGCTGGTTCATAAATTGGCATCCTCCTGCCTCATCCTCCCAAGCAGCTGTGATTATAAGCATATGTCGCAGTGCCCAGCTTACAAAACTTTCATTTTTTAATCTGCTAATGACAACAGAAATTCATGATGCAGTGACAGTTTCCAACAATGAAATTACTACAGAAATGAAAAACCTGTAGAATATGGAAATATAAAGAGAACTTCTAACTTCTAAAAATAAGTAGTTACAATCAAGTAGTATTTACCGAACACATCAAATGCCAGGATTTGTACATAGATTAAATACAAACACCAAAGTATGGCATTTCTCCGAGTTCATCAAGTTCCAAGGACAAAGTAAGGTACGTATCCTTTATCATCACTTTCACACATAAAAGCCACTCATCTATAAATGTTTTTATTTCCTTCTTTGTGCATGTAGGACTACTTCCCATTGTCCATTAAAACTGCTTCCTATCTTAGGTTCAGCCCACAAAGATGCCTAAAATAGTCCCTGATATGGGGATCCTCACAGTACTTAAAGGATACAGATTCTAAGAAAAACCTTATCAAATCCACAAACTTCAGTATTTTATAGGCAATGATGGTAACACCTGCATCTACTATATATAACTGGGCTAACTTCAGTCAAGGACCTAGTTACACCAATTCAATTTCTCCCTCTTAAAGTACTGCTAGTAAAGGCAAACTACTTCTTCAAAAAGTCTGTTTTGTGCAATGGACGGTAGACATTAGAAAAGGGAAACTGATTCGCTGTTGCCCTACTTCCATTTCACGTCCAAGGAGAAAACCATTCCAGAGTAGCAAGGGGACCATATACACAAATCAAGAAGGCAGATGCTCCATTGAACTTTGCGGTTACCAGATTTAAACGAACGGTGACAGGATGTGGGGAAAGAAGAGGGATGGTAAACTAAGCTATCCCAGTGTAGCTTAATGGAAAACGTCTACTTCATGAAGCGATCAAAGTAAGGGATGGGAAACAAACGGATCTAGCCGAGCGGCAAACCCAGGATGCTGACTGAGCTCGGAGGTGGAGGGCCTGGAGCCCATGGACCCGAGAAGAGGAACCTCGGACAAACCTTAGGGCCAAGGAAAACCAGCAGCAACGCACAGGGGCCAACGCTGCCACGGACCAGCATGTAAGGGGACACCATGAAGGGAGCGATTAGTTAGGACGTAGCGACAGCAGGCGGGAGCCCAGTGCCAGGGGCGACTTGGCAAGTGGCAATTGCGAAAGGCGAGGCACCGGCAGCCGAAGGTAGTGGGACTCTGTTGAGTCAGCACAGCTTCTACTCTGGGGGCACTTGTAGGATCCCCGCAGCTCCTCAGGCCCCCGGCGGGGGGTCGGGCCCACGGGCCAGAGAAATGATGTTCCCTGATGGACTGGCGCCGGCCCCTTCCCCATTTCACAGGTAAACACTGGCCGCCGTCGCCGCTTACCTCTGTTAACATTATTACACCCCGGGGAAGTGAGGTCCTCCCTAGCCTCGCCGCATGGCAACAGCCGTAGCAGTAGCGAAAACTGCTCGGGCCGCCGCCAACGGCGGCAACTGCTCCTTCAATCCTCTCCCAGGCGGCGGCTTTACTCGGCTTCGCTGGCTTCCCCCCGGCCCGGCTGCTCGCGACGGACGCGCCGCCATCTTGGAAGAGCGACGTCCGCGTCTCCCCGCGACGTGCGCTCCCATTGGCGGGCGCAGGAGCCGCCGGCGTCTCGTGACCGTCTCCATAGCGCCGGCGCGCGGAGGAATGGAGGCGGGCGCGGGGTCGTCCCCTTGCCGCCGGCTGCGGAGTTCCCCGGGCTAGGTGCCCCGGGCAACTCGGGATTGCTGCGAGGGGAGAGAAACCCCTGCCTCGGGGTCGCAGGGAATCTGGAATGCTTGCCCGCGGAGTTCGTTCGTCCTTCCCTAAACGCCTGAGTTGGCCAGCCCTGGGGAGGAGCGAGAATGGCAGAAGCCCAGACTTTGACTGATGGCGCTGCGAATCTCCAGCGTCACGGGGACCGGGAGACTGATTTCCTGTAGAAAAACTTCCATCTCGCATCTCCTGGCCCGGTGGCGATCGAAGAACAAGTTGGGGTAGTCGGCTTCCTTCACTGCCTGGGCTTCAAGTGTGGTCTGAAACGCTCCCCGCGCCGTTCCTTTCTCCAAAACTTTGACAAACTTTCCTTTGTCTCTATCACTCCCCAGTGAGTTCTTTACAAGGGTGCGCTACAGGTTGTAGATGTGATATGGGCATATCGGCTTTAGCTTTGCTCTTGGGGATTTGGTGATTGGACAGCACCTTTCGTAATCAGAAGAGCTTGGTTTTCTTCAAGTAGGAGATCTTTAACATATATCTAAAGCGGGTTTTGCCTTTAACTGCTTTATTGCTTTATCTTTATACAATGTTTTCGTGTTTCCGAGTGAGCAAATTTCATATGTCATTTTATACAGTTCCAGTTTAAATGGGTCTAAACTCTGGAAATCCGTGTGCATAGAAACCCCTGAGACTGACACCTTAGGCAGTCTACCGCTAAAGTGGGATAAAGTATGTAGAAGCGCTCACTTCTTCCTGAATTGTAATGAAGTCCTTTACTCGAACGTACTGTTAACGTGTGCCATATTCTATGTTAGAAATCAGTTTCCAAAGAAATTGACAAGAAAATTTTCAGATTTAATATGCAGAACACTTCAATCTCATTCTTATAAGGGGTATAAAGGCATTTGAAAAACTAAGACCCTTAGTTTCTTCTTTCCCAGTACTGAAATCTTTTCCCTCCACTTACCAATAATACTGTTGTGCTAAGTGTAATTTACTTAATCCGTTCCTCTTAAATTCTCAGAACAGTGAGTAAAGGCATTACAAACCTTGTACTATATTTTGTCCCCACCAAGAAAACAAAATGGTTCATTCAAGCAGTCAAACAGAAAACCAAGAAAACCCTGATTTTGTTCCATTTTACGAGAATTCTAGCGAAGTAGTTTTTGTTGTTTTAATCTATACTTTATACATCATTTCCACGTTGCTGGGTCAGGAAAATTCTGAACTGTGTAGTACAGTAAAATATATTATTGGTATAGAAAGAGCAAGCCATAAATAGGAAATAAGATTGGAAAATACAGCCTGGACTGAGGTATTATGGGAAACCAGGACATACTAGAGATAACAAGAACCCTGGAAAAAGATACTCTTCCAACCTTTAAATAAGAAAACAGAGAAGAAGGCTCATTAATGTTTAAGATCCCAACTAGAGAATTAAAGCTGTAATTTAGGTATCTGGCCTTAGTATTCAATCTTATTCTCTACATCTCTTTCCCTTTTCAGAAGTAAGGCATTTTCACTTGTTTTAAGAATGGTAAATTAAGTTTGGGCACAACTTGAGGTTTGTAGCAACTTGTGATATGACATGGTTATACTTTTAATATTCAGAAGTTTGTAGAACTAGGAGCAAGCTAAAATTGCCAGCTATTCAATACCTTCCCAATTTTCTCATCCAGAGTCCTGTGA
The DNA here is from genome assembly GCF_052094955.1 of Ictidomys tridecemlineatus. Taxonomy (NCBI): domain Eukaryota; kingdom Metazoa; phylum Chordata; class Mammalia; order Rodentia; family Sciuridae; genus Ictidomys; species Ictidomys tridecemlineatus. The sequence continues at coordinate 156,049,724 of NC_135478.1, read as the reverse complement.
CCTTAAAACCTATACTAGCTGACCTTCCTAGTCCTACCCCTATTTCTACCTCTGCCCTTATTTCTGCTAAACAATTTGTTCCAGCTACACAGGCCTGCTCCCTGATCTTATATAACAACAAGGCAATTTCAATCCTGGAGCATATGTACCTATTATCTCTATCTGGAAAAATCTTTCCACCAATATCATCCAAGAAACCTACCCTACCATTCCATTTAAGACATTGCCTCTCCCCTAACAGCGTCCCTTCTTTGCTTCAGTTTTTTCATAGTAGTTACACCTAACAAATTACTATTTTTCTTATTATCTGTCTTCCACTAGATCATAAGCTCTATGAGACCATGTTTTCTGTTTTGTTCAGTGATATTTCGTTAGTACCTAAAATAGGGTGGTGTGTGACACAGAGTAGATGCTCAATAAATATATTTTAAATTGATGCCTGAATCATTTCCTAAGACACCATGGAAAAGGCTAGTTAAAACTAATTAGAAACAATCCTTTATGTTGAAAGAGTAAATTACTTAAGTTATACTGCCACTAGAATACTAAGAAGAAAGCTTGTGACAGAATTGTGAGCTATGCCTTTCCCTCCACCTTCTTAAACAAATACTGTTGGGGATGAGTCAAAGTTAATTTTCTAGCAAAGGAAACAAAGTGAATAGGTATGCTAGCAAAGGAAACAAAGTGAATAGGTATGCTATTTCATAATTGTGGAAATTGACTTATATAGTTGGAAAAGAATGCTTACAGAAGCAGCTAGCATTTTAAAAAACAAAGTAAGCACCTAATTTGATACAGATTGCAGTTTCATTCCATGTGGTCTTAAAAACATCCTATTCATATCAGTTATTACAAAGGAAATGTGGAACAGGAAGATCTGAGATGCTGGGTATTTTAGTTATCAATAAGAAATTTAAAACAAAACTATCTTAAGAAGCACATGATAAGGATGCCTCTGTGGTTGTTATTGAAAGAAGTTAGATTTCCCAACAGCAATATCCAATCAGTCTAGCAAAAAAAAAGAGGACAAAAAGAAGCAAAAATCAAGTGTGAAATGCTTTGAAACAGTCCACTGCCAGTGATTTTTAAACCTCCAAGCAAACAGAATATCCAGGTTGTCCATTTTTAGTGTGAGACAAAACAATTTTTTCTACATATTCAGATTGTCACAAATTGCCTCTAATTTCTTTTTGAGAAACTGGAAATGTACAGCATTAACTACCTAAACAAATTTGACCTATCGAACAGTTGTCACATTTAAATATTTTGGTAACAACTTTTTTTTTTAGTGTGTGATTGTTTGGTCCTTGGGATTAAAGCCAAAGGCACTTAACCACTGAGCTACGTCCCAGCCCTTTTTCCTTTTTTTGTTTTTTGTTTTTGTTTTTGTTTTTTTGTGTGTGTGGTTTTTTTTTATTTTTTTTTTTTTTTTATTTCATTGAAAGACAGCCTCACTAAGTTGCTGAGGCTGGCTTTGAGCTTTCAATTTTCCTGCTTTCGCCTCCCAAACCGCTAGGATTACAGGTGTGCACCACCATGCCTGGCTAGTTTTATTTTTAACTGATATAATTGTACAAATTTAGAGTGTACAATGTGATGTTTCAATATGTATATACATAGTGTGATGATCAAATCAGGATAATCAGCATAGCCATCATCTCAAAATATTTATTACTTTGTAGTAAAATAATTACAAATCCTCTAGCTAATTTGAAATATATAATACATTATATTTTATTTAAACATTTTATCAGCTCCAGTTTCTTATAATATTATTAGCGTGATCCACCATCTCTACTGAACATTAATAACTGCCATATATTCATTAACAAAGTACAGGGTCAAAGCCAACAAATCGACATTGAAATAATGCATTGGAAACAGGAGACTGTAGTCAAGGTACAGACAAGAGCAGACTATCCCAATAGCAGCTTTTATAGAACAATATTAAACAGAAATTCCAGAGCATTTAAGAGTGCTCTGAAGTCTACCTTCAGACAGCCCAGCATGGGTATTTTTTTCTTGCTTGGTACAGTTTGAGAAAATACTGGGCCAACTCAAGACCAACAATCAGGCAGAAATAATATACAGCTCTGCTAACAGCAGATGCAGCCATTATAAAATTACGATGTTCACAAGTCTCTTCAATAACAGTTCTACAATGATACAAAGAGCTAAATAAAAAGGGCAATATTACAAATACTTAAAAGTCTATGGTATATGTATTACCAGGTCATAGTACCCCAGTTGATAGTTCTTAAAAGCAAATACTGTTTTAAACCACAAAAAAATAAAAAAGTAGATTGAAAGCACATTACAAACAATTCTTTATTATTGATACTTAATTATGGGTCAGATTGTAGCAAGAATTTGAACGTATTATATCTAATATTTGGAAAAGGTCATCACAGTACATCTTATCATACACTTACAGACCTTGAGAGCTTTAGTCACTTATCCTAGGTAACCTGTAAAAGATACAAGCTATCAATGATGGTATTGAGCTTTTATCACCTGAAGTCATGTTTGTCAAGTTTCTCCACTGTGAAATTACTCTTTTCTCCACTTTTCATACTATACCCCTTAAAAAGAAGACACTCTGTGTGGCCCACACTTAGAGAATGGGAATTTATGTTCCTTTTGAGGGTAGAGTATAAAATAAATTATTTGAAATTATTTTGCATTGGAGATTTGCCTCTTTTCTGTTATTTAATGATTTATATAAACATGAACACATGGGTATTTATCTTAACTTTAGGTTAAAATTCAATACCAGTTTATTTTATTATTCAAATTGTCCCAGCTTTGGTCACTGGAACTTTTTCAGATGTCCTATGTCCCTCTAACAAACTCCTATCAATATGGAGCCATTTATTTTCATTCTTAAGCACTTCTTTATTTTCTAATAGATAGAAAATATTCCAGAATTATCATGCCCCAAGTCTAGAATCAACTATTTCTCTAAGAAACCCTAGTTCCTTTTATTGGAGAATGATATTAGAAACCAGGATAGAAATTTTACTTGCTGCTTGAGGTGTCATTTCTTGTAAGCCTTTGTAGCTGACAAAGCAAGGATAATATATAGGTATACACTAATCCATGTACCTATATATACATATAGGTGTATATACATGGGTTAGTGTATATTTTTTGTATGTAACATTCTATATTAAGCTAAATATTAGTATATAGTGATGTCTCCAACTTAATTCCATTTACCAAAACAATCATTCTACTTCCTCCCCTTATCTATAATTCTTTATCAGTGACAAATCTGGCTCCTGCCATCTCCATTTACTTGTTTCATTTCAATGCACATGTATAGCAGTATCAGAATTGTTAGCCCATACCCTCAAGGGAAACAGATTTATCAACTGTAAGCTCAGTTCCTACATACAGTTACTTTTGTTTTTAATCTTACAGACTTTAGTCATTTCCAGAGTTACTGAGTTGGGCAGCTCTTCCCCAATCCCTTCAGTAAGATTGTTTTATACATTTATAATACAGTTAGATTGTCTTGTCAACTTCATTGTTTCCTGAGATCTGCCTACTTCCTAAATGATTTGATTTTTTATTTGCATAAGTTGCTTCACTCTTTTTGACAAATGTATAATGTCACCTATCCACCATTATAATACCATAGAGAATTGTTTCACCAGCCCAAATAGTAAAGGAAAGCGCATAGCAATTGCTTTCACATTTTTATCTGTAGACCCAAGCACCTTATGATTTTATTGAATGAGCTTATTTGACTCTGTATGTATGTGTGTGTGTGTGTGTGTGTGTGTGTGTAATTCAGAATTATGTGTATACTACATCTTTAAGTATATACATTAAAGACTAAAACGTTTCGACCATCTCTGCCCTTAATCTGACATGCTAAGTATTGTTATTAAACCTTTGTCCTCTTGTTTTTGCCTTCAGCCAAAAGAGGAAATGAGAAAAGCAATCTACTCATAAAACAAGCTCGTATAATACATCTCCATATTTAAGGCTTACCTCAGCTAGTTCCATTTTTATAAAGGGTAAAATCAAATAATATATTGCTTCCTATTTAACTAGCTTAACAACTAAGTTAAAAAGAGAAAATAAGCATATTCTAAAAAGTACTATTGTTTTTAAATAGTAATGCATTAGTTGCAACAAAGTTAATTTGGCATGTCTTCACCCTTGCCTATGTGATGTTTTTGTTTTCAATGAAAATGTTAAATTGGAAACTGTACTAATTGTACACACTACTGAATGGAAGAGATATCACATCTATGGCTCATAATATTGGCTGGGGAATGAAAAGAATAGAAACCTGAGAAGATTTGCTTTGTGACCCTGCCTTTGCTATTAAATAGGATTAAACCTTTGAAGTGAAAATTCATCATTTGTTGAGCTTCTGGGTTTTTTTTTTAACTGTAAATTTAGAAGATCCAACATATATGACACATATTAACACTTATATGTGTGAAACACACACACACACACACACATAAAATAAAGTAGGTTGTTATTTTAATCATTGAACAATGCCAGGGCTCAAAATCAAATGCTTCTTTAGGTTTCTTTCTGTTTTAAAACTGTGATATGTAACAATAATAAGAAAGTTGCAGTTCATTTTCCTATCACTTTTCTTCAAGCCTATTTACCACCTCCTTTTACAAAACCTTGCTACTGAGCAGTGGCACAGACGGCTATGAACTATTTTTCATATGGTAATTAACTCCTTGAATTACCACCTTTCCACTTAAAATGAGACACCTCCTGCCTTATAATGGCCATATGTGCAAATAACCATAAACAGAGAAATCAGCAGAAATGTCAGGAAAAGATCTGGTGTATAAAAACAAAGCAAATAATCAAATAAAAGGTATGTAAAATCAGGCTATTTGTTCTTAAAATCCATAGGCCATTCACCTAATTTGGATGGATAAGATTTATTCTCTGTCTTGTTCACTAAATCAGCAAAATGCTGAGGGCTTCACATTTTATTTTTAAAAATAGATGTCCTTTTCGGGTTTTCCTGTTGCTGGGGAAGTGTTCTTTCTGTTGCTAACAGAGAGCTAAATGTTCTGCTTTGAATGGGATGTGTTTGTTTTTATTGGTAGGAGTAGCAGAAGGATGAATGAAGGAATCCATTTTTTTCCATGTTTCTACAAGGGAAATGTCTGCCTTCTGGGTAGAGGTGCATGATTGACTATCAGAGAATCCTTTTTTAAAAATAATGGAATTTGTTCATTTATTTGCACATTATTTTATTCATTTAACCTTAAATGGGCCAACTATTCAAATGTAAAGATTGCAGGGTTATGGAACTCATCAAGAAAATTTATTTTCACTTCCCATCTAGTTGCTAGGAGGTCCAAAGAAGATATTTATGCTCTTTGCATTTTTGCCTGAATAATTTAAACTCCAAAAAAGGAAAGAGAAATAGATGAGATCTAGGTTTCCCTTCAAATCCTATGATCATAGAATTATAACACAAACCTTGTTCTTCATCTTTCTATTATTATAGTATTTTTTTACTTAGGACAGGAAATTTATGGGGAAATATCACAGACAACATATTGCAAAATATTACTATGATTTACACTGTGCTTAAAAATGCATGATGAAAGTGGCCATTCTGACTATCCTAACTTAATTATTTTTAATGCAATTTTGCTACCCTGAAATAACATCCTATATTATTATGGTCTTAATTGGGTTATAGTAATCTGTGAAAGATTGTTGACTTCTTAAAACAGGTGCCTTTATTTTAAAGTCATATCCATTCCTTTGGATAATTCATTCACTTTATGGTTATATCAGAAATTTTGGTTACACAGAAACTCTATACTGTGAAAATATAATCAAATTTCTATGTTCCAAATTTCATTTTTGTCTTTGGAAACTATGAGCCATTAGCTCCCTAGGTCACTCGATGGCATGATGATGCTATCTTACCTAATCATTTCCGTTTCCTTCTGTGCAGTGAAGTAGACTGCATTTCTTGCCTATTGAGGTAGAGTTGCATAACTAGTTTAGATCTCCAGTTTTAACTACTTCCTCCCCTCTTATATAAGAAGAGATAAAAGTATGAAACCAGTAGAGTTTTATCTAATTTCTTTTGCTAATTTGCAGAAATATAACTGTAGTTCTACTCCAGTATAAACAAACTTCACCTCTGCCAATCTCACATATTTACTGATTTTTTTCTCATTGACATGACATTATACATTCAGCTAGTCTCACAAAATCCACCTGAGGCCTGTTTATCATTGACATCAGTATGATTGGTATATGCCTGCCTTGTTTCCATCAGCCTCTGCCTCATGCTGTGACTATACGGTTATCTTAGGGTATGGGGTTTATTTCTTGCATTTTGCCTTCTTTTCTGAATGGGGTACCAGACTTGGGTTTTGTTGGTTCTATTCTCCATTTCCCCCACCCCCAGGAGCCTATGCTTTTCTGCTTATCTAGATCAATTTCATCTCTCTCTTCTCACCTAGTTCTGACATTGATAATTCTATCATTGATGAATCCATCATGTTTCTCCTGAGGCTAGTTTCTAGTCCCTAAATATCCTTCATGATCATGGGCTCAGGATGCTTCCAAATCCCACAAGAGCAGAAAAAGAGGTATCTTGTGAACTCTTACTACCAAGAAGAACAAATCAAATGATGCAATTTTATACTAACTTCATCGGCAGCCCTATTTTGTTACAGCACATAGACATGTGTGAAAAGTTAAATCCAGAGCTGATTTACAAAATCTTCCATTTTTGATATTACAGACTACTAATATAAATTTATTTTCACTCATGTTTAATAACTTTTTCTCCTAAACTTCAGTTTATCTTATTAGCTTCATTATCACTTTTATTTTTAATCAATTGCTTAGAAACATTTTGATACAATGTGTCTCATAATTATACAGCTTTGCCTTTTTTGCTGATTTTAAGAAATAAAGTCAAGTTTAAAATAAATACTAGAAAACTGGTAGGTTTTACAGTTGCACATTGTTTAAAAGCAACACATCTATATTGAACATAAAAGATAAAATAGTTACTAAAGAACACAATTATTCTCAGGTTTCAGACTTACTTCATCAATTAATCTCAGTTATCCATTTCTTTGGTTGCTTAAAGCACCTGAGAGTTTGAGTTGCAGAAAAATCACTAAAAAGACAATTATAGCCAGGTGCAGTGGCACATTTCTATAATTCCAGTGGCTCAGGAGGCTGAGGCAGAAGAATCTCAAGTTCAAAGTCAGCCTCAGTAACTTAGCAAGACCCTGTCTCTGAATGATTTTTTTTTTTTTAAGAAAAAAAGGCTGGAGATCTGGCTCAGTGGTTGAGTGCCCTTAGTTCAATCCCTGGTACTAAAATTAAAAAAAAAAATGATGATGGCACTTCTGTATTCAATGCTAAATGCATAAAAGTAAAGTATCAAGCATTTATCACCATTATTTTCCTTTAATCATATCTTAGCAAAATCATACCCACTAAATGATGCCAGTATATCTGAGCATATTTCCAATTTTCATTGTCACACTTTGTCTAGTACAGTTTTTTAAAAGATGATATTCAAGTGTGAAAAAAATCTGATAGAGTTCATAATATGAGGAAATGGAAGTTTGATTTTAATCACACACACCAGTGAAGAAGCAGAAAACACTTTCAGAGATTCTGCTTTTCCTTCCTTTTCTAGTTAAACTATAAAAGTATGGGAATTAAATTTGGGGGTTATATGAGAAAATACCTTCTCAATCATTTGCACTATAATAAGAGAGAAAATTGGGGCTAGGGTTGTAGCTCAGTGGTAGAGCGCTCATCTAGCACATGAAAGGCACTGGATTTGATCCTCAGCACCACATAAAAATAAATAAAATGGAGGTATTGAGTCCAACTACAACTAAAACAAAAATATTTTAAAAAAAGAGAAAGAAAATGGATTTGGAAAATCCAAACTGGTGGATAATCTAAAACTCATCTAATCATAAAGTAAAACCATTATTATTACTGTGTGTATATATGTGAATGCATGACCAATGTGATTCTTCAACCTGTATACTCAGAAAAATGAGATATCCCATCTGATTCAAACGTATGATATGTCAAGATCATTGTACTGTTATGTGTAACTAATTAAAACAAATTTAAAAAGTAAAGCCATTCAAATTTGAGTGTATCTGACACTAGCTATCTACCTACATATAGTTGTGGAGTATATTGTCTCAGATAAAAATTTGATGGCTAAGCAGAGCCTTGATTTTACATCTCAGCTTTATTTAAAAAATTTTAAAACTTCAAACAGGGGTCTCTTGACTAACATTTTCTTGCAATCATACAAATGATATGCTAGACTTGTTTGAACTGTCTCAGAGGGTAAATGCTAAAATTTCTGGAATTTTGGTACACTATTTTCCAACACAGCCATAACTAAAAATTATATAAATTTACAATGAAATTATATATATATATATGACAAAAGTAATAAACACTCAAAAAAACACTTCCTAATTGTTTTACTATTATTTAGTATTATGTATGACTTTGAGGTCATTTAAATCTATTGTATAGTGAAGATACTATAGAGTCGGATGCTGGTACACATCTCTTCCCAATTCATGTCTTCCGTGATGTCCTAGTGGTAGCATAAAGACAACTACATTTATATAAGGTATGTTGACACCAAATTCACCTTATATACAATCAGAGATATGATAAATTGTGGTACAAAGGTGTATTAAGAATTGTAATGCAATAAATAAATAAATAAGAAAAAGAAATGCAGACAAAAAAAAAAGACAACTGCATTTGAGAATATTCATACCACGTAAATTAGGAAATACTACTAACCAAGGCTTGAATTGCTGTTTCATTCATTTTCTAGAGTTAAGAAAGTGACAAAAAAATTCATGGTAAACATAAAAGTTATTGCAACTATTGTGTATGTTGTAAATAACAGAAATATTGAGGAACTATCCTTCAAATACTCAAAGTTATTATTCAATTCAGCAAAAAAAAAAAAAAGTTTCTCACATCATTGAAAAATTAGGCCAGACATGGTGGCACACACCTCTAATCCCAGTGACTTGAGAGACTGAGGCAGGAGGATCCCAAACTCGGGGCCTGGTTGGGCAGATTAGTGAGACCCTGCCTCAAAATAAAAATTAAAAAGGGCTGGGAGTGTTAGCTCAGTGATAGAGCATTCCTGGGTTCAATCCTCAGTACCACAAAAAATAAAAACAAAATACAAATAAGTAAAGTCCTTACATCTTATTTGTTAATGAAAAGGAAAATATCATTCAACCCTAATCTTCATCAAACACTTGTCAGTTACAACCACATTTGAAGAGTGAGTCCCATAAGAGTTCAGCAAAAGACAGCAAAATTATTAGAGAAGAATCAACTGGCTATATGGAAATCATAAACATATTTATATGCATAGTACATAATATTTTTATAAATTGTGTGCTACTTATTCTTTATATCAGTAAAATGTTTTTAAAGTGTATAGGTACTCATTAATTTATGCAGACATTTTTTTCCCAGAGAGCCAATTTACCAACAGCACTGACACTCAGACTCATTCACACAGCCTCAGTTTATCCATCAGTTGCCAACTTATTCCATTCTCCTCTCTCTGACAATTGATTATGACTTGAAATAGTTCTTAGTAAAGGCTGAGAAATTTAATTCCTTTTTATTATCTCTATTGCATTAGAGATAATAATTCAGGAGTCTCTGTATGTTGCTTTGTAGTATTTAAGGTATTCCATCTTCTTCCTTCTACTAACAGACTCTGCCTTGTTTACTTTCTTGCCACAAATGTGGCCATGAAATAGATATGATGAATGAAACCCACAGTGACTAGTAGATAGAAAGTGACCTAAGCAGAGAGAGAGAATCCTTTGGATTTGATATATACATGTCAGGAAAGCTGTTTTTCCTAGGTTTGCTAAGCAGGATTTGCTGGTGAGTGTGTTTCTCTACCATGGTTTTCTCTACCATTTGCTGGTGGGTATGTTTCTCATACCAGAAAAAGGTTATCTCTGTAGAAGAAAATCAAATTCCTATGCCAACAAAAGTGAAGGCAAGCAGAAATGAGCAGCAGAGAAGGCAGTGTGGTGTGCACCTATAATTCCAGCAACTTGGGAGGCTGAGGCAAGAGGATCAAGAGTTCAAAGTTAGACTCAGCAGTTTAATGAGGCCCTAAGCAACTTAGCAAGTTGATAAAGTAAAAAATAAAAGGGTTGGGGATGTTGCTCAGTGGATAAGCACCTCTTAGTTCAATCCGCAATACCAAAAAAAAAAAAATGCACATACACATATACACACATAAAATATATGTCAAAATGAATTCTGTTGTTATGTATAACTAATCAGAACAAATAAATATATATACACACATATATAATTTCCCCCTTTCTGGTGGTATTGAAAGTCTGCAGATCCAGCTCTTCTTGTAGGCACTGCTTTGTGTAATCAGTGGACTTAGTTCACTGTCTTCCCAGTCTCAAGGGCCAAGATATTCATCTTTGCCTTAGATAACATGAGTTATTTTTCTCTTATTTGCAACATATTGGCTAACATAAAACTCTATGCAGTTAATGGACAAACAGGCTTCAATGAGACTGAAAACTTCTTGAAATTATATGCAAAATTTGTGATTGTGTGTAAGTGCATTTTCTCCCTGGGACTAGGGTTCCCAGTTTTCCTCAGATTCACAAAATGACCTATAAGCCTACAAAATCTGGCTAAAGTTAATGTGAATCAAAATAAGCTAAATAAATAGTTTTATATGTCAGAATTTGTTCAGCATACACTACACCAACCTAGTGGTAGTTACATACAACTGACTATGAATTTGAGTCTATCTTTGCCTGATGTTTTTAACCTAGATTTCAAGACTTCCTAAGAGTTTTAATCCCCAAAGGCACTTAATTTTCATTTAATTTCTTTCTTGCTACTTTTTTTTCACATACTAGTCTATTTGTATATGTGTGATATTGTTAGCATATTTCTCAAGAGAGACTAAAATGGGAAGCACTTGTTATTCACTTAGCTTATGAAATTTCAAGGAAGATGAACATCTAATGAGAAGTTAGTATTAGCATTCTATCAAAACTTTTAAATCACATGTATCTTTAGAAATATCTTTCAAGGAAATAATATCAGGTATTAAACTTAAATATGGAACTATTTCTCAGATATTTTAGGACTATTTTTTCAGGAAGATTTCTAGGTTAAGAGGCCAATGAAATTAAAGTATAGAGTGGGAAGAATATTTGGGACAAATTAAAACTGGACTCAATATGAATGAGAAAACACTAAAATGTAAGAAACCTATCTGTTCTTCTGTGATGTGGAAAATATCATTATTTTCCACTATCAAATGGAAAATAATTGCACTTGATGAAAAGCAAAATAAAGTGTTTCCAATACTACACATTCAGTACTTTTACTTCAAAAAAAGCTAAAGCAATTTTAGAGGATGGTTTTTGTCTAAAAAAGTAATTTATTGCTTGGATAAGCATGACATAGGAGGCTTTGCAGGCCCTTCTCACCTGACTGAAGCAATATTATGTCAGTCTTTGTAAGAGTTTTGGTTGATTGTACCTATTGCTCTAAAAAGAAATGATTTACATCTCCTTAAAAATATAACACTCTTTCTGTAGGCACTGCTTTGTGTAGTCAATGGACTTAGTTCACTGTCTTAGTTCACTTTCCATCTACTTAGTTCACAATAAAATAATATAGTGGTTTCTTTGAAACAAAATTTGGTTTAAAATTAAAATGTGGTATATTTAAGTTTTTAGAAAATAAATAACTTTCTCATCAGAGCCAGTAGACATTATAAATATCCTATCAAGGCTGAAGTAAATAAGCAGTGCTTAACACTTACGTGTATGAACACATTTAGATCAGATTAATGAGTAAATCTAGTGATAAGAGCTTAGAAGCTAAAGTTGTGAAGTTAACAAGATCATTTTAAGAATACATTTGCTACATTTAAACTTGTAATATTAGTTGCAAATTAATGCTTCTCAAAGTCATATAAGCAATTAAATTTCCCGTTGAAAATGGTTAATCAATACAAGGAAATAAATTCTATCCTCAGTTCTAAGATTGTAATTTATAACTAATTGTATTCTTGGACTCTATATTTGTCTTCACAAATAACTCTTGTCCTATTAGCTATATAAATCCAAACATGTTCAGATAGGTTGATAGGTAAGCCTGACACAGAAAGCCATGAGGGCCCTGCTCACCAAACTGAAGCAATATTTTGACATCTTTTTTGAGAGCGGGAGGGAAGAAGAAGAAGAAATAAAGAAGATGCAGGGGCAGCAGCAGCAGCTAAAGAAAGGTTTGGGTAAATAAGATTAATAAATAGGCCCCTGCGTTTCTGATGACAGAACTCAAATTTCTATGACCCTGTATTGTAACAAAAATGCAAAATCAACATGGTCTCAGGTGTTCAGCTTCAAGAAGGAAAAGTTAAGCCCAGAGAGATCTGATTGGGGAAAAAATACATAACTTGTAATTCTTTCTACTTATTGAAATTATTTCTATTTTTTATCTTACTTCATAAGATGCCTTACAGTGATGTCAAAAGTAATAACTCATCTTGAACTAAATATATTATAAAACTGAGCATAGCAATTATTTAAAAAATCATTTTTCTGTGTGCTGTGCACATGGAGTATTTAAAAGGCAATATAAACAATTTCTGCTAGAGAACTCTTAAATTGTCCTTTACTGGGCTATTTCTACCTACTACCTAGGTTCTATCTTTTTCATTGATGAGCTTATTTCTGCAAAATTATAATCCAGTCAAATTAATAACCCTGGATTTTTACTTCAGTTCAATTTATTATAAGCTGGACTCAGTACTCTAAAAAGAAAGACAGAAAATCAAATCTTAAACTCTTTACATCTTTCAGATGCCTGAAGTACAATATCTAGAATTAGTTCTAAGCATCAACCTCGTGCTCTTTTGTGCCTTATTTTGACCTCTCTGCCTTTTCAGATTCTTAGGCAACTCTCAACTGAAGGTACTTCAGACCCCAGAGACAAAAAGAAGAGACTGTAAGGCTTGAGAGCCAAATGCTGTACAAGTTTAAGCTGACTTACAAAGGAGGCCAGTTATCCCAGTGTATCAAATTTTAAAAATATTCTACAGCTCATTTTAGGTTAAAAAAATCTCATCTCTTCTTCAACAAGTTCTAGCATTAACTCCAAATATTAGGACAATCTTTTCTATCCTCCTAAAATTTTGAAAGCACGTGAGAAATTATAAAGAATAGACACTGAGAGGAGGAATATAGGTCTCAGACTCAGTTTGGGGCAGGTATAAACCATTAAAAATATTAGTATAAATCCTTTAATATAAGTTAAGAGAATTACTCTGCTTTCAGAAACACTTATCTATATAACTTTGCTTAACAGACAACTGATTGGCCTTTGATCATAACATAATTATGTTTTGTTTTTTGGTGCTGGGGATCAAACCCAGGGCCTTGTGCATGTGAATTAGATAATGTGCCATAGTCAATATGCCACAATTTGAAAATAACACATACGATGAGGAGAGAAAAGGGCAGGGAATTGAGAATTTCTATAACACACCATAATATTTTAAGTAGAGGCTATTGGTGATAATTCAATTTTGAATTATTTTAAAAAGAATAAATCTTATAACTACAATGCTCTAATTAAAAAAGGAAATCTTTGTAAACTCTACAGAAATACAATTTGGAGCAAAGATACTAGTGATGAAACACTGTCTACACTATATTGATTATACTTTATACATCATTACTTTGTAGGTGTTTCCACACTGCTAAACTGAGTTCCTTGAGTTGAGAAGGCTGTCTTCATATACACAGGTTCCTATACAAAATATGACCCAATAAATGTTAATGCAGTGGATTAATTTACTTACATGTTATGCTGTGAGAATTTACCTTAAATCCTTCTGAAATGTTTTATAAAATAGATACTCAAGTCCCACTCTGCACATAGTCCTAGATTCATAGATACAGGTATTTAAAAAGCTCTACCAGTGGATACACATTTCCATAACATATTGAATATATAGAAAGAGAATCACTAAAAGCATTCCAACTAAAGTCAGGAAAGGCAAGGATGCCTATTACCTTCACTACTAATGAATTAGGACTAAAGATATTAGTGCAATCATACAAGAAAAAAATAAATAGAAACATAAGATTGGAAAAGAAGGAAGAAAACTGTATTTAATGACATATTATCTATTGGTACACTTCGGACACAGAAAATAACCAATGCTAAGATTAATATCAAAAAAAATTTCATAAAGGATCAGGTATTAAAAGTCAATAGCTTTTATACACAGAACAATAACCACTTAAATATATATAACTTATAAAAATCTTTTTATTAAGGACAGAAAAATATTTCCAAATATTCTTAACAAAAATTATGTTAAACATACATAGGAAAACTTTAAAATACTATTATATTCAGAAAGTAGACCAGAAGCAGTAGAAAGACATTCTCCATTTTTGGAAAGAACTATATATCACAAATATGTAAATTCCCTGTAAGTTAATAGATACATTGAATATAGTCCCAATAAAAAATACTCTGAAGATGTTTTTATTGTTTAAGATAGGTTAATTCTAAAGTTCACATGGAAAAACAAAGATACAATAATAAGGAAACTGAAAAAGGAAAATCTAAAAAGTGGTGACTATTCTTACATGATATGAATCATACTATAAATCTATAATTTAAAAAGTTCATTGTGGATGCATGAATAGAGAGACCACAGAACAGAATGTCAAGTTCAGAAATGGATCCATGTACATATAGAATTTAGAAGGCAATTTTTAAAACATGGAGAAACAATGGATTTTTAAAAATTATATTCAAATATTAAGACTTTAGAAAAAGACAAAATTAGATTCATGCTTCACCCATACAAAATGGGATATCCTCAAATATTTTTTTTTAGCTGTAGATGGACACACAATATCATTATTAATTATTTTATATGTGTGCTGAGGCCTGAACCCAGTGCCTCACACATGCAAGGCAAGTGCTCTTCCACTGAGCTACAGCCACAGCCCTGCGTCTACTACCATCTTCCCACAAAAAGACCATATCCCATTTCCCAATTCCCTACACCTTTAGTTATTGACTGAGGACCTGTTTTGAAATAACCCAGAACCACATTACCATCAAGTTGATTTTTTATATTTTCACTTCTCTGTATATATTATTTAAACTCTGATGAAACCTAGGCCCTTGTATTGCTTGTCATCTCCATGATTATTGCTCAGATAATGACTGCAGTTAAAACCAAGTCCAGGGCTTCTGTCAGCTTTGCACTTTGGTCTAGTGGCCTTGAATCTTCAGTGTCTTATCTACAAGGAAGTCACTCAGCTCCATGACCCTTCCACCATGCAATACTGTCTTTCTTCTTTTCCTTGTTTATTCCTTGATGCTAAAATAGCTAGATCCATGTTATGTAACCCTTAGCTTAATTACCAAATTATTTTTCATTCTGTTGTAAGAGACATTCTAAAGTTTACCTGTGTCAGTTCTCTCTTTGTAGAAACTTGATACATTATGTTTCTCAGCCCACCTTTTTGTTAGGTGGAAATGTCTTGTCAAGTTCCCCAGATGCAGCCCTTAAATTAAGAAGTATATGTAAATGATGTATTAAGAAAGTAGTCTCAAGGAAAATTAGAAAAGAAGTACATGTCAGCTTCCTGTTACCATTAAAAATATTTGAGATGTCCAGGCACCGTAGCACACAATTATAATCTCGAAGGCTTTTGAAGCTGAAGCAGGAGGATTGCAAGTTCAAAGCTAGCCTCAGCAACTTAGTGAGGCCCTGAATAACTTAGCAAGACCCTGTCTCAAAATAAAAAATATAAACAAGGGGCCGGTGTTGTGAGTCATTGGTTAAACACTGCTGGGTTTAGTCCCCAGTACTGAGAGAGAGAGAGAGAGAGAGAGAGAGAGAGAGAGAGAGAGAGAGATTGATTCTACTTCCAAAGGGGAAAGGTTTATTTTGGCTCACAGTTTTGGAGGTTTCATGATTTGTTGGCCTCATGGCTTTTAGGTCTGGAGTGAGACAATATATCATGACAAGAGTGTGGCAGAAGAGATCTAGTCATCTTATGGCCAGAAATGAGAGAGAGAAAAAAGAAGACAAACCCCTTCAAAGGAACATCCTCAATGACATAACACTTCCCATTAGGATGCACTTATTAAAGTTTCTACCACCTCCTAATAGCACCAAGCTGTGGGCCAAGACTTTAATTGACCTTTGGGGGATGTTCCAGATCCAAACTATAACAGAAAGTGATAGGAGCAAGAAAAGAGAATGAAATAAAGCTAAGAAAGAACATAATTTCAAGCCAAAATCCTACAGAGGCTAGGCGTTGGTGTGATTCTACAGAATTATGAAGGGTAAGCAACTTCTCAGAGTTTTCCTAACCTCAGACAAAGGAGATGAACTAATAATTATTTACAAAACAGTCATTACTAAAAGCCACTTAGGGGTAAGTCCCAGGCACTAAGGCTCTGTGCAAAGGTACTCCAGTAGCCAAAGGCAGGTCACTGAAGAGTCACAGGTGCTGGACATCAAATGTGAATCACAGGCCTTGTTTGTGTTAGGTGTCATGAATAATTATGGTCAATAATATATGGATGGAAACTACTAACATAGGAAATTTCATTTTCAGGATATACTCCTTTTGCATTTTTTCCCTAGTACCTTGGTACTCTAGATGTGTACTTACTTCAAAGAATGCATCACCACAAGATGGTGAAGTCTTGTGAGCCTGCATGGTTGATTTATTGGAGTAGAGCTTTCTTCTGACCTGTGTTGGACATATGTATGAAGTGAGAGGCAAACTTAGGCTGTCTTTGTTATTATGACACCTCTTCTCCTGACTAGTACAGATATAGATAGATAGATACAGATGTAGTTATACATTTATGCACTCTTCATGCAAAAGCATTTGTTGAATAAATATCATGTGCTATGCTTAGAGAATATAAAGACAGAGAAGAAAGCTTTCTGTTCCTCAGAGAACCCATTGTCCATCACAATGGAGTCCAGTTAGTCCTATGACAGACATACATTGTGGGATACAGAATGCTATGTGAACACTGAAGAGGATAGCAACTCTAAAGAGACAAGGCCAGGATTCTCAGAAGCTCTTAGAGGAGGATACATAGGAGTTAAATTATAAAACATGAGTAGAAATTAGCTTAAAAAAATAAGAGGGCTGGGGAAGGAAGGTCGGCTCAGGCAGTTGGAACATGATATGCAAAGTCATATTCATGAAGCACAGGATGCACTGATGACTCACTAATGTGTAACAATATACAAATTAGCATTTTGATATTTTGTTTTTCATTGCTTGGCCTATCATACAGGAAGTCAATTCAAATATGAACTAGTTCATGACGTAAGGTAAGTTATTATTTTGCTTTTCTATGTCCTGTTTACCTACTCTGAAAGATGAAAGTGCTGACTTGCTGCATAGAAAGGTTGTTCAGTTAATAAAGTTTCTCTGAAAATCTCAAGCCTTTCTCAAACATGAAGACCTAATACAACTTTCTTGGGAGATGTGCTGATGAAAGACAAAATGTTTTTAAATCTTTAGATAGAAATAAATCTAAAGAAAAACCTAATCATTGATTTCCTTTCACTAATATTTAAGGACTCTGTGGTGTGTGTGTGTGTGTGTGTGTGTGTGTGTGTGTGTGAGAGAGAGAGAGAGAGAGAGAGAGAGAGAGAGAGAGAGAGAGAGAGCAAGCGCATGCAGGTATTGAATCCAGAGGGGCTCAACCACGGAACCTCAGAAGGCAGCCAAAAGACAGTACTGGGTTTAAAGAGACAAATATTTGGGAATGGAAAGGAAAAGAAATTTTAAAAGATTTAACTTTGGGTTTGAATCATAACAGTGTCTAAAGGATAAAGAGGAACTTGAGAGGTCAATAACTGTCAGGGGACAGACAGATGTAAATAGTGAGAACATGATATTAAGAGAATAATTCTGTAAAATGGGCCCACTGTGCTGACCCCCACATGTCTTCTTTTCCATGAAGCAATTTACCTACAGTTCTCCCTTACTTACATGGACAGGCTATGTCACATTCCTCAGCAAACTAACTATTAACTTCAGGAAAAATGCAGACCTGAAAATAATGTTGATAAGAGGAACCCAAGTTACCCTGAAGAGGGAGAGTTTTGCATGACTCTTCGTAGATCAGATCTCAAAATTCGGGGAGATAAGAATAATTCCTTCTAACCATAAAATCTGTAAGAATTTGTGGTTAAGAAGCCAATTAGAACCAGTCAGCATGGGCCAGAGTGACCCAGAGTTGTCAGGCAGTGTATACTTGAAAGTCTGATGTCATCTTATTGTCAGTCAAAAGTCAAGAGGTGGACTCTGGAAACTTCTCTGGGATTCCCAATAAAACTGGAGTGCAAGGGAGGCACATTATCCCTCTCCTTTCTGAGAGAACCCATTCTCTCCCTTGAAAGTGTCCCCTTTCCCTTTTCCTTTAATAAACTCATTCCTCTTGCTCTGAGCGACATGTCTGAAATCTTCATGACTTGATTTAAAGAATCAAGGCTTGAAAGGAGTCTTCATGCTGCCTCAGTTTCCCAAAAGGCTCCAGTTCTGTAACATAACCACACATAGTCACAGAGGTGGTAGGGCCTGGATTCAAATCCCAGCCTTTCTGATCCAAATCCTTGCTGGCATTTTTCAGTTATTTGGCAGAACTGCCTGGATCCATGGGACTTTGATACTGCAGCAGCATAATGGGAGCTCAAGTCCTTCTCAACACATCATAAGTTTAGATTTCCTCATGCCTTGAAATTCATGGCTAGCATGGAAGTATTGAATGGATCAAATACTCAAATTACAGGCTGAATTTGCCATCTTTCTTGACATAGGCCAGAAGCATTGCTGTGCAGCAGGTTTCTTCAGTCATCAACTATGACCTTCCCACCAACAGGGAAAACTACATCCACAGAATTGGTTGAGGTGGGAGTTTGGGCTGTAAGGGTGTGGCTATTAACCTTGTGACAAAGAAGGCAAGAGGACTCTTGGAGACATGGAGACCTTCTACATCACCTCTATTGAAGAGATGCCCCTCAATGTTGCTGACCTCATCTGAAAGGGACTGTCTTGCTACCTAGCTCCAGCCAGGGTTCAATCCTGGGGGCTAAGGAACAGCTGGAAGGAGGAGGGAAGGGAGCCAAGGGATGGACATCTTGTCATTTTCTTTCCCTCTTTGAATAAATGTCACTTTTTGAGGCAAAAAAAAAAATTAAGAAAAGTACTGAAGCGGTATAGCCTAGTCACTGAGTCTGTGGACTCTCAAGCCTAACTTTGGGTTTCAAATTCTAGTCAATCACTCATTGACTGTGTTCCTTTGGACAAGTTACTTAAATTCTTTGTGCATAGGTTCCCTAATCTGTAGAATGGAAATAATAATGATATTTCTCTCAAGGGACATTTTTGAAAGATGAAGTAATACATTTTGCAAAGCATGTAGAGTAATGCCTTTCATACAGGTAGTGTTCAAATTGTTAGGAAGAACTTGACATAGGCAACATCATTTTGAAACATATCTTCCAGTTTAGAACAAGAGTCACCTCACTGAGTCCAGAGGAAACCTAGCTTATCTCCATTCTGGTTGATGAAAGAAGCAGTGGAAGGCAGTTGCTTCATAGGGGAAGATATAAGAGATGCAAAGACACTTGAGACCTAGAGGAGATGGAGGGAAACTATAAGAACTGGCTTAAGCACGGGTTTGCCCTCAGGGGACCTGGAGGGGTATGTTGAAAGAGAATTTTGTGAAAGAAAATGAGGATAAGATTGTTCTGGGAAAGTGTGTGGGGATAATAAGAATGCGGAAGTATTGTTGTAGGAGAAAGAAGTAGGTCATTTTGCAAGGCAGAAAAAAGTCAACAACCTATTTTCCATGTACCAAGAGTTTTAATGATAAACCAGGTACATGGTCAGCATTGAAAAAGGACAGTCAAATAACACACACAACACAGAATTTTGTAGGTGAAGCGTGTTAGAAATAGCTTACTTCCCGGGCTCAGTG
Source organism: Ictidomys tridecemlineatus (assembly GCF_052094955.1). Taxonomy (NCBI): domain Eukaryota; kingdom Metazoa; phylum Chordata; class Mammalia; order Rodentia; family Sciuridae; genus Ictidomys; species Ictidomys tridecemlineatus. Next base: position 156,029,615 of record NC_135478.1, on the reverse strand, counting down.
TTTTACACCTGTAATCCCAGTGACTCAGGAGACTAAGGCAACAGGATTCCAAGGTTAGCTGCAGCCACTTAGCAAGACTCTCAGCAACTTAGATTCTATCTCAAAATAAAAAGGACTGTGGTTAGCTCAGTGGTAAAGCACCCCTGGGTTCAATTTCCAGGACCAAAAAGAGAAGAGAGAAGAGTAAAAGAGAGTAGGAGGGGCAGGGGGAGGGGGAGAAGGAAGGGGAGGGAGGAGGAGGAGGAGGAAGGGAGGAGGAACTCACTTCAAAATTCCCAGCTCATATACACTCTCAGCTTGACCCAGAAAAGCCAGACTCTACCTTAAAACACACACACACACACACACACACACACACACACACACACACACACACACACACAGAGCTATACCTTGGTTCATGCTACACACAAGTGGTAAGATGTACAATTCCTTTTCATACTTGTGGCTAGGTACAAATTTGGGGTGCCATAGCCATAAAATGGATTTAGAGAAGGATATGGTTTTAGAGTAATCCAGTTAAGGAAATGAAATACCAGCTTTCCAGATCTAAATGACTTATTTAAATCTGAATAGTTCGTGCAGATTTTGATAGTGATCCTAAAATGCAAAGAAGCCTCTGACCCTCAGGATGGATATAAGCAAAGCAGGAAGAGTTGGGCTGAATATATTTTGTTCCAGGAATTTATAACATAAGACATTCCAATTCGACCATTTGTTTGGGGATCATTTTCATACTTTAATATATTAAATATTTTCCCAAAGACTGTTTTTATAAACACAGTAAAAATGACATCGTAATTCTCCTAGTCTTGTGTTTTCCTTATTTATAAAAGTACCTTTTTTCTTTTAGAACTTCCAAATCCAGAGAGACATGAACACCATATAGATGAAGGACTAAATGGAATCTATAGTAAAAAGGCTTCTATATACATATTAAATATGAGACATTAAGAATCTTGGACTGATAGGCACATTTTTATATCATATATTGAACTGAATTCAATTCTCAACTCTAGGTGGCAGTTTACTCCATCACTTACTTATGTTCTTTTAACAAGCAGTAGATTCATTCACAGTTTTTTCATGAATGCATAATTTTGTGTAAAAATTAGTCCTTGGCTTTCAGTATCTGTTAAAAATAGATTTGATTTTTGGAATAAAATCTTAGCTTGAGATGCAGGTTTTCCATGTATCTTGTCATTCTTGGTTTCATTAAGTTGATAGGATAAAGCAAAAAAGAATAGATAAAGATGAACGTTTAAACCAATTTTTTTTGAAGAATATAATCCTCTTAAATCATGGCAATGATTCTATGTCAAGGCTGTTTCTTTCAAGCAGAATAGAATTTAGTATGAATAATTTTTCCATGAATATACTAGTTTTCAGAAATATCAAGTATATCCAGGACCCTGGATTTTCTGAGATTGTTTAAAGGCATTCATTTAATTGAAAAAAAAATATCCCATAAAAAGGAAAATATTTGTGTTTCTTTGCATCTCAAGGATGGAAATAACCAAAGCTAGAATTTCAGTAGATGATCAAGTCCCAAAATACTGAGGCTGCCTAATTAAAAGTATAGCTTCCCTTTTACTGCTTACCTTTAAACATGTCCAGCTGAGGTATATCATTTTTTTGTAAGGGATCCCACAATTGGATACACAGAACTTCCCAGCAATTACAGCATAAAATTGCTAAACTTCAGGTCTTTTTTCATTTCTAGCAGAAGAAAAATGTAAAAAGCTTTTAAACTTTATTCTAAAGTTAGATTTTCCTTTAAATAAAGATAATTAATGGGCTGGGGATATAGCTCCATTGCTACAGTGCTTGCCTAGCATTCACAAGGCCCTGAGTTCAATCCCTAGCACCACCACCACCACCACCACCACCAACAACAACAAAAAGATAATAATAGTACCTACTTCCCTGTAGTATTATATGAACTAAGACAATACTTGTACACAGTGACCAGTGATAGGAATTCTGCATGTTAGTCATTCTTTGTGTGTATATGTGGGTGGGTGGATATTAGGGATTGAATTCATGGTCTCTACCACTGAGTTACATGCCCAGCTATTTTTTATTTTTTATTTGGGGACAGTGCCTCACTAACTTGCTGAGGCTGACCTCAAACTTGTGATACTTCTGCCTCATCCTCCTGAGTTGCTGTGATTACAGGTATGTGCCCCTATGACCAGAACTATTAGTTATTCTAATTCTTAACTTTTATTAATAAATGGTATCAAATCTGAATCTGAAAGAGACTGGTCAGTATGACAAAGTCATGAGGAGCTTTGATTTATGGAGTTGCATGCCTTTGGCTCTCAAAGGGTCTGTCCCTGTCTCATACTCCCTTATATGCAAAAGGAACATAAGAAAATAGGAAAGAGCCACACGGTGATCAGTGTACGGGGTAAGGATATTAGTCACTGGACTGTGAAAATTAACTATTTCCAAAATGTGTCTAATTGTTTATACAAACGAATACAAAATTATATTTGGCAAACCTGGAATGATTCCTGCATTTCTTCTTGATATAAATGTGTATATAATGTGTATGTATGTGTATATATATAAATATGCATATGTAAAACATATATGCATATATATTTATAGTATGTGTAGTTAGAGAAAGAGGTATACATTTTAATATCATCACCATCTGCACTGTCATTTTATTGAATGATATTCTTCATGATTTATGTAGAAATCAAAGGTACTAACCCTAATAATAAAATATAATCTCTTATTTTATTCAAGTCCATTCCTAAATTACTAACATATGTCTAAATAGAAACATCCTCTATCTTATAATGAAATGCAGTACTTCCTAACTTGCATGCCTAGTAGGGAATAGGTAATAGGTGTGCTGCCATATTAATCCTTGCAGATTTAGGCCTTCAGCGCTTAACTGCCTCATCCATTTAATCTGGAGTGACATGCAAATATTATTCCATTAAGTGTACTCTCATGTGGAAAAGGTTGGAAAGAACTATCCTATAATTACCAAGTATTCTTATTATCTAGGGCCAAATATGTTCTGTAATTAAAGTACATCTCAATAATCTTTCCAAAGAGTATTGATTATATAAAAAAAGCTTTTGGTTACTCCAACTGTCTATTGAGAAAAGCTGAAACTTCTTATGTCACTATTCAAGTCCATACACTAATCTGGCTCCCAGCTTCCTGCTATGGTTGGATGGATGTCTCCCAGAGGTCATGTTTTATAGGCTTGGTCTCCAGAATAGTACTATTGGGAGATGGTAGAACCTTTAGGAGGTAGGGTCTAGTGGGAGATCCTTAGGTCATTGTGGGTATGAGCTTGAAGGAGACTAGGGGACCCTGGTCACTTCATCTTGCTTTTTTGCTTCCTGGCCATGAGGTGAGTAGTTCCTGCCACCTGTTCCTCACTGTTGCCATGTGAGGTGACATGTCTACCAGAGGCCCAAGGTGATGAGTCCATCCAATCTTGAAATTGTGAACCAAAATAACCTTTTCTCTTTGTAAGTTAATCATCTCAAGAATTTATTTATAGAAAGCTGACCAATACACTGTTCTTCCAGGTGTATGTCCCACAAGTATCTTTCCACATCCCACATAGGACTTTTCTCAACTCATTTCCACATGTCCAAATCCTTTGTGGTTCAACTGTAACTGTCTCTATACAGACTTTTTGGTTCTTTTAATCAGAACTAATACCTTCCTTTTCTAAGTTTCTAAGTAACTTCAACATTGCATTGTCTCTCTGTATGGCCATTGTCACATTCAATAAGCAATTTATATCATAGTGTTAGCTAGGTGTAAACTCAGCTATGTGTAACTGAAAATTACTAAATTATTCAAAATAACAATAGGTCAAACGAAAATTTTTTTTCACTTTCATATAAATGAGGTCCAGAAGACAGGTAAGAGTGTTTTCGTGCTCCGTGGATTACCAACCTAGGTTCTTCTACCTTGTTGCTTTGCCTTCCATAGTATGTGGCTCCAACTTCATGTCTAAGGTGGTTGTTCAGAATAGAGACATTTTGTCTTCAATCTAAACAGCATAGAAGAAGGGAGGGAAAAAAATCTTTGTACAGTAAGGACCCATTGTGAAATTTTATACACTACTTCCACTTATATTGGATTGGCCAGAATTGAATCACATATCCATATCTAGCAAACAAGGCAGCTAAAGAATGTAGCCTTTATTTCACATGATCATACATCTATTTTAAAAAAAGTAGGGCGTCTATAACCAGGGATAAAAAGAGCATGATATTTTGATAACTATCTCTGTTCTGTTTATCTATGAGAATTATAAATGTTTTGAATGACAGATTTATATTTGATTTATCTTTTTAATAATCCTGGATTCAGGAAAAGAGCCTTAGATGAATTAATATTGAATGAATAAATACATGAATAAGAATAAGCCATGAGAGAATATTAGTCCTCTGTCCTGTTATTGATCCTATCACTTCAAGTGACTTTGAATATATATGACGTTGATTTCATTTTGTTATGCCCATTTGACCACAGGTCCTTGAGAACCAAAGTGAAATTTAAATATAAGGATGTGAAATGAAAAAAGAATACTCTAAATATGTTGAGTAATGATAATCTGGAAATCATTCTGTATTAGACTTGTGTCAGCATCAAATTTAAATGTCATTATTGGCAAGCTTTATTGTTATTGCTCCACTCTCACTACCTTATATGGCACAGATTTGAAATTTATTAATCTGATCCTTCTGATTATTAGAAGTATTGAGATTGTCAATTATAAATTTTAAAAAGAAGAAATATGAATCATTTTTTTTCTTGTTTCCTTCTTTCTGGAGCCAGTAATGGTTTCTATCACTTTGCCATTGATAGTTACTTGGATTTGAAAGCCTTCTAAATATCTAAATATGCTGGCATTAGAGGAATTAAGGCATAATCCTTTAAAGTTCCCACATGTATGATAATTTATAACTTGATTTCTCTAGCTCTATCTCAGTTTCTGATTTGGACAGGAGACTATTGAATTTTATTTTCTAGTTCTTCTGATATGTGATATTGTTAGGCTTCTAGAACTTCTGTTATGGTTTACATGAAGATTTAAAACATTTCCTTAAAAACACACAGACACACTATTGGGAAGAGAAGGCCTTAATCTGGGCAAAAATAAAAGGAGAGGGGAGTAGGGATAAAAAAATAAGTTGTTGGGCTGGGGATGTGGCTCAAGCGGTAACGTGCTTGCCTGGCATACACGGGGCACTGGGTTCGATCCTCAGCACCACATAAAAATAAAATAAAGATGTTGTATCCACTGAAAACTGAAAAATAAATATTTAAAAAATTCTCTCTCTCTCTCTCTCTCTCTCTCTCTCTCTCTCTCTCTCTCTCTCTCTCTCTCGCTCTCTCCTATCTCTCTCTCTTTAAAAGAAATTTTAAAAATAAGTTGTGTATCTGTTACCTGCTCTCAATAATGGCTATAATCTCCTAACTTTCTTGGCTTCCTTCTATGTGCCTGTAACCACAGTACAGATTCTATCATTAAAACTTAGATTTCATTAGATTTTGATGAAGTTCAAATGCTAACTCTTCTGAACACTGATAGGAACACTGTAAAGTTTAATCCATCCATTCATTCAACAAATGTCTATTGAGGAGCAATAATATGACTAACATCAATGCCTAAAATGCATATGTACAAAGATGAATCCCCTCTCAGGTTGACTCTCAGGAAAATGACAACCTAACCACATAAAATGATTATTATACAAGAGCTATTGATTAACATGGGATTCTGATATGAGTTTCAGGGAAACTCAAAATAGAAATGGCTTAAAAAAGATACTTCTCTTTCATCATAAGAAGTTTAGAAGTGGTAAGCCATATAGTAACAGGGTTACTCTGCTATGACTAGTTGTAGCTGACTTTCACTTCAAAGCCTCCTGTATGGTCCCCTGTTGTTCTGGTGTTCCAGCCATCAGGATCAGTCAGGAAAAAAGGGGAAGAAGAAGGAAGAGGAGAACTAGAAGGAGGAGAAAGAGAAGGAGTAGCAAAAAAAGAGTATGTCTTTTATATTAGTTCCCTAGGACTGCTGTAACTGTGCCACAAACTTGGTGACTTAAAACAATAGAAATGTATTCTTTCACAGTTTTGTATGTCAGGAATCTGAATCAAGGTATAGATAATCAGTCAATGTGTGGACTGATCTATGCTCCCTCCAAAAGCTCTACTGTAGAATCTGTCAACCTTCTGTCAGCACCAGGGAATTCTTGGCTTGGGGACATATATCTCCAATCTCTGCTTTGTCTTCACACAGCCATCTCCCCTGTATGTCTTTCTGTCTCAGACATCCCTCTGCCCCTTTTATCTCATGAAGATATTTATCATTGAATTTAGAATAGTTCTCCCTAAATCTAGGATGATCCAATCTCAAGATCCTTTATTTAATTATATCTGAAACGATCCTATTCAGTTTCTAGATGGATACACCTTTCAGGGAGACAATATTCAACCCACTATACTCCTTCGCTTTAGTAATGCTTCCTCAAAGTTGTACTCCTCACTTCCACTTTTATCTCATTGGATAGAATGTATTTAATATAAATACCTAACTGCATGTGCAGCTGAGAAAATAGAATTCATTCACATTCAGTCAAAACCCAGGAATTCCACTAATGGAAAACCCTGAATTTGATCATTATTCATTGTATACATATATTGGAATTATCACACTGCATTCTATAAAGACATATAAATATTATTCTCAATAAAAAATAATAGTTAAAAATTACAAGTAAAAGTGATATTGTTTTACTAAAAAATACTTAGAAATGTCACAGATGATTATAATGTGCTGCCCATTTGAGCCAAAGCCCAATTCTAATGTTATATTTGCATGCTTTATAAAAATTAAAAATGTAATAATTTCATTTGAAGAAGAAATTGTAAAAGCTCTGCTGGAAATTCAGTACGCAACCAAATCATAATTATCACATTTTCCTAAGGAATCCTTAAGGTTTACTAAAGTTAGTTTATAAGAACCTCTTTAGTATTGCTTCCCTATGCCTCAACTCTAGTTCTTAAGAATCTCTGAGAATCTCTGATTTGTTTTTTATCATCAAGAAAGAAATCAGTTTATATATGAGAAGAAAAATAAGTTAAGCTCACAGCATAACATGTGGGAGCAATAAGATATTTCTTTCTAAAAGGAGTCAATTGACAATATGCTTTGTCTAATATCTGATGGTCTCATTGCTTTACAGTTGAGAAAAGTAATAAATATAGTCTTTGGGTTTTAACAAATTTCACTGCATGAAGAGATGTTTCTGGGACTTAGAAAACAGAAAGTCTAATATTCTGGGTAGTCCATCTTTATAAAATTGAGAAGACTAAAACCCCTAAATATATCAGTGAGGATCTAAGTTTCTACAAGAAGCTATTCTAGGAAAGACAGTGGAATGATTCTAACATAACTTTCCTATGTACATATATGAATACGTCATGGTGAATCTCCACATCATGTACAATCACAAGACCGAGCTCCTAATTAGAATAAAATGTACTCCTTGTTAGTATAAATATGTCAAAATATACTCTACTGTCATGTATAACTAAAAAGAACAAATAAAATTAAATTTTAAAAAGAAGCTATTCTAAATTGTTGACTGAAAACATCCCCTTTGTAATCTTAGAGAGTTCCCTTATTGTCAAATTTTCAGTCAAATTTAGGTCATTTCAGAAAGATCAAGTGAGGGTTGTTTTGCTTTGTGAACAAGTAATATGTTTAGGATAGGATATCAATTACAAATTATCTTAGTCAATCTGATTTTGTCTTCATATAGTTCCCTTTACTTGGCTAGAGTTTCTTTTCAACATTTTTCTCAGGATTTATTTTTAATCCAAAAACAGAATGACTTACCTTAAAGAAGAACCTTGCATTTCCTCATTCTGCATAAATAAAACTGGTTTTAATGATCAACAATCTCACATGAGGAAGTGATAGGAGAAATAAAAACTTCTTTCTCAAGGTACAAGAAACAGAATTTTAGAAAAGAAATTCTTGGCTCACAAAAAGTTACCAATACAGCTTAGATTCCTATATTCCTTTTATTGCCTTGATTCTGAACTGCCAATCAGGGCTAATTCTGGGATATGAAGGGAAATTGAACACTTTCCTTCTTGCCCAAAGTATCCAACTCAATGTTGTTAGCCATAAAACAGACAACAACTCCAAGCTATAAAACTATTACAACTTAACCATATTATGTGCTTAGTTTTGTCCAGATTTATTGCTTTATAGCAATTCCAGGTTCTGTCTATAGTTAAGTTTTGTCAGAATTTTTTTTTAATTATTATTTAGTGGTCAGTGTTCTACCTGGGAAATTCTTAATTTTTAAAAGCCTATTTAACACTCAGTATCACTAAACTCTAATACTGTGGTATTAGTCAGGCTATGGGAACTATGGGGAAAAAAAAGAAGAAATCTAGTTTTCCTTGGAAACAGGCAAATTTTGAATTTGTATGTGTGTGTGTGTGTGTGTGTGTGTGTGTGTGTGTGTGTGTGTGTGTAACAGAGAGACAGAGACAGAGACAGAGACACAGTCAGAGTGTTTCACTATGCTGGCTAGGCAAGCCTAGAATTCCTGGGCTCAGATGATCCTCCTGCTTCAGCCTCTCAAGTAGTTGGGACTATAGATGCATATCACTGCATCCAACTTAAATAATCTTTAGTGTCTTCTTAGTATCTGTTAGTATATTGATGCCCCTTTTAGTATCTTTTCTGTCTCCATTGTCATCTCCTAGTCCACTCAGACTTACAGTGTCCCAATCTTCCTCTTGCCCTAGTGCCCTCTGAGACTCCTTTGAGCCCATCCTGCTCTCTGGGCTACTCTCTGTACCCCATTGTCCTACCTTTCTTCCCCCAGTCCAGACTTGGACATCTATGAGAAAGGCAACCTGATTGCCTCCCCACAGCTTTCCCTTAGGTATTATAATGAAAGCAATCGTATCAAATTAGTTTGAATTCTGTATCAGTCACAGGTTTCCTTTTAAGATGCTGCCATTATTGTTGTTGTTGTTGTTACTGAGGATTGAAGCCAGAGGTGCTTAACCATGAAGTCACATTCCCATCTGGTTTTTATATTTTATTTTGAGACCAGGGTCTTGTTGTTTAGGGCCTGGATAATCTATGAAGTCTGGGATTGCAAGTGTATGCCACTGCACCAGCAAGATGCTAACATTATTAAAATCAAATGCTTTTTTACCTTATAACTTACAAGAAGAATTTCATTTATGACAACAAAATGAAATAAAATACATATTTCCTACTATAAAATAAATGGCTTTTATTGTTCCTATTAACCCAGATGTTCTCTAACTTTATGACTAAATAAGAGTTATATAAGGGAAAGCCATTTGGGGCTAAAGTCTGTCCAGTTTTGTGATTCAGCTTCTGTAGTCTTTCTCTTCCTCTACCTTAACTACCCCAGGCTCCACCCAACTGTAGTCCTTAGTACCAATCTGGATTTTAGGCTGGAAACATGTAAGAAATTAAACCAGCACTATCCAATAGAAATAATTACAAGTCATATATGTAATTTTAAATTTTCTAGTAGCCATATTTTAAAAAGTAAAAAAAGAAAATTCATTTAATGATATATTTTGTTTAACCCAATATATCTAAAATATTCGACATGTAATCAATATAGAAATTATTAATGAATATTTCACATCATTATTTTCACTGCTGGTCTTTGAAATTCTGTACATATCTTAAATCCACTGCATTTCTCAATTCAGAGTAGCTATGTTTTTTGTGTTTAATGGCCACACATGGCTAGTGGGTACCCTATTGGGTACGTGCATGACTCTATCTTGGCTGCATATTAGAATTATCTGGGAAGCATTTCAAAGCCGCAATTCTCCAGTCAAACCCCAGACTCATTAAATTGAACCTACTAGGGTAGAACCTGGCCTCAGAATTTTTTAAAAATCCAGGTGATTGCAATGGGCAGCTAAGTCTGAGAACACTCTAGGCTAGTTTCTCAGTGTTTCTCAACTTTTGCTTAGAATGCTTGGACTGGGGTGGGGCACATGCTGGGGTGATAAACTCAGGTGAAGACTGAGTTTAATCACAGTTTTTGTTACAAAGCACAATGCTCAGGCTCCACCCACAGAGATTCTGATCTGGTATAGATTCTGATTGGTATAGATTATGTACTAGATAAAGATATTTGTTCAAACTTCCACAAGTAATACAACATACTAACCCAGCGGAGAAACAAAGGCAGATATTTGAACTCAGTACTTCATCAACTCTGTTCTCCATGATCTTCCTCCTCAGCTGGTAACTGACTTGTATTTTGGATCTAAACCACCACTTCCCAAACTATACATTCAGCTTTATGCCTGGATCCTTCCTTTTGTGTCTCTACGTAGGAACCCACTTAAAACCCAGGTAGTATTCCATTTCCATAGATCCACAGTTCTCTACGTTGCTAGTTGCTTTCTTAGGCACAAGAATTCTCTCTCAAGATGCCACCCAATGAAAGGGGCATCCTGTGGACATACTTTACCATTAGTAGTCTGCCTGCCAAGATGATATTACTCTTCCCTGTATCCCATATCATTATGCTTGGTTGCTCTGTGGATCTTTTCCTCAGACCACAATAGGTAGTACAGTCAAACTTCACTGACTACCACCTACTTCCTATTGCTACCTACTCCAGGTACCACAGACTTCCTCAGTCTTCACCTGGGTTTATCACCCCAGCATGTGCCCCACCCCAGTATTACACCCAAGTTATATATTCTCCCACTGTGCCCCACTATGATGCAGCAAAACAGACCATATGGAACCCCATGAGAAGGAATGTTTTTACGATAGCCATGCATTTTATTGTCATTTATTGCTTAAACTTTTCCAGGTGATTGTAACATAGGAAGTAGGTGGAGTTACTCCCTTTCTGGAAGCCTACACTGGAGTAAATTTCTTTATACTATTGGCAAACCTTACAGAGTCTTCCCTTAGTTCTACTTTTGTGCCAAAATATACTTAGGATTCTATGCTCTTTCTCTTATGAGCTGCATCTCAGGTACTACAATTACTATCTACACTTTTATCCAAGCCAGGAACATCTGGGGAGTCCTTGATGTTCCTTACCTCCAGTTGGCCACCATTTTCTTTCCTTATTATATGTACTTTCTCCATGTTCTCTCTCTCTCTCTCTCTCTCTCTCTCTCTCTCTCTCTCTCTCTCTCTCTCTCACACACACACACACACACACACACACACACACTGCACTAATCTCCCAGCATTTGTCTTTCAAATATATTGATACATCACATATTTGCTTCAAACTTTTTCTCCCTATCTGCCAAAAGCAAGTACAAATTCATATACACATATCAACACATAAGTAACAATATAATTAATAATATATACTATTGCTGATAGTGTTAAGAACTTCCCATATATCATTCTGCCTTCGATCTTTGTTTTCAGTCTCATCGTATTACTCTTTTGCTGTATAACTTCTGTCTAGTCACCCTGAACATGCACTGTGCATTCATGCTGCTATTCCTTCTGTCTGGAGTACTCTTGGTCTCATTTCTGCCTGTGAAACATCAATGTGTCTTCAGAGTTCAAATGGAGTAGCCATTCTAAAAGTCTGCATCTGACATTATTCTTCTGTGGGTCCTTTGGATTTTGTGCTGACTTATATTACATTCTTACTGTATTATTAATTATTTCTATCTACCGAGTTAGAATATAAGCAGAAATTTTTTATTTATCCCTGGAACATGCTAGATGCTCAATAAATTTTGGATGCAGTTAGTGTATAAAATGATTGCAGCTGCATTTATATGGAATGGTGGGATCCTGTTATTTTCACCCACATGGGAAATAACTGTTGATATGAATTTTGAGAGCACCGAATGGGACAATTTATGAAATTTTTTTAGTACCAGGTTTCATTTCCAATGCTTTTCTTTTCTTTATATCTGTAGTATCTTTCCCCAATCAGCCAGTGCTATTTATTATATCAGAGAAGAAGATAGAAAAGAACCTGCAATAAAGAATTAATACTCATTTCTGAAAATCTATGATAAAGACTAATAACATGCCAAAGCACTTTGATTTGCAAGAACTGAGCAGTTAAAAGAAGAAAAATATTTTAGATCCCCAAAAATTGAAGCTTGGAGAACTGAGAAAAGTTTACACTGGAGTTTTTAAAACATTTTTGACAGTAACCCACAGAAATAAATATGTTGTACATCTTGAATCAGTGTAACACACACACACACACACACACACACACACACACAGAGATGAACCTCCATGAGTAAAACAGAAATTTTACAGAACAATACTTACCTTTATTTACTATATGATAAAAGAAATATTTTCTATTCTGTTTGATTCTATTTAATTTCAACAAAAATAAATTGATTGAAAAACTACTAATGTGTTACAACTTATGGTTTGAAAATCTCTGGTTTATATTTCAAATGATCAAAGGGGAAGAATTTACCATTAGATGTCAGAGTACTTTTCTCTTGTCACTAAGAAAAGAGATATAATTTCAGATAGCTGTTAAGTAGAAGAGAAGAACATGACTAAGATTTAGATCCTCTATTAGCTAGGAAACCCAAATAAGGTCCCAAAGAAGAACATGGTCCCATTAGAGAAGCTTTGCAAGAACCTTGGTGCTAATAGGACAGCTAAAAGTGAGTCTGGGATGCAGGGCCTGAAGGCATACTGACAGAGACCCACACTCTAGTTTGGGATGGGAAAACCCGGAGAGCTGCCCTTGAGTTCATATGGGGTATATAGGAGAATTGGGAAGGCTGGGGTTGAAAAAGGTCTGAACTAGAATGAGATAATCTCCAAATGCATGAGATCATGCACCATAACAGGCATCGGGGATATCAGCAGCAAATATCAACTCCTGATGCCCCAAAGCCAAGCAAAATGACACTGCAAATGCCAAGTTATGATACCTGAAGATCAGATGGGACAAGAGATATCTAACTGGAGCAAAAATTTTGGACTAGCTATTCCCTATCCTTACCCTCAATCCATACATACACCAGTGTGATAAATTCCTAGGAAACTTGGCTCACTTAGGAGAGAGAAGGGAAGGCCAACGATGAGAAGAAAGAGGAGAAGGAAAATCTTGTTTATTTTATACTGCCTACCTGAAAGATCTAACTTTAAGATAAGTTTAATATATTGGAATGTCAAGAGCATATAATTTCTATAGTCATTTCTGTGCATGTGAGTAATGCCTGCAAATTTTAAACTTACTAAATACAACTGCCAAAATGTCTTGCCATCCCATACCTGTCATCAGCAGAGGTTTTCTGATTGATACACAGAGAATGGAAATTTGGGCATTCTTTCTATCTACCTTAACCTACTAAGTCCCAAGTTTTCAATTCTGCAAATATTTCAATGAAATTGACATGAGTGCACTAAAATAGGTTGGAAATCATAATCTAGAACTTATATGTCCTTTATTATCATTAAGAACGAAAATAGATTGTCCTATAAGCTGGGAACTGGGACAATATAGTATCTTTTACATATTTAAGCTGTCCTATAAATAGGACATTGGTCAAACATGATATATGGGATGCTGGGACAAAAGGGGTTATTAAGAAAGGCCAGTCAGAGGGAGCAGATAGTGCCAGGCACTGATAGTGATCTCCTGAGGTAACTAGGTACACCACAGCAGACAGGCCAAAGCAAGGGTGTACAGGAAGACCCAGTTCAGCTCTGAGGCAAGAACTTCAGTGTCTCATACTTAAGTTGATTTATTCCTTCATTCATCCTTGTGAAGCCTTTGAACTTAAGCTAATACTTATCCTTACCTTTTCTGAAACCATAGTGGAGACTTTACCAGGAAGATGTGCTGTCTCCCAACAAGAGCAAGGACTGCAGAGAAGAAACTGCACTGCTTCCTGCCACCACTTGCTAAAGGAAGAAGCTTATTCTCATGACATCCAGAATCTGTGTTGCTGTTGGAGAGGGCCAGGGCTATAGTCAGAGAGCCAATTCCTGTCTTCTTCTGTGAGGGGTTGGGCTGCAAAGTGCAGCTTTTCAATTCAGTGTGTGAATTCTGGGCCCCCCATTCAAACTATCTGAAAAGCCCTGGTGTGAATGGTTGGTAGTTGGCCTGTGAGGTTCCCTAGTGTGTGACAACAATCCCTGGCAGCAGACAACAGCCATGTCTACTCTATGAACAGGCATGCAGAAAGCACTCAACCTTAACCTACAACACATCAGTAATAGAACACAGCGTCTTCAATTTGTACAGACTAGTTTGGGTGTTCCATTAAGGTTATGACATCTGAGAACAACAACAATAACAACAAAAGACTAGCAGGCTGGGTCAGAGGGGGATGTGAAATGAAGGGTTGGACCAGCACCTTGGGGGATAGCAATGACTAGAGCAGGATTTTCTGCAGGAAAGGACACTGCAGAAACCCTTATGGTATGGGGACCGTACAATGGAGAGAGTCAAGGATCTGATGCTGACTGGCCAAGGAAGAAGACCCCAAGCCATCCAAGGAGCCAGCTGAATAGGAGATGGGTGGCATCTCAGAGCAGGTCAATCAAGAGGATCTGGGAAGTTGACCTCGTGGTGTGTTTTACTGAAAGCATTTTGAACTCTCCCCCAACCTACCTGCTTCCAAAGGCACAGAGCCTCTAAATGGACAGGGTCCTCATAAAACTCTCACCAGTCACTACTCTTTACTGTCACAAACCACTTTCTTCAACTCTTAGATGGCTTTTTCTAGCTTCCTCTCTGCTTCCCTTCCACTTCTAGGATACTTTCTTTCTCCTAATGCCTTCACTTTAATCTAAATGCTCACTACCCTTGCTTCTTTACAATGTGCCTAACTTACAACAAATGACATATCTCTCAATAGCACCCTTAAAGCTTTTTTAACTCTTACCTGCAAATTCTCAACCTTGTATCAATTTCACCATTTCTTTCTTTCTTTCTTTTTTTAATAGCCAGACTGCAAGACACAGCTGTAAACTATTTCCTAACTGTATATAATGAAGCCACTCCAAATACAAACTACTTAATCTCAAGATGGTCCTTGATATAGTTAAAGTCCTTTTAAAAATGCCTTGTGTTGATATACATTTTCCCCAAAGCTCTAATATTCTGCCAGTCCTCTCATTGGTATTAGCAGAAACAACAGCTAATGTGTATCGAACACTCTTCATGATAGGTGTTTTATAAGGATTATCTCATTTAATCTTCACAACAACTTTATAACAAGTACTATTACAACCCCATTTTATAGGCAAAGACACTTAGAGATGTGGTTCTTTGCTCCAGGGCACAGATGGAGGGAACTCTGAAGCAAACTGATTCCTTTCTGAAGTGTATTTTAATCACTAAGTGGCTTTGCATACCCCAACAGGTTACTCTAAACTTTCATTGTTCTCTCCTAAAGCTTCCTAGGACTCCTGCCCTCCAGTCATTCCCAGGTATCCTGAACTCACTCTCTTTTTTTCCTACTGGTACTGGAGGTCAAACCCAGGGGCATTTACCACTGAGCTTCATTCCCAGCCCTTTTTATTTTTTCTTTTGAGATAGGGTCTCACTAAGTTGCTTAGGGCCTCACTAAGTTGCTAAGGCTGGCCTTAAACTCACTTTTCTCAGCCTCCAGGGTTGTTGGGATTACTAGCATGGGGCCACTATTCAGGAGGAGAAGCTAGCAGGCAGGAGAAACTATCTATCTCTTTCCCTACTTCTACCACTACGTTTCCTTATATATTTGAGAATTATCAAGTTCAGATTCTTTTTTCTTCTTCTAGGACTTTATCATTTATTACTTCCTATATTTCTAACTTCTCCCTATTGTCTCTTTCTTCACAGGCTATGAAAGTAGCTAGAACTTTCTAGTCTAAATCATTAATTAATCATTAACTTGGTCACAGTTTGTAGCTATTTCCATTTTTTCAGTTTCAGAGCCAAGTTTCCTGGAAAAAGCAGTTTTCATCTCTGGTCTCAATCCTTGAGATTATGAGACCATGAGGACAGAGACCACATCTATTTTGTTCACTGATCTACCCATCCACCCTAGGCACAGTGCCTATCCTAACAAACGTTTATTAAAGTTCTATCAAATTAATGAAAAGATTCACAGATGCAGGGAAGAAATAAATAAGATTTTCATTGCCAATAAGCTCTTGAAAAATTTTTAAGTCTTATGAACCAAAATTAAAATTTTCCTTCTTCATGGCTACTTCCATAATAGCTTTCTCTCTTACCACATATTTGCAGTGAGTAACAAAGTAAAACTACTACATCAAATAAGCATAGTTTATCTAATATTATAATAAAATATTTGTATTTGTCTTTCACTATCCTTTTAAGTATTTCCTAAGAATATTTTTCATCTTATCTCTGAATAAGAGATCCAGAATATCTCGGGCAAGATCCATGATTTTATGGCCACCTTTAGTGATTAGCTCTATCACAGTTCTGGGCTCCCTTGGACTGATCTGAAACATTCATTCAACAAAAGTGACTCTTTAGATTAGATTACTGCCACTGTGACAAAATACCTGAGATAAATTAATTTAAAGAAGGAAAGTGTTGCTGTGGCTCATGGTTTCAGAGGTTTAGTCTGTGATTTGTTGGCTTCATTGCTTTTGTTCCTATAAGAGGCAGGTGGTGGGAAGCATGTGGTAGAGCTAAGTTACTCACCTCATGGTGTCAGGGAAGCAAAAATAGAGAGGGGAGGATGGACCAAGGTCCCAATGTCCCCTTCAAAGACACACCCCTCTCCCCTGATGACCTAACTTCCCACCTATTAAAGGTTCCACTCTCTCCCATAGCATCACAGGCTGGCAATCAAGACTTCAACACATAGCCTTTGGAGGACACACAAGATCCAAACTACAGTGGGAGATTTTTAGATCAATTCTGTTTATGTGACACACACACATATAAATATATGCATATATATGATAATTAATATTAAGTGAATGTGAGTATAAATTTTGCATATATAGACACATATATTATAATTTGTAACATACATTATCCACATTGTAATATTATGGTTTCCTTATTTGCCTGGTTGCCTTAATCTGAACTTTCTTTTTCTCTCTCTCAGCCCAAACTTTTTGGATTCATGTCTTTTAATGTGAATTTTTCCAGAAGGCAGTTTTTTGTTGACTCCCTTTGCTCTATGCATTTATCAACCAGTTCCAATCTGTGGACCCAGATCATCTTTGAAGGGAAAGGTGTAATTTCTACTCACTTGGGAGTGCTTTAAGGGAAGGTCTCATATCCTCTCATTTCCCCAAAGGGATTATCCTCCTACCATCTTAATGTTGCTCCCAGCTACATGTGTTCTTTAGGACCCAGCAGAATATAGAGCGCTAAATTGTCAAGGCACATATTTTTGGTTTAAAGCATTAGACATAAGAAATATTAGGCTGAACTCAGATAATCAACCCTCAAGTTTTACACCCCATTGTCTCTGCGTGGGAATGCCACAAATTCAATATCAAAATTTGCAATAGTCAAAATCTGAGAGTTTCAATATTATAATTTTAGGCAGTTCTTCCCACCCCTTTCCATAACACCCACTGATAGGCTTTCTTGTTACTCCTTGAGCATGCACGCCTCCAACTATTTGACCCTTCTGTCACTCACTTTTTGGCATGAGTAGCTCGGCCTCTGTTTGTGCCTAAGTTCATTATGTGGCAGCTGTTTTCATTACCATCTCATTATTTCACTGAGGGGGAGATGTTTCCATGGTGATGCTGAACTGCATAAGCCGAGATTTTACTACAGTAAGCTTTTATCTACTCACTATACCAGTTAGAATTGAGCTAGAACCTTTCTAATAGGAAAAGAGTTTGTAAATCTCTCTTTGGTTTCCACTATTTTTATTTTATTTTTTATTTTTTTAAAGAGAGAGTAAAAGAGGGAGAGAGAAAGAGAATTTTTAATATTTACTTTTTTTTTTTTTTTTTTTAGTTATCGGCGGACACAACATTGTTGTTTGTATGTGGTGCTGAGGATCGAACCCAGGCCACACGCATGCCAGACGAGCACGCTACCACTTGAGCCACATCCCCAGCCCATGGTTTCCACTATCTGTGCTTTTTTCCCATGAAGGTATGTTGTAATTATGAGTTCTCAACAGATAGGAGTTGCAAAAGAAAACAGTTATTTCTTTTTACTGTAATTAAACTGCCCTTTCAATATATCCATGGAAATGTCCAGAATAGCATTACATAGCACAATTGACCCACACTATTAATTTTTTTCTTCAATTGTACTACCAGGAAAAGAGACTCTGGAGTCTCAGAAAAAAAAATGGATGGGAAATAGTCCAGTTACTAACACAATTATTGCTTAAGCTTTGATTTCTTCCAAAGTTGTCACGGCCTGGGGACACAAAGGTCACAACAGCATTAAATTATTATATAATACTTTTTGCACTTATGAATGAGTGATACTGAATTTTCATTAATTGCTTTCTGCTTAACCCTAAATTTGCAGGATGATTTCATTAATAAATTTATTTTGCAGTAAGCCTTCAATTTAATTTAAACTATCCTGATATTAAATCTTTCAACAGCAGCAAATTCTCTTTTCACCATTTGCTTTTGGAATTTTAGCCAAATCAAACCACATTTGTTTAACACTTAAGTTATTAAGCACTTAAATTTTAATTTGATGATACTGCTAACTGAGGTACAAAGGTAATTTAGAAGTTTAAAATAAATAGCATTGACAATGAGAGAGTTATTAAGGGCACCATTAAACAAATGGGTGAACAAGATAAATACCTTCATCATGATTAAGCCAATTTTGGCATCAAATTAGTTTAACATAAAATAATCTATGATATAAACCAATGGACTTCAATGATTCAAAGAATACTGTTTGCACATTTACAACTGATATCTTACTATTATTGCTATAAATATTTTCCCACCAGGGCAATTTTTCAACAAATTTCAACCATCAGGATTTTATGTAACAGAATACCTTTTGAGAAACCATTATATGTCAGACATGGTGGTAGGATTTTTCTTGTAACTCCTTGTTTACTCCTTGAGCAGCAAAATGTGAATATTGATATTTCCATTTAAAATCTTATGAAGCCAATATTTAAGGTTTTATTAACTTGTCAAATATCAAACATTAAGTCAGCATTAGTATTAGAACTAGGATTTGCAAGTCTATTATTTCTAATGTATCACTGGAAGGTCACAGTCACTGGTAGCCACTGATAATCTTTAAATAAACTAGAAAAGTTTGGCAGGGAGTGTTTTCTGAACAATTACAAAGTGATACCATGCTGGAAAAGCACAGATAGCAAAATCTAGCATAAAATTCAGCTTTTATAAAGAATTTTACATGTTAATAATCAATATTCAGTAATATCTTGAGCAAATTAATCACATATTAAAATGGAAAATGGGTTTTTAGTAGATGAGGAAAGGTTTAGTGGGAAGTTCAAGTTCTAGTATAGCTTTTCTTCTCTATGAGCCCTCATTTAAAATTAAAGTGCATTAGGATTGTTCACTACTGTTTAGTCTAAGCTCCTTTTATTTCAACCATAGTCCCACTTCTAAAGGAGATATGTCTATCTCTACACAAAATGTATCTCAACTGTTCTGTTTCATGAGTATTTAGATTTGGCCCATAATATGTCAGAATTTATACATTTGAAATAAGTGTAGATTGAAGACCTGATTTATGGGCTTGTCTTAATATACCCTTTGGCATTCAAATTTCCATTTCATTGACCCACTGAGCTAGATTAAGTAAAATGCTGTCTTTGTTTACTAGGTTGTTCTTATTTACATTCCCCACAAAACTTTGTTTTCTAATTAAATTAAGGGAAAATTGTGGATCAATGGGTAAGATGAAGAAAGTGTATTGGCATAAGATTATCAGGAAATCCTCTGGCCAGGATATTTCCAAAATACGCAAGATGAAACTAACACAACCAAAGTGTTCAGTCAAGTGTTTATGGAATTGAGTCCTTTGAAAATGGTAATTATAGACAAAGCAGAGCTCCATTTGACTGCTAGCCAAGTATCACCTGGTACTATTTTTGCACAGTCTATTATCATCGAGAAATGTCTTCACAGAGAGTGAAACTATAATGACCTTTCAGTCCTCTAAATGTGGATAAGAGCTCAATGTCAAAATACATTGCTATGCCTCACCACATAGCTAGAAAGAAAATTAATCAAAATTTTATGTGTGCAGATGGAAATGCTTAAGCCAGTTTTACAAACCAATTACTGTTCAGCTCCAAAAACCTGTAACTTGTTTGAGATTTAATACACACCAAACAGCCTCAGAACTCCTTGAAGAATAATAATTCAAACTTAATGTAGAATGGAAGTTGCCTACTATTTCTGTGTTCTTTAGTTTCTGTTATTTTTCAGTTCAGGTAAGTTATAATTCAGAGCCTCGCAGGAGATGCCTCTATAAAATACATTTTTTGCTGATTGGCCTTTTCACAAAGACTTATGCAGCACATTTTGAGTGATGTAGTGCCGTTGCTACTAGGGGGCCTCTTTCTGCACTCCTTGTTCAGGAAAAAATGCCCTGAGAATCCTGGAGAAAGCTGAATATCAATATCAACCTTACATCAATAAGTAAGATTTTATTTTAGCCTTCTTTGTGGCTAAAGCATCAGAATTACAACCACTACATCAAATTTTTCAGCATTTTTGCTGATTTTGTTTAGTAAATCTATAGATATATAAACTTTTAAAAAATTCTTTATTGGTGTATTTTAAATATTTTTTCTATAGTGTAAATAATATGTACTCAGGGAATAAAAGTTAGGAAAAATAAACTAAAGTAAGAATAAAAATCATTCATAATTCCACCACCCACAGATAACCATTAATATTTTAGATCTTAATATTTATACTGTAATTTTATTAATACATTTTAAATAATTGATATAATATGATAATATTAATGACAGTCTTAGAACTTAAAATCTTCTAGATTTTAAAATTACAATGTAACTTATTATAACTGTCATTTAATAAGCAATATAATTTTGAATGTTTTTCATGTCTTTAATAAGTAATGACTATGAAAATACTAAATACTACATATAAAGTGTTTTATTTTATGGATCTTTAATTTTTGTTTTATTACTCCCTAAAAATGGTTTGAAAAAATTTAGATACCCCATTGCTAATTTTAAGTCAACATTTAAATTTTTTATCACAGGTTTAATAGTTACAAAGTATACCATTTCCACAGTATTAAAATATTAACATTTTAAATTAAAACTGTTACAGTGCTCTTGAATATGGCTAAGGGAATCTAATATTATAGTGATTTGGTGCTCAAAACAAACATTTTAAAAATACATCAATAGGTGCTTTTTGTCAGAAAATATGTATTGTTCCTTCTCCTCCTTCTCCTCATATTTCCATTATAACTACTCCGCTGAACTTTTTAATTCTAATTTACTGTTTTTTATGCTTAGAAGTATTTATTTTTTAAAGACTTTATTGACTACACCTTTATATATACTCTTTGAAACAAAAAATATGCACATAATCTGAAGTTTCATTTAGGTGGTAGTCATAAAGCTTTACATGTTTAAAAATCATATTTTGGATTCAGTTATGATGGCATTTAATATTAAAAAAGGATCAAAGGATTCTAAATATGTGCTTTTTTTCTTTTTAAGTACTGGGAACTGAACCCAGGAGTGTTCTACCTGTAAGCAATAACTCCAACACTTTTAATTTTCATTTCTAGACAGGGGCTCACTAAATTGCTCAGGCTGGATTTACACTTGCAATTCTCTTTCCTTAACCTCCCAAATAGTAGGGATTACAGATGTGCGCCACTGTGCCTGGTTTGTGCTTTACATAAGCTATTGTTAAACAGTAAGATTTATCATTCACAAACCTGGGCACAGTGGTGCACGCCTGTAATCTCAGTGGCTAGGGAAGCTGAGGCAGGAGGATGGAGAGTTCAAAGCCAGCCTCAGCAAAAGAAAGGTGCTAAGCATTTCAGTGAGACCCTGTCTCTAAATAAAATACAAAATAGGGCTGAGGATGTGACTTAATGGGCAAGTGTCTCTGGGTTCAATCTCCAGTATTCACTCCCCCAAAAATGTATTGTTCACAGTAAAATTTCATCAGCAGTGCATCTCTTAATATGATGGGTACAGTTTTTTTAGTAGAATGTGTACTAATGAATAAATATGCCCTATTTCTAAAATGAGATAAATTTTACTGGAAATAACTAAAAGATCACTAATAAGTATACAGCTTACATGAAATTTTTTCATGATTGTTTCTAAGTATGTTATTTACAAAAGAAACAACAACACATCTGTTTTAGTCCAAAATGAATAATAATGTGGTAGGAATGAAAAAATAGAGAAGTATTTAATATGTGATGGTGAGCAGAAGAACTATCCAAAGAAAAATGTGAATTTAAAATATCAATAATATTTTAGAAAATATAGCTGGATGTGGTGTCACATGCCTATCCCAGCAGCTCAGGAGGCTGAGGCAGAAGGCTCTCAGGTTCAAAGCCAACCTCAGCAACTTAATGAAGCCCTAAGCAACTTAAGAGGCGAGACTCTGTCTCTAAATAAAATATAAATAGTGCTGGGAATGTGGTTCAGTGGTTAAGTACCCCTGGGTTCAATCCCTGGTACCAAAAAAAAAAAAACAAGCAAATATTAATGAAAATATTTTTCATTGTTGAGTTTGAGAATAAGAAAAACAACCCACTCACTTACCTCCATCATTGGTCTTTCCATTCAAATTTGATACATTCATAGGAAATATAAACAGAATTTCCAACTACCTCACTTCTCCTGGAAGCCATGGGGAAAAAAAAATAACCAATACCTAAAGAAACTTCTCAGACACCAACATTTTGAATTGCCCTTGGTTTGACATCCCATAGTCTTTATGCAATCTGGGAAAATGCAACCTTTGTTAGTTTCAGGATGGGTAAGAGGTATGCCTGTATCTGGTAAAATGGACATGGGTGTTAGGGAAAAGGGAGGTAGAAAAGGAAAAACAAACATTATACTGTAACCTTAGTTATTCAGCTGCATTGGTTTTCAGAAAAAAAGTCACTTAAAAAATGAAGGTCTGACCTAAAAAGAGCATACTACAGGGACACTGCTACATTGATGTTCATAGCAGCACAATTCACAATAGCAAGACTGTGGAAGCAACCTAGATGCCCTTCAATAGACGAATGGATTAAAAAAAAGTGGCATTTATACACAATGGAGTATTACTCTGCATTAAAAAATGACAAAATCATGGAATTTGCAGAGAAATGGATGGCATTAGAGCAGATTATGCTAAGTGAAGCTAGCCAATCCCTAAAAAACAAATGCCAAATGTCTTCTTTGATATAAGGAGAGCAACTAAGAACAGAGTAGGGAGGAAGAGCATGAGAAGAAGATTAACATTAAACAGGGACTAGAGGTGGGAGGGAAAGGGAGAGAGAAGGGAAATTGCATGGAAATGGAAGGAGACTCTCAGGGTTATACAAAATTAAATACAAGAGGAAGTGAGGGGAAAGGGAAAAAAAACAAGGGGGAGAAATGAATTACAGTAGATGGGGTAGAGAGAGAAGATGGTAGGGAAGGGGAGGGGAGAGGGGATAGTAGAGGATAGGAAAGGCAGCAGAATACAACAGACACTAGTATAGCAATATGTAAAACAGTGGATGTGTAACCGATGTGATTCTGCAATCTGTATACGGGGTAAAAATGGGAGTTCATAACCCACTTGAATCAAATGTGTGAAATATGATATGTCAAGAACTATGTAATGTTTTGAACAACCAACAATAAAAATTAAAAAAATAAAGGTCTGAGAATTGATTGTCAATATTTGTGTTCACTATAGAGCACCTCAAGTATCCCCAAAGATACTGAATCTTGGATTGGACATCATTGGTGTGCTGGGTCTCCAACAATAGAATATTAACCTAAATACATTAACTTAACCATATTTGTTTTTAAGATAGCTGGCTAATCTAACAGTCCTAGATCTGCTTATATATTTATTTATGTTTTAAAAATTCCAGTGGTAACAGTGTATGGCTGGTAGAGGTAGCTCAATCCCCCTGGGTATATGTGGAAAGCTGAAAGACACAGGGAGAGGGAAAAAATAAACAAACAAAAAAAACAACACTTTCTGTTCACATACAGACGTAGTAGTAACAGAGTCCCAAGGATTGGAATTCAAGTGTTCTCTTATGGACCACAAATTTCCTTCTATTTTTTTTTTAAGTTCAGCTTTAACATAGTTCCAAGTGTCCAGTACAGAGAACCAGTGAAGGAGCTTCTTTACAAACAAGCCTCTTGTTAGGAAATTAAATTTTACAGAACCTGAGTTCGAGTGTCATCATCTTCTATTCATTCTTTGTGGCTTTTATCTATGTATTTTCTTGGTTTCTGCCTTTATCATTTGCTCTCTTGGTAGTTATAATCTTTGGCTTCTGATCTCCTAGAAAGTGGCCTAAAATTCTTTACCATGTATATAATTATCTTGACAGTTCTCTGAGTTCCATGGGGCTACGTGGAGACTGGGTTCATGTAGGTCTTATGAATTCAAGTAAGCACTGGAGAACGTCAGCAAGTGTTGAGGAGTTTAATGCCACGTTTCAGATACTCTTGTACTTTTCCTCATTATGCCTGTCTTTCCAAAGTTTCTCTCCCATACCCTGCATCTTCACCTATCACTCTCTTTGGACTACTTCATAGCTTCTTGTTTACTAATGTTTTCTTCTTCATTACTTTCATTTTCTCCTGGCCCCTTCTCTGTCTTGTGACTTCTATTTATATATCCTTTTAGTTTTGGCTTCACTGCCCTTTTCCCTCAATATTCATAGTTGAAATTTTATTGGAACAAGATTCTGACTGATGCCCATGATTTTGATGCTTACCTATTCTGAGCCTCTGATCAGCTCATAATTTGACCATCTATAGGTCTGAAGCTCACTGTTGGTTCAGGCAGATTTGGTGAAGGCAAAGCTGTCACCATAGCCTTGAGGTTGTCCCTTTAGTAAGGGTTACAAATAGAACACAATTTTTGTAGAATGCTGTCATATCCTCAAAAATAACATTTTGCATTTGAATTTTAAAACAATAAGGCATTATGTTGTGAATATCCTTTCATGATGATAAATATTTTTCTATATCACTTTCATGTAATAGTTTCCAAATAACATAACATATTGAACTTGGTTAGCTTGAAAAATAATGCCCATACCCCATTCCCAGAAATTATTATTTAACTGATGTGAAATATGACCTGGGCTTTGGAATTTTCAAAAGATCCTCAGGGTGATTCTAAATTACAAATGTTTGGAAACACAATATTAATGGTTACAGTGTCATGGAATGAATGCACAATAACTTATTTAATAAATGAATATATTTCAAGCTGTTTGTTAAATTTTTACTGCTTTAAACACTAGAAAGAACTTCTTTTTAGCAAAAAATTTTAACATAATTATGGTTACTTACTTCGGACTAATTCCTACTTCTGTAATTATTGGATAAGAAAGTATGAATATATCCCAACTTCCCTCAAAAAGAATCCACCAATTTACATTTTATAATTTAAGAATATTTTTCCTATTCCCACCTAACATTATTTGATTGTTATCATTTTTATCTTCGATAAGCAAACAATGCTATGTTTTATTTTAATTTTATTTCTTGCATTACTTGGAAGGTAAAATTCTACCCATTCCTCAGTTTATTTTGCCCTTATATTTCTTCTTTGAATTATTTACACCTGGCTTTGTTGGTGTTGCTTTCTCTCCAATGTAATGATGTTCTGTTTGATTTATTTTTCCACCCATACTAAAATGATAGATCCTTTATCATATAGGTTGTACATATATTTGAGATGGCTGTTTGCCTTTCATTATTGCTTTTCCATGCATATTTTTTATGAAGTCAAATAATTCAGTCTTTTTTTATTGTTTTCATTTTTTGGTGACAGTTTCTCCACTTAAACAAATAAACAAACTTCCATTATTTATTTTCTAGCCCTCAAAAAATAACCCTTATCAAGACTAAAATTGTCTATTATTTTTAATGGAAAAAAGGTTAGTAAATTGAGTGTTGTAGTCTGATCTTTATCACAATTAAATGAGACCATAAGCAATATAACTGGAGTGTGTTGTTGAACTATTAGTTGCACGTAAGTCTTACCAGAAATATAAGATTAAAAAATACAAAACACCTGCAAAAGTTAAACCTAGCCTAACACGTTTTTCCTTTTTTGTAGTACTCCTTCAGTTGGAATTTTCTTAAATGTCCTGAAGTTTAGAGAAATGCTCATGGCAGAATAAAGCCAAATGATGTCCATTTGCTCATTTTATTTCATTATCAAATTCACAAGTATGAAAAGTTTTAAAAAGAGTTGGTTCCTCATACTGATCCTCTGACATTTGTATTTGTAATGTAATCTGTAGATATAGCTCTCAAGTTCTGTGGAAAGTTAGCATTAAATTACTAGCTAATGTTACTCTGGAAGAATTGTGTTCATTACAGCATGTATTTGAACCAACTCAAATATCCTTATAGTTGTCCTTCAGTTTATGATGCTGAACGTATGGCACTCTAGCACTATAAGAAAATAGCAAAGATGAGATTGCCTTGTTGTCTCATTTAGACAGTTAATTTTATCTTTGTTTTCGTAAGTCACATTTCATTGTGTTTCTCGATCGTGCAAAACTAATTGGCTCTTATCACAGTTACATTACCTTCAAAGGCAGATAGAATTAATGCAAAGTAAAAGATCACTACAATCAGAGATATCTGGTTAAAAGGGAGACAGGCTTGCATAACGTGGCTGCACAATCCACAGCAGACTCTGGCAGAATAATAAATCATGACTTTCTCCAGGTTATCATCTTGTGCTCTAGTTCATTATTTTGTATCATTTGTTTTAACCTTGGATTGTCCCTACTACATCTGCTCTGCTGTGATTAATTCTGCTGATGGAAATAAACTGTCGAAGGGCAATGCTGTACTGCATGACTAATTCGCCTACCGAATTATGTTCATAAATTAACATTTTGTTTTTATTCATTTAAATAAATCAAAGTTGTCCAAAATTATTTTGTGTAGATCACTTTAATATCAATTTATAGTTATAACCTTTCAGCTGGGTTAGTTTACTTTCTTGTTGGTTAACTAATTCTTAAATGGCTTCTACCTTAACTTTTCTACATCTCATAGCCAGGTATTGTCTGTGTTTATCCAAGTGGAAGAAAGACTTTTTTCAGTTAAGTTGTTAACTTTTAAGTTAAGCTTTGTACCAGACTCTCTGCTTTGACTCCTCCTTTTCCCCAGACTTGGCCTAAGCTCCTCATCCTCTATTGCAATTGATTATATGGAAATGGCTATTATTACAAAAGCTGAATCATCTCATGAGTTTCAGGGCCTCTACCAAAGGGAAGACTTTTTTAGGCAGGGACCAAGCTACATGTTTTTGTTTGTTTGTTTGTTTGTTTTATAATAGTAGTAGTACAGGGAATTGAACCCAGAACTTGCACTTTCTAGGAAAGCATTCTATCATCCCTAACCCCTTTTATACTATTTTGAGACAGAGTCTCCAGTTTCTCAGGGTGGCTTTGAGTTTGTGATCCTCCTGCTTCAGCCTCCTGAGTAGCTGGGATTATAGATGTGCACCACCACCCCTTGCAAAGCCTTTCAATGTTTTTAATGCTTTCATCTTTAATAGTAGTTAGGACCAAGTAGGTTCTCAGTAAATTTTAAAAATCCATTCAATAAGTCTACATGAAAGAATAATATTAATTATAAAACTGACATTATTTCAAGATCAGAAAAGAAGTGATGATGAGAAATGTTTCTACATATCCTGCAACACTGGGTTACTTGATTCCAAAGACTATTTGAAGAATAGCTCAGTCTTTCTGAGACTTTTCAAATAAGTGGCTCACTGTTTGCCCATTCACAAGTCTAAATTATATGAGAGAAGTTACAAGACCTCAAGTTAATTTCAGAAAGTTTTCCAAGTGTCTGTCCTTAACTTTAAGTAGAAGTGTACTGGAGCCAACTCCAAGTGAGTCCCAGTTCTCAGGTGTGCACAGCTTTCCCAAGTCTGTGTTCAATGAGGGCATGTTGGTAACTTGGATTGGCAATGGGAGTATTTAATTCCATGGAAATCTGCAAACTCTACAGATCAGGAATTTTGATTTCCAGAGAGATGGTTGTTAAACATTTACCAACACTTCATTTATATGCAAGGAACAGGATGCTAGGCATAGCTCTCTTCCATAACCTTCCTGATCTAAATCTTAGCTGGTTTTTAGAACAATCTTTACATTTATATTCTCTCACTTTCTACCACTTTTTATTGGAATCACCCGTCATCTTTTCTTAGTCCTCTGCCCTATTTGAAATAAGCATTCTAGAAATTAATGTTTGAAATAAATATCCTAGGAAAACTCTCCAAGCGAAACAATGAGGAGGCAGTTCCTCCCAGGCCTTTAACTTAGCTGGTCACTTACCACTGCAGACAGGTTTCCACAATAACACCTGTTTCTGCTTTACAAAGGCCATAGTTACCTTATGTTTTCCCTGATACAGCGTCTTACCTGAGTAATGCACGCATAATTGAATCATCATATCATATACAACTGAAGCACTCTTCAGTTATGTGACCAATGTGTTTTCAATGGAAATAAAAACATTTTTTAAAACCAGTTGTACTTGTTTTTTTTTTCCAGTCTGTTTCATGCTTCCTATCACTGTACTAAGCATTGTAAGAGATAAAAGTGGTCATTTCTTTAGAAATTAAAAAAATAATTAAATACTAAACTGTTAAAAACATGACCAATGTATCAAAGAAATGAAGGAATCAAGAAAGACTTTACGTTGGAATTTCTACTGGAGCTTTGTCTTGCAGAGGTTCACAGCCAGAAAACAAGGTTCAGGGCTTGGCAGGTAGAAAAAGATGCAAGATGCAGTTAGGGAAGTAGACATACTTTATTCAGAGGTGGCCACAGCCTACAGCCTCTGACTTCAGTTTCAGTCCCCAGCCAGTTTAATTTTAGTCCTTATTTTGCCCCATTTTGTTCCGATTAGCCCCTGAGTCTTTTCCATAGGCCCTTTTTATGTGTAGGCCAAACAAAGAAGGCACACTGACAACGGGTTACATAGGGGGTACATGCCCACAAGTTAATGTTTATGACCTTGAGTATATATGCTGAATCAGAGTGTTTCTGACCTTGACTGACCATAACATAGCTGATTCTCAGCTCTGGCTCCACACTAAAAACATAATGTAACCTACCAAAAGTCTGAGTGAGGGAGCCTAACTGTAGACATTTTAGGCCTGGGCCAACAATCTTGTCTTTGAACAATGGCCAGGCCTGAGACATGCAGAGAGGAGGAAGGAAGACAGTTTATGTGGAACCAACAGCATGAACTTGACCTGTGAACAAGTCATATCAGACTCTTGGGAATTACTAAGCAATTTGACTGGATAGAACCTGTGAGGTTCTTAGAAGCCATGCAGAAGAACTTAATAAAGTTTAAACAGAATAATAAAATTAAAAGAGTGTCATTGAAGATTAATCTTTCAGCATTACGTAGGAAAAATTGTGCAGAAGAATAGGTAGAAATAATGGGTCAGCCTTGTTGGAAATCTTAAGGGAATTTTAGCAGGGACATGTCAGGACCAAAACTGATTGGAAAGCTGCTTATTGTGGCAGAGATCAGGGTATAGGAAGTGGAAATGTGACCTGGTGAGGTTAGATGAGAACTTCAAAAGCAGAGTATCCAAAAGGTATAACAAACTTGTGTACGATACTGGCAAGTGCTAACATTAAAAAAAATGTATTTGATAATCAGAACAAAAATATATGAAATATAGATGATGGTGCAAAAAAGCTGACAATGGTGTGACAATGTGGCAGATGTGAGAGAAACCATTTCAGGATTCTTCTCAGGAAAAATTACCAACACCAGGACTAACAAGCTTCTAGACTTGACATCACCTGGGTGCTCAGAGCAGGGACCAGAGCACAGAATAGAATAGAATACAGAGGAAAGACAGAATCAAAGGAACAACCTGGTCTAATGGCTAAGGCAAGAGGTGGGTCAGAGTGTGCCATGCCCAGGAATGTCTAGAGACCCAAGGTTTGATTCTTATAATGCAGACCTTGGGCTGAGCCATTTGGTGGTATAGGAGAAACAGGAGCACACAGGGACTCAACCTCTGTGAATAGCTGTTGCATTGCTGTGATTAATTCTAAACCTATACCAGATTAAAGATTCAAAACTTTTGTTAGGATTGGTTAAGAAACTTGCAGATCCTTGTGAGTGTAGCTGAAGGAGAGTTAAGAGACATAAAATAGGAGTTGGCCTTTGCAAATGAGGCCATTATACAGGTAATACCAGTCTGCAACTTAACTTTTTGATATTTTGTCCTACTGGCATATTTTGAATAAGTGTACATGGCCATGGGGCAAAAGATAGATAAGATAATCTGTTAGGAAAACTTGAGATGTATTTACATTCAACTTTAGAAAAATTTTGAATTATTATCAGGTTTAGGAATTGGATTGTTTTTATTCACTTAGGCTTCTAATTATTTGAGTTATTTAAAATTTTTAGGGACATATACATTTATTTGTATTTTTAAAATTGTTAGCTTAAATTTCCTAGCTTAATGATATTATAAACTCAGTATTCCTTCAATAATTAAAATCTGAACATACCTCACAGTCATTACTTTTTACTTTTTACTGAAGAAACAACAAGCTTACTTTTAGACATTCTTTCTTAACTCCAGGACATACATATTTGTTAGAAGCCCCAATTTCAGCTTATTTTCTAACCATTTGCAGTAGAGTTCAGCACATTATACTAATGATGTTGAGATCCCACCTAACATGAAGGGACTATGATTCTAAAGTTTACTTAAAATCTAGGGCATACACCCATTACCACAAAAAGATTAACTAAGGATTTTGCTTGTCTCAATACATTAATTATTAAATTTTGAATATATAACCATTTAGACCATTTTTGTGCTATGGTACAAATTCCATTACCAAATAGAGAAACAGGAAATTTCATAAGCCAGTCCTTTACTAGAGGGAGAGTTATGTTTGTAAAGGGGAGAAAGAAACCAAGGCCTTAGTTTAATGTACATGTCATGTGGCCAAACCTGTTCTAGCTGTTTCACACATTCACATTAAATGTTCATATTATAGTAATTGTGTGAAGAATTTTGTTTCTATAATGGAGATAAAGAATCAGAGGTTCAAAGGCATGTATTAACTGGTTAGTACTATAACTGGCAAGTAGCAGGATTAAAATGAAGGTCAATATAATTATAGAGTTCATTGTTTTTGTTTCCATTGCCTCATCATAAGTATATTTGTATACATAAACTTAAAAAAAATTTTAGCTGTAAGTGGACACAATAACTTTATTTTATTTATTTGTTTTAATGTGCTGCTGAGGATTGAACCCAGTGTCTCACATGTGCTAGGCATGCACTCTACCCCTGAGCTACAACCCCAACCCCATACATATGCTTTTAAAAAAGAAATTGTTGAAATTAATTTTTTCTGGATATTGCAGTTATGAAATCTCATCAATATATATTGGTGAATCAATAAAGTACAGTTAACCCTATAGATCAACCACAGACCTAAATACATTTTACTGGGTAATAATTCAATATATGCCCAAATACAAATTGACTGAAAATTCCCCCTGATCTAGTGATAACCCTGCAAGAGAAATGGCATTTTAGTTTCATGTCCTAGGAAATGATGGTTACTGGGACTCCTGCAAGGAGAAAGAATGTGTGGTCCTGGATAGAGTCAGCAGGAAAGAGTCCTGAGATTCATTAGAGATGAAGACCATAGTTATGAAGGGCAAGTGGTTACTCACATGCCCTGTACTGGCCAGAGCTACCAAAAACATCAGTAAAGTAGTAAGTGATTTGGGGAACTATGCTCAAAATTGTCTTTTGCATTCAAAATTCTATTAATCTTGATTTTGAGGCTTAGAGTTTTCCTACACTTGCCTGATCATAAGAATTATTAAAGGTAATTTCCCAAGTCTCTCATCTAGAGATTCAGGAGGTCAATGAAGGGAGGCCAGATGTTTATAATCTTACAAATTTGAGAATATGAGAGTTGTTATTGCATTCAGAAAACCTCATTGAAGGACAAGTAGTAACTTATTGAGTAAAAATTTAAGACATAATCTTCCTAATAGAGACTTGAGCATTTACTGGTAAGGGACAAGCAAAAGATAAACAATCAATATGATGATGACTGGTGATAAGAGCATGTGGTAGTTTACCTACCTTTTCTGACTCGGTCCATCTTTTTTTGTTGTTTGTTTTGGTACTGGGGATTGAACCCATGGGCACTAATCACTGAGAGACATCTCCAGTCCTTTTTAAAAATATTTTATTTAGAGACAGGTCTTGCTGAGTTGTTCCGGGCTTCACTAAGTTGCTGAGGCTGACTTTGAATTTGCAATCCTCCTGCCTCAGCCCCCTGAGTAGCTGGGATTACAGGCATGCTCCACCATGCCCTATAACTCTGACCATCTTGTTGATTTAATTACATTTGACTTTTTTGCTTGCTTACTCTGACCACAATGGTTTTCTTTCAGTTGCTTTAACATGTGTATGATATAGCTCAAAGCCTTCACTGTTGCTATTCTTCCTGCATCTCATGCCATTTCTAAAGACCATGGGCTAGTTTCCTTATTTCTCCCTTAAGTGGTAGGGCAATTAAGTAGAAAAGCCAAATAGTAAACAAGGAGAAAGAAGAAATGCACAATTTTCAGACTGTGACATCGACTCTACTCACTGATAAGCCCACAACCAGAAATTATTTAATATTGTGAAAGGGAGGTTCCTTTCCCTTGCACCAAGGGATGGGCTATACCAGTCATTACATGGCATTTCCAATGAAGTCAGGGTTAAAAATTAGTGGGTTTCTTAGAAAAAAAGACACAGAATGACAAGCATAAAAACAAGAGAACAAAGTCACTATTTGCATAATAATTAATCGGCATAAAATGTATTATTTAAAAACCATTCAATCACTGCCTTATCTTTTCTAATTCTTGCAGGGTACTCATAAGTATAATCATCTGACTGCATCTCTGAAATAACATTAGGATTTAGGAAGCATCTTAATAAACACTAACTGAAGCCACTCTGAAGAAAACATCATTAATCATGTCATCTGATAAGAGATACCATCAGTGTTACATTTAGAAATTTATACTCATGCCAAATTCCCGTAAACAACCCTTGTGTGCCTGAGGGATTAGGAAAATGAAGGCTTCTTTGTTTGTGATACATTTTAAAACACTATCTTATTTAGGCCTAATTTCTCAAAATGGAACCCACCCAGATACATTTGGTCTCCCAATTGCAGACTCTTTCCAGTACAGTTCACTTTGCACATTGCTGCTGAAATCTCTCCAAAAAGCACTACTTTAATCACATCAGTGATCTGCTGAAAAACTACTGAGAAAGCTAGAAGGCTCCCCATTGCTTTTTTTTTTCTCCCCAGTAAATGAAACATCCTCAGGTTAGTTAGTTTGGTATTTAAGACATTTAGTTATTTCTAGGTTTATCCTTCATTAGGTAAAATTTATGCCAACTTTTAAAAAGCAATCAAAGCATAACTGATTGTTTGGAACTCTATTTAGTCTTTTTAGTCTCTATTCCTGCCTTTTGTTGAGATGGTTGATTGGCCCCAGGAGTCACACATCTAATTTCTTGAGCAATAGGTTATCCAGTCACACCTTTAGGCTTCTATGTAGAGCATGCTTTCCCAACAATGAATTTCCTAATTTTAGCATCCGTGGGATCTAGGTAGGCTGAGAACCTCTCAAATTATCAAGTGCTAGCTCCTCTTTACTGTTCCTTGGATGATTTCTTACTTCTCTCTCCAATTTTACTATAAGCAGCAAGAAGGATCCAAGCTATATCCCCAACATTAAGCTTAGAAATATCTTCACCTAAATATCGGGGTTCATCATTTGAGAGTTCTGCTTTCCAACACAACACAATTCAACCATGAATTTTGTCACTTTGTAACAGTGGCTTTCTTTCAATTTAGAATAACATGTTTCTCATTTCCTTTTGAGACCTCATAAGAACCTCATATTTGTGTTCAGGATGAAATTTGTATTCTCTAAGATGACAGAGGTATTCTCTATCATCCTCTTTCTTTTAAGTCCCTTTCACAATCTCCCTTAACAGCTATATTTCTACCAAGAGTCTCTTCAAAGCAATCTAGGCCTTTTCTATTATGTACTTCAAAATTCTTCCAGCCTGTACTCATTGCTCAATTTCAAATCCACTTCTGCACTTTTTAGTATTCATTAGGGCAGCAGCCTACCTCCTAGTCCCCAAATCTGCATTAGTTTTCTAGGTCTGCAGCAACAAATTACCACAATCGAGATGGTTTAAACAACATTTCTGGAGGCTAATTCCTTCTGGAGGTTTTGAGGCAGAATTTGCTACACACCTCTTTACTTACTTCTGTTGGCTCCTGGCAATCCTGTTTGCATATCTTGACTTGTAGACACATCACTTCAATCTCTGCCTTATCTGTGACTCTTGTCTTTTTAACCTTTGTTATATTTAAGGCCCACCATAAATCCAGCATGATCTCATCTCAAAAGCCTAAACTTAATTACATCTATAAAGATATTTATCCCAATGAGGTCATGTTCACAGGTTCTGTGAGATATTTCTTGGATATAACTTTTGGTTGACCACTATTCAACCCAATCAAATCTGCCATCTAGGCTCCCCTATTCATGTCTGCCCACATGTAGAACACATTCATCCTATTCCAGCATTTCCAAAAATCTTAGTCTACTCTAAACTCTAAGTCCAAACTCTCATCTAACTATCATCAACTCAAAAGTCCTGTATCTCATCATCTAAATCAGGCATGGGTTTGACTAGTACATAAAAGATATTCTCCATTTTGGACCTGTGAATATAGAACACAAGTTATCATCTTCCAAAATACAATGGAGGGACTAAGCTACATATCCTTGTACTTGCCTATGATAGAAAGTGTATATCCTTATGCATTCACATTCAAAAAGGAAGAAAGTGAAAGGAATAATGCTCTTTTGGATCTTAATATTCTTCCAAAGGCTCATTAGTTGAAGACTTTTTCCATAGCTGATGAGGCTATGGGAGGTGGTACAACCTTTAGGAGGTGGGGCCTATTGGAAGAAAGTTAGGTCTCTGGTGGACATGTCTATGAAGAGGTTATAAGAACCCTGGCTGTTGGCCCCTCTCTCTTTTTGCTTCCTGGTCACCATGAGGTGTGCAGTTTTCTCCACCACATGCACCCTACTATGTCTTGCCAGTGGCCCAAAGATAACAAGGTCAAGTGACCCTGGACTGAAATCTCTAAAACCATGATCCAAAATAAATATTTCTTCCTTATCAGTTGATTTTGTCATAGCAATGGAAAGCTAATATAAATGAAGAGGTTGCTGGTCTCAACTTTGAAATTTAGTAGGAAAAAATTAGGTTTCAAGATCTGAGAATAATCCTCTGTGGCTTAATGATTTCTATAGAAGGAATGCTCATATCTCCCCAAATTTCATGTATTGAAATCCTATATGTAGGATTTTTCATGTATTTCATGATTTTCATGTATTGAAAACTAATATGATGGTATTAGGAGGTAAAGCCTTTGGTAGGTGATTAGGAGCCCTCATTAATAGGACTAGTGCCCTCAAAAAAGAGATCCTGAGACCTCCCTCACCCTTCTGGCATGTGAACCTGTCCTCACATGTTATCTATGAATTGGAAATAATAAATCCCTCTCCAGATATGAAATCCACAGCAACTGGATCTCGGACTTGTCCTCCAGAATTGTAATAAAAGTTTCTGTTATTTAAAAGCTAGTCAATTAAAGTACTTTGTTATAGCAATCTGAATGGACTAGGATAATCCCCCACTTGCTCAGACTACAGCTCCAGCCTCCAGTTTTGCAGCTATGTCTCCATCAGTCTCTGTAGCCATGGAGGCAACTCAGTTTCTGGGCCACCTTTAGTGGCCTTGCTGGCCTCTGTACCAGTTCTATCTTTGGTGTCATTCTTCTTTTCTCTTAAAGGATAGCATGTATTTGCAGTTGTGTAGGTTTATAAGCCCATTTCTGCCTGTAGAATTCCAGAAGTCATGTTTAATTTTTCTGAGTTCTGAATTTTTTTATCCTCCTTAAGGCAGACTTCTCCAGTATAAAAGTGTAAAGGTTATTTCTCACTTTCTTACAGGGCTTGAAACTCTGTTTTATTGTAACCATTCCTTCTGAAATTTTCTTTTGTACATTGCTTAAAGACAAAAATTGGTTTCCCAATCAAAAGCCAGTTATTCAGTACCAGTGACCAGGGCTTCATTTACTTGTGATATACCAGTTTTGTCACATATGTACACATTTAATACCATTTTTACAACATTCTATGCCTCTGTCTCTATGTATATATACACACACACACGTACATACACACACACACACACTGGCAGTACCTTACAAAACTCTTCTAGCCTCTAAGTATCATTACACATTTTCTTATTTATATGAAGCCTGTCCAACATTATTATTTCACTAAATAGTCATTGCTAAAGAATTCCCTGCTACTCGTACCTGGGTACTGAATGTATTCATGTGTTATTTACTCAGTAATCACTACTCTTTCAATTATTTTGTGTTCTGGAGAAAACTTTGTACCAAATGACTGATTTAGTGTGTGAAAATAATAATGTTGGACAGGCTTCATATAAATAAGAAAATAGTGTTATAATGGATCTTAGAGGCTTTGAAGAGGTTTTTGTAAAGGTACATGCCAGTGTGTGTGTGTGTGTGTGTGTGTGTGTGTGTGTGTGTGAAATCAAGAAAGCAGAACATTGAGATTCATCAAGAAGCTAGTTATTGACAAGTGACAACTGACATTACAAAGTCCATCATAAATAACACCATGATCTGGATAGACTAATGGTTATGTGAAGATGGGGGGGAAAAACATGGCAAAAGCTCATTCCCCACTTCAAGAATCTGAATAGACTGTAGAAATGATTGCCAAGGCAGGATATCAGGAAAATATGTCCACAGGGACTCTGTGATAGTCATTCTCCTGCTAAGTTGATTTAGTTATGCACATTTTTCCAGTAATACTGTCAGTCCCTCCATTAGATAGGGTACATATACACTACATTCCTGTAAGTATACACAGGTCTATTTCAGGAATCAAAACTGTACTATTATGTTCTGATCTATCCACATTTCAATACTGTAGCTTTATGTTTTAATATATTGTAATGAAAATATTTTCAGGAAGGTTGCAACTATTTTTGCTCACATATTTTCCAAGATGAAAAGCTTTTCAAATTCTCTTTTAAAAAATCCTGTTAGGATTTCAGTTAGGTTTATACTGACTAGATGATTTGAGGAAACTGTCAGGATTGCGATATTATTATTCCTATCCAGGTTCCAACTGTATTTACTCAGGTCTGTCCTACATCTTTTAGTAAATGTTTTATCATGTAAGTCCTACAACTTTATGGTTGATATCTAGTCATAAATTTTATTGCTTAAGGCTGTGGAAACATTTTTTCAATTATGTTTTGCTGGTATTTAGAAAAGATGATGATTTTATTTATCTTACATATAGTCACTGTACTGATTTCTTTTATGAATTTGTCAGGTTTTGATGCTTGGACTTTTTGTTGACAGTCATGGCATCTGCAAATAATATAAAATTTGCCTCTTTCCTTTTTCTACTAATACATCAAACTCTTGCTTTTTATTTTTTTTAAATTTGCTTTGTGCCCATAGGCTTAGAAATTTAATTTTAATAAAAATATTTTCAATGTTTCATCATTAGGTATGTCTCTATAGGTATCTTCAGGTATCTATAGGTATCTAGTAGATTTTTTATCAGGATAAGTACACTTATTTTATTCCTGTCTTATTAAGAGTTTTGTTTTTCTCAATATTTTCAAGATAGTTATAGAAAATCTACTATACATAGTACAAATAAATTCCTTTTAAAAAATTTATCATGACTTTTGTGACCTTCCAATATTTTCAATATATATACTTCTTGCTTGAAATGTGAATTAATTTCTATATATTAAATTGTCATTTAAATCCTAGAATACCTTTTTATTATGAGTTTTATCAAAAATTTTAATCTATGATTGATTATATTCTGTTTTTTCTCTTTATATTTTGAAAGTTATTACATACATAAAGATTGATGATAGTTGTATCTTATTGATGTGTTTAATCAGCAACACATTCTATTTTTTCTTTGATAGTATCATTCCTTGTTTCTCTTAACACTTGTTATATTTTTCTGTATTCATTTACATCTAAATTTTTGTTTTAGATATGTCTTTTATAAACACCATATTCTGATGTACTTTTGCTAACCAATCTATCTTCTAAGACATTAACCTATTTAGTTGTAATAGCATATATTTGGTACTTTTTATTTGTGATGTTTTCTTTCTCATTTGTTTCTACATTCATCTGGATTTCAGATTTCCTTATGCCGCTTTTTCCTTCTCCTTCTCTTCTCCTTCTGTTTAGGAGTTTGGAAGTTATTCATCCCATTCTTCCCTTGACTTTTGCCCTTGAATTTTAGAAAATATAAATTCAGGTTTTTCTACAATGGCGGTAATTGGTTCCAATAACTTCCCTCCCAACTAGGTAAGATCCTTAGCATACCTAGCATACTAACCCTAACACCTTTCTAGATATCTAGAATTTTATTTACATTATTTGAAAATTTTTATTTTACATTGAAGCTCAATTTTTATGTGAATTTTATCTTATTGGCTCATACTCTTCATGAAAAAATTTTTTTTTCTCTAAGTTTCATTTCTTTGCTTACCACAGTGTCTTTAATTTCATTAATTCCTATTGGTCATATACATGTTTTGTTTCTAATAACTTTAAATAGTATTTTAAAAAAGCATTCATTAAAAATGCCTAAATATTGCCTTCAAATTTGAATGACAGTTTGGACACAGAATTTAGGTTAAAATATTCACTTAGAACTATAAAGAAATCATTGCATTTTGCTTATTTGCTCAAGAGTTCAAATGAGAATTTTATAGCAATTTGGATATATTTTTTAAAAGCTATTTTTTTTTTGTTTCACCCTTTAGAAACTCTTGGAGATTTTCTCTATTGTTTAGAGGTCAGAAATTTCACATAGTACATCCAGCTCTCCACCATATACAGATATTTTACTGTTTTCCCTTACCAGAGTCAATAGCATCATTTAAAAATATCTCAGGTTAAGAAGCCAACCAAATTACAAAGAGGGAAGAGAAAAATTAAATGTTTTAAATTAATCAAAAGGCAATACAATGTCACATAAAATCTACTACTTGGTGGTATTAGGCAAAAGAATATTTGAGTAATGTGAATGTTAAGAGATTATACAGCAGGGAGTGTATGATCCAGAAGAATATGGTATACCAACCATTGGGCCCAACTAGGAAAAGGTTAAGATGGTTGGACATAAAGTTAAATTGTAAGGAACAGGTGTAACTAGAATCCAAGATAGTCTGCAAATAGATGGTAATTAGTTTCCTCATAATGAAACCCATTATTTTGTATAATGAATATGTGCTAATAATTATAAGTATTTCTAAATTTAAAAAAAAGATGCATTTTCTACAACTGCTGCCTTCTCTTATGATACCAATGGCTGGTTAAGAATGAAAACTGTTTGCTTTTGCCTTTCAGCGAGTTCAGCAACCAGGAGAACTAGTTTGAGATTTGCCT
The DNA here is from genome assembly GCF_052094955.1 of Ictidomys tridecemlineatus. Lineage (NCBI taxonomy): Eukaryota > Metazoa > Chordata > Mammalia > Rodentia > Sciuridae > Ictidomys > Ictidomys tridecemlineatus. The sequence continues at coordinate 155,989,746 of NC_135478.1, read as the reverse complement.
AAGGCTCTTGCTATAATTTAGCGCAGACCTTGGAGAACCTGTGACACACTGGAGTGTGTGTGAGTGTGTGTGTGTGTGTGTGTGTGTGTGTTGGGATGAGAATGGATTGATTGGCTTGTTAATTGTTCTGAAACACCTTTATAGAGCACACTGAAAGGCTGCCTAACATCTCGCACCACCTGGGCTATATAGTTAAAGCTGTAGGGTTCACAAAATTGTGAAAAAAGCCAGAATGAGAGAAGTCAGTCAGGAAATTTCACCAGTTCTCAATATTATCTCTCCCTAAATTAAGATAAACCCTGGTATAATCGATATAGAAATGTAGACAATCACACTGGAGAGAACTAGGTCTTCTGCTGAACTTTTTATCAGATAGTAAAGCAAAACAATGGGCAGGATTTATTTTTATTATATTTAAAAATAGACTAACTTGTAAGCCATTCTGTTACAAAGGAACGTGGCTGAATAGGTAGGAAACAGATTCCCCATTGTGAGTTCTCCTGATGGCTTCTGCAAGAATCATGGAGATGTCGATCACTTGTATTTTGGAGCAATGCTTCATCTTATCCTCCTGAGGTATGGTGTTGGTGACCACTACGGCTTCAAAGCATGCACCGTTGATGCGAACAATGGCTGGGCCAGAGAAGATTCCGTGAGTCAGGATGGCATAAACTCGGGTGGCTCCGGCGGAGAGAAGTTTGTCGGCTGCATGGCAGATTGTACCACAGGTATCAGCCATGTCATCCACAAGGATAGCCACACGATCCTTCACATCTCCCACAAGCACCATGCGGTCCACCTCATTGGCCTTCTTCCGTTCTTTGTGAATCAAGGCAAAGTCCACGTTCAAATGGTCCGCGATGGAAGTCACTCTCTTGGCGCCGCCGGCGTCCGGTGAAACTATGGTGCAGTCCTTCCACTCGGAAATGTTCTCCCGGATCCATTTCAGGACCGCTGGTTCTGCATACAGATTGTCTACTGGGATATCAAAAAACCCCTGAATCTGAGAAGCATGGAGGTCCATGGTGATGATATGATCGGCGCCCGCTATCGACAGCATATTGGCGACAAGCTTAGCGGAGATGGGAGCCCGGCTCTTGTCCTTCTTATCCTGCCTGGCGTAAGGGAAGCACGGGATGACCGCAGTAACTCGATCGGCCGAAGCAATCTTGCAGGCGTTAATCATGATCAAAAGCTCCATTAGACTGTCGTTGATTTCACCACAACCGCTCTGAACGATGTACACGTCCTCTCCACGGACGCTCTCGCCGATTTCCACGCAGGTCTCCTGATTACTGAATTTCTTCGTCACCACCTTGCCCAGCTCCAGGCCCAGGCGGTCGGCGATTTTCTGGGATAAGTCCTGGTGGGAGCTGCCGCTGAAGATTTTGATATTTGGCATCTTGGCCAACTACCCTAAGGATTCCTTGTCCACAGGTCTCCGCTGGGTCGGAAATTGAAACGGAAGTTGGATCAGAGACTCTAACGGTTTCCGGTTTCCGGTGGTTACTCAGCGGTTGCGGTCTGTTGTGCGCATGGGGCTAAATGGACCTCAGGTCTTTTATTAAAGAATTCTTGACTGGCATGTGCCTCACCCTTTTATTTATTTTTTATTTATTTTTTATTTTATTTTTTTGTTAATTTTTTTTTATTGTTGGTCGTTCAAAACATTACATAGTTCTTAATACATCATATTTCACAGTTTGATTCAAGCGGGTTATGAACTCCCAACTTTACCCCGAATACAGATTGCTGTATCACATCAGTTACCCTTCCATTGATTGACATATTGCCTTTCTAGTGTCTGATGTATTCTGCTGTCTGTCCTATTCTCTACTATCCCCCCTCCCCTCCCCTCCTCTCCCTTTAAACTACAGGGTCAAGTCTGCTTAGTGCATGGAATTTACACTACTCTCATTATTAATGCTCTTATTATAATGTTTTCTTTGGCTGATTAAACAAATTTGAAACAAACAAACAAAAAAACATAAAGCTTCTACAATGCCCAAATAAATCACAAGTTTAAAAGGAACGTTTACAGAGAGAAGAAAGTATATGCACAGTTATTTTTGCACCATGTTCCTCCAATACAGTGAAAAAATTTTAAAAGTTGGAAAATGCTATAAATAGGCAATTCAGGGTAAAATATAAGTGGCCAATAAATGTGAAAAACACAACTAATCAAGAAAATGCTAATTATTTACACACAACAAGCAGACCAAAATTATAATACAGATAATGGTTTCCAATAGAATGTGTAAATGTGTGTGTTTTGCAAGGGTAATTTTGTATGAAAACTTTGGCTCATGTCTGCTTCTAGGGATCTGTCTATTTCAGAGAACTATTCACAAGCACCCTCAAAATATATCAATGATAATTATTGATGTATTAATTCATTCAATAAATAGTCTATATCTTCTTTATGTCAGGTGCTATACTATTTCTAGTGCATAAGATGGTGACAAAGATTAACCACCCTAGAACTGTTTACAAAAGCAAAATCTGTAAACCAACAAGTATTTATCAATAAGTGAATTATCATGAAATTTTTTTTGGTCATTTACTTATTTACAAAGCATTTCTTCATAAATGATTGTGATACATTATTCTAGACTTGGGTATATAGAGTATTTGAAAATACTCTGTTTTGTAGACCTTATTTAATACAGTTATTGGTCAGTAAATGCACCCATTGAGGGAATTGATTTATGTGTAATCATATGGAAATGTCTTCAGGGTGTTTTTTACAGGTATAAAGCCAGTCACAGAATGTATGAATAAGTTTATATTTATGTATTTAAGATTATGCAATATTCAAATAATCAAATAAGTATGAATGTGCCTTTGGAGAGGGGAGTTGAGAATGAAGGACTGTTGTATTTTGATGCCATTCATTAATATGGTATTGAACTTTTATTATTTTTATAATAGAAAGACAAAATTTATTTAGTAACTAAGTGCTTATTAGAAAATTTTAAATTTACAGCTTCCACAGTGTATTGCTGGTTGAAATAGTGGGACAGGAAGTAGAAAGGACCATAGATACTAAGAATTTTAACAATGAAATGGCTTTTATATAAAAATAATGGAGGCATCAATTGCAGATCATACATTCAAATCATGTTAATGGTTGCCAGACATTTAGATTCTGGAATGTTTTTATTTAGCCCAAAATCAAATTGTCATCATTCACATTTTAAAATTAGCAAATTATTGTTGAATGTATCTTTTCACCCAACTTCTGAGTTTCCCCACAGGGTTCAATTCATTGACAGGATAAGCTCAGGGATGGAGTAATGCTGGGGCAGGTAACAGAGATGAACAAGATGCAGCAATACCTGTGAAACACATTAGTTGACTATAAATAAGGTGCTTTGATATTTTGAATGAGCTATTGTTATAAAGCCATACAAACAGCTAAAAAAATGCTACTTATTAAAAATGCAACTTCAAAATGATTTGCCAGGGTTGGGGCTGTAGCTCAGCAGTAGAGCACTTGCCTAGCATGTGTGAGGCACTGGGTTCAATCCTTAGCACCACATAAAGATAAATAGAAAAAAATAAATAAGTAAAGGTATCTGTCCATCTACAATTATAAAAAATATTTTGTTTTTTAAATGACTTTTCAATGATCCAATCACATCTCTCATCACATGAAAATGCTTTTTTTTCTCCTTAATTCAGATTCTTCATGGTTGACAATGCACACAGGCTACTTTCTGTCTGCCACCCTTCATTTACATTCTTTCCTATCACAAAAATTAAAAGAACCACCTATACCATACAATTCATTCTAAGTCAGAATATATACAATGATTTATAAAGAAAATTCTGTGGCTTAATTTAGAATCACTAAAAAATACTTGTAGCTTCAATTAAATTGATTTTTCTCTTAGTGTTCTCAGTGTGTCACACGTTTTCTGTTTTTAATGAAAAACAAAACAGATTTTTAAATAGATTTAATATTACCCAAATAGGACTGAATGCTAATGTAAACATTTAAAAACCATAGTTGGTTGCATTTTTTCTTGAGGTGTTAAATAGGAGACATTTTTGTCTTACTGCTATTTTTGCTCCAAGCTCTGGCTGTTGCTATACCTCATAGTTCCAGGGATTTGTCTAGAATCATAAAATGTAAAAGATGGAAATGGCCTTAGCGACCACCCACTCATATTAATATTCGAATTCACAGAAAGGGAACTGAGACCCAGGGAAATGAAGCAACTGGCCTGTGATCTATTGGATAATTAGAGGCAGAGTATCTATTACAATATGGAATTCTTGAATTTCCAAATATGGTCTTTTTTTGCTTTTTCACTTTAGGCCTTTTTGAAAATTTATTTTTGAAGTTTATCAAATTGAAGAAAAATTTTAAAAGTGGTGCAGAAATATTTGCATAAAATATTTTCTCTTTTTTTGAGTAACCATAACAAAGAATAAACATGAAACCATAAACAACATTTTTTTTTTTGCTTAAAAACAGCAGCAACAACAAAACACAATCTACAGAAAGAAAGAAATCATTAGTAGTGTCTTGGAATATCTTTGTTATTTTGACATTTTTATTACCTGGAAAAACTGCCAGGGGATTTGGCTTCTGTTTACTTTGTTCTCTGGAGATTGAGAGAGACATCTGTCTTATCATTGACTGTCTCTGACAAAAGTTACAGGTAGGAATAATGCCTATAGAACAACATATTGAATTTGGGGCCTTGTTTCTTAATAAATTGCTCTGGAAATGAAAATTGTGATAGAGAGAAAATGCCTTATCTTCCTCCTTCCCAAGGCAAACACATTTAAATGCCATGTCTACAGATCTGTGAGAATTGTTGCATTTTGAAGGTCTTTTGAGTCAATACCCAGAATATCTATATTACTTTAGTAATAGTTTCTTGCTTTTCTGATTATTCTTTTACCCTTTACAATTCCAACATACATAATTCAAAGAGAGCCCTAATGCTTGATGGGCTAAAGAGAAAAAAAAATCAGTTAGTTCTTTCAGAAAGAAGAGAAAAATGGTTGTATTTTAAGTGAACTAAATGCTTTCGCTAAACATACTTGCAGTTGACAAAATGCTAGATGTTTAGGTGGCAATTATAGTTCTTTGATAAACTGTCAAATCTTGTCACAACACATGTTACAAACAAGGACGGATTTAGATGTCCTTTATGGCAGCTTTGTGTAGGTTGGGAATGTTTGGCAGTTAATTTCACACAAGGAACTTATTTTTCTTTCCAGCAGTTATCTGCATGTTTATTAGGAAGGGTTTCTTTGTGCCTTTAATCTTATTCATTTGACTCTTAGTTCCAGATCATTATTGTAACATTACCTTACCTCATTTATTTTGTTCATAATAATCATCTGCAATACTTTGAGAAAACAGTTTCCCACAGAGCTTCACATTGGTATAAATCCTTTAAAGTTTGTTTTGTGATTGTTTACAATTGAAGCTGACTACTCTGCATGTTTACTGGGCTTTTCCTTGGAAATCTGTCCTTTTATATAATAGATGTGTGGATAGCAACTAGGTAAACAAAGCTGAGTGAAACAAATAGGAGAAAAGGTTGTGATTCAGAAATATGACTTTAATTTTGAGTGTTATGTTAGACTCCAGAGGGTATTTTTGAAATGTACTTTGGGGAACTTAAAGAAAAATTGTGATGAGTTTTAAAATCCTAACATAAAATAATCATCTTGGAGCAACAATGAAATTACATGAACTGAATGCTACCTCATTATAATAATAGACAAAGCCATATAAAGAGATTTCATAACAAGTTGCAAATAATATTTACAGGAAATATTTGAAGGCATTTTAAAGTGCTTGTTGGTAAGTGATAGGTTCCTTCTCATGCAGACTATCAATTTCATTAAATTAGTGGAAGGTTGTTAATTAGGTCCTGACAGGATACAAGTTCTGTTTGAATTGTTCTTAATGTTTTTTAACAACTTGTTCCCCCTTCAATGGTGACCCTTTATTTAATCCTGATAAATGAGAGACCAGTTATCATTTATGTAAGCACAACTGAATGCCATGTGTCTCGGAATCGTTTTGCAGTTCTCAAACTTCAGGGCCATCAAGATCACTGGAGAATTTTTTCGAACACAGATTCTTGAGTTTCATCCCCAGAGTTTCTGATTAGTAGACCTGAGGTGGAAGCCTAGAGTTGGTGTTCCTAATAAGATCCCAGGTGATAGTGGTGTTGCTGTTCTATTAACCAAACTTTTGAAAATCTATTTTATCTCTCAAGTTAATTGTCTAGATACTTTCCACAATATACTCTTATTGTGTTTTTTATTATATATAATATCTTTAGTATGATTCTGTTTATTATTACTAGTATTAGATTTTTGTAATTGTTCTTTTTTAAAAAATAAATTTCAGCAGAAGTCTATTAATTTTTCCAATCTTTCAAAAAAAAAAAAAGAAAACTCAATGTTTGAAGTGGTTGATTGATATAGTTCACTGGCTGCTTGAACTTTGTTGAATTCAAGATTGTTTCTATTATTCACTTTCGTCCCCTCTTTGAGTTATTTTCCTATTCCTTTTCTAACTATTTGAGATGTATGCTCAGCTTGTTACTTATTACTCTGGAAGGCGATACATTTTTCTTCTACGTATGTAGTTTAAGTATCAAATCTAGGACTTCATACATGCCAGGAAAGCACTCCACCACTAATATATACTCAACCCAATTGAAGTTTTTTACATGCAGTATTTTTGTAGTATTTCTGTTATTGTTCAGATAAAACCGTTTCCCAATTTTGATAGTGATTTCTTCTTTGTTGTAGGAGTTATTTATTTAGAAGTTTATTTCTTAATTTACAAATATATGGGGAACTTCTAGTTATGTTGTTAATGTTTTTGTTTTAGTTCATAGCTTGTTCACACTATTATCAAAAAACAAGTTCTATGTGATTTCAGTCAGTCCTTTGAAGTTTGCTGGTGTGTCTCTGTGTCTTCTATTCTGTTCCACTGGTCTTCACGTCTGTTTTTGTGCCAATAGTGTGCCATTTCTGTTATTAAAGCTATGTAGTATAATTTAAGTTCTGGTATTTTGATGCCTCCTGCATCACTTTTCTCACTAAGGATTGCTTTGGCTATTATGGGCCTTTTATTTTTTCAAATGAATTTCATAATTGCTTTTTCTATTTCTATGAAGAATGTCATTGAAATTTTAATTGGAATTGCATTGAATCTGCATAGGGCTTTTGGTACTATGGCCATATTGACAATATTAATTCTGCCTCTCCAGGAACATGGATGATCTTTTCATTTTCTGAGGTCTTCATCAATTTCTTGCTTTAGTGTTCTCTAGTTTTAATTGTAGAGGTCTTTCACCTTTTCTGCTAGATTAATTCCCAAGTATTTTAATTTTTTTGAGGCTATTGTACATGGGATAGTTTTCCTGATTTCTCTTTCAACTGATTCATCATTGGTGTATAGGAATGCAACTGGTTTATGGGTATTGATTTTATAAGTAAAAATCAATATGTCACAAAATGAAACTGAACTCTTATCCCTCACCCTGCACAAAACTCAACTCAAAGTGGATCAAGGACCTAGGCATTAGATCAGAGACCCTGTGGTAACTAGAATAAAGAGTAGGCCCACCCTCCATCATATCAGCTTAAGATATGACTTAGAATATGACTTCCTCGTATAAGACTCCTAAAGCACAAGATGTAAAATCAAGAATTAATAAATGAGATATTATCAAACCAAAAAGCTTCTTTATAGCAAAGGAAACAATCAAGAATATGAACAGAGAGCCTACAGAATGGGTGAAAATCTTTACCACCAGCTCAACAGATAGATCATTAATCTCCAGGATATGTAAAAACTCAACAAAAACTTAACATCAAAATAATAAAAACAAAAACAAAACCCAACCAAATAACCCAATCAATAAATGGGCAAAGAAACTGAACAAGCACTTCACAGAAGAAATACAAATGGTCAAAAATTACATGAAAATATGTTCAACTTCTCTAGCGATCAGAGAAATACAAATTTAAACTACATTGAGATTCCATCTCACTCCAGTCAGAATGGTAATTATCAAGAATACAAGTAACAATAAATGTTGGCAAGAATGTGGGGGAAAAGGTACACTCATACACTACTGGTGGAACTGCACACTGGTGTAACCACTCTGAAAGCAGTATGGAGATTCCTCAGAAAACTTGAATGGAACCACCATTTGAGCCAGTTTTCCTACTCCTCAGTGTATATCCAAAGGATTTAAAATCAGCACACTACAGTGAAACAGCCACATAAATAATTATAGCAGCTCAATTCACAATAGCCAACTGTGGAACAAACCTAGGTGCCCTTCAGTAGATGAACAGATAAAAAACTGTGGTATATATACACAATGGAATATTATTTAGCCTTAAAGAAGAACAAAATTTTAAAGAGTGAAATGGAACTGGAGAACATCATGCTAAAGTGAAATAAGCCAAACCCCCCAAAACCAAAGGGCAAATATTCTCTCTGACATGTGGATGCTAAACCACGACAAGGGAATGTGAGGAGGAGAGGAACAGAGGTCCATCGGATTAGACAAAGGGGAATGAAGGAAAGTGGAAGAGGGGAATAGGAAAGACAGTAGAATTAATCAGACATAACTTTCATATCCTTGTATACGAATACATAACCAGAGTAACTCTACAGCATGTAGAACCACAAAAATAGGATCCTAATAAGAATAAGTTATACTCCATGTATATATAATATGCCAAAATACATTCTTCTATCATGTATATCGAAAAAGAACAAATAATAAAAATAAATAAATAAATAAAAAGAAATTTGCTGAAATTGTTTTTTATGGTCCTCAGTAGTTACACTTCATAAATATTCCTTGTGTATTGAAAAATATATATAGTCTTTACTGTTTAACTGCAATATTCACAAACATATATCATATATGGAATCTGGTTTGCTTGTGATATCACCTGCATCTTCTATAGCTTTTCTGATTTTGTTTGCTCTGTTATTTCTCATTGTCACGTCTTGAGCCACAGTTTATTCAGGGGTACCAAACTGGTGAATGAGGGGATAAAGAAAAGAGAAAAAGACACAAAAGTAGAGAAAATGCTGGGGCTTGATGGTTCAGCCTCCCTCTGGTAGAGGAAGACTGACCAGGAGAAAGTCCGGTATGTTTATTATATAGGTTTAAACATCAGAAGGATTTATTATGAGAAAGCCTCTTCAAGATAAACAGAGCTGAAGCTGAGGGTAAAAGCAGTCCAATTAGCACTTATTAGCTTGTGCCCATAACTCTACCTCAGGGCTGGCACAGAATCCCTCTTTGAACAAGGTATCACTGTATCCATTAGGTGATCTTCGTTGGCACCTTTGTATTGAAATTCCCAAGGGATGTGTCACCTCTGTCTTTAGGTAATTCAAAGATCCATATTTCATTCGCTGCTCCTGACATCTCCTATATAGGCTTCCTCCCTCCTTCCTTCCTTCCTTCCTTTCCTTCCTTCCTTCCTTCCTTCCCTTCCCTCCCTCCCTCCCTCCCTCCCTCCCTCCCTCCCTCCCTCCCTCCCTCCCTCCTTTCTTTCTTTTCTTTCTTTCTTTCTTTCTTTCTTTCTTTCTTTCTTTCTTTCTTTCTTTCTTTCTTTCTTTCTTTCTTTCTTCTTTCCTTCTTTCTCTCTCACTCCTCCCTCTCCTTCCTTCTCTCTCTCTCTCTCTCTCTCTCTCTCTCTCTCTCTCTCTCTCTCTCTCTCTCTCTCTCTCTCTCATCTCTTTATATTTTGAGGCTTAATTGTTACCTAAAATTTTAGGTTGTTATAACTTTTGATGAATTGAGATGTTATTTTAAAGTCACACATTTTTCTAGTTATGTTTTTTTGTCTTAAACTCTATTTTCTTGGTAATAATAAAGTTTTATTAGTTACCTTTTAGAATATTTGTTTTCCTGTCTCTTAGTTTTAACCCTACTATATTAGATGTTTTGTGTGTTATGTATTACTTATAAATCAGATAGAGTTAGATTTTTTTTGGTGAAATCTTGGTTGATGAGTACCCTTAGCTTCCCCTCAGGAAATGCAGACTTTCATATTATTTAACTTTGTTTTTCTCTTCCAAACGAAGGGTAGCAGCCAAAGATGATCATTTTGGCTCCTTCCTTACTTACTTCTTTTCCTCTTTTATTTCCACAACCACATAATTATTTTTGTTTTACACAATCAATGTTATATGATACATATATAATACACACATATGTATGTATATATACCTACCTATGTTTCTCTTTGCTCTTTTTTATTCTTCTATATTAAAATTTCCATTTGGGATAACTTTCCTTATGTTTAAATTATACCCTATACGTTTTTGAGGCACTAATGGTGGAAAACTCTTGTGTCCTTTGGCCTGATAATATCTCAGTTTCACCCTCATTCTTGAAGGATATTTTTGCTACATATACTATTCTAGTTTGTTAGTCATATTCTTTCAGACCAATGAAGACATCCTTTCCCCTCTTTTTGGATATCATTATTGCTGTTAGAATGCAGATTTCTTTCAAGTTGCTTCTTTGAAAAAATTACATTTCAGTCTAGCTGCTTTTCAAGATTTTTCTTTCTTCTTCTCTTTCTTTTTTAAAATGTAGATTCAATATTTGTCTAGATGTGAAATTTTTTTTCATGTAATGCTTGAAATTCATTTTTGTTTCTTGAATTTGTGGATTGGTGTTTTTCATCAGTATGGGAAAGTTCTTATGATTTATCTCTTCAAATATTGCCTTTGTTCAGTTCTTTTTCTTCCTGCAGAAACTGATGAAACATAATATACCTCTCCTTCATTTTCCATGAACCTCTCATTTATATTCTCCCCCTTCTCTTTCTAAATCTTTCTGGGCTGTATTCTGCATCCCTTTTACTTATTCTCTTTTCACCTGACTCTGTTGGTATAAATCTAGCCTGCGGGTTTTAAATTTTAGTTACTATAGTTTTCATCTGAAGGCATTTTGTTGAGTACTTCTTCAGTTGTACTGGGGTTCATTATTCTCTGCAGACATCTTCAATCTTGTTCTTATTTGAAATTATTTTAAGAACATAATGTAATAGCTGTTCATAAGATGTGTTCAATTGTCAGTCTGTATTTTCTATCTATTTTTCTTGCTCAAGATTTTTGTTTTCATTTTGTGCTTGTTTTTCTTTAACCCTATGCTGCCATACGAATAGAATTTATTTGTGGAAATTCTTTGAAGTTTAGAATGAAATTTTCTTCTTCTACCGAGAATTTGCTTCCAACTCCTTCTTAGAGTTACTACTAGTTTGGGACCACCTTAAACCAACACAGTGCTCAAGTTCCCCCAGATTGTCCTGGTGATATATCACCAGACGGCAGAACTATGTAAGTCAGGCCTAAGATCACAATTTCACAGATATCCCTGCCATCATTTTCATCGGCTGTATGTTGTGCTAACCAAGTCACCTGTCTCTGTGTGCATTGTGGAGGCATGTTTCCTTCTGGTTCATCATTCCTCTGAAGACAGAATGCATCTTAGGTCCCAATTTAATGAATAGAAGTTCTCCTTTGGGCTGCTTACCTTGGGCAGGCTCTGGGCATTAATTTCTATCTCTCTTGACCAATGAAGTTTTACAAAATGAAGCCTGAGCTTCATTACTCAGTATTTCATTACTACTCCAGCTAGTTGTAGTTCTTTTATCAAGACTTTAGGATGAGCCTATGTTGACATAGCCTCCCTGAACTGTGGGGGCAGTAGGCAGCAACTGTCATTGGCAGATAATACCTGGACCCGGAGGAGAAGCAATCTCTGAAGATTAGAGGTAGCAAAGGCTGTACCATGGTGGCTAATAAAATGGAGCGCATGAGTCTGTGGAATCTTGTATTAAGCAAAAGAAACCAGTAGTCTAAGAAAACACCAGAAATAGATCATTGTGGGACACTTGGAGATAGGGTTAGTTTTGGGAATTAGCTAGTGTAAGCATGTGCCATGAAATTTAGAAAAATATTTATAGTTCTGATTTGATTTTCTCTGTCCGATGGGACCTTGGAAATTAGGGTTACACTTGGATTTATGAAGAACTCTGGGTCAGTAATAACAGACGTTAAATGCGTATAATTCTATATACTACCTTCTACTAATTCATCTTTTAAAATGTTAACTTGTGATTGTTGTTGACTTTAGCAGTTTACTTCACCGACAGTCACTTTTTGTGTAAATACATTCTGCTTCATATCCTTATATGTTAATTTACTTCTTATCAATTCAATTCATGAGCTCTCGTTTCAAATAAGCTACAATGAAAAGCAAGAAACAGCTTATTAGTGTCAATCTGTTTTATTTCTTTTGTAGACATAAGAAAAACAGACTTTGCCAGTGGTTAAGTGAATTCATAACCATCAGTTAATATTTTATTTCTTGGAAATTGCATATTTTTAAAGCAATACTTCATTTTTGCTAATTTTAGGGGCTTCTTCTGTGTGTTTGGGGCCTAGAAAATGGTGATTAATGGTGATTAAGTTTAATCTTTCTGCAGAGCAGCAGTTTGGAGTTGAGGATATACATAAAGACTCTGGTGCTACAACAGCCTGAGCTTGAATCCTGGTTCGTAGTTTGATATCCGAGTGACTTCAGGCAAATTTCTTAACACATCTTTGCCAAAATGTTCTTATCTGTAAAGTGGATGACAGTAATATTAATAATCTGTTGGGGATGTTAGGGTGAAATAAGTAAAACAAATGTAAACCATTGGAACTTTCGGTATTACCTATATGTAGCAGGTACTTTATATGTATTAGTTATGTTTGTACCCAGGAAACAGATGTTAAAAATTTTGAAAAGTGACAGCAGAGTCCTGGTCCAAAGTCCAGACCCACTCCAGGTTCACCTTGGTTTTTCGTTTGTCTTTCTTCTGGAGGGGCCAGTAACAGTGCAGTGAATCAGACACATTATCACTGTGTCCATTCCCCTCCCTGATGCTGAAGATAGGCCTGTTCCCAAGAGCACATGGTTCACTCTGCCACTGTTCATCCAAGGATCTCTCTGTCTTTATCCAAGGATCTCTTCGGTCAGATGAGTGTGAGGAAGGCACTGTTCAATCACTATCCCAAGGACAATGTGAGGATGGAAAATTTGGACTCATCAATAGGGTGAGTGCTGTGCAAAACTGCAAGTGGGACAGTGTGACCAGAAAAATAGCAATGCAATGATCACGGACGGTGTGCTGTGAGAGCAGGAGGGGACTTTTTCTGTGATGTCCAGGGAGGGTTTTCAGGTGAGTGTAGAGCTGAGGTCTAAACGTGAGCAGGATTTTATTTCCTTACTCCATGGCCTGAGGTGTGTGTCCGTTTACTTACCATCTTAATGCATCCTTGTCATAGCAGATCTTCTTCACATGGGGCCATGTGGAAAATCACTGGTTAACCAAAAGGCAATGGTTTCTCCCCTTTCCTATGTTTATCTGACAAGGATTAAGTGTAGTTTAGACTATTGATCATAACATCTTTTTGAATATTTTGATGTTTAATTTTTGTAGCTATCTGTTATTTTTCTTCTCAGTATATTTTATAGTAGTAAATGGTGACTGGCAAACATGATCTTCCTATCTTGACATTCTGTAATAGTAGATTATTTTTCACAGCAAAATGAAAGCATTTTGAACCAGCAACTATATGCCACACTTTTGAATATCTCTGGGGAAGGAAGTTCCATGGACCCTTTTAATGATTTTCTCTTTCAAAAATATAAATCTTTTGGGAAATTCTCTTATATCTTACTTCAGTTTTTCTGGTGAAGTTTAATCTCCTTCCCAACTGTCCTTTCCTCAGTGAAGATGGAGAGCCACAGATATGGTACTCCTTGGATACTTGAGAATCATCATTGAAAAATTTCTTTGCTGAATGATCTCATTTTGTCAAGGCCTTAATTTTGGTCCTAGTTTACAATCTTTTGGTCTACTTACTGTTCTCCACGTCTCTCTTGAATGTCTGAAGCTAAACGATTGTTCTTCTGTGGCTGTGGCTGGGGAGTATCATGCTGGATCTGTTACCCCACACCCTCAGCACATTACTTACACACCCCAATGTCACACTTGCATCTTTAAGAACAGTGAAAGCATTTCAACAGAGCTGATACATTATCTCCTAACATTTATTCATTTGTGTCACAGGTAAACACCAAGGCCCTTGGAAAGTAACCCTCCCTTTACACACCCACAGGGAGAAAGGGGGTGGGAGCTGAGAGAGAAAAAGAGAGAGAGAGAGAGAGAGAGAGAGAGAGAGAGACAGAGACAGAAAGAGAGAGAGAGAGAGAGAGAGAGAGAGAGAGAGAGAGAGAGAGATCTTTATTGTGAATTATTTCTAATTAAAGTTCTCAACAGTAGTTAAAGAATAGCAATACATATAAGAGTTATTTGGGATTAATTGCCATTTATTACATATTGAAAGAAACATGGAGCAAAAAGGATGAAAAGAATGGATTTTTAATGATTAATTGAATAATCTTTCTTTTTTAAAAACAATCAATGCATCTGGAATAAATAAATAGCTCTTAAATGGAATTGTTAGATTTCACCATCGATATGCTTTTAATCTATCCACTTTCAAATGGGCTGCATGCACAGTGTTTGTGTTTAAATTCTCCATCTGTCATTAGCACAGTTAAATAAAATTGGGATAATTACGTTATAAAACTGGCACCAAAATTGAAGGTAATTCAATGAAATTTAAGAATCCCTTGATTGCTGTATTAGCCTACAAGGTTCTTTCTTGAATTTATGATTCATTCCAAAGTGCACACGGCACAGAGTTTCTTATTTTAACTCTGTGTTTACATGGCAGGTGTATGTTGATTTCACTGAACAACAGAATTGTACTTCTTTCACTTGTGTCTTTGTGTTTTTAAAGAGCTTCTACCACTCTTTAAAAACATTGCTTGGAGGATTTTCATTAATCCTTCTTTCCATATTTACCCTCTTGTTTTGTGGATGAAAACTTTGTTTACTTTTCTTTGGGATGTTTCGATTATGACCATCATTTTAATATGTTCATAATTTATTTATGAATCAAAACAAAATAAGACCCCCAATTAGTGATATTTAACATTTGAAAGGTTCCATTTATTTTAATAGACTCAGATTATTATTTGTTCCTATAACTAAGTTACAAATCACTGAGAGATAACTTGCACAAGCCCTATATGAGATTTCATGAATATTTAGTGCTTTGTTTCTATTTCTAAGTCTGTGAAGTTTCATAAATCAGCACTGTTTCTCCTTGGTGCTACATAGCTGTGATTTTTGTATTATCTCTTCTGAATTATAAGGACTGAGTTTCACACAGTTTTTATATGAAAATAATTTATGGTACATAAAAGACAAACTATCTTTGTTCAAGGCCAAGGTTATTATTTAAGTAGAACAGGAGAAAGAAAATAAATATAAAGCTTTCCTTTAACCCCAATTACTGCATGTTGTTTATAACCTAGTAAACATACCTTAAAAACCTGTTTCCAGTTTTGTGATCTAGGGCCCAAAATGTTATCATGTGTTTTTTATCTGAAATTTCTATTGGCAATGTATTTTTACATTTCATAATGGTAAGCAGGGTCTCTAAGCTATTTTATTGGGATGGTACCTGTTCTAAACCAGTAATCCCAATGTGGCCAGTAATTGATATTTCTGATTTATAGACCTAACCCCAGGAATTTTTGTTGTTGTTCAGTAGCATTAAACCAATGATTCTCTTGACTGCATATTAGAATCACTTGGGATCCTTAAAAAGATGCCTCAGCCCAATCCTAGAGATTCTGGTATTGTTAGTTCTGGGTTGCCCTAATCCTAACCCAAAGAGCTTCCCCAGGTAATGTCTAGCCATGTTTGAGAACCACTGATGTGAACAGTAAATTTCTTGATTAGAAGTATAATAGAGTTTCTTAGTGAATATTGTGATTTACAGTTTGAAAATTTCATTACCATCCTCAAATATTTATCTTTTTAATTTATAGAATTATACGGATAACCTCTGAGAGCAGCAGTGATTGACACCTATAAGCAAGTTCTAGCATAGAGAGATGTCTGAGCCTGTTTAGCTCAGCAGGAGAAACACAGGGCTTCTTTGAGAATCACTGTGAGAAGCACTTCCTTGCTTTGCTCAAGAAAACCAGGAGGTCTATTTTAGCTTGAGTTGGCTTCTCAATTGCTGGTAATACTAGCTAACATATATGGAGTTACTCAATATGTGCCACTTTAGACCAACAAATGTTCAACATCCTTAGCAATCAGGGAAATGCAAATCAAAACTACAGTGAGATTTCATCTCACTCCAGTTGGAATGGCAATTATCAAGAATACAAATATTAAATGCTGGCAAGGATGTGGGGGGAAATGTACACTCATACATTGTTTGTGGGACTGCAAATCGGTACAACCTCTCTGAAAGAGCAGTATAGAGATTTCCCTAAAAACTAGGAATGGAACCAACATATGACCCAGCTATCCCATTCCTTGTTATTTATCCAGAAGAACTAAAACCAGCATACTTTAGTGATACAATCACATCAGTGTTTATAGCAACCACAACTCACAGTAGCCAAGTTATGGAACCAGCCCAGATGCCTGTTGATAGATGAATGGATTAAGACAATGTTGTATGTATACACAATGGAGTGCTACTCGGTCATAAAGAAGAATGAAATTATGGCATTTTCCAGTAAATGGATGGAACTGGAAAATATCATGCAAGGTGAGCTAAGCCAGACTCAGAAACTATCAAGGGTCAAATGTTTCTCTTATATGCAGAAGCTAGAGCAAAGTAAGGGGCGGGAAGGGGATAGTGGCTGAATATCATAAAGATAGAAGGAAGATCAGAGGAGTAGAAGAAGGAGATTGAGGGGGATGGAGGAGGGATGGGAAAGGGGAGGAAATGCAGAATGAATTTGACAAAATTATGCTATGTGATGTATAAATACACCATAGTGAATTCCACCTCTATGTATATCTATAAGCACCAATTAAGATAAACAAATAAATGAGTGAAAGAAAGACCTGTAGAGTATCAGAAGAGGAATTGAGGGAAAGCAGGGAAGAAAAGGGAATGTATTGGGAATGGAAATGGAGTTAATTAAATTCCATGCATGTATGATTATGTAAAAATGAACTCAACTATTATGTATAACTATAATGCACTAAAAAAGAAAAAAATTGCCATTTTACAT
The DNA here is from genome assembly GCF_052094955.1 of Ictidomys tridecemlineatus. NCBI lineage: Eukaryota > Metazoa > Chordata > Mammalia > Rodentia > Sciuridae > Ictidomys > Ictidomys tridecemlineatus. Next base: position 155,972,548 of record NC_135478.1, on the reverse strand, counting down.
AAAAGGTAATGGGATGCACAGAAAAGTTAAGTAATTTTCCAGAGTTACACAGCTGGTCTGCAGAAAAGCTTGGATTTGAACCAGTCTAATTTCAGGGCTCTCATGACTGCTTATGCTGCCACTCTGACTAGCTAGAGTGCAAAATGGTTTAATAAATAGAAACAATAAATATCAATGAGATATGGAGGCAGGTTGAAATGACAATCAATGCAGACATATATAACTTACTTGATTTCTTCCAGTTTCCCTGATCCTATTTGTAAAACAGGAGTAACCACAGTTGCTTCCCAGGGTTATCATGAGGCTTTTAAATATATAATTGTTTTGGTTCCTGGATTATAGAAGTCCTCAAGAAATAACTTCTAATTTTGAAGTCAGCATTGCTTCTGAACCTAAGTCCATGAAAGTCTTCATCTTGAGGTCATTGCCATCCTTGTGGTGGGCTGGATACATGGCCACTTCAGGCTAGGTGAATGAGTGAGTTAAGATTTATTCTAATCCCGAAATTCTCCACCTTTCGTAAATGTATCACTCAGATATATTGTCTTTTATTGGCAAAATTCCTTGGTTCCCATCCTATGGTTAATCATTAAATTTGTTTCATAAATCTTTTCGTTGATTTACAAAAGAAAAGCAAAACTTCATTCGTATGAAAACACCACTTTAGATACTGAAGTTTTTATGAGGGAGTTTTATAGTGGTAGTTCACTTAAAATTTCCCCATACCATAGTGCCACATAAAATTACTGACATGAGTCAGAATACTTGGATTCTAATCTCTATGCCTTCCTTCTTTAAGGACTAGGTAATTTCATGCATGTCACTCACCCTCTTAGTCTTCAGTTATCTTACATGTAAAATTTAGAAACTATATTATGTGATAGCAACGGTTTCTTCTCACTCTAATATTGTGTGATTCTCAATATTACAAAATAGCAACAAGGATATATTTATATATGTAAACTGTACATATACTGGGAACTGCAATTCTCACCCACCAGTTCATCTTTTTAGTTCCAACAATTTCTTCCTTATTCTGGGCTCATCTGTCAAAATGAAGAAGTAGGAATATATGATTTCTAACTTTTTATGATTCTATTAATCTTTCTTCTGTTAAAAAGCCATTTGCCAAAAATGCAATGGCCTCTATGCCCAGCAATTTTTCATGTATTAGTTCATTTTATATTACTATGATGAAATACTTGAGGCTGAGTACTTTATAAAGAAGAAAGGATTATTTATCTCACAGTTTTAGAGGCCAAGAGGCCAAAAGTCCAAACAACATGGTACTGGTTCTAGCATGGGCACCTCTGACTGCATTGTATTCTGGTACATGGCACCATGGCAGGAGTATATCCAGAAAGGAGGGGTCATGTAGTGAGATGGGAAACCAGATAAAGGAAAAGTGTTGAGATTGGTCTTTCTATAATTATCTTCTTGTAAGAACTAATTCAGGGTCCCAGGAGAACTATCCTAATCTTTTGCAAAGGAATATGCTCTCCATGACCTAATGACCTTGGTCTTATTTCTTAAAGGTCCCACACCACCTTCCAACCATACTAAGGACCAAGTTTCCAAAATCTATAAACCTTTGGGGGACAAAGCACATCTACACCATGGCACCTCATCTGCTCTCTACCCTTGGAAATTTGTTTTATCTTTGATCACCTAGATTTTTATTACCAGAATGTTATGTCTCTCAAATATTGATTTCTGAATATGTATTTGATATATGAAATATACATTTTAATAAAATATTTTTAAAGCCTCTGACACCAAGTATCATTCATTTGTATTAGAATAAAATACTATAGCATGTTCTATTTAGCACAAATTCATTTATAAGTTTACACATAAAATATCTACCTTAGTTATCCCCTGTCCTTTAGAGAACATTTTTGGAGTTCAAGGCTAATTAGGCTAATGTTTTGTTGAAAATATGTAAACATATGGCAGCATAAGTGAAAGAAAAGGTAAATTTAGGCAAAGAAAGATGGTTAAGTACAAGGTATGGTTTATCATTCCGACTATCATTTCCAATAAGCCCAGAAATGACATGGCTGTTATTTGGTAGGTACCTCTGCTCAACCACAAAAGAAATCTTCAGATGGGCTGTGTAGGGAAAAAAAATCTACATCTTGGAACAGTATTATCAGAGGGAGAAAAGTAAGTGACTTTATGTAGTGATTCTCTGACTGGTCAAAATTTACTGTCCAGGGGTGAAGCAAGTAAGTTTCAGAAAGTGGAATTATCTCAGAAAGGGCACGGAAAAGTTCTCAGAGAATCAGTTACTATGATGCTTAAGGTGAATCATGAATCCTAGGACCCTGGATACAGAGGAGGCCCAGAGATATCAGACAGTACTTACCAGTGTCCTGCATCAAATATGACACAGTGCTCCATGGAGTGCCACAAATACTCAAGATTTCCAGATGTTGCACCTTTCCAAAATTCTGGGCATTATGGTCCATCAATTAGCATCTTCAGGATGTCAAGTTTATCAATAGATGCTACTGCTCCACTCCCAATAAACTCTGGAACAGTGCTTCTCAAACATTCAGGGGAATCATCTGGGGGAATCTTATTAAAATGCAAATTTGATTTAATTATACAAGGACATTCAAAGTGTGGTCTATGATCATCTGAATCAGCATCATTTGAGAGCTTATTAGAAATGCAGAAGTTTGGTCCTTTCCCTGAACTACTGAAATAGAATCTGTTTATAGAAGATTCCCAGATGATTTGCACACACTTAAGTTTTGATAAACAGTGCTTAGTCTAGTAGAGTACTTCTCAAATTAACTGTCGTGATGAGACAATTCTTCTAAATTTTCTAATCTTTCATAGACCAATGTTTTTGCAAAACACAATAAAAGTAAATTATGAGGAAGAATATTTTAAAACTCATGTAACAATAAAAATTCAAGGATTACTTTATGCAGTAGACATAAAATTATTTTTCTTAAAGTGCTCTACAATTCTTTCTGAATTTGTGTTCTCAGTGTCTACTTGACATAAACTGACAGCAAAGAGTTCATAGAACTGTACTGGTCTGTGAAAAAGACTTTGAGTAGCATTGATCTTGAAAAGCAAGTTGATCTTTGTATCTCTTAAGCTTGGAGCACTTCAGCAAAAGTATATTATAACATCTACAGTGAAGCAATGTTATAGTGAAAACATTCACCACTTCAACTGCAGAAAATATTTTCCTTATGAGAATAAAATGTAAACTGTAATTTTTGAGCTTGATTCCTATTACCTCCCTCTCTTTTCATCTTTCCCTCCTCTTGGAGCATTTCTTGGGTCTGGCCAGCTTCACATAGACCCTATATTCTGGATCCTTCAGGTTCTTTCCAAGTGTTAGGGGGAATGAGTTGTTTATCTTTCCCCGGGCAACAGCTGCTAGGGGGGCAGAGTGCTATAGGTGTGGAGAGCAGACACACACGGACCATTTCTGTCTGGTGGTATGACTGGTCATACAGCATGAGAGATTTACTGGTGATTTTAGTAGTACAATCATTGTCTGAGTGGAAAACAGTACAAAAAGTTGATGAAAGACATACATGTAAAACAATTGCCTTATAAAAGTACATGATGCTTCAAGTTTTTTTTAAAACATGTATTTATTCTAACAAATAATTCAAAAATTACTATTCTTAAAGTAGAATTTTTACTGGAAGTATCAAATATCAAATTAGGTATGTTATATATATATATATATATATATATATATATATATATATATAAAATTTTCTTTATGTATCAACCTATATGTAGATAGCTATATATAAATGTGAATGTTATAGGTATGTGCATATGTGTGTATGTATATGTATACATAGTATATATAATATAGATATATAAAAATATATAAATATAAATATAATTATATAAATAAATATAAATATAAATGTATCACCAACTAGCTGGACTGACAACCTGTGCTGGGTTCACAAGAGCTGGCTACATCAATAACTAAGAAAATGGCAAAGAAAGCACGCAATACATAGAAATACCTTTTGCAGGAATCAGGGACGGCTCTGAGACCTCTGGGGTCTACTGGAAAGAGAGCGTGCACCTGGATTCTCTTTATTTTTACAGGGGAACACACAAAAGGAGGTTTGATGGAATGTTCTTTCCAAATAAGGCAAGGGGTAAGGTTTCAGGGGGTTGAGTCTAGCTTCATGATGTGTTGTGGTCAGTATCTTGTCATCTTGGCAAGTCACACCCATCTCAGGTGGGAAAACAGGCTGAGTGAGAGGAAAGGGCACACATTCATCACACAGTCCAAAAGAGCACACAACGACAGACCAGTCCTCCCATACACCTAAATGTGCATGGCTCACTCACACTCAGCCCATGGATGGCTCGTGACATATATGTATTTCAGAGATAGATACGTGTGTATGCTAGGCAAGTAGATTTTCCACTCCTCTTTGAAAGATTGATTTCACAATCAGTTTAAGCCTATATTTTTAAAACTGGAAACTCTACTCATCTGGCAGAGAAAAGGATCAAAACTACTAAGAAAAAAATACAGAGCTCTTATAGAGCATCCAGATTTTACTCTTACACTTTATTCCTCATGGACTTTTCCATACACTTTTTTTTAAAAAAGTCTTATTTATATACCATGGGATTTTCTGCATTATTTAACAACCAAGTTAACTATTATAGCAAAATCTACTTTATGAGATCAAGATACAGACTTTCTTTATAAGGACCCATGAGAGACACCTCTCTCCTAAAAATGTATTAGGAAGACTTTGTGTCCACTGAGCTGTTCATTTGTTTTTAAACTTTTTCTTAGAACTGTCACTTATTAGATGTAAGATGTGAGTAATTTAGTTCACTTTTAGGGGTGCCACTTCCTCATTTTAAAGGTGGAGATAAAGATTTTAAGCCCTTTACTGAGCTATTCTGTTGATTAAGTGAGGTAATATAACTTAAGTGCTTAGAACAGGGCTTGGAAGATAGTACTTAATGATTATGAGTGTTTCTTCTTATATGGAATTGGTGATTCTTGTAATTATTCATGTTTTCCTTCTTTTTTCTCCTAGGAGCATCAGAATCACACTGGCTTCTTTTAGCAGCTGATCACTATGTTTCCCCCTCTTATTTCTAATTGTTCATCAGTTTATTCTTTATCCTAATATTTCACAGGTGTATCGCAGGCTGCTTCAAATTATTTTATGGAATAAAGTGATATATCCATCATCTATCAGTCTCTTAAAAATTGGATTGAGTCCACCTGTGGCCACATCTCAAGGAGGTTTTGAAACTCCGATTGGCTTAAATATGGTTTCCTGAGCCAACCACTTGAAAGACAGGGTTACTTTATTTCATGTGATTGAGGTCCATCCTTAATGATAATGGAGAATCAATCTAAACATCAATTACAGTAGAGTATCCTAAATAGAAAAGCATTTTACTCATCTTTGCATTGCCAATGCTTAGTATAGTTTCTGGCTTATAGCAATGCTCAACAAATGAGGGATGAGTCAGCAGACAATTTTGCCTGGGTGCCACATTTCCATTTGGCAACTTGATCTAAACAAAGGAAACTCAGTTATATCTAGACTTCTCCCAAATCAAACTTTCACTTTCTGGAAAAAAGACCTTCTCATCAAGCCAGATTCCAGAAAACTTTTTATGGTTTCTTCCCTGCCTAATTCACTTTGGGTCATCCCCCCACCCCTGTCATGCTTGCTTTGTCCTCTAACATTGTTAAATCACTGGAACGTCTCTAAAAACCTCCTGCTTTACTCCTCGTATTCATCTTTGAACATGCTGATCCCTCTATCTAGTGAAGCACTTAATCCTCTGAATCTGGACCTATATCTTCGCCTCTCTGTGGGCAGATTTCTTTGCTACTGACTCCATTAGGCAGACATGTATGACCCTAACATTCTCAGTAATCCCCTCTCCGTTGTGTGTGTGTGTGTGTGTGTGTGTGTGTGTGTGTGTGTTCCTTCTTGAACTCGATGCCCAGGCAAAGTGAGATGGAGAAAGAGCCCAGGTTTTGTAATCAGACAAAACTGGGTTAGGTCCTTGCTTGGCCACTTTTTAGCTGTGTAACTCAGCCCTGTTACTTAACTTCACTGACAGTTGGGTGACTTGTTTTGAAATGAGGACACTAAAGTCTACCACAGGGGGTTGTTGTGAAGTTCAAGTTGGGTAACCTGTAAAAGTCAAGCACATAATTGGTACTCAGTAAATAAATAATAGAGTGGGCATTAACTAAAACGTATTTAGCGTTACGGGGCAGGGGTCTTGCAATGTGAAGATGGTGTAACAGTTTTTTTAATGATAGATTAAAAATCAATATGAGTTCCTATTTAAGGGACTAGATTTTTTAGAAGTAAACATAGTTTAGGGTTATAAATATAACATTAACTTCCTTCTAGATAGCACAAAGTAATAATTTTGATGAATAAGCAACAAGCTATTTGCTTCCTTTCTTCACATTTCCTTGAGTATCTCTCATAGAATCAAATTTAAGAATGATTATTAGCATGATATTAGAGCAATGGTGCTCTAAATCCTCACCATAAGCACTGGTTTCCAGATGAGACTATTCTTGAAAGACTTAATTTAAGCTTTTCCACTTAGCATTTAATGTGACTTATTTTGTACAATGACAAAGCTGCAGGTGTTAACAAAATCTAAGAGTTTAAAAATGTGCCTGTGGTATATTTAAAGTGACCAAAATAACTTTTTTTTAAAGATTCAAAAATAAACTGTTGACATAAATCACAGAAATACCACTGCTTAAGAAATAAGATTTGTAACATTTCATCATTTTCACTCAGAAATAAATGTTCTCTCTAACCTAGCCCCAATTTACCTTCAAGACCCCTCCAATGCTCAACCTCCTCTCAGAACCTCTACATTCAAGTTTTACCACAGGATTTCTCTCCTTTGCCTTGAATTTCTCCTGCCTCTGGCATGCTTTCCGTTGGAGACATGCCTTTTTTACATCTGTGTAGTCCAACTAAATCTGAAGCTCAGGTCTCGGGAGGGGGTGATACTTAGAACCCATTCCATTAGTGGTGGGTGACTCAAAGAGAGGCCTAAGTGGGGCAGATATGGAGAAACCAGACTCATCCAGTCCGTGGGATGGACTCGGAGCCTCATGGAAAAGGCAGTGAATACAGACAGAGCTGTGGGAGTAACTGGCTGGTCTCTCCAAAACTGATAGTAAAAACTGCTCCCCAACTGCCTTCACAGTGTGTCTGATGGAGAAGGAGCACATCCTTAGTGGAGCTGGGACCAAGATTCCCAGAATTGGCTCAGAGATAGAGGCTGAAGGTCAGAAGGGAATTTTGAATGAAACAAGAGGCACTCTTCTCTCCCCAACTCCTTTCTTCCTCAAGACTTGTGGAGGAGCCTTTGGAATAGGTCTCTGAAGTGGGAAGTTAAAGGGACACACAACCAAGGCCACCAAATGGGTGGTAGGTAATTCATTGGTTTGGTCAGAAATGTTGAAAAGATGAATATTGGAGCCTGTATTTTCAGTTACAAAGCTGAATGAGAAGAATGGTACTCCTAAAAAAAAAAAAAAAAAAATCATTGGTATCTCCATCTCTCTGACTCTTCATACTTTCAAACTCCTAAGGCTAAAGAAATTTCTAGAACCTAGACTCTTTCTTAGGAAAACAAGGTAAATGCATTTAAAGTGCTTAGTAATTCCTGAGAAGAAATTATTTTTCTATAGGGTGCCCCAAATGGAAGAAAGCAAATGTGATATTTTACAATATGGGAAATGAGAAGTACCTCACCAACTGAAAAACATCATTAGTATGGATTTAGAGTCTACTCTCCTCAGATTAATTTATGTTCTTGGAAATGATAACATGATTAAATTCAACAAGTCCATTTTGTCTTAATGTGTCTGTGGTCAAGAAAATATAATCAGAAAACTTCACGACCTGGCGATTGTAGTAACTGTTCTTTTACATAGAATAGCTTATTTCCCCAGAAGGTGATATGAATGGTTGAATATTAACCTTAAAATGCTGAGTCATCAACAAGAAGATAAGAGTCTAAAATTCCAACATTTAGTATGTTAGTGTCCTTCGCCTATAGCTTGGTACCTTCTAACTCCCTGCAAGATGAGGCCTGTGATAAATATTATGTCCACTATTGAATGCAAAATAATTTCCTGGGCATAGCTGGGTGGTGAGGTGTTAATATTCAACACTGTTACACATTAATGATGATTACATGAAATAATTTCCCCATCTTAATAAAATATTGTCCAACTTAAATCCTACATATATTTACCCTCCTTATCCTCCCTAGTCCAAGTTTATTAAACTCTTACACCATAGTAGCACCACCTTTTCAGCCTCTGAATTTGAAGTACTGTCATTTATATTTTATATTTATCAATGTGCAATAACACATTATGCAATGGTTAATCTTTCCTCTAAGACTTAAGTCACTGATTTTTTCATGTTTTACTAGGTTAACCACACAGAGCCCCAGAAGCTAGAAATTTGGGTGCTCCAGATTATGCCAAAGTTTTAAAGATTCTTTTCAAAAGTGAATAAATGAACACTTGGCAGAAAGTGCCTGTCACAAACACCATATGACACACTGAATCACATGGTTGTGTAGTATGTATATCTGAACGTATTCTATTGGGATTTTTTCAATGATGAACATTAGTTTTAAGTATTTTTACAATGTACTCCATACTCTGTTTGTCTATTTCATATTTGCAATATGGAAAATGTGAAAATGCGAAAGTGAGTAGAAAATAGTTATCCAAAACCCCACTACTCATTTTGGCATGTTTTCTATTTTTTGTTTGTCTGTTTTACAAACTTAAGACTTTACATGATAATTTTATATCTTATTCTTGTGCTTAATTTCATAACATAAGGATTTCCACTAGTTCTTTAAAACACCTAACAAGCATATTTTTAAAACCAACATGAATATTCCTTTGTTTGCTCTTCTTATGAGATGAATAAATCGTGCTAGTGTAGAAATTCCAAATAGTGTGTAAGTGTACATAGCAATTATAATCCACCACACAGAAATAACTGCTGTGAAATTTAGTACATATCTTTCCAAATGTTTGCCTATGCATTTAAACACAAACTTTTATGCATATATACAGATAAAACATATATATATATATATATATATATATATATATATATATATAAACATGCAATACTGGGATCACACTTTTTATGTAGTTTGGCAACCTACATTTTTCATTTAATACATTTGGATATCTTACTCCTTATCATGTACATCCCTATTTCTTACTTACCCTTTAAAAACCTGCATAGTTCTATATTATATAAAAAGAAGAATCTTAAAAGTTAACATAAAGTTGCATTGAATGAACATGTATTTTCCTCATGGCCCACTCCCACTCCCCCATTGATGGAGATTTTGTTTCTTAATTTTCAAGACTAAGACTAATGCTAAACTAAAAATAAGGGAGTGATGAACATCTCTGCCCATAAATAGTTGTCTACATATATAATTATTTCCTTGGGATAGAGTCCTGTTGCTAGAATTATTGATGTAAAACATCAGAAAGCTTAAGCCTCTTGACACATATTATAAATTTTCTGTGATTTTATTTTAAAAATGTATTTGCTATTCCTTATTTCATGTAAAATTCTTGTATCTAATCCTCCCTGTCACTTTTTAATATACTATATCCTAAAAGCCTTTTAAAATTTAAATTTCAGTTCTATCATTAGCTTTGAAGACATTTGACATGTTTTAATAAAATGTAGTTTGATGTTAAAGACAACTGGGTAGATAGGTGGTATTTGGGTGAAATCTGCTTTTATATCAAGTCAATGGTGCTTTCTAGCTTTATCTTTTGTCCTTTGTCAGAGCCTCCAGGAAAGTTTATGACACTGCATGTAGGGTGGTGCATCCAGGAGTATGAAATTAGTCTCCAGGAACTGCATTTACTGCTTTCATTCAGCAACAATATATGATGTTAGATGAAGCTTTACTTAGAAACTTGCTCGGATCTGAAGTCACCTGCAATCTTCAGTGACATGTGCATTCAGAGTTAAAATTTCATGAGTCTTTGCTCAGGGAATTACTTTTCACCTCAGTTCAATGTTAATTTACTTCACTTGTAAGCAAACAGAATGTAGCAATACTATTTCTATCCTAAGAACATATGCATGTTGTTCCATTAGTAGTAATATTTTCATCAGAACATTGTTGAACAGTAGCAAGTGATAACATTTGTAGGCAGTAATCAGAGACTTGACAGCTTTCCTCACCACTAACATTCTTCCTTCTAGGAGGTGAGAGATGTAAACCGAATGGAACACTTCAGAAAATTATTATTAGCTGATGCTAACTCAAGTACCAAGTTGAAGCTGAATTACTGGTTTAAAAAGAGACAAGTGATCTTCTGACATTGTCATTTCCTAGTGGCTAAATTTTATAGGCAATAGTCATAATAAAGAGAATGAAATGGAGTTATGCAAAATTTCTTATCTTTCACAGAGGGGAAAAAAAAGAGTTATCGTGTGTGAGTTTCTTCTACTTCTTGGCATGTATCTAAATTTACCAGCGGCCATTCCATTTTTTGTCTTTCTTCATCAGTTGTGAAGGAAGAAGTACCTGTCTACCTATCTAACTATACCCTTCCTTCTTCTCTAGAAACTCAGTTCATCAGTCAGACCTTCAACTTCGGCTCTTGACAGTGAGCTATGGAAAGCTTTTGAAAGATGCAGTTTCTGCACTTCTTTCTATTTCTTTAACATTAACTTTTGCTTTGCTGTCCAACCAAAAGTCTTTCTCAACCCGGGTTGCATGAGAGAATTCAGCCCTACAGAAAAGGATTTGAGTGACTATTTTCTTCAAATTTCCCATGGATGGTAGAGCAAGAATATCTTTCATGAGGCAAAAGATGGAGGCTAATTCACAACGTCTGGTTAATGTTTTAAGGCATCGAGCCCCAAACCTTCACTTTCTAATGGAACATTAGTTGAGAATGACCACCCCACTATTTCTCCCCCACAGAGACAACCAGCTTTTTCCTTTTTTACTGATTCTTTTGGGATTGACCTCTATGTCACTAAAAACATGCTTGATTTTTCAGTTTTGGTATTTTATATTAGTTTTCCACAGTGGAAGAGGAGACCCTGGCAGGCAGAATTTTTAAGGCCTTCCAAAGGTATGCATGCATAATCCTTTGAATTTACAAATATTACCTTACTGAGAAAAAAGGCTTCACATACGTGATTAAGTTAAGACTCTTTAGATGAAGAGATTATTTCCCATTATTGGGATGGGCCCTAAGCCCCATCCTAAGTGTCCTGACCAGAAAGATGCAGAGGAAAATTACACACACAAAAGGAGAGATGCTGTGGCCACAGAAATGCAGACTGTAGTGATGGGGCCATGACTCAAGGGGTGTCCCCACAGCTCCCGGAGGCTGAAGAGTCAAGTCACAGGTTCTGCCCTTCAGTCTCTGGAAGGAATGGCAACACCTCAACTTCAGTCCAAACGAGGTCAGACTTCTGCTTCCACAACTGTGAGAGAATCATTTTCTATTGTTTCAAACCACCAAGCTGGTGGCAATTTGTTCAGCAGCTCTAGCTGCTAACAACCAACTCTGCTAATTCTCCATCCTCCCTGTGCCACCACCACAAGTAACTAATTGCACCATCATCTTTTTCATGGTTACTCTTTCTCATATCTCTCTGAAGATATTGAGGTTGTGTTTATGAAGTATCTTCTCCCTGCATATTTTCTCTAGTGCTTTTCATATCCCTATTTAATATCCCCCCCTTTTAATGTTAGAAAGGGTTTATGTGACAGTATGGAGATACCATAGAAAATGTGAAATGGAACCACCATTTGACCCAGCTATCCCACTCCTTGGTTTATACCCAAAGGATTTAAAAGCTCAAGTCACAATAGCTAAACTATGGAACTAACCTCGATGGCCTTCAACAGATAAATGGATAAAGAAAATATGGTATATATACACAATGGAATATTACTCAACTATCTGTCTTCTTTAATTTGATTATGTATTTCCAGTTTTTCCTAGTTTGAAATATGATTAAAAATGCAGTTAGAACATGACATTTGCAAATAAATGGATGGAGTTGGAGAGTATCATGCTAAGTGAAATAAGCCAAACCCAAAACCAAAGGCTGAATGTTTTCTCTGATAAGTGGATGCTGATCCATAATGGGGCGTGGTAGGGAAGTATGAAGGAATTTTAGATTGGGCAGAGGGGAGTGAGAGTAGGGGAGGGTAGGGGAGGGAGTGTGTGGGTGGTAAGGATGATGTAATGAGACAGGCATTATTACCCTGTATGCATATATGATTACACAACCAGTGTGACTCTGCACCATGTACTGCCAGAGAAATGAGAAGTTGTGCTCCATTTGTGTACAATGTGTCAAAATGCATTCTACTGTAATGTGTAACTAATTAGAACAAATTTAAAATTTTTTTAAAAAGAAAAGGTTTATCTCAGGTGTCTAACAATCCTAGGTTCTCTGCTCATATTTAACAGTTGGAATATGGGAAAGCAGTTGGACTCCAAGGAGATTTGTTGACTACAAGCCTCATTGTTGTGAAATTGAAATGGAAGATCCTTTATATATTTAAGTCTTTATTCTTAGGTTGGTGAAATACCTTTGGGAAAACTTTTGCAACCTCCTTTTCAAGAGTGAAGAGCTCAGACAGAAAGTGGGAGAAGAAAAGTAAAATCTCAGCCTCCAATCTATACACGTGTACTTGATTCTCCTTTTTTCAATTGTTGGGCATCCCCAATTGTGCCCATTTGTGTTTGTTTATATCTCTAAAAGGTGAGGTTTTAGGAGAGCATAGAAAGAGTGAGTGTGTTTAATCTGCCATCTTTACACACAGGTCCCTTCATCCCCCCATATCACTAAAGTTGCTTTCATCGAGGTCATCAAAAACATGCTTGTTGAATTCAGTGGACACCAGTAGCCTATATTCTCTTGGTCCTTTGAGCAATGTTTAATAGAAGAATCCTCTGCAAGGTGCCCTGTATTCTTTCCTTGACTTCAGGGAAATAGTTGACTTAACACAATATCTGGATGTCATCTTTCTCTCTTCTTTCCCCTGTCACACCTAAAATATCCAATCAAGTCCTGACACTTACATCATACAAAAATGTCATTGATCACTATCTATCTTCTTTAATTTGCTTATGTATTTTTCCAGTTTTCCTAGTTTCAAATATGATTAAAAATGCAGTTAGAACAGAATGCAATACAAACTTGATTGTGTCACTTCTGTGTTTGAAACATTTCAGGATTATCTGTTGCACTTGAGTTAATGCTAAATTCCTTAGCACATGATAAAATGCTTTTTCTTATCTGGCCTCTATTTTTGTCTGTGGCTTAATTTATTGGTTTGCAAATTATATTCTAGCTATATTGAGCTAACTGGTAGCAATATGAATATCCCAAATTTTCTTTGATCATGGTGCTAGTTTTCATTATGTGGAATCCTCTTCTCGCTTCCTTTATTTGCCCTAACCAACCTCATTAGCCAAGTACTCACTTTCAGCATTCTTTTACTTATAAAGCCTTCCCTGGACTATCTAAACCACTTTAGGTATCCTCCCACATGCTCCAGTGGCACCCTGTGCTTACTGGTTTTTGTTCAATGCTCCTAGACCAACCTGCTCTACTTTTTCTTGAGACATCAATCACATTTGTTTCATTTATATGTTACCAAGTTTCTTGTAAGTTCTATGAGGGCAGGACTGGCACATCTATACAATTCATATCATTAATGCCAAGTACAGTGTTTGACACATAGGAGGTGTGTTAATTGTTTGGCTTGTTGCCTTGCATCCAGTACTTCTTTCCTGCAGTTCATTATTTAGCTTATCTGTTTAGTTACATGCTAGGGAAGCCGACCTTTGCAGATACCTGGGGTCCCTTAACTTGTGACCTCTGATTGGGTTTTGCCAGTGGGCATGCAAGAAAATATAAAGATTAGGTCATTTATTCTCTATCTCTGACATTTTCTGCCTCACCAAAGGTAGTTATCTTCTGTTGGCTCTTCTGTTCTACTCTTCTCCATCCTCGTCTATGATTTGCAAGGATGGTCTATATATAGTACATCTATATGGGATATAGATATATCCCATATAGATGTAGTATATAGAGACCACCTTGAACTCTTTCTCTCAGTTGTGTTCAGCCAATAGTAATTTCATCAGGAGTCAGAGGACAGTAATATTGGTATGTTTATTGTTTGGGCTCATCACTCCCTGAAACATTACCTGGGTTTGCTTATATTCCTTAATCAAAGGATACAGCTCCTCTCAAGGTGACTCTTTCTTTAGGACTCTTCTTCTGGATTCTGTCCACTGCCTCCTTACCTTGGTTCTTTGGGTCTCAAGGTGGTAAGAGTGCCTCTTAAAAGTTATGTGGAACTGCAATGTTCTATCTTTGTAAATCATGTAAATTTCCTCTTTGTGGTATACATCTCTGTTGGTTTTATATATCCACCACCACAAACATGAGGGAGAACTCTTTCATCACCCCCACAAATTCTCTTAGGCAGTAACTCTACCACTCTTAATCACTGACAATCACTGTTCTGCTTTTAGTACTGAGAGTTTTACATTTTTCTAGAAATCATATAAACAGGAGCATATAGTATGTAGCCTATTTCACTTAGCAAAATGCCTCTGAGATTCATTTATGTTGCATGAATCAATAGTTCCTTCTGTTTTATTGCTGGATAGCATTCCATTGCATGAAAGGAGCAGAGCATATTTATAAATTCGTTAATTTAAGGACACGTGAGTCATGTCCAGTTTTGGGTGATTATGAATAAAGCTGGTATAAACATTTTATACAGATCTTTGTGTGAGCAAAAGTATTCATTTCTCTTCAGTGAATACGTACGCTTTGTTAAGCATAGTTTTGTAGTGTTCTCTCATTTGATATAATCTTTTGTGTCTTATGTGGGAGATGATTGCAGCCTAAACAAGTGTGTGTCTGATAATTGTCTACAAATTGACCAAGTTGAGGATGATATTGGTATACCTAGGGAATTAAAGATCAAAGATATTGGTTCATACACCAAGAATGGAGGATGAGATAGATCAAAAATACCAAGTCAATGGCCAAGCAGAAGCAAGAGAATAGTGAAAAGGAGGGATAGTGAGGTTTAGGGCAGGCAAGATTAGATTCTTAGGTATTCCAACTACTGTCTTCTACCTGCAGCTTTAGAAACAGGTCCCCAGCCAATGAAGCACACGAACAGCCCCAATGTAAAGATCAATAACCCCAGGATTAGTTACTTCCCCAACCTTGAACTCTTCACCCTTAACCTATTCCCCTTGGCCTTGTTGTTTAGGTGTTCCTTCTAACATCAGCTGCTCTGATCTTCTAGTATGTGTCTATCTCTCTGTATAAGTTTTCTGTACAGCAACTGATTTTTCTCTTTCTTCTGTTACCACTGAACTGAGTCCTTAGACAGCTTCTTCTGTGCTCAAACTGTCCCCCATGAACTTTGGTGACATTGCCAGCTTGGTTGAAGGGTAAGTATGTGACTGGGTAGTTATCTACTTGGTGGATAAGTTATCCACTCAGTAGTAGTTATACACCCAGTAGATAACTACTAGTAGTAGCTATTGAGTAAATTACACATACATATCACAGTTACAATGATAATGGTGGTAATAGCTAACACTTCTTGAGCATATATTTTCTTCCAGGCAATAAATCAAGTGCATTACAGGCAATAATCATTTAATCTTCACAACAAATTATTAAGCATGTATACCTCTTATGCTTGCATTTTATATTTGAGGAAACAAGCACAGAAGGGTTGTGACATGCCTATTGAGCTAGTAGGGGATGGAATCAGAATTTGAATCCAGGGTATCTGCCTCTAGAGCACTTAAACGTCTATACTAATGTTGCTCCTCAAAAATGATAACTGGAAGTGTTTGGAGTAAAACTTCTGACTCCAGGTACTCTGCTTTTCTTGGATAATGATCCTTAACTATACACCATGTCCAAATGTATATATTAACTGCAGATAAAAATATGCAAATTTCATGGGTCCTCATAGTAAGAAAATGTACCGGACTAGCAATAAGTAGACAAATTGTCTTTATTTTGAAAGATGAATTAAAGATGGTCGGACCAGTTTAAAGAGGGCTTTGATTATTCAGCTGAGTAGTCAATTCAAATTCAACTTTAGTGGAGTGTGAATTAAAGAGGCATTTTTGCCTTTACAATTTTCCTCATTCCAACTGTGAAAATTAAGGAGAGTAAGGAAAGCACTGTATAAATCTTTTTAAATGCAATGCAGTATCCGGTGTGAGCAGTGGACACTCTCTTAAGTATCGCTGATTGATGGGGGATGAAAGGACAGATGTGCCCCAGGAGTGTGTTTACCAACACAGATGGTCCCTTTTGGGAGATGAAATCACAGGAAATGGAAGCCCTTTCACAAAAGGAGAAAAAGAAAAACAGAAATTTGGGTTTGTAACATCATATTTTTTGATTGTTTTAGAATTTCCATTTTTAGATGAATTTCTCACTTGTGTGGATTTATGAAAGGCAAATTATGACTTCCAGTATTTTTTTCTCAAACTACCCACTTAGTTTTCCATTTTACCTTCCCAAATGATTCCATTCTGTTAGAAATGTTATATGCAACTCTTTGTTTACACAAGGAATGAACTGAAAGAGAAGGATGGGAATTTGGGGGTTTTGCATCATAAGCATCTCTTATAATGTCTCCTGCATATACTCACAGTAAATTATATCCTGCCTTCACAGAAAACCCAAGTAACTTGGATTTTAAAAATACTAGAAGGTAAAAGAACCAAATTAATCTCTCCTATTTGCAGAGGGTGGACTAGTCGACATGTTGAAATCCTCAAAATAAAGATCAACATGAAGGGATCAATATTCTCAAATACATAGAGTAAGGTTAATTCACTGAATTCATTCAATGAATCAGATTTATACTATGCCTACTGTATCCCAAGCACTGTTCTAATAACTTAGGAATATAACACTGAGTGGGATAAAAATCTCTAGCCTTGTGGAATTTGCATCTAGTGGGTTGAAGAAAGGTATATAATCCAATAAATAAGTAAAAAGTATGGTACATCAGATGAAGAGATGGAGACATGTGTCAGAGAAATAAGCAGGGAAAGGGATAAGAAGTGAAAGCATCCTGGGGACAAGGTGGAGCTGGTTTCCAATTGTAAATAATGGAGTATTTATAATTAGTATTAGAGGGGATATCTTGTGTACATATTTGGGAGAATGTTCCTGCAGTGGAAACAGTGAGTACAATGGATCAGGGCAGGGGTGTGCCTAGTATGTTCAAGGGATTGTCAGGAGACTAGTGGAAAATAAGAGAGAGCTATAAGATCAGATCAGAAAAGGCAACGAGGAGAAGGTCATTCAGCAATCTTGTAGGACTTTGCCAAGACTTTGCTATTATTCCTGTAGGCTTCTGTCTTGAAAATAAACTGTAGTGGGAATGGGTAGAAGGAGGGAGACCAGTTAAGAGGTTACTACAATAATCCAGTTGGGAAGTAATGATGGCTAAGGAATGAATGATGAAGGTGGTGAGATGTGGTTAGATTCTGACTATGTTGTGAAGATGAAGTTAACAGGACTTGCTGATTACTTGGATGTAGTTTGTGAGAGAAAGAGAGATTCAACATGCATCTAGACTTTAGGCTTGACCAGTTGGAAGTTTGGAGTTATTAACTGACATGGATAGAAACTGTTAAGTGGTGCTGAATTGCAAAGGGGAAATTGGATGCCTGGTTTTGGATGTCGCTGGATTTTTGGGGTAGCAGACCCAGAACCAGGAAAATCTAGGCTGGGAGATATCTTTGGAAGTTGTCCACATGTAGGTGGTATTTAAAGTGATGAGATTAGGTGCACTCTCCAAACCAAATTCTCATCACAGTAGTGCTGTTTTTCTCATGGTACAAATAGGTTGATTCTAGGAGCTTTGACATATTTGAAGTTTGATGATAACATTAAACACAGGTATTTTCTCTACTTTTAGCTTCCAGTTTGACTATCCTTTTCACCGTTTGTTGCCAAATGGGGCAGGTCAGCAGATGGTAGTCCAGGGCTTCCAACCTCAAGCCCACTGGAAGACTGTACTCACACTTGAATATTCTTCAAAGCAAAAAAAAAAAAAAAAAAAAAAAAAAGCAGAGTTGAAAACATCCAACTCTGTGATGTTATGGTAAATAATGAACAATTTACTGCAGATTTTGTGCTTTGACAGATAAGAGAATTGACCTTACACCCAGGTAAATATAATAAAAATCTTTTTACTGATTCTTGCCTCTCAAAGTTACCCTTCCCTCCACCTACTATACTACTTCTCCAAAGCCCTATTACTACTGGAACAATTCATTTCTGCTTTCAGGCTTGTTTACTGACATGGTTTGAATATGGTTTGTTCCCACCAAACCATATGTTCTCATGTTGAAGCTTGGTCCCCTGTGAAGCAGTTGTGATAAGTGGGCCCCGGTGGGAGGTGTTTTTGTTATGGGGTAGAGCTCTCATGAATGGATTGATGCCTTTCTCCAATGAGTGAATTCTTGCTTTCCTGGGAGTGGATTAAATGCCTCAGAGCAGGTTGTGATAAAGCAAGTCCACCCCTTGTGTTTTTGTTTCTTTTGCACTTGACCTCTGTCTTTTCATTTTCCACTATGAGTGGAAGCAGCATGAGACCCGCATCAGAGGCCAAGCAGAATCTGGCACCATGCTTTCCGTCTTCCCAGCCTCCAGAACCAGGGACCCAAGTCTCTATTCATTATGGATCAGCTAGTCTCAGGTATTCTGTCAGAGCCACAGAAAATAGAGCAAAACACTTACTGTCTATCTTCCATGAAACAGACCTTTCCCTACTTTAAACCAAATTCACTTTTCTCCTAAAGTCTTAATAACCCTCTACTACAATTTGTCTTTTAAGTGACCAGCCACCTATAGCAAAGCAATTATCCAACGATTTACCCAACAAACAGATATCTTTAAGGGTATGTGTATACGTGTGTGTGTGTGTGTGTGTGTGTGTGTGTGTGTGTGTGTGAGAGAGAGAGAGAGAGAGAGAGAGAGAGAGAGAGAGAGACAAAGAGAAAGAAAAAAGGAAGAGAGACTGGGTGTTGAAGAAGGGACTTTCCAAATCAACACACGTTTATTCTCAAGTTGGTATAAGGACTACAACGTTGGCTGAAAATGTATTATTTTTATTTGGTCATAATTTGCATAAAGAGCAATATAAAATGCCAAGAAAAATTTGATCCTATCTTCACAATCTTTATACTCATCTTTACCATATGATTACTTATTCATGTTAATATAATTATTTTCAAACTCTCTTTCCCTGCCATATAAATCTGCATCATTGGATAATTGGATATAACCAGTGTATTTTTTTTAAACATCTTTCTATATACCAGTCTTCTTCACTCTTGTGGATACTATACAGTTCCATCCAAATCCTTTGTTCAGAACTGAGGGACTCTTACCCTTGGCTGATGGGGACAGTTGTACTCTGCTGAGGACAACCTCTTTAGCCAAATCCACACCCACTTCTCTGGGCAGCCTGCATCCAAGTGTTGCAACAAAGGATAAAAATGGATCAGGCTGCTCACTCCAACTCAGGACAACTGCAAAGGGCCATCCCAGCCTCAGAGCTCCCATGGGGTCAGCTGAGGCACTGCTATGGCTGCGTTGTAGCCCAGTGGCTGACTCTGTTTAATCCTGCTGTCTTCCTTTTCCCCTGCAGGTGTTGATCCTCAGAGCTTTGCTTGATGGAGCTTCCTGAACACCAGTGTTCCTCTCAGAGTACTTGCTGGGGAAACCAACTGTAATGCACATTGGCTCCCTTTTCTATGATATTCTAGAATTTGAGATTGAAAAAACTTTTCTCACACTGATTCTTGAGATACCCAGCTCTCAGAGCTTTCCCCTGCTTATACATTCCTCTCTGTCACTCACTTTCTTGCTCAACATGTCCTGGAACCAGGGGATTCTGCTTTCTCCTAGCAGAAGCCTCTCTAGAGCATTCTGTGTGGTACAGGCACCATTCTCCACAGTTCTGTCTTTAGTCCCCATAATATCACCATTCCAGGCTACAAGTATCTATCAGAATTATTGAAGCATTGCCGACAACTGAAGCAATTATAACTAAGAATGACTGACTCAATAGCGCAAAGAAGAATAGCACAAAATGTTAAACCTCTGACTTTAGGGACCCTCATGAACAGATCCTAGGTATTTATTACATTATTTTCAAATCTCCTCTCACCCCAGAAGCATCTACTTTTCCAAACTCCCGCAGTGTACCTGTTCCTTCTCTTACCGGGAAATCCTAACCTCAACCTACAAGATTTCTAGGATAATCCCCCTCATTCTATCCCAGGGGTTGTTAATACAATTCCTAAAATCTGGGCATCAGCTGGACAGTGCCTTGGGGCTCTAGTGCTTCAAGTCAGTCCCATGTGCTCTTGTTATCAACGTAATATGCTAGTATGTCACCTCAGTTTCCCCAGTTATTCAGTGATTCACTATTAAAACATCTCATGTGAGCAAATGAGAATTCTCAGAGCCAGTATTATTTATTCAACTCTGTACTGTCTGATACCATATCTACACTGTGACTATTGAGAATTTGAAATGTGCACAACTGTTCAGGGTGGCCCTGCATTATTTCAACTCTTACCTCTTCCCAACTCCACTTTTACTGGTACTTGTTATTTCCAGTTCTTGAACTGTGTGTTGACTTATTTCAGGATTTACCTTCATCTTGTCTTCTAAGTCAGTTTTATGTATCCACCTAGTTTTCCAAACTCTAAAAACTTTATAATGACGTTATCTTCTTTTTTCCTTATTCATTTTGTTTTTATGGATTTATGCTTTAAAACAAGAAAATTCATTGCCATTTTAATAGGGTTTTAGGACATGCTTGTATATACATGTTCAATCCATTATATTTAACTCAAATTTCCAAATAAAGTCTTCTCCAAACACCTGAACTGAACTTTTTCTTTATAGACTAGAAGTTTTTAAAAATTGTAGAAAAGTCATAATTATGAAACATAGAAATTAATCTCCAAAAGTACTCTGGTATGGCATTAATATTTTGGCTACTACTGAGGTTAAATCAGGTTGAAATAGGAGTAAAGAGGATTTCCGATAATTCCATATGAAATATATTAAAATAGCATTTTTCAATACAAGGATTTTTTAATATAGCCTACCAGTTATCCTATAATTCTTTAGTTCTTTTTGGGTAAATTGCTGCTTCATATTTTAAAAACTTCTAAGTGAGAGAAACAAACAGAAAAGAGTATTTTCCCGAATAAGCTTTTTCTTAACATTAATTTATGTATTCCGTGTCCTATTTTTTACCTCAGTTTTTGTCAGGCTATAAAGTCACATTTTTAAAAAATCATGAATGCATTTCAAGTTTAAAGATGATAAAATATTCCTTTCTTACTAGTAAGCCAAGAGTTAGGGAAAGTAGCACTTCATTCTTGAGTATTAAATGGATAAGTCGGAACCGTGCACAGGGCAGTAGAGAGAAGAAGACACATTTAAGAAATATATTACAAATCTAAAGTGCTTTTTTTTAGAGTACTGAAGTATGCAACCATTATGAGATAATATCTTGCAAAATACAGTTGCTGGATTATATTTTCCTAGCATATTCAAGAGGATATTCAAGATATTTCCAAAAAAAAAACCCACAAATATCTTTTTGAAGAGTACGAAGACATTGTTGATGCTACTGGGGATTTACAATTCCCTGGATTCATTTAGAGAAAGTTTTTTTTTTTAAGTATGAAAATAAATGGACTCATAAGGGGTACAGTGTCTACATTGCCTTTAAGTTTTTGAAAAATATACCAACACTGGAGGAAAAATAAAACATTCAATCCCAAACTGACATAATTAATTTAAACTTTTCCTTACTGCATTTAAGGGACTAATCCCTATTTACGGAGTTATCTATATTTTGCTGATTATTTTTGCAGTCATTAAAGACTACTTTTATTATTTTGTACTTTAAAAAACTCAGACTACCTTTTTTCAGTTGTTTGCTAGTTTTGAAATGAACCACCAGGCTAATGAGACAACTGGGTGAAAAATGTACTACATATTTTTTTTTCTTATATTTATATATAATGGTTAGCTTCAAATTCAAAATTTATGGTTCTTCCAGTTCTCTTAATATTTCATTATGGTCTTAGATGATCTATTCCAAATTTTTGTGGTTGGGAGTTATTGAACATCTTCTCTTGAAGACTGATAAGAATATCATTTCTTCAATTGTTGGCCCCTAAGAACACATTATTGTGCTTTTCTGATGGTGCTACTTCAAAAACAGATTGCTTTTTGATCTGTAAGTTACATACTTTATCTAGAGGCTCTCCTTCCAGGTAACTTGCTACTTGTCATGCTAATACTATTATTATTGGTGTTAGATGTGACCATGGAAGACATATCTTAAATACACAAAGTTCATTTTAGTTGAAATACACACACACACACACACACACACACACACACACACACACATACACACACACCCATACACATACAGAAGCAGTGATCCTTCTCTCACCCGTGAGACTATAGAAACTAGAGTTTGGAGAAATATAAACATGACCTAGATATCTTGAATTAACCTCAGTGGAAAAATCCATTATTCTTGAGAAAACTAGGAAATCTCGGTTCTGGTATGCTCCCTGATGTACCTTAAAGCAGTTACCCAGTTTTATTCTGATAATGGTGATGGAGCCATGTGGCAGCTGCAATCTGAGCATTTTGTGGTTGACTGATTCAAAGTTTTATTTTTATTACAGGTGATGTTAGCCTCTATTACAGTCTGTTGTAGTCAACTTTTTCACTACTGTGACCAAAAGACCTGACAGGAACAATGTAGAGGAGGAAAACATTTATTTGATGCTCACAGTTTTAGGTGTCTCAGTCCATGGAAGTCCACCTTCATTGCTCTGGGTGAGGGAGAACATCATGGTGGAAGAGCATGATGGATGAAAGCAGTCAGGACATAACTGTCAGAAATCAGAGAAAGATAGTATCTCAGTAAAGGACAAAATATAAAGGCATACCCCCATTGACCCACTTCCTCCAGCCATTCCTTACCTGCTTACATTTACCACCTAGTTAATCCCTAGCAGTGGATTAAGGCTCTCATAACCCCAAAATTTTGTGTCTAAACTTTTCTTGCATAATCTTACCCAGGAGCTTTTGGAGGACACCTTATACCTAAAACATAATAATGTCCAAATAGGAAAAAAGATGGTAAAATCAAGGGGGTAAAGAGATTTGAGTTACTACTTACAGTGGCATGATCAGGATTAAAGGATTCAACAAGTAATACACAGGAATATGGGAGCAGGTACTTCTGGAATTCTTAAAGCAATCGTAGCAAGTCCTTAATATCTCTAGGTGAAAAGAGTTGAGGAGTGAGAGCACATTAGCAGAACCCTTTGAGAGCTGAAGCTGTGAGAACTTCTAGATGAGCAGGACCAGAGTCACTGCCATGCTTTTGTCCAGCAGGCAAAGCTCTGAGTGATGCTTCTAAAATATATGATGTGACCTCTCTCTCTGCCTCTCCCTCTGGTCACACCAACCAGCAGCACAAAAGCGAGGAAACCCAGGTGAGGCAGAGGCCAACCCACTGGGCACAGAGCCAGGCTGAGAAGAGAACACACCTGGAGAGGGTGGAGGAACTTTCTTTTTAAGCTGAAAATGTGACCTGATTACTATGAAACTGAAATTACATTGAAATTAAATTGAAAATGTGACCTGGTTACTGGTTATCAATTACACAAATGATGAAGGACTGAGAATTAATGAAAAGTTATGGTTAGAGTCCAAAATGAAATGACACATTTAATAATGTGTTCATTCACTACTGTGTTCATTGCTTAATTCATTCTGTCACCTATTTGTCCATTCAAGGTAAGTGGTTTACCATAAAATGCGATTTATATTTGAAGTCTACCTTAAGATTTAATATTTAAGACTAAAAATTTTAGTTTCCCCTTATTAGTGTATGAGAGGTCTAGGATGAGGAAACAATGATGTGATAAATATACAACATTTTTTTTTCTAATAAATTGATGCGGAATTAAGTTCTAGCTGCACATGCAGACATACCTGAAAACTATTTTATGTTGAAGGGCTTGAGAAAGAAGAAACTGAACCTGTTGGAGCAAGATGGGTGGGGGCACAGGGAGAGATAGGACAGGACTGAGTTAGGTTAGTAAAGAAAGAATATAATCAATTTACATATTTATCCACATTTAATCCCTAGAAACAATTCTACAGCAACAACGGCAGGCTTATCCTTATGCACACTAATGAGAATTTATTTGCACTGGAATATAATCAATATCAAATTCATTGTTCTTCTGATGGATGGGATATCATGAAAGAACTGATGTGATGAGAATGAGAGGAAGTTAAAATTGCAAATTTAGATAATAAATTTATCAATTAACCCATATGCCTTTATGCAGTCATAGAAATTTGCATTTCTATGCATTCTTGCCTACTCCTGTTTATTTCTGGAGTAATACAGGTAGGACAAAGGATGCAACTGCCTAGGCACAAATATAAAAGCTGCTCTACAGAGATGGACAGACCCAAAATTAATCCAGGTCCATAGACCCTCTCTGCCTCATGGTTGATAATGATGCATTTGTCCTAGGTTGTTATTTGTATTGATAGAGACAATGCAGGTAGAGAAAATGCATTTATTAAATGAACATTAGCTGATGTAATGATGATGATGACCACCAATGGCCATGTTAGAATGATTCTTTCTGATTATTGTCATTGCTAAAAGCAATATCTACTAAATTTCAGATTGATAAAATGCCATAATTTGAGAATAAGTAACAGCAATGTATTATAAACAAAAACTGGATAAACAAAGATTCAAGATAAAAAGTCACTATTGATACTTTTAAGCAAATAAAAAATTGGAGTAAGTTTACTTTTGACCACAAATCTCTCCTAACCAAGGAGATGTATTTCACTAGCCTGAAAAGCCAAGAATCCACATCTTTCTTAATTTCCTTGGTCCTCTTGGTCTTGATCTTTGGTTTCTTTTAATAAGTGTAATCTGTCTCATTATCCTTATTGGTCTTCTTGGATGCAGTTCCTAAGAACATCTTTTTTTATGCTATTATGGATGTGGCAAGGGATATATAGGTTGCAAGTAATCAGGTTTACTGAGTAAATAACTTAGTGCTATGAGATTCCTTTGTTTTTCTCTCATTTCTCTATATTACATTTTTTGTCTTCCACATTCATAACCATAGAATAGGACTTTGTGCTAAATCAGCACATTGGTTAGGAGCTGGGCTCTGCAGTCAGAATTAGGCTTCTTTATCTGATTATTAGCTGTGGGATTTTGACTTGGTATTAATTTCCTATTTAGTATTGATAGTTATTAGTATCTAAGTTGTAGGGTTGTTGTAAAAAATCAGTGGAATGAGCTGTATACTAGCAACTAGACTTTTGCTTGGTTTGTAGAAAATCCTTAATAAGTATTATTTTAATATTACTGATACTACTTAAGTCCCCTCCTTGTAGGTTTATACTCACCACCTCATTGAAGTGAGGTGTGGTCAAGGAACTTGCTTCAACTAATGGAATATGAGGTGACCTGATGCGTGCAACTTTCAAGTAGAAGCTTTTATACCCAGAGCACTTTTCCACCACAGCTTTGTTCCCTGTGCACAGGAAAGCACCTTCAACATAACGGTGCTCTGTATGTCTGGTCCAATAGGGACATCATGGTGGAGACTGGTAACTGACCCAGCAAGGACCAGTTTCTTGAGGATGAAATTAACCTTTCAAATTGTGGGGAGGGATGTTTGCAATTGTGTATAACTTCAAGAAAATATCTTCTTTATGCCATCAGAATTTGTTGTTGGACTGTTACTTATTCATTGTCTTTCTCTCCGCAAATATTGAATTTTGTTTACTTTTTTTTTTCAGTACTGGAGATTGAATCCAGAGCCTTTCACATGCTAGGCATTTGCTGTACCACTGAATCACATCCCTTGTCTCAATCATGTTTAATTTTTAAAGAAAGAAACACATGGCCAGTAAAAGAATTGACTCTTGAGTGGTGCCACCCTTAAGACAAGTCCATGTTACCCTCTGTTATGCTCCACCATTGTCCTCCACACCAATACTCTATTCAGAGTAAAATGGTGATTTATATGAATTTAACTAGCATTTCTTGGTGTTTCCTCTTTTACCAATTTCTACCAATGATGCAACTTAATAGATGTTTTTATTGCTAGTCTTTAGCTTAGAAGAAATAATACTTATATTTTTAAACATAAATCCACATGAATTAGTAAAAAAACAGACATAAATATTCATCTAGATTTTAAAATATTTTCTTGGATTAGATAAAGATTTGAGGTACATAGGTCATCTTAATATGAAATATGTATAAAATAGATATGAAACTATTCTCTTAATGAAACTCACCCTGAAAGTATATATGCTTATGCAAAGGTTTTGTTTTGATTGTTTCATATAATTCAAAAACTTGATTGATGGCCTGCTAGCAAACACAATATAACAGCACCTCCCATGACTAATTTTAGTTCAGAATACTTTATAAGTGAGCAATGAATTGTGATTAAACTTTATCATATCCACACATTTTTTTGCATAGGAAAGGAATTATTAAAAACAGAGGCACCATGTTCATCTAGTTTCCATTCAGAATTTAGCAAGGAATCCTTAATGGGTCACATTACAACCTCAGACCTTTTCCTTCAATGGGGAATTCCTGAACAGACGATGAGCAGTACAATATCCATTGTTGCAGACCTAGAAACTGACAAAATTAATTGAGAATACTTACCTAATCCTCAGGAGAAAGTATTATCAGCATCCATGAGAAAAATTATTTTCAAAATGAAATGACTTCTAAGGAAAAAACTCCTAGTGAAAACTGAAACCTTTATAGAGAGGATGATTAATGTGCCCAGATATTTTCCTGTATAACAACCAAGACAAGAACCACATTTCAAAAATGCTACAATTGGCTTAGAGACTTTGACCTTGCTGGGGTAGTTTCTAGGGTCAGGAGGGTCTGTTTGCCTGCTGCTCAATGAATTTTCCTTCCTCAGGGTTAATGATGCACATGCTGACTCAGTATTAGGAAACCCAAATTTCAGGGCTATCTTCAGTAGTCCTACTACTAGAAGGTTATTTGTACAGACTCTCCCAGTCTAATATATATGTATATGTAATATAAGTATTTTTAACTTCAGCAATTTTTATTTGTGCATACTAATTATAAAGAATAGTGGATTTCTTTGTGACATATTTGTACATGTATCTAACATGATTTGATCAGTTTTACTCCCCAATACCCCCACATGCTCCCCCTTCCCTTCTATCTACACTAATGGTCTCCTTTTTTATTCATAATGTTCTTTTAAAATTTCTCCCTCCCTCTCTCCTTCCCTCTTTCTTTCTTTTCCTCCCTCTCCCCTCCCTCCCTTCTTTCCTTCTTTCTTTCTTTCTTTCCCCCCTTCTATCTTCCACATAAGAAAAACATTTGTCTTTCTCAGTCTGGCTAGTTTTAGTTGATATGCCAATCTCTAGTTCCATCCATTTTCCTGTAAAATGACACAATTTCAGTCTTCTTTATGGCTGAAAACGTCCATTGTATAAATGTATCATGTTTTCTTTACCTATTCTTCTGTTGATGGACATCTAGGCTGATTTCATAACTGAGTGAATTGTGCCGCAATAAAAATAGGTATGTCTGTATCTCTAAAGTATGCTGACTTTAATGTTTTTGGATAGATACTGAGGAGTGGTATAGCTGGGTCATATAGTAGATTTATTTTTAGTTTTTTAAGGAAACTCCATAATGATTTCCATAGTTGCTGTACTAATTTATATTCCCACACAGTTCTTTCCCCCAAATCCTTGTCATCATTTATTGTTATTTCGATTTTTTGCTGATTACCACTATAACTGAAGTGAGATGGAATTTCAGTGTAGATTTTTAAAATTTTTTTTATTAGTTGCTCAAAACATTACAATGATCTTGACATATCATACATTTGATTCAAATGGGGTATGTAATCTTATTTTTCCACGTGTACAGATTGCAGGATCACATTGGTTATACAGATCTGCATTTCCCTGAAGACTAAAGATGATGAAGATTTTTCATATAATTGTTGGCCATTAATACTTCTTCATTTAAAAAGTGTCTGTTCAGTTCATTTGCCCATTTATTGAATAGATTATTTGTTTTGTTTCTTTTTGGTGTTGAGTTTTTTTGAGTTCTTTATATATTATGGATATCGATCTTCTCTTGGAAGAATAGCTGGCAAAGAGTTGTTTTTCCCCCCATTTCATAGGCTATCTCTTCATGCTGACAATCCTGTGCTATAATTTGATGTTATTACATTTAACCATTCTAGCTATATATATTTTCAATATGCAGGAGGTTGTTGCCTGTTCCTATATGTTGAAGTGTTTAAGTATTCTTTCTCTCTCTCCTTCCTTCCTTCCTTCCTTTCTTCTTTTTTTCTGCATGT
Source organism: Ictidomys tridecemlineatus (assembly GCF_052094955.1). Lineage (NCBI taxonomy): Eukaryota > Metazoa > Chordata > Mammalia > Rodentia > Sciuridae > Ictidomys > Ictidomys tridecemlineatus. The sequence goes on along the minus strand of NC_135478.1, from coordinate 155,943,915 downwards.
GCATGCAAGTGTGTTTAGGGGGTATGGTATGAGGGTTGAACCAGGGGTGCTTTACCAGTGAGCTACATTCCCCAGCCCTTTTTAGTTTTTATTTTGAGATAAGGTCTTTCCAAGATGCTGAGACTGGCCTTGTACTTGCACTCCACCCGTCTTAGCCATCACAGTCTCTAAGGTTAAAGGTGTGTGCCAGCATGCCTGATTCCCTTATGTTTTTGTCTACCACTTGCAGATCCATCTCAAATTGACTTTTTTATGGTCTGAGAGATGAAAATATGGTATCATTTTTCTACATATGACTATCTGTATGTATAAGTTTTTCCAGCACTGTTAAAAAGAGACTGTCTTCAATACATGCCCTCGACTCCTTTGTCAAATATTAGATGAATGCACCTATGTGGATTTGTTTCTGCATCTTCTATTCTTTCCCATTACTCTCTGTGTCTTTTTCTATGCCAGTGATTATACTGCTTTTCTTATTCTGACTCTATAGTATGATTTGAAGTCAGATTTTCCAATATCCCCAGCATTGCTCTTTTTTGCTTAGGATTACTTTCACTCTTTTGAGTTTTTTTCATTCTTCCATATGAATTTTAGAATTGATTTTTCTAGTTCAGTGAAGAATGCTATTGGTATTTTAAATGGGATTTCATTTAATATTTCAATTTCTTTTGGTAAAATGACACTTTTAATGATATTAATTGTGCTTATCTATGAACATTGGAGATGTTTCTATCATCTTAAGTTTCTTTTTAAGCATTCTCTAATTTTCCCTGTAGAGGTCTTTTACTTCTTTGGTTAGGTTTATTCCTAAGTAATTTCTTTTAAAATCTATTTTGAATGAAATATTTTCCTGATGGAAAATATGGGTTCATAATTATTGTATAGAAAAGCTATTGATATAGGTATATTGCTTTATTATCCTACTACTTTGCTCACTTTGATTATCAAATCTAAAAGTCTTCTTGTAGAGTCTTTAGGATCTTCTAAATATAAAATCATATCATTTGCAAACAGGGATAGTTTGAAGTTTTACTTTTCCATTTGTACTCACTTTCCTCCCTTCTCTTTCTTAACTGCTCTGGCTAAAATTTCAAGTACTTACTATATTGAATAGGAGTGGTGGGAGTGGACATCCTTGTATTATTCCTGATTTTAGAATAAATTATTTCAACTTTTCCAATTTGGTAAGATTTGGGGTTTGAGTTTGTCATATATAGCCTTAGTTATATTAAGGTAAGTTCCTTCTAGTCCTAGTTTCTTCAGCATTTTTATCATAAAGGAGTGTTTATTTTTATCAAAGACCTTCTCTGCATCTGTGATTTTTGTCCTTAATTCTATTTATGGGGTGTATTACATTAATTGATTTGCATATGTGAACCATCCTTGCATTCCTGTAATGGAACCATCTTGATTATGATGTTTAATTTTCAGACATGTTGTTAAATTCAGTTTGCAAATATTTTATTAAGGGTTTTTATATCTGTGTTCATCAAAGATACTGGTCTGTAATATTTTTTCTTTGATATGTTTCTATCCAGTTTTGGTTTCAGAGTGACACTGGCTTTATTGAAAAAGTTTGAAAGTGCCCCTTCCCTTTTGATTTTATGGAATAATCTGAGAAGCATTGGTATTAGTTCTTCTATAAAGGTCTGGTAAAATTCAGCCCTGAACCCATCCAGTCCTGGGCTTTTCTTTGTTTGGAAACTTTTTATTATGTCTTCAATCTTATTACTTGTTATTGAATTGTTCATTTTTCTATGTTCTCTTGATTAAATTTTAGTGGTCCTATGTGTCTATAAATTCATCTATTTCCTTGAGATTTACTAATTTATTGGAATATAAGGTTTTAGAATATTCCCTAATGATCCTCTGGATTTCAGTGATGTCTCTTGTAATATCCCCATTTTCATGTCTAAATTTATTAATTTGGATCTTCTCTCTCTCTCTCTCTTTGGTTAGTTTGATCAAAATTTTATTAATCTTATTTATCTTTTCAAAGTACTAACTCTTAGTGTCATTGATCCTTTATATTTCTCTTTTATTTTCTCTTTCATTCATTTCAAGTCTCATTTTTATTATTTCTTTACTTCTACTGTTTTTTGATGTTATTTTTTAGTTGTAGTTGAAAACAATACGTTTATTTATTTATTTATTTATTTATTTATTTTTATGGTGCCGAGGATTGAACCCAGGGCCTCAACGTGCTAGGCAAGCACTCTACCACTGAGCTACAACCCTAGCCCCTCTTCTGCTGTTTTTGAGATAAGTTTGTTCCTGTTTTCTAAGAGGTTAAGATGCATAATTAGGTATTTATTTGAGTTCTCTCTGATTTTTTTCATGTAGACATTTATAGCTATAAACCACCCTCCTGGAACTGCCTCCACTATATTCCACACCTTTGGCAAGTTGTGTTTCTATTTTTGTTTGATTTAAAGAAATTTTTTAATTTCCCCCGATTTCTTCAATGACTCACTCATTAGTTAAAGTGTATTGTTTAATATCTATGTGTTTATTTAGTTTCTATAGTTTTTCTTGCACTTAATTTCTAATTTCATCTCATTATGATATAAGATGCAAGAAAATATTTTAATTTTTTGTATTTGCTGAGACTTTTTAATGGCATAATTATATATTATATATATTTTGGAGAAAGTTACATGAGCAGCTGAAAAGAAAGTGTATTCATCTGTAGGATGAAATATTCTAGATATCTGTTAGGTCTACTTCATCTGTAGTATATCTTAATTCTGTACTGTGATATTTTTGTCTGAATGACCTATCTATTAGTATATTAAGGTCACCAACTATTATTGTATTGGGATCCATCTGTCCCATTATGTTGAATAATATTTCTTTTATGAAACTGGGGTACCAACATTCAGGACATCAATATTTGCAATCATATGTTTTTGTTGGATTGTTCCCTTTATCCATATATCTTTACCTTCTTTGTCTCTTCTGACTAATTTTTGCTTGAAGCCTGCTTTATTAGCTATGAGAATATCTCTTCTTGCTTGTTTTTGGATTTAATTTGCATGGAATACTCCTTTCCATCTTTTAACTTTCAGTCTATGAATGGTTTGGCAGTGAGTTGTGTTTCTTGCAGAAAGCATAGAGTTGGGTGTTGTTTTTAAATCCAATTTGCCAATCTACATTTTTTAATTGAAGAATTAAGTCCATTTACATTTTTTTGTAGAGATGTATGTATTAATTCCTGTAACTTTTATTTCTAATGTTTGATTCATTCCTAATTTTGATTTGCTTATCACCGTTCTAATGAAATATATTCTTTCCCATGATTTCTTAGTTATTTTTGTCTTCTTATGTGTGTAAGATTTCTATAAGTATCTTCTGCAATGCTGGCCTAGCAGTCATGAATTCTTTCAGCTTATGCTTTTCTTGAGATATTTTTATTCCTTTTAAAATTCTGAAGGATAACTTTGCTGGATATAGTAATATAGGTCAGAGGTTACTTTCTTTCAGGGCTTGAAAACATATTTCCATGGCTTCCTGGCCTTTAGAATTTTTGCAGAGAAATCTGTAAACCTCATGGGTTTACCTTTTCAAGTGCTTTTGCACATCACTTATAGCTTTTAAAATCTTTTCCAAATTCTGAACTTTTGGCATTTTATCTACTATACATTGTGGAAAACTTCTTTTGTGGTCATGTCTAATTGGAGTTCTTAATAGTTAAAGTACCTGCATGTCCATTTTTTAAAAAAAATTAGTTATAGTTGGACACAATACCTTTATTTTACTTATTTATTGTTATGTAGTGTGTTAGAGTCTGTAAACAAGTCTGGATGGCGTCTGGCAAAATGCCAGAGGGAGTGGTTTGTGAAGTAACTCCACTGAGCCATTAAGTGTGGAGATTACTTATTGGTTGACTGATGTATCTAGTTTATGTTAATTAGATAAGCTGTGTGGAATGTATATATACCACTCCTGTCCTAAAATAAACGGCTTCCATTCCTGCTGTATCAAGGTACACAAGTTGTTCGTCACTCCCCGGTTATTTTGCTGTGGCCGGACTGTGGCAGATGGTGGCCTGTATGGGGAGCCCCGGGACACTCGGGGGTAAGTGACGAAAAAAAAGCTGCCCATCCATAGATAGGACGGGAGCAAATCTGCTCGTCCCTAGGCAGATAGGGCGAGAGGAAAAATGGCCATTTTGAGAAAATGGAAAAGTTTTGATACAGTATGTTTATGTCTTGTTTTGTCTAAGTGTATTGTACTGTCTTTGTGATGAAAATATGGAAGGGGTGAGAGGTAAATTGATAAGGGAAAGAGGCACCCCAGTGGAACCAAGAATAGTTAGGACATGTGTTGATAAAAGCCCAGGAACTCCAGTCAGAAAGAAAAAGAAAGTTTAAAAGAAGAAGGATTATCAGGAAAAAAGTTGCAGCAAAATAACCGGGGTGGTGACGAGCAACTTGTGTAGATTGATACAGCAAGAATGGAAGCCGTTTATGGAGTGTATGGCAGAGCATGTTGCTCTGCCATACACTCCAGGCATAATGTGCTGCTTCATTAGTGGCCCAAAGCAAAGGGGTCCATCATGGATTGGAACCTTCAAATCTATGATCCAAAATAAACCTTTTCTCTTTTTAAGTTGGCTGCCTCAGGTATTTTATAATAGTGACAGAAAGTTGACTAATACAGCTTAATTAAACATATAAAATTATTTATATATACATACATATATATATTGCATACAAAGTGATATTTTGAAACATGTATACATTTTAAGTGGCTAAATAGAGCTAATTAACATATTCATTACCTTGCATGCTTATCGATTTTTCTTTTGTGGTAAGATTTATAGTCACCTTATTGTACAATAGATCTCTTGTGTATATCTTTTGCAACTAATAGAAATTTCACATCCTGTGACAATATATCTCCACAACACCAACATCCCAACCTACCCTGCCCCATCCATGGTAACCACTATTCTACTGTCTGCTTCTATGAATTCAACTTTTTAAGATTTCATCTATAAGTGACATCATGCTATATTTATCTTGCAGTGCTTAGATTATTTACTTAACATAATCTCCTTCAGGTTCATCTATATGATTGAAAATGACAGGACATCCTTTTTCAAGGCTGAATAATATGCCATTGTGTATACATGTCAGATATTTTTTATTCATTCAGCATTGATGAGAACTTTGTTTGATTTTATATTTTAGCTATTGTGAATAATTGAGCAGTAAACAAGGAATTGGAGTTATCTCTTCAAAATCCAATTTCATTAATTTTGGATATATACCCAGTAGTGGCATTGTTGGATCATATAGTAATTCTATTTATTAGTATTTTTCAGACACCATAATGCTGTTTTTCAAAATGGATTACTAGTTTGCATTCCCACCAAGTGTACCAGCTTTACTCTGTAATTCGGTTATCTTTTGTGTTTTTGATGACAGTCATTTTAACAGGTGCAAGGTGATATCTCATTGTGGTATTTAATTCAGTTAAGGCAGTAAGGGGCCAGCGTCCTAAAACCCTTTGAAAACATAACCTCAGTGACCTAATGATTAGATTTTGAGCACTTCTCATGTATCTGATGGCCATTTGTCTTGTTTAAGAAATGTCTGTTAGGTCCTTTTCCCATTTAAATATGTTATTTATTTTCTTGCTCTTAAGTTGTTTGAGTTCCTTATGTATTTTGGATATCAACATTTTATCAATTTTTGACTTGCAAATACATTTTCCAAATCCATGGGCTGTCTCTTTACTCTATTGGTTATCTTCTTGGCTATTAAGGGACCTTTTAGTTTTATGTAATCCTGATGTCTACTTTTTCTTTGGTTACCTATGGTTTTCAGTTCTTGTCCACAAAAACCATTTTTTAGACTAATATGATGGAGTTTTTCCCCTGTTGTCTAGTAGTTCTATAGTTTCAAGTCTTATATTGAGTACTTGAAGTTGATTTTCTGTATGGTATGAGTTAAAAGCCAAATTTCATTCTTCTGCATGTAGATATCCAGTTTTCCCAACATCATTAATTATTGGAAAAACTGTTCTTAGCATTTTGTCAAATATCAATGAACTATCAATATTTGGATTTATTGCTAGATTTCCTTTCCTGTTCCATTGGTCATAGTGTCTATTTTTATGCCAGAATCATGCTATTTTGATTGTAATAGCCTTATATTTTGAAGTCAGAGAGTGTTATGACTTTGTTCTTTTTGCTTAAGTTTGCCTTTGCTATTTTAGGGTTTTTTTTGTGGTTTCATATGAATTTTAGAATTTTTATCTATTTATGTGAAAATGGCATTGTATTTGATAAGGGTCGAAGTTAATCTGTAGATTACTTTGGGTGGTATAATCATTTTAATGATATTAATTCTTCTAACAAATGAACATAGACTGTGTTTCCACTAAATTGTGTTTTTCAATTTCTCACATCAATATTTTATAGTTTTTTCGGTGTATAGGTATTTCACAATCTTCAGTTAAATTTTTTCTTATACATTCTAAAAATTTTTTATAACTGTTATAACTGAGATTGTTTTCTTAATTCTTTTTCAGAAAATTTATTGCTAATGTATAGATGCTACTGATTTTTGTACATTGATTGTATCTTCAAATTTTACAGATTTATTTATTAGTTCTAAGAGGTTTTTTTTTTTTGGTAGAGTCTTTAGAGTGTTCTACATATATGACCATGTTGTCTGCAAATAGGAGTTTCAATTCTTTCTCAATTACATGCATTTTATTTCCTTCTCTTGCTTAATTGCTCAGCCAGGACTTCTAATACTATGTTGAACAGAAGTGGTGAGAGTGGGTATCCTTATCTTGTTCCTGATTTTAGAGGAAAAAATTTCAACTTTTCTTCATTGAGTGTATTAGCTATGGGTTTGTCACATAGCCTTTATTATGTTGAGATAAATTCTGTCTATACACGAATTTTTAATACTTTTTATCATGAAAGGATATTAAATTTCATTGAATACTTTTCCTACATCTCTTCAGATTGATTGTAGGGTTTTTTTGTTCTTCATTTTATTTAGGTGTTGTCCATATTTATAAATTTGTGTATGTTGAACCTATATGTGTGGGTTAAACCCCAGTAATTAATCCCATTTGATTATGGCAAATAATCCTTTTAATGTGCTATTGAATTTGATTTGCTAGTATAAAATGTTGAGAATTTTTGCATCTATGTTTATTTGGAATATAGGTTTATAATTTTCTTTTCTTGTAGTCTGGCTTTGGTGACAGTGTAATGTTAGCTTTATGAAATGAGTCAACAATTTATTTTGGAAGCATTTGAGAAGAATTAAGATTGGTTCTTTTTAAAAATATGCTATAATTGAACAGTAAAGTCATCAGACGTGGTATATCTCTTTGATCAGAAAATTTTACTACTGATACGTTCTCCTAAATCATTAGTGGTCAATTCAGATTACCTAGTTCTTCATGACACATACAACAGTCCTGGTGTGTTGTATGTGTATAGAAATTTATTCATTTCTTCTAGGTTCTACAATTTATCAGCATATGATTTTTTAAGTTATTGTGGTATCATTTAAATGTTTCATTTGATTTATGATTTTTATTTATTTGGGTTTTCCTCTTTCTTAACCATTATAGTCAAAGGTTTGTTGCCTGTGTTTTCCTTTTCAAGAAACCAAGTCTTAATTTTCTCAATCTTTTATATTGTTATTCTTTTCTCTTTTTCCTTCCTCCATTCTTTCTTCCTTTTTTTTTTTTTTTTTGTCCTGCGAGTTGAACTCAGAGGCACCTCACCACTGAACTGCATCCTTATTTTTAAAAATCTCTATGTCATTCACTTCTGCTCTGATCATTACTATTTCCGTTCTTACAATAATTTTGGGTTAATTTGTTCTTCTTTTCTAGTCCCTTTAGTTGTAGCTGGTATTATTTGATTGAAATCTTTCTTCTCTTTTGATGTAAGTGAATCCTATAAACTTTTCCCTCAGAAGTGTTTATGCTGTGTCCCATTGGTTTTGGCCTATTATATGCCCATTTTTTTCTTAACTTTATTTTTAACTTCTTCTTTGAACTACTGTTTTTTCAGATATATGTTGTTTAATTTCTATAAGTTTTTAAATTTAAGATTCCCCCAGTTATTGGTTTCTAGTGTGATTAGAAAGACACTTGATATGATCTTTTTTTAATATATATATATATATATATATATTTTTTTTTTTTTTTTCAGTTTTCGGCCGACACAACATCTTTGTTTGTATGTGGTGCTAAGGATCAAACCTGGGCTGCACACATGCCAGGCGAGTGCGCTACCAATTGAGCCACATCCCCAGCCCCTTGATATGATCTTTTTTTTTTTAATTTTTTTTTTTTTGAGAGAGAGAGAGAGAGAGAGAGAGAGAAGAGAGAATTTTATTTTTAATATTTATTTTTTAGTTCTCGGCGGACACAACATCTTTGTTGGTATGTGGTGCTGAGAATGGAACCCGGGCCGCACGCATGCCAGGCGAGCGCGCTACCGCTTGAGCCACATCCCCAGCCCATTGATATGATCTTAAGGTTAAAATTTTAAGACTTTTTTTGTGTCCTAACACATGATCTATAGTAGAAAATATTCCAAATGGACTTGAAAAAACGAGTCCTCTGATGCTATTGGATAAAATGTTCTGTATTTATCTGTTAGACACATTTGGTCTAAAGGGTGGTTTAACTCTGATGCTTCCTTACTCATTTTCCTTCAGGATGATCTCTTCATTGCTAAAACTGAACTACACTACTATTATTGTATTACAATCTATCTCTTCCTTCAAAGATATATTTCATTTTTTTTTCTAAGACAGAGTTTTTCTACGTTGCTAAGATTTTTCCCAAACTCCTGGGTCTAAGCGATTCTCCTGCCTCAGCCTTCTAAGTAGCTGGGACTATAGGTATGTGCCACCTTGCCTAGCTGTCTCCTTTCAGATCTAGAAAATATACTTTATATATTTAGATACTATGATATGTAGTGCATTTATTTACAACTGTCATATCCTCTTGATGAATCAACCCCTTTATCATTCTGTAATGACCTTTGTTATCTACTTTATCTTATATAGGAATAACCATTCCTGGTATCTTTTAGAATATATTTTTTTCCATCCTTTCACTTTCATTTTATTAAATGAAGTGAGTCTTCCCTAGGCAGCAGATGGTTGGTCCTGTTCATTCACTTATACTAGGTCTTCTGTTTAATTCAATCCATTTACATTTGAGGTTCTTATCACCATGTATGAAATTACTATTGTCATTTTCTTATTGTGTTTTTAGATCTCTTATTCCCTTATACCTCTCTTGAAGTCTTTTTTGATTTGATGGCTTTCTTTAATTGGTAGGCTCTTATCTCTTGTTTAAATTTTTTGACCTACTTTTTTTTCTTTGTGTTTATCATGTATGTAGCTTACCTAAAATGTTTCATTCTTATAATAGGCTATTTTAAGTTGATCATGACTTAACTTTGTTCACATAGAAAAACTCAACACTTTTACTTCACCCTACCCATTTCATATTTTGATATCACAATTTACATCTTTTTTTATAATGTGTATACCTGAAAATATTACTGTAGTTATTATTATTTTTTAACAATTTTATCTTGTAACCTTCATATTAAAGATATGTGAGTTATACACCATTATTATAGTACTAGATGATTCTGAATTTGTGTGCTTACTTTCACCACTGAATCTTATACTTTCTTTTTTTTTTTCCTGATACTAGTTACAATCCTTCACTTTGAGCTTGAGGAAATCTGTTTAGCATTTTGTGTGTGTATGTGTGTGTGTGTGTGTGTGTGTGTGAGAGAGAGAGAGAGAGAGAGAGAGAGAGAGAGAGAGACAGGTGTGGTAGTGACAAAATCCCTCATCTTTTATTTGTCTAAAGAAGTGTTTGCCTCTCCTTCATTTTCAAAGGTCAGTTTTTCTAGGTAAAACTCTTCCTTGGAAGTTTTTAATCCTCTGGCACTTTGAATATAGCATCCCATTCTCTGTTGGCCTATAATATTTCTGCTGAGAAATTCACTATTAGCCATACTGAACTTCCTTATATGTGATATGCAACTTTTCTCTTGCTGCTTTCAGGATATTCCCCTTGTAGTTCATATGTTTTTTAAAAAAATATTTGTTTTTATGTGTTTGCTGGGGATCAAATCCAGGGCCTTGTGCATGCTAGGCACATGCTCTACCACTAAGCTATACCACTGCCCTCCACTCCTCTATGTTTTTCATTTTTGGCAGTTCAGGTATAGTATGTCTTGTTTGAATTGAGTCTGATGGAAAATTTTGATATTCCTGAGCTTTGATATTTATTTTTTTTTAACTTTTTTTTATTGGTTGTTCAAAACCTTACACAGTTCTTAATACATCATATTTCACAGTTTGATTCAAGCGGGTTATGAACTCCCAACTTTACCCCGTATACAGATTGCTGTATCACATCAGTTACCCTTCCATTGATTGACATATTGCCTTTCTAGTGTCTGATGTATTCTGCTGTCTGTCCTATTCTCTACTATCCCCCCTCCCCTCCCCTCCCCTCCCCTCCCATTTTCTCTCTCGACCCCTTCTACTGTAAATCATTTCTTCCATTCATATTATCTTGTCTTACCCCTCCTTTCCTCTTATATATCATTTTGTATAACCTTGAGGATCGCCTTCCATTTCCATGCGATTTCCCTTCTCACTCCCTTTCCCTCCCACCTCTCATCCCTGTTTAATGTAAATCTTCTTCTCAAGCTCTTAGTCCCTACCCTGTCCTTGTTTACTCCCCTTATATCAAAGGGGTCATTTGGTATTTGTTTTTTAAAGATTGACTAGCTTCACTTAGCATAATCTGCTCTAATGCCATCCATTTCCCTCCAAATTCTATGATTTTGTCATTTTTTAATGCAGAGTAATACTCCATTGTGTATAAATGCCACATTTTTTTTATCCATTCATCTATTGAAGGGCATCTAGGCTGATTCCATAATCTTGCTATAGTGAATTGTGCTGCTATGAACATCGATGTAGCAGTGTCCCTGTAGCATGTTCTTATTAGGTCTTTAGGGAATAAACCGAGAAGGGGAATAGCTGGGTCAAATGGTGGTTCCATTCCCAGCTTTCCAAGAAATCTCCATACTGCTTTCCAAATTGGCTGCACCAATTTGCAGTCCCACCAGCAATGAACAAGAGTGCCCTTTTCCCCGCATCCTCTCCAGCACTTATTGTTGTTTGACTTCCTAATGGCTGCCAATCTTACTGGAGTGAGATGGTATCTTAGGGTAGTTTTGATTTGCATTTCTCTGACTGCTAGCGACGGTGAGCATTTTTTCATGTACTTATTGATTGATTGTATGTCCTCCTCTGAGAAGTGTCTGTTCAGGTCCTTGGCCCATTTATTGATTGGGTTATTTGTTATCTTATTGTCTAATTTTTTGAGTTCTTTGTATATTCTGGTTATTAGGGTTCTATCTGAAGTGTGTGGATTAAAGATTTGTTCCCAGGATGTAGGCTCCCTGTTTATCTCTCTTATTGTTTCTTTTGCTGAGAAAAAACTTTTTAGTTTGAGTAAGTCCCATTTGTTGATTCTAGTTGTTAACTCTTGCGCTATGGGTGTCCTATTGAGGAATTTGGGGCCCGATCCCACAGTATGTAGATCATAACCAACTTTTTCTTCTATCAGATGCCATGTCTCTGATTTAATATCAAGCTCCTTGATCCATTTTGAGTTAACTTTTGTGCATGGCGAGAGATAGGGATTCAGATTCATTTTGATGCAAATGGATTTCCAGTTTTCCCAGCACCATTTGTTGAAGATGCTATCCTTCCTCCATTGCATGCTTTTAGCCCCTTTATCAAATATAAGATAGTTGTAGTTTTGTGGATTGGTTACTGTGTCCTCTATTCTGTACCATTGGTCCACCCGCCTGTTTTGGTACCAGTACCATGCTGTTTTTGTTACTATTGCTCTGTAGTATAGTTTGAAGTCTGGTATCGCTATACTGCCTGATTCACACTTCCTGCTTAGCATTGTTTTTGCTATTCTGGGTCTTTTATTATTCCATATGAATTTCATGATTCTTTTATCTATTTCTACAAGAAATGCCGTTGGGATTTTGATTGGCATTGCATTGAACTTATAGAGAACTTTTGGTAATATCGCCATTTTGATGATGTTAGTTCTGCCTATCCATGAGCAGGGTATATTTTTCTATCTTCTAAGGTCTTCTTCTATATCTTTCTTTAGGGTTCTGTAATTTTCATTATATAAATCTTTCACCTCTTTTGTTAGGTTGATTCCCAAGTATTTTATTTTTGGGGGGGATATTGTGAATGGAGTAGTTGTCCTCATTTCTGTTTCAGAGGATTTGTCGCTGATATACAGGAATGCCTTTGATTTATGCGTGTTGATCTTATATCCTGCCACTTTGCTGAATTCATTTATTAGCTCTAATAGCTTCTTTGTAGACCCTTTTGGGTCTGCTAGGTATAGGATCATATCATCTGCAAATAGTGATAATTTAAGTTCTTCTTTTCCTATTTTTATGCCTTTAATTTCTTTCGACTGTCTAATTGCTCTGGCCAGTGTTTCGAGGACTGTGTTGAACAGAAGTGGTGAGAGAGGGCATCCCTGTCTTGTACCAGATCTTAGAGGGAATGCCTTCAATTTTTCTCCATTCAGAATGATATTTATATCTTTTTCTGAATATGGAAAGTTTTCTGCTTTTATTTCCCTAAGTAATATTTCTGGTCCTTTGTCTTCTCCTCTCCTTGAAATCCTATAAATGAAATATTTGGATGCTTTCCCATAAATCTCATACGCTTCTTTATTTCTTTTCATTATTTTATCTTGTACAACTATAGAGTTCCCATTTTTTCTGTATTTTTGGTTTTTGTGGTTTTAGTTACTCTGGTCAACTATGGTCCAAAAACATTAAATGGAAAATTCCAGAAATAAACAATTCATAAATTTTAAGTTACACATTTTTCTAAGTAGCAATGATGACATCTCACACTATTCCAAATTGTCCTTCCATGCTGCTTATGCTACCCACCCAACAGTCACTTGTAACCATTTCAGCTATCAGATCAATTGTCATGTGCTTGTGTTCAAATAATCCTTACATAGTAGACTAACATTATATCACAATGCCTGCATCATTTGCCTCACTTAATGTCATCACAAAGATACAGTGTTATGCCACATACATTGGCTTAGAAGAATGAGTATAGTACAATAAGATAGTTTGAGAGAAACTACATTCATATAGTTTTTATTACAGAATATTGTTATAATTGTTCCATTTATTATTAGCTATTGTTAATTTATTTTACTTAATTTATAAACTTTATCATATGTATGCATGTATGTGTTTTAAAAAAACATGCCATGGGGCTGGGGATGTGACTCAAATGGTAGCATGCTTGCCTGGCATGCGCAGGGCGCTGGTTTCAATCCTCAGCACCACATAAAAATAAAATAAAGATGTTGTGTCCACCGAAAACTAAAAAATAAACATTAAAAAATTCTCTTTCTCTCTCTCTAAAAAAAACCATGCCATATATAGGGTTTGTTACTATCTGTGGTTTGGGGCATCCACTGGGGGTCATGGAAGGTAAGCCAGTGGCAAAGGAGGAGATACTGTATATATTTGCAAACTAACATATCTTCCAGTTCACACATTTTTTTCTTATGTTTGATCAATTTGCTATTGATGCTCTCTATTGCATTTTGTCATCACTTTGTATTTTTTTTTAACACTAGAACTTACTTGATTTTATAATTTCAATTTCTTGGATAAATTTCTCATTTAGTTCACTTATTATTTTCCTGATTTCGTTGAATTGTTTCTCTGTATTTTCTTGAAGTTTGATTAAAAACAATAATTTTGAATTTTGGTCAGGCAGTTCATATATCTCTGTTTCAGGTAGGTTACTGATGCTTTATTTTGTTCCTTTCAGTATATTGTGTTTTTTGATTTTTCTGCATCCTTGAGCACATGCATTTATGTCTGTAAATTTAAGAAAAGTAGACTTTTTAAAATTGTTGATACAACTTTATTTTATGTATTTGTTTTTATATGCGAGGTGCTGAGGATCGAACCCAGTGCCTCACACAGCCAGGCAAGTGTGCTACTGCTGAACCACACCCCCAGCCACGAAAAGAGTAGACTTTACAGACTGTTTTTATCTTGGAAAGTGATTCACCAGCCTCTCTAGAAATTCTGGGAAGGTCAGGTGGCATGGTTGCAAACACTTTTACTACTGGGTTCTTCAAGGAAGCTGTACTTATATCTGGATTTGCTGGAATTGGACACTGAATCACTGGGGTAGACCTGGTGATTGGTCTATGGCAGTGGGCTTGAAGCTTCCGTCCACTAAGGTGAGCCTATAATATGCATCCATGGGATACAGCCTGAAGTCTGAGTTTACTGGGGCTGACCTGGTACTGAGGTAGGCATTGAGCACACATCTACAGATGCTGCACAGTTGCTAGAATGAGTTTGACACCTGGTTTCATTGGGGTAGGTAGGTGTCTGAGTCTGTGGGGACTAACCAGTTACTGGAGTGGCCCTGAAGTATGACTCTATGGAACATGCCTGGGTCCTGAATTCATGAGTACTTGCATGGAGCCTGCGTCTTTAGAGGTTGTCCTAGATAGAGTCTTGGTCCATGTGAGCTGGCCTGGTGCCAGGGTGTAGTGGACCTTAGGTATACTGGAGCCTGGGGTCATAGGGAATGGTGTAAACCTTAAGGTCAGCCTGGTGTTGGGACAGGAGCATAGCCTGAATTCATGGGGGCCTGTCTGGAGCAAAACCCACAGGTTGTGGCTTTGTGTCTGAAGCCACAGTGGCCTGTCTGGAATATAAGAGTTTTGGGACTGACCTTGAGTCTGGGTTCATGGGAGTAGTCCTGGAGACTGGGTCTGTGGGGACAAGCCCAATGCTAGGGATTAGCGGGACAGGCCTGACACTACCTCTGCTGGAGTATATTCAGGCTCTGGGTCTACTGGAGTATGAGGCCACATTAAGTAGCCTGAGGACAGTGCTGCAAGAACTGCCCTGGCAAAAAGGAGGCCTGGGACCTGTACCCCAGGATCCTAGCCTTTTGACTGAGGTCATGAGGGCTGACCTTGTGCTGAGATGGGCCTTAAGACTGGCACTGTTTGAACTGAGCACGTTCTGAGCTGATGTGGAACCTATAATGGACCTAGATTCTGTTTCTGCAGTGGTCAGCCTGGAGGCTGGATCTGTGGGTATTGGTATGATGACCAGAGCTATGGGGGTTGGCCTACTAATAGGGCAAGTCTAAAGCTGGAGGCTATGGGGACCAGCCCAGTGCTGGGAGCAACTTGGAGTTTGGAGATATTGGGGCTTTTCTAGAGTCTGTGAGGTGGCTAGGCCAGTCTGGATCTGGAGTCTGGGACCATGGTCGCCTGCCCAGCACTGGGAGGTACATGGGAAGACTGGCGTTGAGGTCTGAAGCAAACTCTGGTGCTCACTTCCTTTTCCTTACCTCAAGTGAAGGGTATTGGTCTCCATGTTGCCTAGGGTAAGGAGAGAGGGTAATGCTGGTAATTTGAAACTGTTTTTCCCACTCTTTTCAATGTGTCTTCTATTTCTGTATTACACATAGGTGCTATAACCTCTCACTTGTCTTCCTTAGCTCTAGTGAAGGGATATTTGCGCAAATGTAGTTGATGTTTCTGCAGGGGGATCAGACCTGAAACATCCCATTGTGCCATCTTGCTTATATCAGAACCCTGTCAGCTTTCTTGGAGAAAAAAATTCTGTTAATCCTATTTTTGCATTCCACATGAATTAAAAACCAACTATGTTGAAGGCATTGTGTTGATCTCTAGAGTTAAAAAGTGAATGTCTGTAAAAATTACAAACTAATTATGTAGATACTCTACTCTAGAAGAAGGGCCCTAACTCCCCACTTATTGTGAGTGATGTGACTGCCTTTCAAAGAGTAAAGAATATAAAGGGGAGTAAAATAGTACATTTATAATAGAGAAACACTACTTCAGCCAGGTGATTCAGGTCAATATCTCAATTTATATGTCACATTCCTAGTACAGTCTCTTGAAATAATGTGATCTAAATGGTATTTTATTTTCTTTGTTCTCCAAACCTACTTCAGTCTCATTATGAGAAAAACATTAGATATATTCCAGTACAGGGATATCCAATACTATAGCTAACAAGTATTCTTCAAAACTTTCATGGTCATTAAAAATAAAGAAAATCTGAGAAACTGTCATGACCAAGAGTAGACTAAGGAAATATGATCAGTAAATACAACTTGGTATTGCAGATGAGATCCTGAAACAGAAAAAGGACATTATTTAAAAACTAAGGCAAGCTGGGCATGGTGGCATACACCTGTAATCTCAGTGACGTGGGAGGCTGAGGCAGGAAGATTACAAGTTCAAAGCCAGCCTTAGCAAGGTCCTAAGCTACTTAGTCTCTGTCTCAAAATAAAATATAAAAAGGGTTGGGGATGTTGCTCAGTGGTCAAGCACCCCTTGTACCAAAAACAAAAACAAAACAAAAACCTAGGAATAACAATAAAAAACCATAACTATGGCAATATGATAAACTATGGGCCTCAGTTAATAATGAAATATCAGCTAATTGTAAGAATTATAATGCACTAATTATAATGCACTAATAAAAGATGTTAATAATAGGGAAATAGCGTACATGTAAGAGGGTATATTGAAATTTTCTATTAAGATTTGAGTACCCCTTCTGCAAAATTCATGGGCCCAAAGTGTAGTTGATTTTGGACTTTTTTCAGATTTTGAAATATTTGCACATTTGATGAGATTTCTTGGGAAAAGGACTCAAATCTAAACATGAAATTTGTTTCATATGAACCTTATACACATAGCCTGAAGATAATTTCTTACAATATTTTTAATGTGTCTTATATTGATAGCAACCTGTCACATGAGGTCAGACGTGGAATTTTCCATTTCTGGAGTAATGTTGGAGCTCAAAAGGTTTCCCATTCTTTTCAATGTATCTTAATAATAGGAGCATTTCCGATTTCAGATTACTAGATTAGGGATGCTTAACCAGTAGTATCTTTGAAATTTTTCTGTAAATCTAAAACTTTTCTCAAAAATAAATTTATTTTAAAACACTACAAAATGTGAATGAATTATCCCTACATTCCTAGAGCTCAGTTGAAGAGAGAATAAAACCATAAAAATATAACAGTGTCATAAATGTTATAATGAAGGTTTGAATAGAGATCATGAGAGTCCCATCAAGACTTTCAGAAGAAACTATAAATATTTTCTACTAAACTCTGTCTTAAAGTATATGAATCTTGGAGCTGGGGCTATGGCTCAGCGGTAGAGCACTTGTCTGCATGTGTGAGGCACTGGGTTCGATTCTCAGCACCAGATATAAATAAATAAAATAAAGATCATGGGCAACTTAAAAAAAAAAAGTATATGAATCTCCCAGAGCAGCCAGCAAGCACCTTGCTTACAGTCAGCATTCAAATGTCTATGAAAATGATGAAGCTGACAGCTCCCTATTATGAAATAACCATGATGTGAAAAACAAAAAATTTTGAGATGTGAAGTTAACTGCTTCTTGTACAATCTTCCTAAAAGACTAAAAAAAGAAAATTTCTGTTCATATTCTGCCATACACACCTTTATTACACAAAGGCCTGTTTTAGTTCATCAGTGAAGTCGCAGGAATTTGTGCTTTTAAGTGCTTCAATTATACTTTGGTGAAAGTTTTTTTGAATGAACTGTTTCCCTTAAGAGTCAATGGCATGCAAACTGCATCATTAAAAGGAAAATTAAAAAGGCTGGACATTTGATCATTTCATAAAGGACTCAATTTTAAAAGGTGAAAGGTCACTGGATATTTATAACTGACTTCTATGCAAATGAGAAACATCTCTAAAATATTTTAGTCAACACCATCAATTTCACCACTGAGAGCCCATTATTAGGATTCATCACCCTATTGAACCGAATTCCAATGTAGACAGAAAGTTGAGCTAGCTGAAGTTCTAGCACCTAAGGCTTAGGAGTTGACCTTTTTAATTTAAAACCACTTGCCCTCTCTTGGCGTATGAATTTCTGATTAGGAAAAAGTGAGGATACCTTTAGCAATCACATGCTTTCAACTTACTATAAATGCTGAACAATTTTAAATTAAATTATGGGTAACATATGACTTTTTTTCTCGAAGTTATACTGGAGTTATGTCATTGGTAGTCTGGTTTAAATCTGAACCTTGCCACTGCGAGACCTTGGGCAAATCATGTTGCTCCTCTGGGTAGCAGTTCCCTCATCTGAAAATGAGGGCACTGGGTTAGGTCTCTCTTGTTCTTTCCTTCAGTATAATCTGTCAACTAGCTGTGCTTTAGCTGACAGAGAAAAAACATAAATGTACATGTAGAGACACTACCTTTAATTAATTTGAGGGTCAGCTCATACATACCATAAATATTATCCTCTCTGAGTGAGCAACTGTTAGCATTAGACAAGTATGTTTAGGATTGCACTATTTTAAAAAGCAATTTCAGTGTTATATGCTTTATAAAGAAATCTGTAAGTATTAGTAATAATAGTGTTTACTTTAAGTTATATTAGTAGTAAAACATCCCCAAGGTAAAGATACTAACTACTGAGGGGGATCCTTAGTCAGTTCTCCAACCCACCACTGCCTGCCTTCCGTGAGGGTTGATTTCAGAGCATTGGTGCTCTCTGTCCAGCCTTGAAATGCAGCAAACCTAAAATCCTATTTCGAACAGCAGTCACCATATTCCCTCACGTCTCCCATTTGGTCCTTAAAAAAAAAAAAAAAAAAAAAAAAAAAAAGCCAGACGTGAGAGATTTTCTTAAATCTTCTTGAATGAATGATTCTTTAGGTTCTAAAACACATATGTGGGGACCCCCCAGGTACCGCCCTACCATGCTCCCTAGGCCTCTCAAAAAGAAGTGGCGCGCACCTGAGCGGCCAAGCTCCCCGCACCTGGCGGGCATCCAGAGAAGCTAAGGCCGGGCTCCTCCCCCGCACTGTCCTAGCTGCCGGCGGTGAGCAGCCCAGGGGCCAGTCGCTGGACCATCACCTGGCGCCTCTCGTGGGCATGCTTCGCTCTGGAAATCCCAAGTCGTGTTAGGCTCCCGGTCCTTCCCGGGAATCGTTGGTCCAGCCCGGAGCTGTCCTCCTCTCCACCCCACTCGGCCCTTGCTGCCCCCGCGCGTCCTTCTTCAATCCTAGTCCGCGCATCCAGGGTCCCCTCACCCCCTCATCTCCTCCCGACCCCGCAGGTCTCCAGCGCCAGGGCCCGCGCTCTCGCCGCGGTCCAGCCTCCCTTCTCCGCCGGGCCCCGCCCAGCCTCGCCGTTCAGGGGCTCCCGGTCGGGCCTCTCTGTCTCCCTCCCACCTCCGTCCCCTTCTCCCCTCCCCAAGACGTGCTATTTTTAGCAAATCCTCCGCGCGCCGCCACCCGCTCAGCTCGCAGCTCGCAGCCGCCCGCTGCCGCCCTCCCGAGCTCCCCCCGCGCGGCGGCGGCGGCGGCGGCGGCGGCGCGTCCCGCACATCGCGCAGCGCGCACCAAGCCGGCCCCGCCGCGCCCGCCGCCCTCGCCGCGGTCTCCTCCTCTGGCGCCCGCCGCGGCCGGTAAGTCCCTGCTGGAGGAGCTGCGGTGGTCCCCGAGTCAACTTTCAATCCCCCTTTTGCTTCCTGCCTCGCCATTCTCTTCTCCTCCTGGAAAGATGGCTGTTTGGAGAAGGGGGAGAAGTTAGGGGGTCGCCAGCGCGGGGCGAAGGAGGGCGCGACAGCCTCGGCAGGAGCGGGCGGAGGTGAGTGGCTCCACAGCCCAGTTCCCGGCTGCTGCTCCGGGAAAGCCCTGGGAATTGGGGGCCACGGGTCCTCCGGATGCGCCGCTGTATTCCCTGCCGGGGTTCCCCAGGTTAACAGCATTTCAGTACGGACTCCGCCGATATCACTTGCCTTGCGTCTCGCAGGCAGAGGTTGGTGGGTTTAAGGTACCTTTGTCAGAAGTTGGGTGCTAGATGATCCTTTGATGAACAGCGTGACATTTGGCTAGTGAAACGGAGGCGCAGGGTCGGTGGCATGATTCTCCCCCGCCCCCAAACACACACCCAGTTCGTGTGGAATCGGAGCTATGAATGAAAAGTTTGTACTGCCAACATGTTGCTTGAGGGGCGCAGTACTTAGTGGGGTACCTATGATGTTTCGTGGGGGACTTCGGTTCCAAGTCTGTACATCCCAACGCTGGGTTTTAAGAAAAGTTCACGGGTCTGAGGGATGGGAGATTAAGCTGGTCCTAGGCTCGTGGGAGGAGAGTGATGAATCTTGAAAGCTTATTAAGGTAAACTGATTGATTAAACGCCACCGGGATATCGCCGTGGGGAATGAGGGAGCAGAGGACAGGGGGCGTTCCCAGATCGCCCAGCAGGCAGCGTTTGTTTGGTTTTGAGGCCATCGCCCACTTGTCCGCAGTGAGAAGTGCTGGTGTCAGAGGCCTGTGTCTCTGTGTGTGATACAGTGGGACCAAGCTGCCCTCCGGATCCCAGGCTCGGTTATCAGGAGAGGTGGCTTGCTGCGGGGAGCTGAGGATGCGGTTCAGGTGATGTGGACTTGGAAAATTCTCTGGTGAGTCTCATATGCTGTAATTTCAGGAAGATCTGTTATGTTTGTTTTTTCCCTGCCAGGAAGATGTGTACTCTTCAAAAAGGAACTTCGAGAGTAACTATAGCATTTTGAAATCTGCGGAAAGTAGGATATATAATGTTATACATACATCCCATTACACATGAATATTGTGTGTGTGTGTGTGTGTGTGTGTGTGTGTGTAAAACATGGAAGTGAGATAAGAAGGGCTTACAAAGTTTAACTTTTTTTTTTTAACCAGAAAGTGAAGAATTCCTCCCTCCCCCCAAAAGGGTATAACGATGTTATAAAACTAAATATTCTTGGTATATAGAGATGTCTCAGAAAGATTCAGGAATAAAAGTATTCAGAGCACAATCATGTTTTTGAATCTTGCAGGCATTATTGAAATCCAGAAAAAGGGAATGAGTATGTAAAAATTTATATTGAAGAAGAAAACAACTTAAAATCTTTGGAATGAAAACCTTTTGACATTTGAAAAGGTCTGGATGTTATTTTCTGATGTCCCAGAAATCTTTTTAATCCTGTAATGAGTAACAGCACAGAATAAGTTGCAGTTAATAAACGAGGACAATGTAAAAATCATATTTGGAAAAGATCTTTTTTAAAACTACTCTTTGGTTCTTTTGATATTTATTATGGAAATTATTGCAACTGAAAATTTGTTGCTATATATTTGCCTTTTACCACAGACAATTAGTATTCCTTATCCCTTTAAAATACTCTTCCCATTTGGACCAATTTAATTCCTCAAACATCAAATTATTGATGTGCCTTCTGGAAACCATTCATATGTGAAATGCTTAATAAGAATATTATATTTGTAAAATAACAAATAGTTGTAAAACTTGTTTTAAATTTATTCCCATCTATTTTGTTTGGGGCAAATTTCAAAATGAGCATTATTTCATGAGAATGTATCATTTTCTGTGTGGGGGGAAAAAGCTAATGTTTTCATATATGTTTCAGCTACAAAGCAGGTGCATGTACAGTGGGAATCCTGAGTCTGACCTTTGACAGGCTGCCAGCTAGAGGGAGAGAGATGCTTTCCCAGCTTTGCTCCTGAATTGATAGTCTTCACTACAGAATGGACACGGTTAGATGCACAGAAGGTTGTGCAGAAGGAAGTTAAGAGTTTTAAATTAAGTAGCAGTTTATAGATAGAAGACAGATTTTTTTTTTTTACCTCATTCTTCCTTTTTCTTTCCCTTTGTAGATCAGTGTGCTGGACTGGCCTTTATTGAAAAGTCAGACCAGCATTCTGGCTAGAGACTGTTTGGCATAACAAACTGCCATCTTCTGTAAAAATAATGGTAGCCCTTCTGAAAGTAGAAGTTAATTTTACATATGTTATAGTTTTTATGAGTGTTCTGTGACCAAACTGTGCCCATTATTATAGTATAAAGAGCAGTTTTATAGAGTTGTCACTGTATATTTAATGATATTTATATTTGAGCCATGGACCAACCACTATTTGAGGTTTCAAAGATTTTTAAATCTTAAGGCCGACTACTTAGATGCAAATATTCAATAGTATAAATGATAGCCATAATTTAGATTTTTATTAATGCCCTTATCTTAGTTTTTTTAGGTTTATGCAGCATTTATTTCTTTTTATTAGAATAACTTTTTTGAATTTGTTTAAATATTACAATGTGTTATGTTATAATTTACACCCGCTCAGTGGGGGAAGGTGTAGGTTATTCTTAAATAGAGATATGGAGAAATAGCTAACAAGGAGAGTCATTCGAGAAGCATATGGACATCATAAAATCCTTCTGTATGTAGCATCTGTACCTTCTCATTAGTGAAATATTGTAGTTATGGACATTTTTTGTTATTGCATCCAAATGTGGCTTTTTATTTTTACTTCAATTGATTTTTTTTGTTTGTTTTAAAATGTAGTTTACATTAATGTTTCGGTTAGTGGGGGCTTTATTGCTTGAAGCCCTTTCCTTTCAATAAAGACACCATATTTAATTTTTATTGCACACGTCACAGAAACATACAACTCTTTTAAGCTTGTTTTTATAACTTTTACATTTTTTTTTTATAATTTCTCAAAACATTTGAGAGACCAGTAGGATGACATATTATTCTCATTTTAGGAAGAAGACAGCAGGTACACTGATAGATTCCAAATTATACACAAGTGAAGAAGTGTAAAACCGAGGATAACATGTGTATTTGTTTCCTAACCACAAAAACAAGTTGCTCCCGTGGCTCTCTTATGATGATTTCGTAAATTTTCATTGTATTTGTAACATGCTCATCTCTATAGATGTGCAACTTGCATTCCATATCAGTTAACATAATCATAAGGGAAGGGTCCTTGCTTTTGCCTGCTGATGGAGGAAACCTGTTGGAAGTGCTAAGACATGTTCCTCTGAGGAGGTTTCATTCTTGCAGTCAGTCCTTAGCCCGCACACTGCCCTGCTCCCTTTGGCCTCACCTGATATGCCCCTTTATTCATCAGTGCAACCTTTGGTGTTTGTCAGCACACTTGTCAAACTTAAGATTATCAGCATCACCAATGAGAGAGATCAGAACCTGATTTTTAAGACGAAAGAGTATTGACAGAGGAATGTCCACTCCAGAGTCAACCTGTATTGGTCAGGGATCACATCGTAAGAGTCAGGAAACTCTTTTATTAGCTCTGATTCTTTGGCTAAACTTACAGTCATCAAAGTGAAAAAAAGGTTTATGGAATATTCTAGTCATTTTTGTCTATATGCTAGTGTCTTTATAAACAGACTTAAGGAAAATGAAAATGGACAGTATACCTTGTTCTTCCTTTTCTTCAGCCCACCAAATCCCTTTGCTTTCAATTTTCAAACAGAATTTTTCAGGATAATTGCCCACATGATTTGTAACAGCTAAGGTGATAGACTTTTGGTATTGTATTGTTAGAGTCAGAAGTGGAGCGTATTATCCAGGATGCAGAAGAAAGCATTGCAATTTCACAGAAAATGGTAATATGTAATCTTATGTAAGCTCACACATATTTGTTGAAAACATTTTTAGTTTTTTGAATAAGCAGACAGTACCAGGCGCTTTTTACTCTATTAAGATAATATATTTTTTACCGTCTCTTTCTCTAAGTGTATACTTTATAGGAGCTCATCTAAATCATTTTCAGTGTGAATTACAGAAAAATATGGACTATTCAGGCGTGGTTTACTGTTTACTATAATAAATTCAGTTTAGAGCTTCAAAGAGAGGAAAGCTATTTTTTTTCTACAACAGGGAAAGTGTGGTGTGATGCTGATAAGACACAGGAGAGTTGTGGCTACTGGTTATGGTACTTTCTTCCCATGATGGGAGGGAGATGGGTATGGATTGGTGCTGCTCAAGTGAAATAGCAATGAGTGGAATTTGAAAGAAGGATAAGATTTGGATAAACTGTGTGTCACTAGAGGTATTTAGTAGCAATTCATGAAAACTAACATGAGTGAATTTAAGCACCAAATACAATTTTTTAGGGGATATTGATTGTTTTCATTTTGTATTGCTGTGTAACACATCACAACAAATTTAGAAACTTAACACATATCTATTATCTCAGTTTGATTGCTGAGGAGTTCACACATGACTCAACTAGGTCTTCTGCTGAGGAGTCTCATCATGATTCAACTAGTTCTCTGCTTAGGAGTGTCATAGGGTATTGGTCAGGGCTGCAGTCTTATCAGAGACTCAACTGGTGAACATCTGCTTCCAGGCTCCATGGTATTGTTAACAGTACTTATCTCCTTGGGTCAGAGGACTGAGATTTCCATTTTCTTTCTGGCTATCAGAGAAAGGCTACTTTTCAGCTATTGGAAATTGCCTATTGTTCTTTGCCAACTAATCTTCTTACAGGCACCTTGCAATATGACAGCTTACTTTTTCAAAGTATCTTTTGTTCCACTCAGATAAGACAGTCTTGTACAATGCAATATAACATGATAATGGGAATAAATTCACCTTTGCTATATTCTGTTGGTCAGAAGCAAGTCATATGTTCTATCTGATCTTAAGGGGAAGGGACTGTACAAGGGCATCGCTCATTGGAGATCACCTTGAGATGTGTCTACCATATTGAATGGCTCATAGAATTTCTGGAACAGTGAACAGACTTGGCTAAGAATCCACTCAATCAGAAACAAGGCTCAAAATTGCTCTCTGATCCTGTGAGGTACTGTTGCTTCTGCTGCCAGCACACCATAATTATTATACATATATAAAATATTTACATAATATAAAATATTGTATATATTTATATTTATTATCAGTTCTCAGGACCAAAAAGAATGACAAGTACCCATTGCTGAGGAAAAGAAGAAGAGTAAATGTGAACAAATGATTACTTAATGAAATGTTTGGGGTTTTGAGCAGTATAGACATGACAACCATCTAAAGGTGGGATTGGATTGAAAGTGGCTTGAGTTGTACCAGTCCTTGGAAAGAAAGCTCTTCTGGGATTTAGGAGAATGATAGTAGTGAAGCCCGATTTGGAGTGGTGGTGAGCCTTTTAAAAGATGAGTCACTGGCACATAAGCTAGTCTAGGAATTGACTCAGTTTGTCTCCAATGTATTTACATATAAAAGATTTTAAGGGATCAATTCTACCAATCCTTGTAGGGAACCAGCTAGCTCTGTGATTTGGAGTCCCATAGTATGGTCTTCTCTTGTAGGGAGAGAACAGATTCAGGATAACTGCAGATTTGCTATACTATGTTTGTGGCCCAAAGTCTATGGGATGCTATGGAGGAGCATGGGGGACTATTGAACAGAGCTTGTTTTCTAAGCACTTTGCAGGGATGATCTTATCCAATCTGTATCTCAACTCAGGCAGCTTGGTTCATATTTCCCTAGTTCTGCTTCTTTTCTTCCTACCCCCCAGGTAAATGGAGACTTTGAATGCCTTGCCAAGGATCATTCCTTCAGAGTGACATAAGAATTTGAATATAGTTCTGATTCCACAGCCCACAGCCTTGTAGTACACATCCTATACTCACATGCAGTAAGTGAGGTTTCCAAGGGGAAAGCCTGTTAATTCACACATTGAAGTGGATGTCGGCTACAGTTGCTCTTGGGGTCCATCATTCACCTTGAGAGAACTGAATACTGGAAGATAAGGGTTAGAGAGAGGAGTGCGAGTGTGCTGTATCATGCCTTCTTTGATTTTCTCAGCAGGAAGCACAGATCATAGGTCTCTTTTAGATCTAAAAGTAAGAATGGGGACTGGAGGTTGTGCATTTTTATTTCAACTTATCATTTTGGTTAAAATCAAAAGCTCTGTTCCTCCTTTCTCTTCTATATGTAGATTTCCACTATTAAGATAAATCAGGAAGCATTATGAATTCTCATTGCCTCTTTGACTATAGGGTTCCTTCTATAGCTTTTCCAAATGTCACTGTTTTGATCTACTTGAAACGTCTATTGAGAAATTCTTCCTTTGTTCTTCTATTACTTGGTCCCCCTTTCTACTCTGTGGTGCCTCTGAATTCTATTCATAGATATTCTACTTTTTTCTTCTATTTTATGTACTTAAATCTCTTCTTTAAATGGATCTCATTCCATTGATCAGAATCATCCACCCAGATCCCCTTGCTGTTCTGCTGTAAAATACAAGCTCAGTGTGGGACCCATGAAGGCTCACCTATTTTTCTGTTAATTTTATTGAGTTGTACTCAGCATTTCAACACAGTATGCAGAAGCCTTTAATATTAGTTCAAATGTAAACATTTTAAACTGAACACTCCAAGGAAGCACTCAGATTCGATTGTTCATACCTCGGACCACTCCATGGTGGCCAGATAGATGGAGTTTCATGATTATCCCATCTGGATCCAAGTGTCCACCCTTCTAGAAAATTACCACGCACAGAAACCTATTCCTGAGCACACAGAAACTCAGGAAGTCTAGAAATAAAACTTAATTCCTTCATATAAGTTTTAGATTTCCTAAACTAACTTATGCCAGATTTGACTCTTTAAGTGATCAAACTCCTTAGTGTACACCAGTTCTTTCATAGTCTGGACCTAGCCTCTCTTTATTACTTTTACATTTTTAACTTTTGCTATTCTCTGTCTTGCACCCCATAAATCTCTAAGGATCTCAGTTCTAAACTTGGAGCTAGCAAGTGGCTTAGATTTTTAGATAAATGGGAAGAACAGCCTGCCTGAGAAAATAAATCAACATGTAAATAAAAGAGAGCAAGAGAAAGAATGAGAATAAACAAATAGTTATTTAGTTCCTGCATCCTTGCATTCTCCAGGCCAGTTCTACCAGTAATTTTTCTAGGATTATATTTTTCAAGCAATAAACTCTACATAAACTGGGTTTCTGCCCTTTAATTGAAAGAATACTAAAAAGCACAGGTATCTTTCAGCCCTTCATTCTCAGTGCTTTTTATGAACCTACTGAGTCCAGAACTCTCAGTGGTCATCTTGTAGCCAGGTCAGACTTTGATCCCTCTGGGGTTTTATTTGGGTGTGTACCTATTAGGAAGCTATGCTTTCTCTGCTCTGCTTTTCCTCTGGGCCCAGCATATGACCCATCTCTTTTGCGTGACCCATCTCTTTTGCGATGCTTCTCTGGTTACTGCAGCTCACCGTGTTCTAGCCCTTTTCTGAATTCCTGCAGTATTTAGGATGAGGGCTGTGGTTCTCACAGGCTTAGAAATCGAATTCTAGTATTAATTAAGAAAATCCACTATTTAAAAAAGCTACTGGATGAGTAAAGTCTTTAAAGGAATTTGCACTTTATTACCAAGCCCAGCATTTTTCTACTTCTGAAATATATTAGTTGATATACAGAATGATTTACAAGTGAATTTGTGATCTCTTTGCACTTACTCTGTTCCGCTAGAGAACCATGGTCCTTCATGCCTAGATGGAAAGGAGGGCAGAGAAGGTTTGGTTTGCTAGTAGGTACCCTGTCCACAGGAAGAATGGGCTGATTTTGGCTAAGACTCCCCGTCTGTACAGTGTGAACTTATTTTTATTGACTCCTTTACTTAAGTTTGTAGGATCATAAAATGTAAGTCCTTTTGTTTATAGATTTTATAAATTATTTAAACCCAAACCAGCAAATAGTTATTGAATGTGAACAAAAGAACTGATGAAATTAAAAGAAGCAGGATTGAATAATGTGACAAATGATGTTGTATGTTGAAATTCCATTGCCAGAATTGACTTTGAGAGCATAAAGATGTAACCTCAGATTTTGTTCTTTATCTATGTCTTATATCAATATAAATGTGGAAAATATCCTTTTAACAGATTAAAAACAAACAAACAAACAAACGATATTTACTTGAAGGCTTTGTTTTCTTGTTCATACTTGATCATAATTCTACTGGAAAATAATCCTCAAATGTCAGTTTTAATGAGATTATCAACTGAGAGCTGTATAGCATTTTTTTTTGTTCTCTTGAAAATGTGATTAGCATTGTGGAGTTATTGAATTCTAAATCAAATGCGTAAGCCATATTCAGAGATTGCTGGAATGAAGAACAGATTGTGTAGAAAATACACAGAGATGATGATGATTTTAACCAGTATAGTGCAGGAAGCCTATACTTTTGGATGCTATATTACCGTGTGTTCTGTAATGACTAATTCATCCTCACCTTTTCTGTAGCCAGTTTATTTACCAAACTCTGTATTATTTGGCCTTTATCTAATACACACACAATTGAAAACCCAGCAGCAAACAATGAAATGAAACTTTGGTTAATAGTAGTTTTAAAACTACTGTTATTTACAAATTAATTAGAATAAATTTATATTATCTTTTTAGATTATAATTCCAATGGAAATGCAGAATGAAAAACAAATTACTCATCAAACTTGTATCTCAGTTTGAAGCACAGAGTTTCAAGTCTTAATTTGTCCATCAAAACATTTTACATCAGAGTCTACATTGTATGTCATTCACTAGACTGGACATTCTTCAGGGTCAGAGAGAACATACCCACTGCTTTTATTTTTTTATTCCACACTGTAAAGTGCATGTCCTACTATTGGTGACCAACAAGTGTTTTCTGATTGACCAATTACTTATGTTTTTATTTCCTATTACCCTGTGAGCTCCTTGAGGGCAGGGATTATTTTATTTTAATTTGTAGTCTCTGAATGCCTAATACAGTAACTAACACAAGAAATGCTCAGGAAATGTTCTGAATAAAGGCATGCCTGATTTATTGGCTTTCTGTGTGTCTGTGTGTGGGAGTGTGTGTTCTTTTAGATCTCATCTGTCATACACGAGGCACTTGTAACACTTGTGGAGATCAGTGCTGTCCAGTAGAACTTTTGCAATAATGGAAAATATTCTGTGTCTGTGCTTTACAATAGGCACATGTAACTTCTGAGTACTGGAAATTTAGTCAGTGGGGCCAAGGGCCTGAGTTTAATTTTAATTATTAAATAATCTTGTGAGGCAAGTGTGCAGTATAAATTCAAATGATAATGCCTTGATTCTCATACTTATTTATGCACATAGCCAATACTAATACATTTTTTTTTTGGTGGTGAAAGAATGTTGTTGTTGGCTTTTGTTGTTATTGGATGGATTAAGTTATATTTCTTTAAAAACAGAGCAATATATTTCATTAGGTTGCTTTTATTCTTTTCCGAAATGACAAATGATACTGTGTCATTTCTTCATTCACCCCACATCTGATTTGTTTTTTTTTTTTTTTTTGAGAGAGAGAGAGAGAGAGAATTTTTTAATATTTATTTTTCAGTTTTCGGTGGACATAACATCTTTATTTTTATTTTTATGTGGTGCTGAGGATCGAACCCAGCACCCTGCGCATGCCAGACGAGCGAGTTATTGCTTGATCCACATCCCCAGCCCTCTGCTTTGTCTTTTTCATCATTTCCTTATCAGGCTAGAGGTCTGACCTCACCACTTTACCAAAATAAGTTTTACATATGCATTTTTTATGACCCCAATTCCCTTGCATTTGTTTTAAGCCTTTTCCCTGCTAATAAGCCCCTTAAACTTGGATTATTTATGTTGTTTTCATTAATAATACCATCATTATCATGACTGTGTTTTTGCTATGCTAGCCCATGTCTGAAATTATGTTCTAATGTCTGCTGGTATTTTGAGCACATTTAAAATTTATCATTTTATTTAAAATGCCTTTGATTATTCCTTGTCTCCTGTTGATTTCTATGCTTATCTTGCCCTTTTGCCTTTTCGGGTACAGGAGAAGAATGAATAGCATCAAAAGCATTTAAGCATATTAAAACTAAATCCTTACATAAGATGTAATCCCATTATAACAAGTTTCACAACTGTTGACAAAATGCATGAAATCAGTACTGCCCATTTAGAAAGGCAAGTATTACTTTTTGCCAGTGACCAAGATCTTTGAATGCAACTGGTGGGTCTGCTAAAGCAACACTTACATTAAAATCTGCCATATGTATATAATGACCCTTGATTGAGCATATTCACATATATCGTATCATTTAATTCTTATAAGAACACTGAATCTAGTAATATGCAATGGTTAAAGAAGCTAACTCTGTAATAAATTCAAATAAATTCTGCCGAGAGGCAGCAACACTTAAGAAATTTCCACTAATTTTCTATTTATTACTAGAGATTTAACAGTTGTCTTATATGGTAGAGTTTGAATGCATAGAATTCTACATGGAGACAGACCTCTTCTGTTTTGGTCTAGCTTAGTAGTTCCCAAACTCCACTGTGCATCAGTATTTCCATTCAGGGTGTGGCACACTAAACGATGTAAACTTTACTTTGTGGACATGTTAGCCCTTTTGCAAAGCAATTTTGTCTGGACCATATTTTCATCTTGGAGCCCATCTTTCCCTCTCTACCTAAAAGATACATCTGCGCTGTATTTCCATTTTCATTTCGGCACATGACTATTCACAGAGGGAACTTGGAGATGCGCTATTGAATAGGTTTCACCGAATCAGAGAAAAACTGAGTAGCTATATATAGAATTTTGTACTTGAGAATCTCCAATTGTGTTTTGATTTTATTTCTTTTACTGACTTATTTTTTTAAATATCTGATTTTCAATTTTTTAAAAAATATTTTTAGTTGTAGATGGACACAATACCTTTATTTATTTATCTTTTTATGTGGTTCTGGGATCAAACCCAGTACCTCTCCCATGCTATGAGAGTACTCTACCACTGAGCCACAACTCCAGCCTATCTTTTAACGACTTTTTAATGTTGAAAAGCTAGTCTTGCTTTGTTATCTTCTGTCCCTAACCCTCCTGGTAAACATTCTCCTAAAAAGCCCTATTGGTTGTAAACTGGGCCTTATTTTCAATTTTAGCAGATTGGGGAATTAAGGAAGGGAACTTACTTTTTTTTTTTTAAAAAAAATGTTTTCTATACACTGTAGTTATACATAATAGTGGGGTTCATTTTGACATATTCATAAATGAATATAACATAGTTTGCTCCAGGGAATATTCTTTTGTTACTTGTGCTATAAATATATTTAAAATCTCCTACTTATCTATTTGACCTAATTTCTTACAGTTACCTATACTAAAATAAATATTTGAGTTTTGGATTACAGTGAAACAATAGTTGTTTGCTCTTATTTATAAAGTTCAGGAAAGGCCCTAGCCTTGCTTGGTTACTAACAACACCACCCTTTTGAAGTTACTTACTACCTTTTTTCTATGAAAACGAATGTGATAAATTCAACTGAATTTATAGTTTCAAAAGTATAATGCTAACCTATCCAAGCCAAACTGGAAAGTGTAGGTCAAATGGAATGGGATTTTGGAATAATGTCTGTGTTTACATTTCTTCAGTATAGCAGATCTAAAATATTCTGTGTGACTTTATAATTTTCAAGTAACTGTTGAAAACATTAAATTTTATGCCCTATCCCTTATCCTGTTTCTTCTACATGTTTTAAAACCCACAAGATAACAGTAAATAATTTCTTAAGGAGATTTCCATAGTAAAATAATCTTTTTTTTTTTTTCGGGGGTGGGGTGGGGTGGGGGCTACCAGGGATTGAACTCGGATGCACTCAGTCACTGAGCCATATCCCCAGCCCTGTTTTGTATGTTATTAGAAACAGGGTCTCACTGAGTTACTTAGTGCCTTGCAGTTGCTGAGGCTAGCTTTGAACTGATGATCCTCCTGTCTCGGCCTCATTGCCACTGGGATTACAGGTATGCACCACTGTGCCTAGCAAAATAATCTTTTGTGTTTATTCTTGGAGTTTTAATTTTCTGAGCTCTTCATTCGTTGTGTAGATCCAGATTTCCATCTGGCATCACCTTTCTTCTTCCTGAAGCACTTCCTTCATCATTTCCTGTAGCACCAATCTGTTGCTGATGAATCCTTCAGCTTGTATATGTCTGGAAACATCTATTTTTTTTAAGATTTTTTTGTTTGATATAAAATTCTAGACTCTTTTTTTCTTTTAATACTTTAAAGATGTTGCCCTACTGTTTTCTCATTTTCATTAGTTTTTATTAGAAGTCTGTTGTCACCCTTATCTTGTTCTTCTTTATATCTAACATATCCCTTGGAATTTTTTTTTTAAATTTGCTTAGAACAATTTGATTTGCTATGTCTTGGTAGAACTTTCTTCATGTTTCTTTTGCTTTGGGTTCATAAATGCTTCTTGGAACTGTGGGTTTCTGGGTAATAGTAAATTTGAACAAAGGTTTTTTAGTTATCCTCCATTTTTTTTTTTTTAGGTTTCCCTCCTCTTTGTCTTCTCCCTTAGGAACTCAGGTTAAATATATATTAAGCTCACTGATGCTCTGTTTAGCTCTTAATCCTTTTCCTCTATGTGATTTATTTTGGATAATTCCTATTCCTGGGTTTTCTGGATCATTGCCAGTAATCACATGTACTTTGTTGTTCCTCAACATTGTATGTTCATCTCTTGAAGTTTGATTTGGTTGTTTTAAAACTACTCAGTGTCTGAATTAACATTTTTAAACATGTGGGCTAGATTTATAATAACTATTTTAATGACCTTATTTGCAAATTCTAATATCTTTTCCAGTTCTTGATCAATTTTGTTTGGTTGATTGTTCTCCTTGTAGAGGTTATTTTGCCTTCTTCTTTGCAAGCTTACTAATTATTGAAGCCAGACATTATGATTTCAACTCACTTTGATGTAATTTATTATGATATTTATTATAGGTTGCTGGATATTTTTCATAAATTTAGATAAATTTGCTTGGGAATTTTTTTATGGGATGAAGTTAATGACTTGAAAACAATTTGATCCTTTCAGGTCTTACTTTCAAGATTAGTTTCTGAGCACTGTACTCAGCACTCCATGAAGCATAAGGTTTCCTTTTGTGGTTGACAGGAATAGGCACAATTCTCAGCCTTGAGTGAGTGCTAGGTATACTGTCTTTTAGTCCTTTCAGATGGTTCTTTCCCTGACCTTGACTATGTCTTCACATGAACGTGCCAATCAGTACTATGCTCAATATCTAAAGAGAATAATTGCAAATTTCCAGAGATCTCTGTGTTTAGCTCTCCTTCCTCCAGGACTCTGTCTTGACCCCCTTGTTTCCCAAATCCTTCTCCTTGATTGAAGAGTGTGGGCCAGGATCTGGAAACTAGGGCAGTCAGAGGGTTCATACAATGTTTCCCATTTCTTAGAGTTCACCTCATGTGATTCTTATTTTTCATGGATTATTCCCTGATATCCAGTGTCTTCAAAACTGTTGTTTTACATATTTTGTTCCATTTTCTAATACAGGCAGGCAACTCCAGTTCTCACCTTGTTTTGGTTGGGAATATGTGTCCATCAATGGGTGTGTTTTCTTGTCTATGTAAAATCTTACTGGTCAAGATCCCTTTTAAAAGATGATTTAAGTATCTATGACTCAACTTGATGTAATTTATTATGATATTCTACTTCTTTCTTTTTAATAGTTCCCAAATTTTCTTTAAAGAATGTTTTATACTAAGAAAACATATTTCTTAAAAATCCAAATGTCACTGTCAACTTATGTCCTAATATCATGCTTGATGATTTTTGTCATTGCTCTAGCCATTCAAAACCATTCATAAGGCAAGCCAGTCCTAGAAGAAGGAAGTTAAATTTGTTGAACATAATAATTTGCATACTTTTAAGTAGATAAAAGATGCTACTATAGGAAAATACCATGTTTTAAAGAAAAGATAGAAGCCAAGTAGCTTTGAAATAATATACTCTTGAATTTAGTAAATGTGAATGAACATAAAACAGCCCATAAATTACTATATTTTAAATTGGATCACTTTTTATGGATTGTTTCTCTTTATATTTATTTAAGAGGCTTGATAGTTCATGGGTAGGCTTTTAGAATGTTCATATATCAAGCAGTAGTGAATTATTTTCACTTTGTGCTGGTGAATTATTTTATTTTTAATCCTCTCATATTTGAATGATAAAATATAGTACTGTGAACTAATATGAGAATAAAGTGTCAAAATTCAGGAGCACATCTTGCTATAGTGAATACATCTTGTTACTTCAAGAGTTTTCTGGCAGTAAGGGCACAATTGACTGTGAGAATTTAAAAGAATTCTTGAGGTGGTATAGTTCCATATGCTGTGGGAATATGTCAATGATTTTTAAATTTTATAATTCAAGTTTTTAATGTAGTCTTTTGAAAGCTAGTTGTTAAGCATGGCAAGAAGATGAGAGTTGCTTTAGAATTCTTGGGAAAATAATTTAGTAAGAAGAAATTAAAATTAACTTTAACTTTCTTCAGTGCTGAAATAAATATCAGCACCATGAAGCCAAAATTGTGACGATGTTACATGTTTCCAATATTTAAGCATAAAGGTTAGGCCAGATTTATATTCACTTGCAAAACTGAACCAAAATGTAAATAATTTATAGAATTTTAGGAACTGAATCTTAAAAAATTGAATATCATTCCGGGGTGGAGACTGCTAGTTGTCTCCCAGAATATCTTTTCTTTATTTATCTATTTTTTTTTTTTTTTTTTTTTTAGTACAGGAGATTGAACCCAGGGGCCACTTAACCATTGAGCCACATTCCCAGCCATTTAAAAAAATAATTTATTTAGAGACAGGTTCTCTCTAAGCTGTTTAGGACCTTACTAAGTTGCTGTGGCTGGCTTTGAACCTGCAATCCCCCTGCCTCAGCCTTCTGACACACTAGGAATACAGGTATGCACTACTGCACCCGGCTCCTCATTGTCTTTAGATTAAAGACTCTGGGGACAGACCCCCATTAAAAAAAAAAAAAGAGGACATTTCTTAGCCTCCCTGGCAGCTAGGAATCATAGCATGTTGGCAGAGTTTGGCCCACAGGATGTAAACTGAAGTGATTTTTGCAGCTTCCAGAGAGATTGATAAAGGGCAGAGGTATATTGTCTCCTCTCCCCTCTCATATGTGGGAATGTGGATGTGATCTTAGGCGTGCTCTAAGGATGGCAGAGCAACAAGGCTTTAAAAATAAAAAAAGATCTCGGTCAAGGATGAATGACCTCTTGAAGTAGAGTTGCCATAATAGCTTGGAGTCTTTCTAAGCCATCGTTATTTTGGGTCTCTGTCAGAGACAGCCCAAGTTACAAACATTTTTCATTTGTTTATGAAACATGTTCATAGTAACTTTTTAGAACTGTAAGCTTGAAAGGACCAAGAATGTTGTGCATCACATAGATCTAAAGTTTTTCACAGGTCATCTTTTTTTAAAAGGAGATTAGTCTGATACCTACCTATCAATTGAGAAGGCCAACAGTATTAAGCCTAGTTGATTTCTCTCTGAGAGATTTAAATGTAGATTTGAGGCACATAATCCTTTATTTGGGGGAAAAAACAAGGTTTAGAAAGAGAAGAAACTAAATTATTCAGCTTTCTATTTATCTCATATCAAATATTATTTTCCATTTTCTTGCTTCTGTATTTCTTTTTTTTCTTTCCTTCTTTCTTTCTCTCGTTCCTCCCTTCCTCTCTCCCTCTCTTCCTTCCTTTCTTTCTGTCTTTCTGGAATTGAACCTAGGGGCACTTAACCACGGAGCTACATCCCAAACCCATCTTAATTTTTTTTTTTTTTTTGAGACAGGGTTTCACTAAATTGCTTGGGGCTTTGCTAAGTTGCTAAGGCTGGCCCAGAAAGAACTTGGGGTCCTCCTGCTTCAGCCTCCCGGGCCACTGGGATTACAGGCATGCACCACCATGCCTGGCAGTCTTCCCTACTTCTTGGTTGTCAAATCTCAAAGTCCATTTTTCAGTTTGCAGAGTGAAAAGACTCCCTGAGCCATCTTACTACTTTTCCTTCAGAACTGTCATCCCTGAACCTCTGGGATAGCACGGAGGCCATGATTTTCTCCTCTGCTTCTGCTCTCTCCTTAGTGTCTTCTTGGTGGGAACAAATTCAGTCCTTCAGAGTAGGCATATTCTGATTCTTGGCTCACTTTACCCTGTGTGAGAGAGATCACAAACTGGCATCTTGTAGGCATGTTTTGACCATACTGCACATAATTTAAAGGAATATTAAATTAATCGGTAATATTTAAAAACAGAATATTCTGCATAAGCAAATCCAGATTTTATGTTAAATAAAAATCTCCTTTTCTTGAACAAGGAGAAACTGACCACACTCGGCCTACAGTCCTTGTACATTGGGTGGCTGGTGTTGTTACAACTGCCTCCTTTAGATGAGGCTTATTCCTGCTGCTCCATCGTCACCAGTCCCTTTTGCTTACATCTTGTGTGTTTTATTTATTTTCATTATTTGCCTGATACTTTAGGCAGCTTAAGTTTATCATACTCTTCTTAGGCAATTTAAGTTTATTGTTAATCTTGCCAAAAGCTATTTCCTTTTCCTTCCCTTTTCTTTTCGAATCCAATTCCTTCTTCCTATTCCTACTATTAATATCTTCATTAAACAGTTTCCTTATCTTGGCTTTTTTTGGCAGAATTCTTTTGTGCTTCTTTTCTCATCCAAATCCTATAGTCAACTTCTACATTACTTCTGCAGTGACCTTTGTACAATTAAAATTTTCATATCTTCCAATCCAGCCTCAAGACTTGGAGTAGCTCATCTGCCTTCCAGATAACTCACACTTTTCAACATTGTGTGGGTGTACAATGGCACGTTGCTTTGAAAACAGTTCTAGAGGTGCCTCAAAAAGTTAAGGGTAGAGTTACCATATTGCTCAACAATTCTATTCCTAGGTGTATATATTAGGAAACAAATTTCATAATAAAAATGTATGAGTGTTCATAGCCATCTTTAAGAG
This sequence comes from Ictidomys tridecemlineatus, assembly GCF_052094955.1. NCBI lineage: Eukaryota > Metazoa > Chordata > Mammalia > Rodentia > Sciuridae > Ictidomys > Ictidomys tridecemlineatus. The sequence continues at coordinate 155,907,026 of NC_135478.1, read as the reverse complement.
CCCAAAGTGGAAACAACCTAAATATCTACCAGATGATGAATAGATTTAAAAAAATGTGGTATCTCTAATAATAGAAGATTCCTGGGCCATTAAAAAGGAATGTATTGCTGATTTGTGCTACAAACGAAGAATTTTGGAAACATTATGCTAAGTGCAAGAAGTCAGGCTTTTAAGACCACATAATGTGTGATTCCATGTATATGAAATATCCAGAGATAAAAATAGAGCCATGGTTTCTAGGAGCTGAGGAGAGGGAAAATGGGGTGTGAGTGCCAGTGGAAATGGGTTTCTTTTGGGGTGATGAAAAGGCTCTGGAATTGAATAGAGCTAATGGTTGCACAACTCTGGGAATATAATAATAACCACTGGATTACATAGGAATTATACCTAAAAAATATTAGGGAATAAAACAAAGTGAAACAAAATCTACTTAGCACTCAAGATACTTCATGATCTGACTTTTGCTGGTCTCAGCATTGTCACATTCCTGCCTGCCCGCCCCTCCCCCCCCAAGGCCATGCACCTATCTCCTGATTGTCCCAAGAGTCCCATGCTGTTGCTCAGTGTTGCTTGTTTATACATTTCTCACTGAGAAATCCTACTTGCCCATTTCTGAATTCCCCTCCTCTCACCCATTTCTGAATTCTAGATTTTCCTTCAAGTGTAAGTTCATAGTCCACCTTCCTTGAAATCCCTTTCATATATGTTAGTGCTGCAGTATTTAAGATAAAAATTAGTTCTAGATTCCCCAGAGCCAAGTGGAAGCACCCTACAAAATGAAGAGATTAATGTTGATGACGTTATCCAAATTTTGTAATGAGAAAAACAAGAAAGAAGCTCTCTTAATTTTAGTGTGCATATCAGTATTGTGTTTTATAGATTTTTATGTTACTGAATTATTTTAGGTACTGGAGATTGAACCCAGGCCCTCTACCACTGAGCTACATCTCCAGTCCCCATTTAGTTTGTTTTTTCATCGTGAGACAAGATCTCACTGAATTGCTGAGGCTGTCTTAGAACTTGTGATTCTCCTGCTTCAGCCTCTTAAGTTGCAGCGGTTACAGGTGTGCATCACCATACCTGGCTTTTTAAAAAATTTTAATTTTAAATTAAAACAGCACCTGTTAATTTTATTTTTTTATTTATTTATTTTTATTTTTTATTTTTTTTTAATATTTATTTTTTAGTTCTTGGTGGACACAACATTTTTGTTGGTATGTGGTGCTGAGGATTGAACCCGGGCCGCATGCATGCCAGGCGAGCGCGCTACCGCTTGAGCCACATCCCCAGCCCACCTGTTAATTTTAAATAAGCTATGGTTGGCTGGTGTAGGAAACCAGCATATTTTAGAACTCACATTGTGTCAGTCTTAATGTAGTTTTGCTGCCTCTACCTCCCTTTCCCCTGTCCTACGTTGGTTAGGGTATTTGTGTCCCCTCAAACATGCTGGGCATCTTTGTCATCTTAAATGATAATCATCTGTCTGTCTTGGCTCTTTATCTAGACTGGGAACTTCTGAGAGAAGTTTTTCTGCCTGGCTGCCTTCCTTCTTTCCTTTCTTCCTCTTTTATTTCCAACTAAATCCCAATAATTATCCATTGAAAATGGTTGGTAAAATTTTAATACATTAATGGACCTCCTCCGTGATATCAAGTGTAGGTATTTGGGAGAGACTACTTATATTTGCCATATTTACAATTAGAGACCAAAGGACTCTTTAAGGGATGCTGTGTGATTAGATGACACACAGATGATCTCTCTCTTTCACACACACACATACACACCATTTAAAAAGCTATCTCAAAGAGAATAGAAGAAAAAAATGTGAGATTTTTCACTTTTGTCAATCTATGCACCTGAGAAAGGTGTTAGATTTAAGACTTAAAGTAGGTATTAAAGTTGTACTTTCCCTGACCAATTTTTAGTGTCGTTTAAATAGTCTTTTCCATGTCATAAAATTCATAAATTAAAAATTCTTATACTAAGTCATTGTACATGGCTGATTGATGTTTTCTCTTTGAAAAAAAAATGTGATTATACTTATTTTCAAAGGATTGCTTTCTTTTTTACCTGTGATTTTTAAAAATAGAAATTCTGTTCTCATCCATAGTATCTCATTTGAGGTCCAGGAATCAGACCTCGTGACAAAGGTCTGAGGCCAGGTCGTTTATTTAGAAGGCACAGTAATCGTGAGTAGGAGTGGGGAAGGCAGTCAGGTAGGCAAGGTCTTGTATTAAAGCCAGCTACCATTTTGAGCACGTGAAGCTGAGTTCCTTTGGGGGGAACTATAGAAACTAGGCCTTAGAACCGCCTCCCTGAGAAGCAAGGGAACTGGGCTACTTTACCATGGCACCAATTGCTCTTTGGTTGAGGGCTTCTTCCAGGGGGTGTTAATTCCCAGAGCTTCTACCCCGTGGTCCCAGAGAAGACCCTCAGTCAAAGACAGGAAAATGCTGGCAGTTGGAAGTCTGTGGGCAGACACTCAAGTAGTAATGGCCAGGGGGCATGGGTGGCATCAGCAGCACCTGTTATATATGGAGGTGGAGCATTAATCATGAGAGAAGAGCTGAGCGTGAAAAAGGCCAGAATTTAGGTGAGCCTTATTTAAGCATTTCCTCAGTGCGTAGATAAGTACCTGCTGTGTGTAAGTGCTGTGCTCGGTGATGGGATAGCCCTATTCGTAAGTAGAAGAGGCACTTAGCTTTTTTAACATTTTGGTTCTTCATTTGTAAAAAAAAAAACTTCTTTCAAAGTTGAGAATAAAATGAGATATATTCCTGAAAATACTTCACATGTTTAACTAAGTATTTGAAACCTATTAAGATATTTACCCCGAGAAAGCAGCAGAAACATAGTTAGACCCTGAAGTCTTACCGTAAATGTGTTAGCTACTCCTCCCTTAGGCTGTGTGAATCTGGCCTCTCTGTGCAGTGTGTATGAGATAGTAAATTTATAAGTTCCATGACAGCAATGAGGTACCCTGGGAATGGTTATTTTTAGCCAGTTGGTGTGAAGGCATCCCAGGGAAAGTAGATAAAATGAACCTTGAAGTAATGAGTAGGAACTATCGATGTGGGAATAGGGAGTTTATGAAGGAACAGTGTGTTCCAGGGGAACTTGAGGAGAGTCCTGGAGGCAGCGCGGGAGGGAACCTACTCAGTGGTTAGGTTAAGCATTTGAGCACATGGGTTGGCCAGGACCAGGTGATATTATGTCTATTGCTAACTAGTTGTGTAGTCTATGACTTGTTATTTAACCTTTCTTAATCTCTTTTCCCCTTAACTATAAATTGAAGATAATAGTTCTATCTACACTATAAAATTGTTGTAAGGATAAATAAAGTCTGTCATTGTCTTACGCTGTTTTTGTGTTGCTATAACAAAATACCAGAGACTGCATGATTTATAAAGGAAAGGAATTTACTTGGCTCATGATCTTATGGCTGGGAAGTCCAAACAGCATGGCACTAGCATCTGACGAAGGGCCCCTGGCTGCATCACAATATGATGAATGATATTACATGATGCAAACACATGCAGGAGGACATGTGGAAAGAGAGGAGCAAGTGACCAGGTAGGGATCAGGCTCCCTCTTTTGTAACAACCCACTCTTGTGGGAACTCACCCACTCCTGCGTTAATCCCTTCCCAAGGGCAGTGCCCCATCACTTAATCACCTTCCTCTAGGCCCTCCTCTGAAAGATCCACCATCACTTAATATTATGTCTTTGGAGACCACCCTTCCAGTCTGTGAATCTTTTGGGGACAGACCATATCTAACTGTAGCAGGTGTTAAAGGTAGGGAGAAGAGGGTATTCTCAGTAACCCTATCTGTAGCTTTTGGTGTCAGAGCAGGGTTCACTGACAAGTCATAGTGCTTGGAGCAGTGTGCAGCCCCAAGGGAAACAGTTTCCCAAGGTTTATAGGACATTAAACCCACAGCATCCACAACACAGGAGGATTTTGACGTCAAAAAACTTTGAAGAACCCTGTGTACAATAGATGGACTTCATGGAGAGTCATATTAAGAAATTAACAGCTCTGAGAAGTCTGGGAGTAAATAAATTCTTTTTTTACGTTAATACTCTGTGTTAAATTTCTTTAATTGCTTGTTTCTCTCACCCCCTTAAGATAAACTATTCACATTGGACACTCTTTGGGAAATGCTATTTTGAGAGTTTCATGTGGTGGATCAAGCAAATTATTTATAATTGTATGTCAACATTAATATTGTCTATTGAAGTAATAATTTTAAAGAATTATGAATGTCTTTAAAAAGTAATGACCTTTGCTCAAAATATTGTTTGACATTCTCCCTTTAGGCGTGCTTTGAGCCAGCTTATTAGCCCACCCATATCAATCATTACATGATCTTTTATATATTTCTTTCCCTGTTTCCTACCCACAATTGTGTTACTTACTCTATGATCCCTCTTAGGCCTCAGTTCTGTTCAGAATGATGTTTTTTTGGCCTCACTTGAGATAATTTAAAGAACATTCCTCCAGACAATTCAGAAAGTTGACTTCCAAAAATACTTGGAGTAATGCCACTATCATTAAAATAAGTGTATAACTTTCAAGGTGAATGGTTTTAAAAGGAACAGCAATGACTTGGACGTGTCCTTTCTCTGCAGAAAAGTTTATTATTTCTATAGTCACACTGGGAGCTGTGAGTTCCTACTATGTGCTTATACCTGTGGTAGATGCTGTCTATCTTTGGCAGAAGTTCATAGTCTAGTAGAGAATAAATAAGCGTTCAAAAGTAACCACTAGTGAATAGGAAAAATAGTGATAAAGCATCAGAGTGATATGAAAGTGAGGAGCAGAGGGATGCCTCAGGATGTTAAGAAATGCTCTAGAGGAACCACCATTTGACCCAGGTATTCCTCTTCTTGGACTATACCCAAAGGACCTAAAAACAGCATATTACAGGGACACAGCCACATCAATGTTTATAGCAGCACAATTCACAGTAGCTAGACCGTGGAACCAACCTAGATGCCCTTCAATGGATGAATGGATAAAAAAAAAAAATGTGGCATATATACACAATGGAATATTACTCAGCACTAAAAAATAATAAGATCATGGCATTTGCAGGGAAATGGATGGCATTAGAGCAGATTATGCTAAGTGAAGTTAGCCAATCCCAAAAAAACAAATTCCAATGTCTTCTCTGATATAAGGGGGGTGACTCAAAATGGGAAAGAGAGGAAGAGCATGGGAAGAAGATTACCTCTACATAGGGAAGAGGGGTGGGAAGGAAAGGGAGGGAGAAAGGGAATTTCATGGATGGTGGAAGGAGAGTCTCATTGTGTTATACAAAATACATGTATGAAGATGTGAGAAAAAAAAGAATAGCGTTACCCTAGATTAGGTAGAGAGAAGTGATGGGAGGGGAGGGAGGGGTTGGGGAGATAGGAAGGATAGTAGAATGAAACAGACATTATTATTACTATGTATGTATATATATGTGACTGCATGACCAATGTGATTCTGCAACCTGTACTCTCAGAAAAATGAGAAATTATATTCCATTTGATTCAAATGTATGATATGTCAAGGTCATTGTACTGTCATGTGTAACTAAGTAAAACAAATAAAAATAAATAAAAAATAAAAGGTGGAAAAAAATAAGAAATGCTCCAGAGTGTCAAGGATATTTAACATTAGCCTTAATTACTATTCGAACAAGAGAGAAAGGATATTTCAGGCATTATAAGCAAGTTTCTTATAATTATAGGTCAACATTCCAGGCAGATGTGCAGAGGGCCAGAACTCTGATAGATAGTAGGGAACCATAGCCGTCTGAGTTTGAGTCGACAGTTCATTCCTCATGGGAGAGTGGAAGGTGATCAAGACAGAGCTAGACGGAGTTCTCATCACAGGGGCTTTTTAAGTATAAAGGTAGAAACTTTAGAGTTCATCTACTAGGTAGGGGAGCAACCTTGATAGATTATTAAGCAGAGAGGGCCACAGTCATGATTTGTAAGTTTGTCTTGGTAGCACTCTACATTTGAGTTGGAGTAGGAGGAGAAAGGAGTCAAAGGTCTCAGGAGGCTATTGTAGGGTCCTGCCAAAAGTGACCCCTAACTAACTTAGTGTGAGATAGGAGACAGGAAATGGATATGAAAGATATTTAGGAGGTGGGGGGGTGGGCAGTCATGAGTGACTGGATGTGAGCAGTACAGGGAAAGGGGGATCAGGGATTCTCTCACAGGGAGCCTGGGTTGGATGTTGGTGTCATTCAGCATAATTAGAATTCAAGAGAAGAACACATTTCAGGGGACATTGACTGAGTCATGTTCCATACATGTTGTGCTTGAAATGCTTATTTGTTATTCATCTGTAGCTTCATTTGATTCCTAGAGTAACTACTTTGTGCTGGATAATATGCTGGAGACTCTGAGGAGACAGCAGGAAAAGAGTTGGAATGTTCCATATGCCCGTGAAACTTATATCCTAGTGGGAGAGACAGACATAAATAATTACCCAGCTAATTACTTAATTAGTAAGTAAATAAGAAGGGGAGCTAACTCATAATGAAGTGTGCAGTCCCTTCTGCAGCTTAGCAGAATAGTCTGGTCTGTTAAGTCATTGGTGAGTAGTGTCCACTGAAGCCATTAGTGAGATTGCTCAGACTGAGTTGCAAAATGACCAGGAAAAGGGTGTTGAACTTAGCATAACAGGAACATTAAGGGAGAGTGGTTGATGACCAAATGAAGCTGAAAAAGAATGGTAGAGTAATTCAGAGGCATATAGGAAGGGGTGGGAATATTACATAGAAGTCAAATAAAGTAAGTATGAAAGGTTCCATGGCTTTGGAATTGCACGTCTGTGTTGGCTCTAGCAAGAGCAGACTCAGTAGAGCAGTAGAGCTAAAAGTGGTAAATCACTCTAGTGATGTGTGGGATCTGGCTTATGTTGGTTCTGAGAGCCAGATTGGTTAAACTTTCAGGAATTGTGTAAGCTGGTTATTAAATATAGCTAATTAAAATTAAATTATGCATTCTTGCTATTAAATAATTATTTCAAAATAAGTAAAATAAACTTTAAGAACTCAAATCTCCCTAATTATTTTTTGGTCTTTTCTTATTTTCTATGCTCTTAGGTTATTTATATCTGTTAGTCAAGGTTCTGTTGCTGTGTCAAAATACCTCAGAAAAACAATTTAGGGAAGGAAAGATTTATTTTGCTCATGGTTTCAGAGGCTTAGTCCATAGTTGCTTGGCTCTTTTGTTGTGGGCCTGTGGCAAGTCAGAACATCATGGCCGGGAGGGTATGGCTAAGAAAAAAATCTTATTTCATGGTGACTGGGAAAGAGAGAGGGGGGCGGGGAAGGGACCAGGGACCAAAAACATGTCCCCAAGGACACACTCTGTTCAACTAGGTCCCACCTCCTACAGTTTCCACCAACTTCCAGTAGTCCATTCATCTGTCAATGGGGTTAATCCACTGATGAGGTTAGAGCTCTCATGAGCCAATCACCTTTCCAAAGCCCCACCTTTGAATGTTGCCACACTGGGGACCAAGGTTCAATGCATTAGTCAGTCTTTAAAGGACATTTCAAATGCTAACCTACACCATTTTATCTGAATGATGAATGTACTATACAATGCGGTGCTACTATACATTCCAAGTCTGTGCATGTTGAGTTCATATTGGTTATCTTGAAATTATTCTTAGTGGGAATATTTACACAATAGAAATTGGTAAATAAATGCTACAAATCAGAGATTTTGTTTTACTCATTATATAGACTTGAAAAAATGAATGAGAAGTTGTTAAGAAGGTGGAGTACACTTAAAATCTTTGGGATATATAGCAATTACATTGTGAATGGATAAAATATCCAGGAAATATTCTTCTAGTTTCTGTATAGTCTTATCCAGTTCAATAAAGAAGTTTTTTCTATTATTGATGAGTAAGAAAATTTTCAACAAACACAGCAGTTGTTTCGATTTGATTTTACTTAGTGCAAAGAAAATATCAACCAACATTCATATTTGAACATACCTGACTGGTATCAGTGAAAGCACTTTGTAAGAAACAGTTGCCTATATGGAATTTACATTAAAGGATATTGTTTATTTTACTATTATTTATAAATTGTGTGCTATATATTCTTTCAGTGTAACTTATAATGAATTACACCTTATATAACATACATATGTATATGAATAACATATATGCACATGTACACACATACACACACACTTTTTTTTCTGTGAAATTCAGTTGCTAAACATTAGCACACAATAACTGTGTATATGGGATATGAGGAAGCTGTTTCCATCTATTTTTTTGAAAAGTATGGGAGAGCAGGAAAATTGCTTAAGTACTTTCCAGTCAGAAGATATTTGCAGGTTTAGGGCCACTTTTCATGTTTGTGTTTTTTTTTTTTATATAGATTAATAGCCCTAAAGTAAGGAGTGAGTAGAGACGGAGAAATTCATTGTACTGTGGAAAGCAGAAAATAAGTGTTAGAAGAAGGTAACAAAGAAATAGTAGGAACTAAGATGTAGACTATTGTGGGAAAATTGACCTTGGACTTAGGGAAGACTCCTGTTCCTCTAAGGATGAAGAGTGATAAATCTAAGGTATGATAAATTCAAATGCATGTACATTTAAGTCACTAACATCAGTTAATTGTAATTTAAGAAATGCACAGGATGAGGTCAAGAAAAGTAATGCAGAAAGATATCAGTTCACTTATGAATAAATTATAGAATAAGGTGAATACTGTGATTGACCAGGGCAAATTGTCATGCTGATTTAATTTCTGAAATATTATGTTGTATTTTTAGCCTGTTTTTCTAGGCTGAAATATTTAAATAAAAATGAGAGACAATTTAAAGGCACCTCATGCATTTAAATGCCAAGTATTATTTCTTTTACTTAGTTCACAAACGTAATGCTACATTTCCATGGACACGGATTGAGTTTCTGTGAGATGATTAGAAATGGGGTATAATTTGAGGTTGACTAAACTGCATTCATTGCATGCATGGATAGTTTGAACACAAGGTAAAATGTTATCCAGACTGCTGAAGAAAACAAGTCTTATTTTGGAACATGACTTTCTTCAACATTATAATTTATGACTTTTTCACTTGAATTCTTGCTTTTAACACACTCTTTTATGTATGTATATATATATCTATATATGTGTGTATATATATAGATGTATATACATATACATATACTCACATATATACACACTCACATACACACACATTTCAATCAAAGAAAAGAAATGCATAAATTTTTGTTTAAACTTAGTTCTATTAGTTTTCACTATTAAAATGTAGTTCTTATTTTTTCTCAGTTGAAATGTAATAAGATATCATAGAACTATTTTATATTTTCATAGTGAAAACTTTAACATTTCAAATCTTTTCAGATCTGTTTTTTCAAGTATATGCTAAACAATTATCCCAAATATTTGGAGACATTGATATTGATGATGCCAAATATGGGTGTTGATACCAAATATACATATGAGGTCTTCTCTTAGGGTGCCATTGTAGCTCTTGTGTATTAGTGTAACACTGTGATTACCCCACCCTCTGCCCTTGTCCTTGTAGTCTGACAGCACCTTAAACATCTGGAGGGGGATCTCAAGACATTGGAAGAATAATCCTCCTTTCTGGATATATGTTTTTAGAATTAGAACTCTATTTTGGCCCTGTTCAGGCAGCTAGTCCTTGTGTTTGTTGATTGATTCTTGATTACAAGAAAACATTGCTGATTATGTTCAAGGTAGAAAAAGAGGAAAGGTTCAGGAAAGCATCATCCACATGTGTGTCCTATAATCACAAAAGCAAATTTCCAAAATTCTGAAATGACTTTTTTTTTTCCGCAGAGTACTGCTTACTCATTGGCTACCTTAGCCACAAGTGATTTTGGAAAAGTGAATATTAATAGCTTGCTCCTGCGTGGTGGGAGACAGAATAGGAGAAGTTGGTAGAGTTGGTAGAGAAATTAGCAGTTTGCCAAGTGGGATGACCTCAAGTCCTTTGTAGCTCCATCCTTTGCATTTCCGTTGCCAAGTTAAGGCCATCTTCCTCCGAAAGAAGACTTTTCAGTCTTCTTATCTGCAGGCCTAGAAGGAATGTTGGTGACTTTTATCTAGACTTTATTTTTAATTGCTGAATAAAGATCTGACATAGCTCCCTCTGGAGGAGAGGATTCATTCTTTCAAGTCCATCCTGATAGAACAGTCCAGGAAGTAAGATGCAACCAAGGACTTGAAAAGGAACCGGTATTAACTACCTCTCAGTACCAAGTGTGACTGCTGGGAAGGCACCTATAAAAAAAGATCAGCAAAGAGAAAAGTAAACTGAGAAAGTGCCTCATAATACTTCTTATATATGAATGATTTAAAGAATTGAGCTACATGCAGTAGTGGGTTGTTTTCTGGTTTGTGTGGGACCAAACATCAAGACTTCTTATTTGAAATACATTAATATCTTTTTTTTCAGCTAATAAATATTAGAAAAGAGTGAAATTTAAGGCAATTGTCTATTCATGCACTACCAACAAGCATTACGAAAAAAACTAAAGTGAATAGTTTCTTAAATCCATGTGTGGATCAATCTTGCACTGTTCACATTTGCAGAAATGTATTACTTCTGACCTTCTAGGCAAAGAATAATTCTTTGTTTTAGATTTATTAAGTAAATTTTAAGTGACAAAAATTGTCAGTACAAATAAATGACAAACCAGTTATTAAGTTATTTGCACAATTAAATTCTACTGTGCATATGTACCTTTATCCCTGAGATTTTAGTGAATTCCAGTATTGTACTGAGTGACTCATAAACATCATATTATTTTGTATCCTTGAGGAAGTCACTGTTGCTTTGCCATTGGAGGCATTTGATGCTCAGAGAGATTCAATTACTTGTCCAAGGTTTCAACAGTGGTAATTCATAGCACTTGCCATTTGATACTGGGTAGTTTTCCATACCTGCCAGGTGTGAATATGTGCTCTTAATAACAATTAGGCATTCTGCCAAAGATTTTATGGTTATTTAATCTATTATTCATTAAAATCTGACATTGGTACTATACAATCACCCCAGTTTTACAGCTGAGAATAGTGTTAGGGATTCAGTGGTTGTCTCTATTTCTTCACCTTCCAAGGCTAATGGCAGGCTTGAAACCCAGGCAATCTGATACCCATCTGGAAGCTAACCACTTCACTACCCTACCTGTAGATAGTTAGCTACCAGTTTGAATTCTGTCTATGTAGTTTTCTATAAAAATGTAATGTTTATTTTTAAAGAGAGAATTTTATTCACATTATGAAATTCCGGTAAAACCTTCCTTCTTTGTTTCTGAATAGTTTCATGCTGTGAGACAATTTTCTTCTCCTAGATCAAATTTGGTAGTGATTTTTCTGGTGAATGTTAATGAAAATTTGATATAGATTGCTTTGTCTCTTATACATCTGACCAGTTCATTTTTTAGGTGAATGAATTTTTCTTTTCTCAAAATTCATGAAATTTATAGTAGAAAATTTTCATCAGTAGAAAGAATTCACCAGTAATGAATGATTATGCCTGATTAGAATAGTTATGCTTATGTTACTTGCTGATGTAATGTCAATGAAAAACTCTATTCTTTACCTATCACTTTGCTTAAAGGATATTAATCAAAAGTACTGTGTACCCCTTACAATTGGAATGAAAACGTGATTTCTTTTTAGTCTCAAAAAATAATCTACCTTATTATAGAAACATTCATATGAAATTAGAGTTCATTCTAGATCAATAATATTTTGATTTTAGTTCAAATGTATTAAATAAAATAATAATATTTTGTTACATGAAAAAAAATCAACTGTAATATTTCAGACACATTTCATTGCCTGGCTCCCTTTCACTAAATTCAGTGCTATATTTTATACTGATTGACTCACAGGAGAAAGATCTGTGACTTCTGTCTTACTGTATCACCTTGGAGAAAATTGGCTTAAATGTATGAAAGGATATTTCAGGCATTGACTCAGACTAAATAAATGTGCTAAATTTGATGCAGTGAGTAGGAAATTTTTCTCACCACATGGAACCACTAATGAGCTTGGGAAGTAAACATGGAAAGTAGGCATAGTTGCCTTTTTGTTACAATAATTCTGAATTGGCCAGTTACCATGAAGAACATTTCAATGACTTTGCATTTGTAGTGTGCAACTGACCAAAACCCCCAACTGAATCACAATAAAATAAACTATTTTCAGGTGAGGGGGTGTGGTAGGTTGATTACACCCCCCCCCCAAATGATATGTCTCAAGTTTTAACCCCAGGTAACATGAATGTGACCTTATTTGAAAAAAGGACCTTTGTAGACTAATCAAGGTGAGATGAGGTCATATTGGAGTCGAGTAGGATGTTATTCCCATGCCTGGTATCCTTATAAGATGAGAAGTGATGGAGGCACACAAGGAAGAATCCATGTGACCACAGAGGTGGAGATCAGAGTTGCAGGCCCAGGAATGCTAAGTAATGCCAGTCACTACCAGGAGCTAGGAAGAGGCAAAGAAGGATTCAACCCAGAGACTCAGAGGGAACATAGCCCTGTTGTCACCTTCATTTTAGACTTCTAACTTCTAGAACTGTAAGAAAACAAACACCTGTTTTCAGCCACCCAGTCTGTGGCACTTTATTCTGGAAGTCCTAAGAAACTCAAGGCAGAGATGAGGATGAAATGATGGTAAGAGTCACATCAGCTGCATGGGTTTGCTTCTATAGTTTCACATCTTTCTTCCCCTCCCCATGTTATTATCAGAAACAGAAAACCAGGTTCTGCTTCTTCCTCCATTGCTAACCATGGCAACATCACTTCATCTCTCTGGGTCTCATTTGCCACATCTGTGAAGTGAGGCTCTCCAACACTTCAGAATAATAATAATAATAGTCTACATTTATGGGACTTCACCCTGTGCTCGGTCTAGGGCTCAGGACTTATCATGCATTGTTTCATTATTCTTCACAAGAATCCTATGAGGTCTGTATTATTATCATTCCTACCTCATAAGTGAACCAAATGCATGTTTTGGGGTTTGTTTGTTTTTGCTTTATCCCTTCAGAGACTTGAATATGGGAGTCAGAACAGGCATATTGTTAGCCTTCATGTTCCCTAGATGGGAAGGGTAACAACAGGTACCTAATTTGACTTGATCAGGGTTACACTGGGGTGGAGGCCACTGGAAAGAGATGTTACATCCACATGGTATATTCACTTTGGCCATATCACTGTTTCTTCATGTATAAAACAGTGAGTCCATATGTTCCATTTTGAAAATTCTCTCTCTTCATTATATTTTCCCCTTATTTAATTATGAAAACATATTTATATAGTTTCCTTGTTTTCTGTCTTGCTCAACAATTCACAACTGGAGCTACTTGCACTAGGATATAAGAAGAGAATTTAATGATATAGCTATTATTGACATTCACTGTGTGGTAGGTGCAGCATTATGTACAGCAAACCAATAGGGATGAAATTATTATTCAATATAGTACAGACTGAGGTTTAAGAAAATAATGTGGTCAAAATTACTAGTCTTCAAATCCTTGTCTATTTTTTCCTGGAGGGCCTATTTTTGTACATTCTCGACAGGAAAAGCCATTATTATAGTGATGTGGACCAACTCATCAGATTAATGATCAACTTGGAAGCTAGGAATCTAGGCTCTAAGAGACCAGTGGCCAAGATAGACATGATGGAAAATCAGGAAACACCGAACATTAATGTGCTGAATGGCGGTAGTGTAGGCTTGAGGATGGAGCATAGGATGACCACCGGTGTGCCAGCATGGAGATATCAAAGTTGAACTTGGCCTCTTACAGAATATTGTATCTAAAGCTCTTCTAGAATTAGACTGATTTACCCTTGGTTACCATAAAACTAGAGACAATAAAATATCAATGTTTTTTTTAACATTTTGGTTGCTTATATTCTCTTACTCAAGAAGATGGTAAACCTCTTCACACCCATCCTTAATCTACCTTTGTAACAGTGGTAGGTTACAGTTCTATAAAGATGTTTTATCTGAATTCAAAGTGCATTATAAATCCATTCCGTGCTGTTTCCTCGGGATGTATAGTCATTATGTCGCATGCCTCTAATACTAAATGTTCTTAGAAAATAAAGCAAGCAATAGTGTTTGAGTAGGTCTTAGAGACAAAATTGATCTGGGAAAGCAATGCACTTTAGTTAAGTGAAGTCTGAAAGACTGTCTGTTCTATCTCAGCCGAAGATGTTTGCCACAGAAAATGTTTGTTATGGCACAGTAGAGAGTCTGAAGCTACTGGTTTCTTGCTTCCCAAACTTGCCTTGGTTAAATTTGTCTTCTGTCTTCTAGATGCTAGAGAACTGTCAGTATTCTGAAAAACTGGGCAGTATAGTGATGGAAACAGGAAGAGAGTATGAGGAGCTCAGCCAGTTTACCAGAGGGATTTAATGGGAAAACACACTTGGACAGTGAATAGACACTGGAAAGTCTGACTGTCTAATTTGGATTTTCCCAATATACCTGTCATGATGAAGAGAAATATTTGTTGAACTGGAGTATGTGTGTCAGTATTTTGGTCACAGCTCTGCTACAAGTTAACATTATGACTGGGAAGTGGTGCTTTGTGGCCATAACTTTCTCCATGTGTCCAAACTGTGGGTTTTTACATTCTCTTTAACCTCTCCCAAATTCTTTTTCTATCTATAAGATTGTAGGTGTCATATTGAGAATGCATATCATAAAGTATTCATCAGTCTTTGGGATGTTTGCCACGACCTTGTCATGCTTGCCATCTTTATCAAAAGAATGTTTCTAGGGATAATATTTAGGAAGTTTGAAATGTGAATTTTATCACATTTTTTTTAAATTGAAAAATCAATGTCTAGTGGATAGAAAAAATGTTCACAATAAGGATAATTATAATGGTGACTACTACCTATTAAACATTTACTATTGGCCAGATAGTTCACTAGATATAACACAAGGGAAGATTTTGCCTCATTGGGACATTTTGCAACGTTTGAGATATTGTGGGTTATCACAGTAGGAGGGAGAGTACTACTGGCATCTAGTGGGTAGAGGCCACAGATGCTGCTAAACATCCTACAATGCATGGGAAAACCTCTTGCAACAAAGAATTATGTGGTCTGAAATGCCAGTAGTACTGAGGTTGAGAAGCCCTGCTTTACAGTCTCTCACTTATTTAATATATATGATGATCATAGATGTTATGCTCATCGTATCGCTGAGGTTCAAAAAGAGTAAGTGCATTTTTTCAGCTTTAGCAGTTCATTAGAGACAGAGCCAGTTTTCCATCCCAGGCTCCAAAGCCCATCCCTCTTAAATTGAGGGATGGTCCCCAACCACAAAGCTTTTCCACTAGGCTACCTTGGGAAGTCTCCTCTACCTTTTTTTTTTTTCATCTTTAAGATGAGAGGATTTTCTATCCTTTATCAGAAGTTCACAGTGGTGTATTTGGGTGGGGGTAGTTAGTGGGGAGGAAATAGGGGATTTGGAGATTTTCAAAAAGTTTGAGGTATTATGCTTAAATGTAATATTTTTGGCAAAAATCTGTAGTCATAAGCAGTGTGGGTGAAATACAAAGTGTATATTTAGACTTTAGTGTTGCTCATACATATGCATTGTTTTTAGATTAAGAATGAGAGCTTTTAGTTTTTGCTTCTCTTTGTATCTTTCAAAAGCAATTTGATTTGCTCTTCTCTTGGGCATGATGGTGATTTGTAGAGCTTGCTGGTTGTTGAGAAATTGAAGACTCTTTGTGGGTACTTAAGGATGAGAGTTTACTTCCATGCTGGCAGTAAAGTAGATTTTGGGTATTTTGAACTTAAAGCATAATAGGAGATACAGAGATGTGAGAAAGGCCAAATTGTCCTGTGGGGAGAAAAGTGTGGAGAGCCACACAAGGATACTGTGTTTTATTTACATCTCTGGTCACTGATAAATCTCACTTTTGGAATAAAGCCTAACACAGTAGGAGGGAGAGTACTACTGGCATCTAGTGGGTAGAGGCCACAGAGATTACTGGAGTGTTAAGGGATGGGAAACATTAATTTACATTATTTTATTTGAAAACTTATATTTTATGAATGGAAAGAGTGCTTTAGGGAAATTGACAAGACTCCCTCCTCTAAATTTTAAATTTTTGCTGAAACTGAGTTTTGAATAGTGTATTTTGGGACTCGCACACTGAAAAATAGAGACAGCTGCCCTGAGCAGGGCGTACTTGCCCCTGGAATCTTCTGTGTGCAGAGTCGGGTTTTCTCAGGTGGAAAATCGTGGTGGCTGCTTCAGTTTCTTTGTGCAGTGATTGGAACCTAAAGCAAAGGTACCTTTGATTTTCCTGGTGTTCCCTCTGTCTGTTGGTAGATCTAACAAAGGGAGAAGGGGCAGGACCTGTAGCTAATACAGCAAGAGTAAGGCAAGCACCACAAGAAAATGCACTGATATTATTTATAGAGGAATTCAAAACAGCTTTTAATCAACATCCAGAAATTGAATAATTTAAGGGAGCAATACACAGAGATGTGCTCAGTGTGGCAGTCAAGTTAACCAAAAGAATGATTTCTAGCTTTTCAAAGTTGATTTCAAAGCATTAAGAACACTGGGGTCTAACTAACCCCTTGCTGTCTTATACTAAAGCTGTTGCCATTATTTTTACAGACATTTACTAATCTTTGCAATTTGTATTTAAAGGAGAAAAAGTTATTGTACTATTGAGAGTAGTTTTAGGTATTCTGAAACTTATCAGTTCCCATAAAAAAGATGAGTTCTTGAGAAAAAATGAGATTTCTATATCAGATAAACCCTGATTTGAATTGCAATTGTTAATTTGTGTTTCTTTTTCACCCTTTTATGAAATGAAGCTATTCCTGTGTTTCTTCAACATGCCAATTCCCCAGAAGCCAACTTCAAGATCCATGGCTTCAGTAGAATTTAAATACAAGTTACAATAATTATAGTATTGAAAAGCCCTCATAGCATTCAATCATGGTGCTTTATTTAAGGTGGGGAGAGATGATAACTCATTTTCACAGCATTTGAAAGATTATGCCAGAATTGACTTTGTTTAGAGATCTTATGCACATTTACCAGTAGAATAAACTCTGGCTGTCAGTTAGTGTGTAGGTTGGTGAGAATTTTGATATATTGTATGAGGGCAGTATTTTGGGGCGGGGGGAAGAGGATAGAAAGTAATAGAACCAACACTGAGTATTTGCTAGTTTTCAGGCATAGCATTGGGGGAATGCTATGGTGTGTAAATATTGCAATGTCTCTGGGCCTCTACATGTTATTATTTTTATTTTGCAGTTAAGAAAAGAGAGACAAAAATCAAGAAATTGACCTTAGCTTAGTGTGGTGGTATAGGCCTGTAGTCCTGCCTACTTGGGAGGCTAAGGTGGGAGGTCCCTTGAGTTCATAAGTTTGAGACCAGCTTGGGCAGCATAGTGATCAGGTGCAAGAGATCACAACCCACTTTTATCCAGAGCCATTTTATCCAAAATGGCAAAGCAACATTTATCAATTAATGGCCAGGAATCTAAATGTGATTTTTTTTGTAGCTAATAACTCCATTTCATCTCTGTGCATTTTAATTATAAATAAATATGCAACCCCCCAATTTAAAATAGGTTGTATTCAAAAGTTCATGGGGAACAGAGTTGTTTGGAGTTTGAAACATTTTTCCATAGTAACAATGTTAGGTTTCCAGGCCAACCCACAAAAGCCTATTTAAACCATATTGTATAATTTCTGCTCTAAAATCATCATGGGGCCCACACAACATATATAATAATATTTCTATTGGAAAAATGCACTTAGAGTTTAGCTTGGTAAAGACTAGAACTTTCCTGTGGCTAGAACTGGACATTTTAGAATCCTCCTCCTATTTGGCAAAGAGAATTCATGCTTTTTCCCTAAGATGCTACCTATGGTCCCCATGACCTGGGCAGAGACTGTAGGATGATGGAGGCTAAGTCAGGGACTGGGCATCTTCCAAGGGTAGATTTATTACTCAACATGCTTTTGGCAACAAGCAAGAGACTACTTAACTTGAATAGGAGAGTTTATTCTCTCATCCAAAACATGTACAACGGGCTGCTCAGCACTGGATCATTTAACAGTTCAACAAAGTCGGTTCTAGGTTAGGTTAAGTTCTTTGAAATCTTCACAGTCTCATGGTTATAAGATGTCCACTATAGCCACAGGCACAGTCTCCATAACAACCTTCAAAAGGTGTTAGAAGAAGGAGTAGTTTCTTTTTCTTATTAAATAGGAAAGTGCTTCTCAAAATGTTCCCTGCTGCAGATTTCCCTTTTTATACCATTGGCCAGAACTCTGAGTCACAGGCCTGCCCCAAACCCATCATGGCCACTGAGATTCAGATTGTTGGAGGTGGCTGAATCCAAGTTTTAGACGAGTCATCGGTATCTTATGGGGTAGGCAGATGGCTTCCTTCTCTGAGCATGTTGCAGAGCTAATTTAGAGAACTTTTGACAAAAAAGAAGGTGGGCTGTCCGGTGAAGGTTATCTAAGTCTTTCACACTGTCACTGAGGAGTGGAGTGATGGCCTGGGGCAAGGGCAAGCTTATAAAATCTGAGTTTTTGTTTTAGCTTTCCAACCAGCAGTGTGACCTTGAAAAAAAATCGAGTGATTTAGACTTCAGTTTCTATAAAATAAGGAGGTGGGATAGATTTTATGGAGCACCTACTTTGTTATAGGCAATACTATAATTTAGGCACAGAGTTACAACAGTGAATCTTCAGCAGCCCTTTCCCACTCTCTTATTTCTGTGTAATTCCCCGGGAGAAAAGTGGTCCCGGTAAAGCTGTGGTCCTGGAGATTGGGTAGGGATGGTGTGCACAGGTAAGACCTCCTGGTAGTGTAACTCTGTAGGAGTTTTTTGGTCTTGGCCTACTCATATCACTTTCTTTCTTTGGAGAATCCAAGAGATTGATCTGGTCCATATGTCCTGCTCCTAGGTGTTGTTTCTGACAAGGTTTTTAATCTCTCTGAGATTGTCCATTCTACAACAACATACAGACTCACTGCATTTTTCTCATTCTTCTGCTTCCGAAAGGAACAGATAACCTGACTGAGGTTTTCTTTTTCTTTGTCTTTTCTTTCTTTTTTTTTTTTAATATTGTTATCAGCCAAGGAAATAGATGGTGGTAGTGTTTGGAAGCTTTTTCACTTTCTCTGAATGTTTTCCTTTGATCAGTAGAAGAAGATAAAATAATAGTGATTTCTTGAGTCCAGAATACTGAAGTAAGATCTACTGATATTTTTAAGAAATTGAGAGATTTGATGAGGTAGGAGAAAGGTGTGTTGGAGAGATCAGTGGCTGAGAGCAACTGCAGAACCACCTGGGAAGGGTTGCAGTATGTGTCTGTGGAGGAGGATCAAGGACTGGAAAAGGGAAGGGCCTATGAAGGCAGATATCACAGATTTGTGGGGGCTGTGAGGGAAGGGTGGTGGATGGGGTGGGGATGGATGGCAAAGAAATCCTCTGTTGGGAAGATAGGGGAGAGAACCTGAGTTTCTAAGATTTTCTGGAATGTCAATTTTTCAAGAAAGGGTATGTATATAGGTCAAATGCAGCAACTAGATGAGAAATATGGTTTGTTTCTTAAGCAATGATGGAATAAATTCCAAAGTACCATAGTAATTTTAATTTCTGTGGTTTGGAAACCTTTTGAGACATACACACAGGATAAGTTTGTGTCATTTATTTACCTGTCCATCTCCGGAGTCAGCCAGAGGGTATGAGATAGTAAATATTTTGGGCTTTCTGGGCCGTGTGATCTGTATTACAAGCATTCTGGTCTTGTAGCAGAAAAGCATCCATGATAATAGCTCAGCCAGTGGGCATGGCTGTGTTCCAGTAACCCTCATCTATGGACAGCTTCCTTGTGTTTCCTTCAGGTCCATATGATTTTCATGTGTCATGAAGTGTCTTTCTTTTTTTTTCCCCAAGCATTTAAAAATGTGAAAACCACTCTCATGGGCTGTGTCAAAACAGTCCCGTGGGCTATAGTTGGTTGACTCTGGGGTCTGTCAGTGATCATGTTTTCTTGTCTGTCTACCTAACTATGTCTTCTTTCTCTTTTTCATCTATGAGCAAGAGTCTGATTCTGCAAAATGTTATACAAGGAATTCTTTCTTATTCAGAACGTCAACTGCTCTAACTACTTATAGAGGGGGTAGAGTGACTGACTTATTAGACTTTTAGTATTGATTCACTTCTGATTTCAGTGGTTGAACTTGTACGAGCTTTAAATATTATCATTATTTTTCAAAACACTATGTTTAGCATTCTTGTAACCAATTTAGAGTAATTCCCTTGCAAAAGATCCTTAAGGAAGTACATTACATGTAGTAATAAATTACCTGGGATCTTGTTAAGACTTGAAAACCACTGGTGTATGATAGCGTTGGGTCAGTTTTTGCATCCTGAATAGGGTACTTGTTTTTTCTGAATCTGACAGGCAAGACTTGGATAGCTGTATATTACTGTTTATGAGCCTTATCCTTTACTGCAAATCAAGTGTTTATTCCACTCTTGAACTTAATTAGCAGCTAAGAGCTTTGTGCTTTGTATTTTAAGGAAGCATGTGATTTGTTCATTAGTTCAAAAGCAGATTAATTATTATATCTTTAGTCACCATCTGTAAACACATCTATATTGGTGAGTTCTCTCCTGCTGAGTTACCTTGAAATGCCCTGTGGTGTTTTATTAGCTTTCAATTCTGTGTTTATTACAGTTGGCTGGAGATTTTTCAATTTAGTTTATTGGCCACAGAAAGTCCAATCTTTCCGTGGAAATTACCAATTTCTGAGGGTGAGGGGTTTATTAGTGATGACTATCAATTTGCTTTTAACACTCTCTCTAAATCAACTTGTGTTTTCTCTTTGGGTGAAAGATAGTAGTGGATTGATTATAAAGTGAAGTTTTAAGCAGCCTATCTATTGCCTGGGTTCAAGGAGAAACCATTGGGATTAAAATGAGTAATCTGCATAAAAAAGTGGCTTTCTAGTCCAGGTTCACCCCAGACAAAATTACATAAGGTTACATAAGGGCAAGAGAGTTAGTAGGTATTGATGCATAGACATTTAAGTATTACCTACTTTTAATCCTGCACCAACACTTCCAGGTTCCAGGTGGCTTTCAGAGGATTTAAAGAATTTGCACAAGGTCAGTGGTGGAGTTGGTAAATGAATCAAAGTTGCATGGTGTGACTCATGAGTTTGTTCTCCTTGCCACCAGTGTTTAGTTTGCCAGATAAATTACAGGAAAATCAGTTAAATTTGAATTTTATATTATCAACAAATTGAACTCAGAGGCTGTCAACCGCTGAGCCTCATCCCCATCCCTAATTTGTATATTATTTAGAGACAGGGTCTCACTGAGTTGCTTAGTGCCTCACTGTGGCTGAGGCTGGCTTTGAACTTGCAATCCTCCTGCTTCAGCCTCCTGAGCCACTGGGATTACAGGCATGTGTCACTGTGCCCAACTTCTTAGTATTTAAGTATGTTCCAAATATTAATAGATCATACCTACACTCCAAAATTATCAAAAATAAAAACAAAGTTATCTTCCTTCCTGCCAAAGCCAATGTCTCGGCTTGGCACCAGAATCACGAGGCACTCACAGCTTTGTAGGTTCAAACAGCAATTCTTTATTCCCGCTCTCACACCACCTCCACACAGGTCCAGGGGCAAACACGTTCTGCCGTCTCCCGCACCAACAACCTACTCCACGAGGCTCTCTCCAAATCCCATTTTAATCTCACGAGAACTCAACGGGAACAAGCAGCAGGAACACCCTAATCCCAGCAATAATCTTCAACCGCCAACTTCCCTAAAACCCATTATCTTAAACTGGCAACGCCTTCAACTCAAGGAGCCGGTTACTTCCTCAAACCTGATCAGCTCTAAACCCAAATCCGCCTTGGTCCTTGAGCAAGGTCACCTTATTAAAGCATGCATGCAATGTTCCATCAAATGTCCTCTAAGCAGCATGGGGTACGCTTGGCAAGGAAATTTCGATGCGTCATTCCTACTTGGTAATGGCCCTCAGCACCTTCCTTCTTTCTTTATTTCTTGTTCTTTAATGAAATTTAAATTTAACTGGCTATTCTGTATTATTATTGTCACTTGCTGAATCTGGCAGCCCTAGTAGTGTGCTTGCCTCCTCTCTCCTCTGCCTGCTCAGGGCTTTTGGCTTTGGTTTATTAACCTCATTTGCTGCTTCTTTAGTTTGAAGTTTACCTGCTCAGGACCATTAACTGAGGACCTTATTTTCTCTGATTCTCAAAGTGTCCAGTGACTAATCTGATAAAGTGATGAGGATTAGCTTGTTTATCAGTGCTAATGGCTTCATGCATTATTTCTTCCAGGTTACATATTCATTTAGCCTGAGCTGCTGCAGTTAATGCTTTAATGCAGAGTACAGAAGCCATAATTTCAGATCCCCTGCAAAGAAAGTGAAGAGTTTTGAAACCAATCTTTCAGTTATTCTGATAGTGTGTTTGTTCTCATAGAACCGTAATTCATGACTTTCACTATATTTTTAATCTCACCTAAGTTTTGATTATTTTAATTGTTATTATTATTGCCTTGATTCTTGTGTGCTTCACAAATTATGAAGATAATTTTGGTGCACTTTTAAAAACAAGTTGTTATGAAGTGGTTTTTTTTTTTTTTTTGTATTGGGAATCGAACCCAGGGATGCTTAACCTCCGAGCCACATCCCTTTTTATTTTTTAATTTTGAGTCAGGGTCTTGCTAAGTTGCTTAGGGACTTGCTAAGTTGCTGAAAGTGGCCTTGAACTTTCTATCCTCCTGCCTCAGCCTCCAGAGTTGCTGGGGTTATGGATGTGTGCCGGCACACCTGGCTACATAGTACTTCTTAAAAATCTTGTTGAAATAATTCTTAATTTTTTTCACTTTTAGTAAGAAGTATAGTATTATCACAAATAAAAAAAAAGTGTCTTGAGCAATCAGAATTCAGTGGGTGAAGTCAGAGTTCTCAGTGTGTACCTAGCCATATATCAAGGTGGTGGCAGCCTAGAAGCCTCTCAGTGAAAGGAATTCAAATCAGCACAGTACATATTCTACCAAGACTATAGGAAACTTGTATCTTTACCAAAAATTCTCAGAGACTGGGCTGGAAAACCACTAGGTGTACGAGGAGGTTAGTTTTATTATCTAGTTACTATAAGGCATTTAATGGGGTTCCAGACTCTTTTTTGGACCACTAAGCAGAAATAGTGTGCTGTTAGCTATAATATGGATCAACTCATTTCTTCTTTCTGGACCTTGACTTCTCATTTGTGAAATAAAGTGGGGGTGGGACTGGGAGGTCTCTGAGGTCTTTATTACTTTGTTTCTGGCTCCAGCAGGTTTGAAAAGCCCCACCTATGGGAAGCTGTTTCAGAACTACTTTTCAGGAGCTTAGCATAGCTGAGTAATTACAACAACTATCTTAACTGTATGCAGATCCCTTGTGATAAGAACAGGGGATCTGGGAAGGCTGCCCTTAGGGTCTCTGCTGGCCATGGTGCACTTAGAGTTGACTACAGTAGTAGTCACAGGGTTGAATGGCATGTTTTACCTGAGTGATGGATGTTAGGTAGAAGATCTACCTAATGGGTCTTTAATTGTGCCAGGTCTCTTTATTCCTTATCATTAATGCATCTGAATATTGATTCTCTTCCCCTGCCTTGTCCCCCCCCACGCCCTTCTCTTATCCCCTTTTTTCCCTCCCCTTTCCCTCATTCCCATCTTTCCTTTTCTTCCCTCTTTGCCATTTTTTTTTTAAAAAAATTGTGTTTTAGCTGTAGTTGGGCACAACACCTTTATTTTATTTATTTATTTTTATGTGGTGCTGAGGATCGAACCCAGGGCCTTGCACATGCTAGGCAAGTGCTCTACCACTGAGCTACAACCCCCTTGCCCATTTTAATAGGATAAAATAAAGTCTTTCAGGAAATCTAAAAATGACATAGTTGTATTTCTTTATCTGAATTTCCAGAGCTTATTAACAGTAAAGAAGACTCAAACCTTGATCCTTTCAAATACATTGAAGGGACTGATGTTGTAATGGGAGAAAGAAGACTCAAATTTGAATCCCATGCCCTCTTCTTAGTTACTATTGTATATTGCAGAAGTCATAACTATATTTCTTTATATTTAAAATGTATTTTGAATACTCCTTATTGCACTCTCAGGGTTTTGTTATCACATATTTTACTGGAAAGTATTTTTTAAACTGGTATATACTGTATGATACATCGAAAGTTTATCGAAAAGTATTTTTACGTGATATATACTATACACACGACTTCACATACCTAGATAGACTTGTTTTCTTTCTTCTGTCTGTAATTCCAGAGTTCTTATAAATATGCCTGACTCTCATGCTAGACATTAATTTCATTGAGGAAATGATTTCATTTTATTCATTTTTTAACCCCAATTAATAGCTTTATTAATGAATAGGCAGCTAATTTGTATTGTATCAATGTATCTGAAGGAATGGACATGTAAATTTAGCTTTTATTTGACCTATGATTCTGTCCAGTTTTAATATTAAAACATAAGGAATACAAGATATTTTATTTTATTATAGTATTGGATTAAATGCCTTACTTTTTGTTTATTCATTTTTTGCATATTCAGTTGTTCGTAACTTGTGAAGTGTTTCAGGACATTGTTTGTGGTGTCCACTCATTCATTCTTAATGCACTCATTTATCCAACAAATACTTTCTCTATAAATTTTCCCCGAATTGTGGTAGGCACAAAACAGACATAGTTCCTGCTATCAAGAAGGGGAGGGGGGATAGTAGAGGATAGGAAAGGCATCAGAATACAACAGACACTAGTATGGCAATATGTAAATCAATGGAAGTGTAACTGATGTGATTCTGCAATCTGTATATGGGGTAAAAATGGGAGTTCATAACCCACTTGAATCAAAGTGTGAAATATGATATATCAAGAACTATGTAATGTTTTGCACAACCAACAATAAAAAAATAAATAAATTTTAAAAAAAAGCATGCAGTCAGAGCAGGAGAAGGGAATAAAAAGAGTAAACATACACAAATATGTAATTAAAGGTAAGTGTTATGAAGGAAAACATCAGGGTTCAAATGAGAAGGAATAAGTCACCTACTCTGGATTGTATATATTTTAACTCTTGAGGAAGTAGCATTTAAGCTAAGAGAGCTCTACTCTAGAGGGTAGGTAGTATTCAGCTAAGTAAAATCAAACCAAATCAAAACAAAATAAAACAACCAATGTCAAGTGGAGTAAATGTGTTACATGGTTTCTGTCAAGTTTCCCAAGTAGGAAAGAGCCATGTAGTCTCCGAGAATTGAAAGATGTGAGTGAGGGTTAGTGGCATGAGGGGAGGAGATGCTATTCCTAGTGCCCCATTCCTCACTTTTTAAATTTCCTTACTAAATTTCTCCCTTGCATTTGCTTCTCTTGGTGTTCTATTTTCCAACATATGCTTCTTTTTTTTTTTTTGGTAGCAGCTTTATTGAGATATCATTTACATACCATATAGTTCACCCATTTAAAGCATACAATTCAATGGTCTTTAGTACATTCACAGAGTTGTGCAAGCATCACCACAATCAATTTTAGAACGTTTTCATCACCTGGATCCCTCCATTCCCCCAAACCCCAGGCAACACCTAGTCTATATTTTCCCTTTATGGAGTTAACTATTCTGGCCATTTAAATACATGGAACCATATAGTAAGTTCATTTGCTTCTCACTCTTTGCTCCCAATTATGGGCTTGTTTTTGCCTTTAGTGTGCCAACTTGTTCCAGTGCTGATATTTTTCTCTTTTTTTTCCTCCATATCATCCTCACACCCAAATTTAGAACAGTTTCCATATTGCTAAATGCAGTAGTAAAACTCATACTGAGAAAAGTTGTCTTTCTTGTTACTCTTTCTTGTTTAGTGTTTAGAAATCTTCACAGAATACTCTTTGATATTCTTTTGTTGATGACTGAAATCTGATCTCTCTTACTTAAAAGAGTTAGGAATCTTGAATGAGACTCTGAACTGTAATGGACACTTAGCACACATCTTTCATGCCTCTCCAAACAAGAAGAAAAGTTGGAAGAGAATTATGGTTTGCATCTCCTATGTCCTCAAAGTCCATTTGTTGAAGAATTGATTGCCAGCTTTTGGCACTACGGGGAGGTGATGCCACTTGGAGGTGAGGGTTCCTAGTGTAAGTAAGGTCATTAGAGAAGTGCTCTTGAAGGATTTGTTGGTACCCTGGCTCCTTCCCCTTTCTCTATTTGTTTCCAATCTGCCTTAAGGTGAACAGGCCTCCTTCTCTGCCATGTATTGCCTGCCATGATCTTCTGTCTTGCCACAAGCCAAAAGCAAAGGGGCTAGGCGATGATGGACTAAAACCTCTGAAACCATGAACCAGAATGAACCTTGCCTCCTTTAAGTTGATTTATCTCAAGTGTTTTGTCATAGTGATGGAGAGCTAACACAGTGTGCATTTTGAAGTTTTAGGTGCTGTGCATAAAGAATATATACTAACCCAAATGTATTTCCATGATTTTAAAGATGGAATCACTGCTTTAAAAGTGAAACAATGAAAAGTTTGTGCTCAATACTTATTATTAGGAACTTAATAAGTACTGATTGATTGAGAGCTATTAGCACTACTTGATTGCTTGTTAGATATCAAGATTCTGCTGAAAAATCAGAATGGGTATAGTTTAGTAGCTAGTTTAATAGCACCAATCAGAATTTCTTGATTTCTGGGAAATTAGAAGATTGCTTCTTTCCTATGTATGAATAAAATTGAGGTATTAATCTTTATTTTAATAAAATTATATTGATACATTATAATTATGCATAATATATAATATTGGGGTTTATTAAGTCATATTTATCCATGCATATAATGTAATTTGATCAATCTCATTCTCAGTAACTTCCTTTACTCTCCCCACCTCCCTCCCCTGATTCACTTGCTCCACCTTTCTGATCTCTCTTCTGTTATTATTATTTCAATTAGTGACTTCATTTAATTTTTTTGGTGGGTATACTGGGGATTGAACTCAGGGGCACTCAACTACTGAGCCACATCCCAAGTCCTATTTTCTATTTTATTTAAAGACAAGGTCTCACTGAATTGCTTAGCACTTCACCGTTACTTAAAAGAGTTAGAAATCTTGAATGAGACAGGCGGGCTGTGAACTCTTGGTTCTCCTGCCTCAGCCTCCTGAGCTGCTGGGATTATGGGCATGTGTCACCGTGCCCAACTGATTTTTGACTAGACCATTTGTCTAGTGGAGTGGGGATAGACTGTATACTATTGAATCGCCTTCTGCAGTGAATGCAGAGGAGTCAGTGTTTTTCCCGGGCCAACGTGTTACTGCCCCTCTCCCCTCACCAAAGAAAGAAAGAAACTCCTACATACAAGCAAGGGAGGAGAGTAAGAGAAAACCTTGATACTATAAGGCAGTGAGGGGCTTAATCCTAGAAAGGACTTTAGACTGGTGTTAGTCAGCTTTGCATCACTATGACCAAAATACCTGACAAGAATTTGGGGCTCAGGTTTCAGAGGTTTCAGTCCCTGGTGGGTCAACTCCATTGCTCTGGACCCAAGATGAGCCAGAACATCATTACAGAAGGACTTGGTGAGGAAAGCATCCAAGCTCATGGCAACCAGGAAACAGAGAAGGAGTGAATGCAGGGATCCAGGGATAGGATATAATCCCCAAGAGCATGCCACCAGTGGCCTACTTCTTCTAGTCATATCCTCCGTGCCTAAGGTACCATCAGTCATCCATTCAAATGGTTAATCCACCAAGTGAGTTAATCTAATGATTTGGTTATAGCTCTTACCATCTCATCATTTCATCTCTGAATATTCCTGCATTGCCATTTGAGCTTTGCAGGAGACCCCTTATATCTAAGACCCGTTCCTAAAAGAAAGCAGATGAGGCAGGCTATCATGCTTGCTTATCTTTGTTCTTTGCAAAACTCTGAACATTAAAAAAATCAAAAAATTATGGTTGCAATGATGGATGATTGGAGACACAATTTAAAGATATCCCCTGCCCCAATTTGTTTTAGAGAAAAAAAAGGTTGACGTCAAGTATTTAAGAGCTATTTTAGCTAATGGTAGCAGATAGATTATGGAGAATCACTTGCTTGTTCTTTGGCCCAGGTGGTAATTACAGACTTAGAGAAATAAGAGTTGAATGTGTTCCATTCTCTAACACCTTCACACGCCTCTTTCGAAAATTCTTTATTGCGTGTTCATTTGTTTCCCTCCCTTTGCTCCCAAGTCACAGCAATTAAGGGCTTTTTCTTGCCTTTGGTGTGCCAATGTGTCCCAGTGACGTTATTTCTTTTTTCTTCAGACAATTAGTGGCTTCCAAAATCCACAACAGTCAAATTGCTAACTACTGAAATAAAAGAGAGAACTACATTCAAGGTGTTTAGAAACTCTCATAAAATTTGTAGTAATATGAGGAATAATAGGTAAAATATTTTGTCATATCTGAATATATTCCAAAGTAGTGATTGAGGTTTTTAGCCTACTCTTTTTGGGGAATCAAAAAAAATTAGTATTTCTTTTTGAATTAAGTGGAAGAAATGAATCATTTTAAAAAAAAAAGACAACATGTTTCTTTCAAGTAACATTATTCAGAAAATAGCATAGATACATTAAATGACCTTGGATGAGTTCTCTGGACCTGTGTGAGCTTAATTTTACTATCTATAAAATAAAGAGTTTGGCCTAAATTGGTCTCTAGCAAGGCGTGGGGTAGGGGGAGGAGGGGGAATGGGGGGGCAGGGTCAGACAAGGTTGACAGAGAGGAACAGCCTTTTCAGATAGAGTTGTTTACATCAGTATTCAAGTGTGCCCTGCTCCTCCTCCCTTGAGTAAGGTGACTTCGTTTTTGGTTTGATTTGATTTTTGTGTAGCACTCCAAGGTTAATAGTTTTTAAAGTAACTCTCAGAATTAAATCAGCTGTCTACGAATTTTGGGTCCTGGCCTAACTGTGGGTCCTCTGGCCTCTCATGTGATGAAACTGCTCACCATGGCAACCCTTGATGCCCGTGGTCTTGTTAAGGAAAGCAAATCTTTGTTCATCCTTCTCCTCCCCACCCGAGCCGACCATTCTTAGCTTCTGTCACAAATCGCATTAGAAATGAATAACAGAAACGCAGAACTATGAATTCTGGTTCAAAACAGAATACATTCCATCAAAATTGCCTATCACATGTCAATAGAAAACAGAATTAATCACAGAAAATAGTTATAGTTTTTGGACATATTATAACCTTGTAATATATTTAGAGCAATTCATTCCTCTTATCACCCTCGTAAGGAGGGGAAAAAAAAAATCTCCTGAGCTTTTAGTTAAGCAGTGGTGATATTCTAAATGACATGAGGAGACTTGTCAAATATCCATGACTTAAACTGGAAACAGCATGACTTCTTGTCATTTTAGAGACACTTAGGAGCTAAGTCTGGTAGCTTTGGCATCAGCTTATTTTTAGCAGCGTGATATCTGTTTTTTTTTTTCTGGTTATTATCCCTGGGCTCAATTTCACAATTAAGGGTTACATGTGTTATTCAGCAGATATGAGCATTGTTACTTAGCCAACTATACGTGAACACTTTTTAAAATGACTTCATGGGCTTGGTTTATGTTGGTTGTTTTGCATTTAAAATGGCACTTGAGACAGATAACCAAAGTATAAAATGAAAAATGATTTTTATAGAAAAAAAAGGGAAAGCAACATGTTTCTGTAAATGCTTTCATGTCACTTACTCTGAGAAAAACCATTTGACTATTGGAAGTTGCTATGGGCAGCCTACAACATTTCTGTGACATTATATTTTGCTTTCTTGTTTGCTTGCCTGAAATTGTTCTTTAAAAGATTGCTATATCTACATATTTATATGTCTGTATACACCTGTGTACATCACTATTTGTCAACCCCTGCATTTGTCTATGTGTTTTTCTTTAATGTCTGAATGCCACTTCTTAGGCAGGGCCAATACAGTGAAACTTACTTTGGATTATAATATTCACCTTCCTGGAATTGGTCCATTAAAACCATTGTGGAAGTTTCCTGGAAATTTGCTGATTCCTTGGCATCATAATGTTCTCTGTGTGTGTGTGCTGTGGGACTGCTTTAAAGTTCAAGTATCTTTAGTAAAAGGCTTGGTATTTCAGGGACTAAATTCTCTGTGGCTGAATAATACCAACTAGACCTGCTTTATTTCTAATTCTGCTGGGTAGCATATTATTTTTCATTAATGTCATGGTATATATTAATTAAAAAGTGTTACTAAAGGATTGGTAAGGAAAGAAATGAGTCTTTGGGTGATCATATAAACTCCTTTATAACACTGATGGATCAAGACCAGTGGAGCTAGTGGTTAATTTCCACCATTAGCTGTACTTATACCTGCCATAAAAAATTTCATGGATTGAATATAGCTTAGAGATTCTCATGCATGACCCTATTTGAAATTGCATATGAATCTTTAAAGGTGGAAATTAGTTACAGGGAGTACTTAAAAGGAAAAAGAAGATCAATTGTCATTTATCAACATAGTGAACATTATTGCTCATTCTTAATTAAGCTCTATGTGTGATTCTGAATCAGATTTATGCTTCTGGTTGTCACCCTCCTCTCCATGCCCAACTCTGCTCTCACCCCAATATTTTTTAACTGAAAGTAAAAATATTCTTCTCTCTTTATTTGCTACATTAGAAATTTCAGAGGGAATTTTGTTCATCCTGGGAGAAGAGAATCAGGCCAGTTTTGAGAACCTAAAAATAAAGCTATGCAAAATTGTTTTCAGAGTGGAATTCATTGGCATTTGTTTTTATGCATGACAACCCCTTAGAATATAGTATTGAATCAAACTATGATTCTGACTTTAACAATTTTTGTGTAGTCAATTTAAGAATATTGACTATAAATTTTCTTACTTTTAAACAGATTTAATTTCAATCCCTGTTGCATAATAGTGATAGTAACAATGATAATGATAGCAATAATATTTATTGAGTTCATAATATATGCCAGAGTGTGTGCTAAATTACTTATTATATATGTTTTCTCTTTAAATTCTCCTAACTGCCTTTTTAAGTGGACAGAATTTGCCTCATTTAAAATGTAACAAGGTGGAAAATGTCTCATCGGTTTGACAAAAATAAGAAAGAAAATACTCTTTACAAGAAAATTGTATTTATTTATTTTTTCTTTTCTCTTTTCTTTTTTTGCTTGTGTTGGGGACTAAACCCAGGTCCTCACTGTGCTGGGGCAAGGGCTCTACCATTGATCTACACCCTCAGCTACCAGATATACACTTTTTT
The DNA here is from genome assembly GCF_052094955.1 of Ictidomys tridecemlineatus. Classification (NCBI taxonomy): domain Eukaryota; kingdom Metazoa; phylum Chordata; class Mammalia; order Rodentia; family Sciuridae; genus Ictidomys; species Ictidomys tridecemlineatus. The sequence goes on along the minus strand of NC_135478.1, from coordinate 155,875,588 downwards.
TTTTTTAAACTGGGACTCAAACCCAGAAGTGCTCTACTACTGAGCTACATTACATAGTTGGCCCTTTTAAATCATTTTTATTTTTAGACAGGGTCTCACTTGGTAGCTCGGGCTGGTTTGGGTGTTGGGATCCTCTATGTTTCTAAGTTGCTGAGATTACAGGCTTGTATCACTGTGTGCCCTGTTCTTTGCAAAAGTTTCTTTCTTTCTTTTTCTTTTTAATAAATGTTTATGGTTTAAGCCACCTGGTATATGGCATTCTGTTGAACAGCCTGGATTGACCAACACAGTCTACTCTTTGTTAAAAATTTTGAGTTGTAGATGGGCATAATACCTTTATTTTATTTATTTATGTGGTGCTGAGGCTTGAACCCAGTGCCCCACACATGTGAGGCAAGTGCTGTACCACTGAGCCACAACCCCAGCCCAAAAGTTTTAATAGTGGTTTTGAGGAGACTGTGAACTCCTGATTCACTGCAAGCCTTCCTGTCTCTGTCTCCTTTTAAGGGACATGAGCACAGAAATTTGGGCTTTTGGCACAAGTAGATGCAGTACTAAAGAGAGCTCCAGAAGCAGAGAATGTGGCAGGCTACAATCTTCCAGGAACTGATAGAAAAAGAGATAATAATATTGCTTTGAACTTGCAGCAGTCACTGAATTAAGGGATCCAGTCTATTTTGTTATGAATCTTGATTGGCAGGGAAATGCTCAGGGACATCTTTCATATTATGGATTAAGAAATTGAGGGAGAAAAAAAAAGAAATTGAGGATAAGTGCTTGCTTAAAATTACTTGGCAAAGAGTCTGGTATGAAAATCCAGGCCTCTCTTAATATGTGCCTGATTTTCTTTGTTATACTTTGTTGACTCTCTAAAATAATGATTATTAGCATGAGACAGTAGAGTTCCAACAAATAAATGTTTTGATAATTTTCATGTTTACTAGCAGTTCTAATAATCTCCCATTTATAAACTTGGTAATCATTTGTCTTAAAAATTTTTAAATGCTGTATTTTAGAGAATGCAAAGTATGTTTACAAATACTAAATATTTAATTTTAAGGACTAGCATCATCATATTATTACTACCTGGAATTTTTAGAATATTTAATTTTTTATTTTATCATGTCACCAAGCTATTTTTTTTCTTTTTGAGATAAGGCCTTCCTAAGTTGCTTAGGTCCTTGCTAAATTCTAAATTGCTGAGGCTGGCTTTGAACTTGCAGTTAGCTTGCCTCAGCCTTCAGAGCTGTGGGGATTATAGGCATGCTCCACCACACCCAGCTTTCACCAAGCTATTAATGGAACATATGATGATTTACTTATAATTGATACATATTATGTTTTGTGATTACTCTTTTTCTGAGTATCAGAAAGAAGTAAATTGGCAGGTTTTATGAACTATTTTGCTCATAATTCTCATCTTTGAAACCCATGAATGTCACCTTTTATGACCAAAAAGGATTTTGCAGATATGATTAAAGTTAGGAGTTGAAATGGGGAGATTATTTTGGTTATTCTGTACTCTCCAGGTGGGGCCTAAATGCAATCACACATATCTTTATAAAGGAGGCACAAGTATATTTGACACATACAGGATTGGAGGAAAAGGCAAGGTGACCACCAAGGCAAAGATTGGAGTGATTACAGCTGCCAGAAGCTGGAAGCTTTGAGGAATAGATTCTCCCCTAGAGCTTCCACAGAGAGTGTGGCCTGCGAACACTGAAATATCAGCCCAGTGAAACAGATACACAGGACTTCCAGCCTCCAAGACTGAAAGCATTAAAATAAATGCAAAAGCTCTAAATTCTGTTGTTTTAATGCTTTGAATTTGTGGTAATTTGTTACAGTAACTATGGAAACTTTATAACGCCACACCTTCTTAGAGAAGTCTAAGATCTCTCCCAAGGTCAGTTCATGAAAAAAATCAAAGGCTGCATGTATGGCTGTTTCCCCCAAAGCCAGGACACTCATTGCCTAGACAAAATTTACACAGTGTTAAATGAACTGTCTAAATACCCAGGAGTGCTTTCACCTGGGAAAAAAAAGGTCTTTGATGGAAAACCAGAGGCAGCAGATCAGTCCCCTGCATAGGGACTCTTGGCAACATGGACATGGCCTCTATACCCTGGGCGAAGACAGAATTTGAATAAAGAAGAGATTAAAAGAGTATGGATTTCATTGTATTCTTTTAATAATTGAAATAACAATATATGGGCTATTTTTTAGAGTTGTCTTTTTGAGCCCAACAAAATCATAAAATTAATAAAATATACCCTCCTAAAAAATTTCTGCTATTTGTGCACTAGATTCAGATATTATCCCATCTCTTACTCCTTATTCTAATCTATGTAAACAAAATTAGGAAATTGCAATAACATTTTGTAGGTAGGAGAAATTGTTGGTAATTATGTTTAGATGATTGATTATTCAAGACATTCCTTTTATTTAGCTGTGCAAATAAACAGAACTTTTTATAAGTTATTGCTTGGTATATGAAACTTTGAAAAATAAAATTAATCTTTCTCTTTCCTGAACCAAGGACTTTAACCTACATGCTTATACCATTGAGTGTGTGTATGTGTGTGTGAGTACACATACACACACACATGCACATTTCTTGTTTTTTCCTTAAAATTCTTTAACAACAAAATCTCAGCGTAGAAACAAATATAGTCTGTTGACACTGTATTTAATTTGAAGGCCCCTTATACTTTGAATGGGAAACCAAAAATTTTAATTTGAGTGACTACAATAAAGTTTTATTTCCTGTCCCTTCATGAAGCTAAAGTTCTCATTGAGCAGCATTTTTCTTTAGAATAAGTCAGCCACTATGAAAACAAGCCTCTTCAGCTGGTAAGAAGTTGTGTGCCCTGATTAGCAAGGAAGCCAAACGAGGCTTCAAGCATTTTAAAATTGAACTGAGGGCCCTGCTGGAGCACAGCTTCTGTTGTTCAGTAATGAGGATTTTGCAGAGTCCTTTCAAAAGTCAACTGTATTGTTCCCTTGCTAGTTTCTGTACATCCGAGTGAGGTGATTATGGCTTCTTAAAAAGCACTTGCAGGACGGTAGAAAAGTTATTTATTTGAAAAAAGATTTTTTTTAACTGTCAGGTGATAAATTTAAAAATCTTGAACATTTTGAGAGCACCTTAGCAAAGGGTTTAAAATTATCTGGAAATCCTGCCTTTGATCCAAGGTGCACGGAGTCTAAAAACTCATCAGTGCCTATAGGCAGGGCTCTGCTTCCTAAGCTGCTGTCTGAGCAGGAAATCTTGCATAGTAAATACTTTAAAACTTTGGTATTCAGTAAGGGATATATTAAGTCTGGAGGAGTCCAAACATCTCTGAATAAATAGGGCAAATTTTCATGATGCCAAGGCACTTGTATGGACACTAAGACAGCCTCATTCATCATATAAAACCTTAAACTGCTGGAGCATTTGGAGCTCATTGGTATGCCTGATGCAATATCTACAGCACTCTCAAGAGTAGTTTAGGCTGGGGGGAGGGATTGGGTCTCATTTTTTACCATTCCCCATTTCCATATATCCCTTCTTAGTTTTTTGTACTATTTCATTATTGCCAACTATAGTTTTCATCCTGCTCTAAGATAGAATTCACTGGAACATTTATTTCATAAGCTTTCAACACTGGGTAAGCAGTGTTTAGAATAAAGGGAACAAATACTTGATGGGATCTAGAGCACACTATTAGTTCCCTGAATCGTAATTTCCCTCCACCAATCCTTGGTTCTTATTTTATTGAACTGACCCCTGTTCTTATTGTCTCAGGACATTTAAAAAAAAATAACAAAACCTCTAAATCCTAATTCAGCAAAAAAGTCCTCAATCTGAAGAATTCCAGCCTCACATTGCTCTGGGTACGTGAGTTATTCTTAGGCGTCTTAGAGAAGTTGTAGTAAGGCTACAAGGAGCCTGTGGCTCTAAGCATCTCTCCTCCTTTCTCCACTCTCTGTACACACACTTAAGAAGATACAGAAGGGATTAGATGTGTTTTAATTTGGTCCAAAAGAGTAGCTTAACTTAGCCCAGTAAAATACTATCCTTAAAATACAAGGTTCTTCAAAATTATTAGGGGGAGAGCAGTGCCCTGGGAAATTCCTCACTTACTCTTCCATACTCCCACCTGCATTCTTATTGCCTTCCTTTTATTGAATAGGTATTTGAAGATGAGATGTCCTGGTGTCTTCACTCCCGTACTTACTATACAGTTATTACTGGGATAAGGTCAGCCTCACTACATAGAACTCTGTCGTTAATTCTGCTTTGAGCAGAAGGGACAACTAGTCATTCGATTTGCCCTTTCTAGAATGAGTTCATCTCAGGCCAGTCTGATGGCCTCTCAGCTCACTCTTGCTCAGGCCCTTCATCATTGGTGACTCATGGGGCTGCAGACTTTTACTTTCACTGAGTGAAACTCATTCATCTGCCTCTAGAGGGTTTGACAGCTCAAGAGTATTCTGCTTCGTGTTCACATCTTCTGACTGTACCTCTCCTTGCTCTTGAGTGTGTAGAGTAAACCCACAGGAGCAGATATTGCACCAAGCTGGGAGTCTTCTTCCTTTACAGCTATTATAACAGCAGCATTTACAGAATCCCTCGGCTTAAAGGTAGATTAAGTTCCACCAGGGTCCTTCAGTTCCACTCTTTGCGTCACACAGGTTTTAGATCTTCTTAGATCTAAAATACCTGATGACCTGAAATACCTAATCCTACCCCCTACCACTTTTTGGCTCAAATGTAAGTGACATGAGGGTATGCACTTAGGCCTGTTGTTGAATGATTAAATTTCTGTAGCGGTATTTTTTCATTTTGTAGCAAAGATTAGTAACAATTCTTTCTAAAACCTGAAAAAAATTTTTTCAAAGAAATTAGGAAATGCTCATATTCTAGTTGTGAGTCCTTCCCATATAACTGGTTGTGTAAGACATTTCTGAGAAAGTTCTGTGTGTATAATGCTGTGGCCAGTCTGTTTATGAAGATGGCAGGTTTCACAAGAAGTTCTGATTATTGGCAAAGATGAGGACAGAATCTGTTTAAATTACCATGTCAAGATTTTTTTTTTGGTATTGAAAATTGAACCCACAGGTGCTTAGCTACTGAGCAACAATCCCCAACCCTTTTTATAAATAAAACAATATTTTTATTTAGAGAGAGGGACCCACTGAATTGCTTAGGGCCTCACTAAATTGCTGAGGCTGGCTTTGAACTCATGATCCTCTTGCCTCAGCCTTCTGAGCTGCTGGGATTACAGGTATGTGCCACTGCACCTAGCCCATGCCAAGATTTTTAAGTGTGCAAGTAAAATAAATTGATGCTATAATTAAATAGAAATTAAATGCAACTTAACTTATAGGAAGCGACTGCCCCTTTTATTTTACCGCTTAATTTAGTGCGGAGGATGATGTACATATCCTCACAGTAGGCTTTATATAAAAATTCTTTGGTACGTAGAAGCTAATCTAATTAGAAGAATTAAAAGCCCAAGTTGACATGATAACTTATTCTTATGTGCAGATTTTAGGTCGATTTTGTTAGAATAGTCATGAAGTTATGTGGACTATTTATCATATGCCAGGCATTAATCTGTGGCTTCTGTGAATTAGACATCATCTTTGCTTTCATGGAATTTGTAGTCTGGTGGTAGGAGACACACTCAACAAGAAGCAGTGAAAAACAAGATACTTTCATATAGAGATAAATAATTTCAAGTAGTAAATATGGGTGATGTGATAGTATTGGGTACACCCATATGTCATTTAAATTGACTTAATTGATAAGGTCAAAGTATTACCTAGGCAGAATGCCAGTCATACAGTAAGTTAGCTTAAATTTGTATTGACAGCTGTACATATTTGTGGGCTAAAAATATTAGGCTTAAAGCCTTATGTCAATGAGCAAAGGATATTTCTTTTTTTAATTTTAATTTTTTTTCTATAAAAATTGATATGTATTTCTTTGCAAAGGCATGAAATATAAATGAAATTTAAAATCATATACAATTTTAATGAAATTTAAATGAAGTTTAAAATCCCATACAATTTTTTATGGGAGATTTTTTTAAAAAAATTTTTTTATATTTTTTTCATTGGTTGTTCAAAACATTACAAAGCTCATGATATATCATCTTTCATACATTTGACTCAATTGGGTTATGAACTCCCATTTTTACCCCAAATACAAATTGCAGAATCACATCGGTTACACACTCACATTTTTACATAATGGCATATTAGTGACTGTTGTATTCTGATACCTTTCCTATCCCCTACTATCCCCCCTCCCCTCCCCTCCCATCATCCCTCTCTACCTCATCTGCTGTTGCTCAGTTCTCTCCCTTGTTTCCCCCCGCCTTTCCCCTCACAACCTCTTCTATGTAATTTTGTGTATCATTGAAGGTCTCCTACAATTTCCATATGCTTTCCCTTCTCTCTCCCTTTCTCTCTCCGCACTCGTCTTTGTTTAATGTTAATCTTTTCCTCATGCTCTTCCTCCCTGTTCTGTTCTTAGTTGCTCTCTTTATATCAAAGAAGACATTTGGCATTTGTTTTTTAAGGATTGGCTAGCTTCGCTTAGCATAATCTGTTCTAATGCCATCCATTTCCCTGCAAATTCTATGATTTTGTCATTTTTTAGTGCTGCGTAGTACTCCATTGTGTATAGATGCCACATTTTTTTTTTATCCATTCATCTATTGAAGGGCATCTAGGTTGGTTCCACAGTCTAGCTATTGTGAATTGTGCTGCTATGATCACTGATGTGGCAGTATCCCTATAGAACACTCTTTTAAGATCCTCAGGGAATAGTCTGAGGAGGGCGATAGCTGGGTCAAATGGTGGGTCCATTCCCAGCTTTCCCAGGTATCTCCATACTGCTTTAACAATTGGCCTTACCAATTTGCAGTCCCACCAGCAGTGTACAAGTGTACCCTTTTCCCCATATTCTCGACAACACTTATTGTTGTTTGACTTCAAAATGGCTGCCAATCTTACTGGAGTGAGATGGTATTTTAGGGTGGTTTTGATTTGCATTTCTCTGACTGCTAGAGATGGTGAGCATTTTTTCATGTACTTGTTTGATTGATTGTATGTCCTCCTCTGTGAAGTGTCTGTTCAGGTCCTTGGCCCATTTGTTGGTTGGGTTATTTGTTATCTTATTGTTTAATTTTTTGAGTTCTTTGTATATTCTGGATATTAGGGCTCTATCTGAAGTGTGAGGAGTAAAAATTTGTTCCCAGGATGTAGGCTCTCTATTTACCTCTCTTATTGTCTCTCTTGCTGAGAAAAAACTTTTTAGTTTAAGTAAGTCCCATTTATTTATTCTTGTTATTAACTCTTGGGCTATGGGCGTCCTATTAAGGAATTTGGAGCCCAACCCCACAGTATGTAGATCGAAGCCAACCTTTTCTTCTATCAGACACAGTGTCTCTGATTTGATATCTAGCTCCTTGATCCATTTTGAGTTAACTTTTGTGCATGACAAGAGAAAGGGATTCAGTTTCATTTTGTGGCATATGGATTTCCAATTTTCCTTCAACACCATTTGTTGAAGATGCAATCCTTCCTCCATTGCATGCTTTTAGCCCCTTTATCAAATATAAGAAAGTTGTAATTTTGTGGATTGGTTTCTGTGTCCTCTATTCTGTACCATTGGTCCACCTGCCTGTTTTGGTACCAGTACCATGCTGTTTTTGTTACTATTGCTTTGTAGTACAGTTTGAAATCTGGTATCACTATACCTTCTGATTCACTCTTCCTGCTTAGCATTGTTTTTGCTATTCTGGGTCTTTTGTTTTTCCATATGAATTTCATGATTGCTTTATCTATTTCTACAAGAAATGCCGTTGGGATTTTAATTGGCATCGCATAAAACCTGTAGAGAACTTTGGGTAATATCGCCATTTTGATGATGTTAGTTCTGCCTATCCATGAACAGAGTACATTTTTCCATCTTCTAAGATCTTTTTCTATCTCTCTCTTTAGGGTTCTGTAGTTTTCATTGTATAAATCTTTCACCTCTTTTGTTAGGTTGATTCCCAAGTATTTTATTTTCTTTGAGGATATTGTGAATGGAGTGGTTTTCCTCATTTCCATTTCAGAAGTTTTGTTGCTGATATACAGGAATGCCTTTGATTTATGTGTGTTGATTTTATATCCTGCCACTTTGCTGAATTCATTTATTAGCTCTAATAGTTTCTTTGTAGACCCTTTTGGGTCTGTTAAATATATTATCATGTCATCTGCAAATAGCGATAATTTAAGTTCTTCTTTTCCTATTTTTATGCCTTTAATTTCTTTTGTCTGTCTAATTGCTCTGGCTAGTATTTCAAGAACTAAATTGAATAGAAGTGGTGATAGAGGGCATCCCTGCCTTGTTCCAGATTTTAGAGGGAATGCCTTCAGTTTTTCTCCATTTAGGATGATGCTAGCCTGAGGTTTAACATATATAGCTTTTACAATTTGAGGTAAGTTCCTGTTATCCCTTGTTTTTCTAGTGTTTTGAACATAAAGGGATGCTGTACTTTGTCAAATGCTTTTTCTGCATCTATCGAGATGATCATATGGTTCTTGTCTTTAAGTCTATTGATGTGGTGAATAGTATTTATTGATTTCTGTATATTGAACCATCCTTGCATCCCAGGGATGAATCCTATTTGATCATGGTGCACAATTTTTTGATATGCTTTTGTATTCAATTCGCCAGGATTTTATTGAGAATTTTTGCATCCAAGTTCATTAGAGATATTGGTCTGTAGTTTTCTTTCTTTGAAGTATCTTTGTCTGGTTTTGGGATCAGAGTGATGTTGGCCTCATAGAATGAATTTGGAAGAGCTCCTTCTTTTTCTATTTCTTGAAATAGCTTGAAAAGTATTGGTATTAATTCTTCTTTGAAGGTTTTGTAGAACTCCGCTGTATACCCATCCAGTCCAGGGCTTTTTTTTTTTTTTTGTTTCATTCCATTATGGTCAGATATGGTGCATGGTATTATCTCCATGTCTTTATATTTACTAAGAGTTTCCCTATGGCATAATATATGGTCTGTCTTTGAGTAGGATCCATGTGCTGCTGAGAAGAACGTGTATCCACTTGATGATGGTTGATATATTCTATATATGTCGGTTAAGTCTAGGTTATTGATTGTGCTATTGAGTTCTATAGTTTCTTTATTCAGCTTTTGTCTAGAGGATCTGTCTAATGGTGAGAGTGGTGTGTTGAAGTCACCCGTAATTATTTTGTTGTAGTCTATTTGACTCTTGAACTTGAGGAGAGTTTGTTTTATGAACATTGCAGATCCATTGTTTGGTGCATACAAATTGATAATTGTTATGTCTTGTTGGTGGATGGTTCCTTTTAACAGTATATAGTGTCCTTCTTCATCCCTTTTTATTAACTTAGGTTTGAAGTTGATTTTATTTGATATGAGTATGGCCACTCCTGCTTGCTTCTGAGGGCCATGTGAGTGATATGATTTTTTCCAACCTTTTACCTTCAGCCTGTGTATGTCTTTTCCTATCATATGAGTCTCCTGAAGGCAGCATGTTGTTGGATTTGTTTTTTTGATCCAGGTTACTAGCCTATGTCTCTTGATTGGTGAGTTTAGGCCATTAACATGTAAGGTTACAATTGAAATATGATTTGTACTTCCAGTCATGTTTATTTATTTATTTATTTTAGTTTGGCTAGTTTTTCCTCTTTGGTTATTTTCCTCCCCCTTTACTGAGATACCTCCTGCTGTTAGTTTTGGGCACTATTTTTCAATTCCTCTTCTTGTAGTATTTTCCTCAAAATGCTTTGCAGTGCTGGTTTTCTGGCTGTGAATTCTTTTAGCTTTTGTTTATCGTGAAAGATTTTAATTTCATTGTCAAATCTGAAGCTTAATTTTGCTGGATACAGTATTCTTGGTTGGAATCCATTATTTTTCAGCCTTTGAAATACATTGTTCCAGTATCTTCTCGCTTTCAAAGTCTGTGATGAAAAATCAGTCGTTAACCCAATTAGTTTATCCCTGAATGTAATTTGCCTCCTTTCTCTTGTAGCTTTTAATATTCTCTCCTTGTTCTGTATGTTGGCTATCTTCATAATTATATGTCTTGGAGTTGGTCCATTACAGTTTTGAATGTTTGGGGTCCTGTAGGCTTCCAGGATTTGGCAATCCATTCCATCTTTCATCTCTGGGAAGTTTTCTAGAATTATTTCATTTAATAGGTTGTCCATTCCTTTGGTTTGATTCTCTATGCCTTCTTCTATCCCGATGACTCTCAAATTTGTTTTTTTATGACATCCCATATCTCTTGAATAGATTGCTCATGGGATTTAAGCATCTTTTCTGTGTTGACTATATTCTTTTCAAGTTGATAAACTTTTTCTTCATTATCTGATGTTCCGACTTCTACTTGATCTAGTCTATTTGTGATATTCTTGTTTGAGTTTTTAATTTGGTTTATACTTTCCTGCATTTCTAGGATTACTGTTTGATTTTTTTTTTTAAGATCTCTATCTCCTGGTAAAGCTCGTTCTTTGCCATTTGAATTTGTTTGTTTAATTCATTTTCAAAATATACTTTTATTGCTTGGACTTGCTGTCTCATGTCTTCTCTAATATTCCTTTCCATCTGAGTTAGGTATGCCTCGAGTTCTTTCCCTATCCCTGTTTCTGATGCTTCTAGGTCCTTCTGTAGATTTAAGTTGTCCTGCATTGTTTGTACTCCTTTTTCCCCTTGTTTTTTCGTGATGTTTATGCTACTTTCCAGCTCTATTTGATTGCTGTGTTTCTGCTCTCTTCTATAAATTTGTTTTGGTTTTTTATATCTCTGTTGTCTCTCCTTTGTGTTGGTAGACTATGCCTGCTAAAGTGGATTCCACTGGGAAGGAATTCCAACAGCCGAGCTTCAATGACATCACCTCTCTGCTATGGAGAGCCCCAGGTTCCTTGCCGGGGTGTCCGAATGGGGGGGTGGGACTGGACTGTCTCTGGTTGGTTTCAGCTCCTGGACACCGGCGGCCGGGCGGTCTCCAGCCGCCCAGTCGTAGTGGCAGTGGGCCGGCTGTCGCTGGTGGGCGGGCGATCTCTAGCCGCCCAGTCGTGCAGTCGGTTGCTGGTGGGGGGCGGACTCCAGCCGCCACGTCGCGCGGGCAGTGGGTGGAGTTTCGCCGGTGGGCATGCATTCTCCAGCCGCCCAGTTGCGAGGGCCTGGCCTCTAGTCCCCTGGTTTCTCCTGCTAGACCAGATTTCCCCTGAGTGATGCCTCTCGGCAGTTCAAACTGTACTCTGGGTCTGCCGTTTGTTGGGCGTGGAGGGTGGCTATTGAGAACCCCCCCCCCCGCACTCTATTGTTTTGATTTTTTCCACTTGCCCCTCCCTCTGTGATGGCAATACAGGTTTCGTTTTCCCCGCTGATGGGAGGAGGAGTTGAGGGTCGGGTGTCTCTAGTTTTCCCCACGTCTTTATGCAGCATGAAATCCCAAACTCAGCCCGGGGCTCCGTGAGTGCTCAGGTGGCAGGATTCCACAGAATCTGCAGCAAGGTTTCTCCCTGCTTGCTGGATGCTTCTCGGCGGCTCCCTGCCGTCTGTAGCCATGGGGCAGGCCACGAGGATCAGTCAGCCGGGATCTCTGGTCGCACAGTTAGCTCGTGTATGCGACTCAATTACCGGACCTTGGTGCTGGAAATCTTTCCTCTAGGTTTCGGTGCATCCCCATTTTGCTGTAAGTTCCTAACAAGATAGTTTTTTGTCATTCTAACTCGTAATTCTCACGCGCAGTGGCGCGGTACACGGGGTGTGATGCACTCTATTCGCGGCCATCTTGGGAATTCCAGCAAAGGATATTTAATTAAACTTTGAAGGAAACTTGGTATTATTCAGATATTTGAATTACTATATGACATAATGAAGAGTTTCTAGATCACCCCAGAAGACTGGTTGAATTTAATCAATAAATAGAAGTTTCAGAGAGAGATATTTTAACTTAATACAGAGAGCATTTGTTGAATGTTTATAGTTTACCCATCAATAGAATGGATGTGGTGAATCTTTGATAGGGAATGTGTTCAGGTACAAGTAATTTGTCAGAGGTGTGCTACATAAATGCAGAGTGTCAGCTGAAGTGTTAAGCTTTGAATACAGGTTAACCTCTGGCTGGGTGTTCCTAACATTACTATGTTCTAGGTGACAGTTCTTAGTCCAGTTGTACCTTGATAGCATTTATACATTAATTGCAATAGTATTCTTATCTTTCATTTTAGGCATTAGTGTGGCAAGCCTTCATGTTTAATATTCAGAGTTGCTGGTTGAAGCATCAAATTATTTGAACTCAGGATTGGCTCAGTCAGGAAAACAACAAAGGAACATGTTTTTATTCATAGCTGCTATTATTGCCTTTTACATTGTGGTTGGCATTTTGGCAGCACAGGTATTAAATTGTTTACCACCCAGAACTAAATATAATTAACTTAGTTTTCTCAGGCTTTAAAGAAAGGGACCTTGGCTTGTAAAGCAATTAAGCTTTATTTGAATAACAATGGGTTGCAATAAAATGCTTTTGAATTTATCCAAGTAATATATTTAACGTATATGTTATTCTTAGGTTCTTCTTGTGTTTATTTTTTCCTTCTAGCAAAAATAATTGAGTTTCACTATTTGAAGTTATTAAGGCTTCCTAGAGAAAGAGTTACGGTTTTCTAGTTCAAGAGAAAAGAAGTCAAAGTGGAAAACCCTTTCATTTTTAATATTTTCCTAAGAACAGCACAATCATTTCCTGATCCTTACATAATGCACTAGGGGCTTTAGACAGACATTATCATTTAAAAAAGAGAAAATGGGGAATTTTGAGATTTTTTTAAAGGTAGAAGTAATAAGGAAAAAAAACTAAGCCATAAAAATAAATTTAAATTTTTCCCTCAGTGTTTTTGTGTCTCTTAGTAGGTTTATTAATCCTTATTGATGGATGATTGACAAGGATATGTAGCATATTATTTTGCCTAATTAATAGCTTATTGAAACACTATTGTTTCTACATGAGCCATGTTACTTTTGTATCTGAAAGGTGGCAGTATATTTACTGTGGTCCAATTTATAAATATCCACTTGCAAATAAACCCCTTCATACATGGGTGTGCCTCTTAGAAGACATGCAGAAAAAGTTCTCCTGATGTGTATTTCTTGACTCTTCAGACTTAGGATGAAATTACTTAAAATAAAAGGAAAAATAAAAATCTGCTTGTTTCAGTGTACATTTGTAAGGTTACAGAAATTGGACTAAATATTGATATTTGCTTTTTGGTATTTTTGTCTTTTAATTGGCAAGTTAGTAGGGATACTTCCTTGGGTGAGATCATTTTCTGTGAACTTGGGAAGAATCAGTTTGCTTGTTTGCCAGTGGACACATTGGAAAAATACATCACTTGAGTGTGTTGTTTATTTTTTATTATGAAATATTTCAGTAATTTATAAAATATGAATAATAAAGAGTCATCTATTAATCATGTACTCTTGTCAAATCTTTACGTTTTGTTTTGTTTACCTCAGGACTGTTCTTTCTTTCTTTCCTGGAAATAAAGCGTTTATAATGCATTTGAGGCATTCTATGTACAATTCATTCATTCTCAGAGTTAGCTGCTCTCCTGAGTATGGTATTTATAATTCTCATTCACTTATTTATTATTTCAACTATAAAATACTTACCAATAAATATGTCATTTTGTATGATTTTACACAGTATATTATACAGATCTTTTAGTTTATTTTTCATTGATTTACCATAGTAAATCAATGAAAAATAATCTCTCTCTCTCTCTCTCTCTCTATATATATATATATATATATATAAAACTAAGCCCTGGTTATTATTACTATGTGTGTTCTTTTTATGTGAACACATTCTCCATACATCCCTTCCCTTTTCTTGGACATTTGCACTGATTCCAGAGTTTCTGTTCTAAAGAACCTCACTATGAACACTGTTTTTGTTTTCCCATGAATACACATGAGAAAATTTCCTCAGGAGTAGAATTTCTGGGTTGCTTATTAATTTTCTATGGCTGCTAAATCAACTTTCTACAATTGTGCTCACTTCAAACAATACAAATGTTTTCTTTTGTAGTTCTGTGGAGTAGAAACCTGGCATGGCTTTCACTGGGCTAATGTCATGGTGTTGGCAGGGCTGTTTCTTCTTGAACCTCTGTGAGAGAACTAATTTCCTTGCCTTTTCTAGCTTCTAGAGAGTGCCAACATGCCTTGGATTATGGCCTCCTCCTGCTTAATACCAACAACACTGTGTCTCTCCAACTATTATCCCATGCTCACATCTCCACCTGATTCTCTTTTCCTGCGTCCCCCTTCCACTTTTAAGAATTCTTGTGCATGGCCAACCCAAATAATCCAGGATAATATCACAATGTTAAAGTCATTTTTATCACCAACCTTAATTTCATCTGCAAACTTTGCCATTTAAGGAAACATATTTACAAATTCTGGGGATTAGGTCATGAACATCTTGAGGGACCATTATTCTTCCTACCACAGGACATAGATTATTATATACCATCTGCTTGACTAGATAGTCTTAAATTGCTATTCTAAGTGGTGCGTGCACATAATACTCTCTGAAAGTGTATTAGAATTTCAGTTGTTCCTCATTCTTGCCAACACGAGGATTATAAAACTTTAAAATGTTATCCAGTCAGATGGGTGTGATTCGATATCTCATTGAGCAGCTTTTCATATAATTATTGGCTGCAGAAGTTTTCGTTTTTGTTCATTACAATTCCTTTCCTTTTCCTATTTTTAAATTGTTTTTGCTTGCATATTTTGTTTGTTTAGTTTTCTTACTCATTTAGATGTGTTCTTTAAATAATTCCATTACTAATTCTTTGTTGGTTATTTGGATTGCAATACTTTACCCCCAGTTTGATTTAACTTTGCACTTTTAAGGTTTCTTTTCTTGTACAAAGATTTTAGTTTCAAAATTGACAAATTCTGTCACTTCCTGCTTGAAGTCATAAGATAGTCCCTCTTTATTCTTTAAATGTTTGCATAATGGAGTAGATGATACAATTTAATAATTTTCTTTGTATCTAGATACATATATGTCTCCGTCTTGGAAAATATAGTAGTAACATTAAAATCTGAACTGAGAATTGTATCATTTAAAATTTGATGGGTTTATAAAATGTTGTTGCTGAGAAGAACTTGACAGATCATATGATATGAAACTAATGTCCAGAAAGACAGGGAGCAACAATTCTGGAAGTACTTGTATTGATACAGTGAATTGCATGCCATTGTATTCTATTATCCTCATTGCCTTAGGAGCCTGCTTTACCTTAAAGAAAAGTTTTATACTACTAGCAGATCAATTAACTTTTGGATTGAGTAAAATAATGGATGTTGATTTACATTTATAAAAATAAAACATGTTAGAAATTTTCACAAGAAGATAATCAGTTTGTTCCTAAATATCCAAAATAAACAAATAAGTGAATGAAAAGGTAGTTTCAGAAGCAAGTAGTAGTTGATTACTGTGATCAAAACTGTTTTTCATTCTTCAGTGATGAGAATGGAATTATAGAAACAAAAACTAACTATCAGTTTTGTTGAGAATCACCTATTGTCCCTAAAGTGCATATTTCCTTTTGATAGGCTTCTGTTATAAACATACCTCTACTGTGGGCCAGGTCCTGAGAGGGAAACTTTAGTGAAGAGCCACAATTTTTCCATCTGCATCATGAACTGTACCACACATTGCCCCTGCTCCAACTCAATAAATAGGTTCTATTTTCCCAATATAACTCTATTATCAGACCCTTTAAGCTCAGGGATAAAGTGCATTTTTTTAATGCCCAAAATAAGTGTCTCAAGATTTTTTCCTTTTTTTTTTTTTTTTTTTTTTCCTTAAGGAAGTATTGCAAAGGAACTTAAGAGTGAGTGACAGTTGACAAAGATGTGGTTGCCCGGCAACTGGCAATTTAAATAACTAGGAGCTGATATGATTTACCAACCTGATAAACAGCAAGGACTTTAATATACTCTGAAGGACTGCTACAGATGTTGCATTGAGCTATTTATATGTGTTGATCTGTCTAGATCTATTTTAATATATGCGTATATATATGCAGATATTTTTTCTGCAGAAGTGAAATATGAAAGCAAAGACTATATCTCTTCCCCTATGTGACATTAATAGAAGTTGCCTGCAATAATAAAAATTGTTTTAGCTTTCTTGTTTGTATACAGATTCTCAGTTTGAAAGGAAGCTTTTTCACACAGAGGGAATAAATGTCCTGAAGATTCAGTGCTGATTTTGTTTGGAGTTCTAATACTGTATTTATAATCAGCAATTATTGCTACCTTATTTTTGCAGGTTTCGTAATTTGAAACTTTTCTCCATTTGTTGCTCTTGATTCTTCACAGAAATAATGAGGTTTAACAGGATTATTTCTGAGTGTGTTAGCTTAATTGACTAGCCTATTTTAATAATGGGATCACCAAGAGGCTTGATGCCCTCATGGGCCAGTTAACTTCCTGGAGTCAGTAAATCTCTTTTTGCACTCTCCTTGACCCTCAGTGGAAATCGTTCACAATCTTCCAAGAGTGACAGAAAAGCTGAGACTCATGCTATACTAAAGTAGAATAGCAATCCAAAGAGCGCCCCCTCCTGGCAGGAGGTCAGCACTATCATTTTGTACATAAATCACCTATAGTGTATTTGAGAAACAGTGTGTATAAAATTATTCCATCTTGTTGGGAATGGAATGTGTTACATTAAACAACAACCAGCAATATGCTGTTACTAGCACAGAAAATGAGATAATTTTGAGGGTAATTTCAGTATTGAAAATATTTTATGATATGGGGAATACAAAAAGATAATTTTAATAAAAATGATTGAGAGATACAGATAAATAATTTTAAAATTGTTTTTTGAAATATAGGACTTAGGGAACTTTGGGGCAACGGGCACATTTTGCCAACCATGCATTTTTGAACATAAATTTGTGTCTTAAATCTGTATGCTAGCTTTTCCATGGTACAGTCTCTTTCTTACACTAATCACAATGAAAATCCCCTTCTCAAAATCTCTATAGCACTTATGCTTTCCTATACCTTTTAGGAAATTATAGCTATCAGGGCTGAAGTATTTCACAATTCCAGGGGCAATTAGCAACACAGAGGCCCTGTCATGATATCTCACCTATTGAGCACTATGTAAGTATTTAAAATATATTGTTTCTCGTCCTTAATGACCCTGCAAGTATCTATTAGCTCCAGCAACTTACTGATGATGAAAGTGAAGGTCAGAGTGGTAAAGTCATTTGACTGTGAGCATATAGCTTGGAAATCAGAGAGGTAGAATTTGCCTTAAGGTCAGACTCCAAAGACAGTACATTTTTTACTCTGTTACTCTATGTTTTGTTATGTTGTTTCTTAATTGTTCTTATGTGTATATTGTTTCTCCAGTGGTTTTCATGCTTAAACTCAGTTTAAATCACTGTAGAAACCTGTTTAAAATGCTGTTTCTAGACCTTGATCCCCCAAATTCTGATTCAGGATGATTTCTGATTGTGCATTTTTAGACTGGTTCTGGTATCGTATTCTGAGAAGTCTGTGGTGTGAACTCTGTGAGGCAGGACCTTACCCTTTAGTTCTGTACTGAACATTCATGGCATGTACCCAGTAAATACACATTAAATTCCAACCCAGCTTAAACTGTTGCACCTGTGCTAAATACAGCCCACAAAGTTTCTTAGCATAAACTGGGATGTCTCTTAACTTGAATCTAAATAAAAAGTTTGTGCAGAATAGAAAAGTCAATACTAACTGGTAGGGTGAAGTTCAAGTAACAAGTTTTTAATAGAATAATTCATCTATTAGATGTTAGTATATTCTGGAAATTTAGATATATCCTAAGGTAGCACAAGGAAGCTCTGTAGAAGGAGGAAAAGCATAGGATAGAAAATAACTAGAGAGAGATGGAAATAATTGTGATAAATTTTAGATATAAAATAGAGTTGTTTGGGATGGGGTGAGGACATAAAGATGGTTCAGCTCATTAGTAAAGGTGGGTTTTTTGGAGGGAGGTCATGAAGGAATGGCTTATTTAATTGGGAGAAATCCTGGAGAAGCCTAAAGAAAAAGTGGGTTTCAGATGAGAGAGTAAGTATTAAACAGAATCAGTGATAGTGTGGATATCGGTTGGGGCAGAGGCTCAGGACTCATTCTGGTTTTCTTCTTCTTTTCTTCTTCTTCTTCTTTTTATTTATTTATTTATTTTTGGTACTGGGGATTGAACCCAGGAGCACTCAACCACTGATCCATATCCTCAGTCCCTTTTTTTGTGGTTTCCTTCTTTATTGTGTGTGAATTCTGCTGTTATCATCTCTTTATCTAAGGGCCATAGATGTTCATGCCTGGAGGTGTGTCTTAGGTGGCTTAAAATTGGATGGACCACTAGCAATATATAAAACGGCAAATATAAAGTGATCAGTGAAATACTGCCCATTATAGCAAGAGGGGCCATAGGGTCTATTGCAATTCCCATGTTGATCTGCTGAGACATCAGAAAAGTTCTTTTTAGAAGGACCTGTATTATACTAGGGGAATAGACCCCATATTTCTTTTCAAATTTCTACTAAATGATAGTTGTGACTAACTTGCTGAGTTAAAAAAAATTGTAATGTTTTCCTTGCAATCAACACCCAAGTGATTTTTAAAAAATGCAGATAACATCAGTAAAAGATTAAAGTAAGCATAGCATATTCACAAGCAAAGGTAGCACAGTGTATTTCCTTAGAGTACACATTTGCCTTCTAACAGAAAGACAGGAAAAAAGCTTTAGTAATTAGATCCCTTTTGTAACCCTCGTGGAGTGAGAAAGATTAATAGCTGTGCTGCAGGACTCTGTTCCAGTCAGAAGCACTGTGTGTCACATTTTTCTCTTGGGATAGAATTTGGCCTGAAGTGAAACACAATTCTATAATAATAATGATAATAATAGCCAGCATTTTTGAGTACTTTCTCCCTACCGGTTACTTCACATTATTTCCTCCAAGCCACACAATGACCTGGTAAGTTAAATAATTCATGTTTAAGCAACTGAGACTCAAAGAGGTTAATTGACTTCCAGACCACCCAGCTAGTGAGACATTTTATAGGGACACTTTGCTGCAGGTAGGTATTGTCAGATCTTCAACAGATAGGCTCCAGCATTAAAGAAATCTCAGAACTTTTTTTTTTATATAATGTACACAATATTGGAACTTGAAAAAGAGAGCCATGCCACTCTAAATTACAATGATGAATAAAGGTCTTTTGTGTTTGGCTCGAGCATGGTAACCTGTGCCTCCATGCCAGTGAGGTAGTAGGTAGACCAGGGAAGCCAGGTTCTTTTAAGCAAGCTTGATGGGGCAGTTTTCTGAAGGGAAGGTTATAGTGTGTGAGTCACAAAGCCCTCCTGCTGCACAGGTATCAGAGGTTGTCTGTTACAAGTTCCTTCACTTCCACTATTACTTCCTTTCCTCAATTCTATTTTGGACTTCTGTCATGTGTATTTACAGTTAGACAAAGGTTTTTTTTTTTTTTTTTTTTTTTTAAACAACCCCTTTGTAAGAACTGAAAAGGGGCCTTGTATATCCTGCAGTTTCTGGGCATTATGAGTCTCCTTTTAAACTCAAATTGGTGATAATGGTAACTGTGAATCTCTATTGTTCAAGGAAGTAAGTTGCAGATAGGGGCCTTCAAAGACAATTCAATAAAATCAATGGAGTAAAGCTTTTTGATGGAATGATCTTCCTTATATAGAGGCTGTTTGGGATATAAATTGGGGACTGGGCACCCCAGTGCTGAGCCTGGTGTTTTAAATGCCATGATTTACTACAAAAAGATCTTTTGATTAGTGCAGGTAGTAAGTTGGCAGGATTTTTTTTTCTTATGAAATGAAATATCCAGCAGACCATTCCTGATTATGTTATGTATTTTTAGATGTTACCATTGAGTTATATTTATAGTATAGACTACTGAATCCTAACTTAAATATGCAAAATGTATGCATAACTAACCTCCCAAGCTGCATTCTCTGCTCTATATTACACCCTACAATGTAGCCTGTGCTTAAATGGCTCTTCTAAAGTCTTAGAAAGGAGCTTAGTATTTGCTTTTAAAATATAAGCACAGCAAGAATATGTAAAATGCGGGACCCTCTCTGGTCATTCACCTTCTGCATTTAGCTGTGCTCCACGGGTGAAGTTAACAAAACTTTGGTAGTGCAGGTGGGAACTGAAATCAACAGTCTTGCCTAGGTCAGAATGAGTTGAAATGAACTGACACACCAGTCTTTGCCAGTGTGTTTGTGGCTTAGTACACCAGGTTTGGGTTGTGGCTTTAGGGAAGGTTAAATCATAGATCACAACATTGGCGTGGCTCTTGCCTGTGTCCATCAGTTTTCCCATTATCAGAGCTTCCAGGCTCCCCAGCATCCTGTTCCTTAGACAAAATAAATATAGTCAGGAACATTCTGAGGATCATGAGAACAATCCTGCTTCTGCCCCTGAAGTTAAAGGGAACAAATCTTTGTATTCCACTTTCTGTGTCTTGATAAATGTGGTTCGATTATTTTGATGCAAACTTGAGCTTGTGTAACTTGTCTAATAAGAATGTGGATTTCCTTGTAGAGAGAAAAGCAAAAATTAATAAGAAACTGAGAAGCCGAATGCTTCCAGTGATCAGAAAAATCACTTCACCTGAGCAGATTGGGAGATCACCCTGTTTTGGACAACATCATTCATGGTAATTTTTTGGCAGGTGCCTGACGTTAACACCCATCCATGAAGGTACCCACTCCATCTGGAACTGTTCTTCCTGACCTGAACTCTAGAATATTTTTCTTTCTTTATCTGATCAAATCAAAGGACTGTGTTCTAATTCTGCATAATTCTATAATAACAAATTGGATACATGAGTTTGCCCCCAAATCAGGAAACTACAGGTTTGTTGGCTTAGCTCTATCCCTTTGTTTACTCATTCATCAAGAATTCACTGTGCACCTGCCATGCACCAGGCTCTGTGCTAGGTGTGGGGGTTTCAGACATGAATATAGTGCAGTCTCTGAGCTGAAGAACACAGGGTTATTGTGGATGAGAATACTTATATAGGAGATGTTATTATTGTCTAACATAAAGGGTGTTATTATATAGATATGGTGAAATACAGTAGGAATCTAGATGAAGAATCTGTCCTTTTACTTGGAGTACCTGGTTAAGAATTCTCATTTGAACATGTCTTATAGAATTCAAGGTAGGTGGTAGTATCCTTTGCTGATGGAGGTACAAAAGCCTACAGATGTGAATGTGAATGATATTATTCAGGAATAATCAGACTAATAGCTGATGTGCTGCAGTATAGCCATACTAGTGCTCATACAAGTGTTTATTCTGATTAGCCACTGCATGTGCTTCGGTAGTAGTTAATAGTATTGCACATCATGCTAGGAGCAATGACAGATTGCTTAGAACTGTAAGAGTTATATGTGAGGAAAAGAAGCAAAGAGGAAGTGGGAGGATACTGATTATGAAGGAATTTGAATGCAGTTGAGGAGTTTTTATGTCACAAGATTTTATTTACTTGCAAATTCATTCATTCATACATTGTCTGGAAACAGTGATGCCAGATTAGAAGTCTCGATTAAGAAGTCTAATCAAGAAAAATTACTTGAACCAAGCAATATTAGTTGAAGTGGAAAGTGGTGGGGGGCTCAGATATGAAAGAGATGCTCTGGCTTTAGTCACTTTCTTTGGGAAAAGAACAAAACAGAGACATGAAATAGAATCTCAGGTTTCCGTCGAGGGTGACAGAGTGTCTTATGTTTACTCAATTAGGGTTGTTGCATTGAATAGGCCTTAAAAGCAATTTTCTAGTGCTTCTATTTCGGGTTCTGAGGTATAAGAGAGAGTCTGGGGCTGAGGGCCTGATGCTTAATGCATTAGCACAGCGGACTTATCTCACCAATCAACTATCTGCACAGTGTGTGTGATAAATTGAGTTAGCTTATGAAACTCACTTGTATAGAGGAATCACAGCTAATGACTCCATCTGTGAAGAGAGAGACTTGCTGCTGAATGAATGACTAGACTGAATTGTATATTATGACTTGCCCTAAGTCTGGGAAAGCTATATTAGTGATGCACAAATGAGGTTTTTGATAGCTGCTAGACTACAAAAGCATTCTGCTTTATTGGTAGCACTGTCCAAAATAATAGCAGTTGTTCAAAAGGGTGGTGGTGGTGGTGGTGGAAGGAAAAGATATAATATGAAACTCAGAATATAGTTAAAACCCCAAGGATTATTTGGGTTTAGGGATCATGAAGTCCAAGTCAAATTTGAAAGCTTCTCCTGGGACATGACTTGTAGATTTTTATCCCAACTTTTTGAGTCATTTATTTTCTTTTGTGAGAAAGTTCAGTCTGCTAAATGATTAGATAGTTTCATTAGTAAGGGAGACCCGTATATCCGTGAACCACTACTGGAATTGCCATGACTAGGTAGACAGGGTGTTGATATTCACACAGCTTTCCTAGAATGGCCTATAATTCCTTGGGTATCACAAAGAGAGCACTGGCAAAAAGTCATTCCTTTCATTTCCCAAATGCAGGTCCATGAACAAACCTTTTAAACTCCTCATCTATGGAATGGGAGTAATAACAACTTATTTGATATATTCCAAAGGGTTATTGTGACGATCAGAAGAGATACCCATGTGCAAATATCCTTTGTGACTTGTTAAGCTCTGCTGACATGCAGTGTTGTTACTGTTGAGCAGGTAAGAAATGGCCAAAAGACCTATCTATGGAAAGATTGCCACAATGATGTCAGTGAGTGTAATGTCGGCTGGAGTAATGCTGTCTGTTAGTGCATTCTTCCTGGTTGCATGGGTAAGTTGAGACACACTGCGAGAGGTCACCCCCTTGGATTGTTCTGTGCAATGTCCCAGGATGTTATAGCAGTAACTTACTTTCAGAGTCGATCACCTTGTCGGGAGAGATCACCCCCTTTTGTGGGTCCAAATGGTAGTCAGAGCCAAAATAACCATTCCTGGACCTCGAGAGATAAGGTTTCATAGCAGCAGTTTTGTTTTCTTTTCACTTCTCTGTTATTTTTCTTCAGTATGTAACTATATATTTTCGTAACACGGGCAACTCATATTCGAATTAATTGGAACTATTAATTGAAAACAGATATGTTTATAATGTATGCTTTGATAATTCATATTCAAAAATAATCTGCATTTTTTGTTATTGATTTTTGGATTATCTACCTGCTTGAAGGCCTTCTGCTATTACTCATTTATTATAAGAATGGCAAATGTACCAGGGGAAAACTTTTTCATTCTAAACAGTCCATAATTTTTGCAGCCCATTTGGATTAAGAAGTGTGGGAAAATTTGACAATAAGTTGCCCATTGTCACTGATACCTTTTTTATTCTAAGCAGTTAAAAGTCATCTTAATAAATGTAAGATTCTTGTGAATTAGGCTGCTAGTGTGTTGATTCTGTGGCCGGCAGGAGAGGGAAGCATTTGTAACTTGTGACACCTCCACACATCACTGTACGTGTGCGTACTGCAGATTCATCCTCTGGAACATTTAGGGAGAACTCTTTAGATGACCATATTTCCAGTTGTGCAGTGGTAGTAGTGATAACTTTGGTTCATTGTACTTGATTAGGGCTGGAAATACAATAAACAGAAACTAATACATATCAACATAGAGATGTCTATTAATTTTCTTTGTGAAGATGTTCAAATAATGACTTTCATAATGTTAGAAGAATGTGTCACAATCAAACAGTTATTTGAAAGCTCAAATGGCAAAGGGAGTTGTCTAGATTTCAGAAAGAGTGAAATTTTGAAGCCAGATTCCTTTTTCCATCTCAGATTCACTTTACAACTTCAGTTTGGAGCTATGAAATCAAAACACAGTAGTTGCATATCTAGCCACAAACCAGTATGTCACAGGCAGGTGTTATGTATGTTGTTTGTGGAGATAAGTGGCAGAAGTTACCAGAAGTTAAATTCTGGGAAATTGTTTGTTAAATCGAGCTGTATTTGTAAATATACAAGTTACTAATTGTATAAAGTGACATTATAGAATAAAAACTTTTTTTTTTTTTTACATAAACAGAATATGCTTTTGATGAAATGTACTTTTCAGGGCTGCTTTACTTCTCTATTTACATTCTCTAGAGGTTTCCTATTCCTTGTTATTTGTTGTTCTTAATTTAAAATCAGATTGTGAGAGTGAGAATCAAGAATGTATCTAGAAAAAAATGTATCTAGAGCATTTGTGGAGTATTTCAGAGTACAATCTGAAAGAATAAAAATGACAAAATTTTAAGGCCACATTTGTTAATTTTAGATAAAGTCAAATTCCAATAAATCTAATCTTTATATTTAATTATTAAGCAGAGAACAAACTGATTTTATCACCTGTCAGGTGGTGGGTGGGGCTGAGACATATTATGTTAGGGTGTTTCATGTAAAAATAGTGTCAAATATAGTGATACATGTAAAAAACCTTGTAACATAAGGAACTTAGCAAATATGTTATAATGTCATAATGTTAATGTCCTGATAAAAAAATTTAAAGAAAAGATTTTGTGCTCTTAATTTTTCATCTTTATGGAGAGGATGCTGCTTTCTTATTGATATTTCTTATTGAACTAAATTAAGATTCTTTAAACTCTAATGAAAAAATAAGCACATCAATATTTTTTAAGGGAATTTATAGAATGTACATTTTTATTGTTACTAAATCTCAATACCTATAACAAGCACTAAAGTTTGGATGAGAAGAAGCCTGTTAAAGCTGATGATTCTACTGAGTTGTTTCAATAACTAAATAGAACATTTCTATTTAGAGATAATTTAAAATATTATAGATATTCTTGGTGCTATATAGTTCCTCAAAGAAAATATGTATTTATATCTGGCTTTATACTTTTGGGCAAAAATAGTAATAACACTTTCAAAATACTGATGGGAAAACGAGTCACAATAAATATGTTGGATTCTCAAGATAAAGAGATGTACAATTCTCAGAGTTACAGCATCTGTCTATAAAAATAGTGCAATTGGGATATACTATTTTAGTAAGAAACTCATGGAGTGTAACTTTAAAAGCTCTTCTTTTTTTACAGTCTGACATTCCAGTAAACTGTTGGGGAAATGTTCTCCGTATTGCTTTTCCTCTGCTGAAGTGTCTATAAGTGGGAGTACATTCAAATTAAAAGCAGAAAGTCCCTTAAATTCCTTTCAAGAAGTCCATCCTGTTGGTGCCACTCCTAGAAGGACTACCACTGTTACTACTTTTAGCTGGAACAAGATTGCAAAAGACTTCAAGAAGTGGAAATTATAATGGGAGTTTTCTGCCACTCTTACAGTGTATGAACTGTTTGTTCCTTTTTTTAGGCCATTAAAAATTTCTTTTACTAACAGGTCCTACGTCTAGAAGTGAATATTTGGCAATGAGTTTAAAATTCTGTGTAGTGAGAGATTTATATCCAAATAGCCAAAAATAATTTTAATCTCTAAGGTTCTGATAATGGCTAGGAAACAGTAAAGTCATTTTAGTTATATGAAGTGCTTTTCCACAGATTTCTTCTTCACCCATTATTTTATTTCAGTGCTCACAATATTCCTGTGCTCTAAGCAGGAATGGGACATTTTCTCTTTGATAGCTAGAGACTGAGGAGGCTGAGATGATTGCTATAGAGATCCATCTAGTCAACTGTGGCTGAGTTGGGGTTCAAGGCCAAATCAGTTTCTTTTTTTGGTGTGATTGACATAATTTGTATCTTAACACTTTGTCTTTTTCTTACATCCTAGGTTTCTCCTCTGGCTCTTGGACTGCCTCTACCAGAGAAGGAAAGCCTGTGAATCTGCATCCTAGCCTATCAGCCCTTCTGTATCCCATGATGAGCTCACCAGTGCAGCCCGGTCAGTCTTTTTGCTTTTTCAACTGGTACAGGCTTCATGTGAGAGATATTGCTTTGTGTTGCTTCAAACCAAGCAATTTAAGTCATGAAGGAACATTTTCTTTCTGATGAAGATTAGTTCATAATAAATCTTGAACTTTGCATTGTATAGTTAATCCTCTATTAACCCAGTTTGCTTTCTGGGCAACTTTTTTTCACTTGTATTGTTCTCTGAGAACTGGGTTTTATTCTTTTGCTTCTAATGTAACATTCAGATTGAATCTCATGAAGTTATGAATATTAAATATGATACTGGAATCTAATTTGTACCCATAGTCTCTTTGACCTATTATGTGTCAGTTTGTTTTTAAAGTATGCTGTGGGGTTTGGAAGTCAGCTTGTGGGTTGACTCCACCTCTATCTCTTTGACACACAGGAAGGATATTTTTCCTCTCCACCCTTCTTTGCTGCCGCTCCTGTTTCCTATATACATATTTAATTATAATCTCAACACCTGCTTCCTCAGAGTCAAGAGTGATATGTGAGGCTCACGTAGTGCTGTGATCAGTAGAGCCAACACCCATTCCTCCAGGAGCAGGGTAACTGTGTTGGCTTTTCATAGCTGTGACCAAAATACCCAACAAGAACAACTTAGAGAAGGAAAAGTTTATTTTGGCTCATGGTTTCAGAGGTTTAGTTTATGTGGGCCAACTCCATTGTTTTGGATCTAAGGTGAGGTAGAACATCATGGCAGAAGGGAACAGTAGAGGAAAGCTGTTCAGTTCATGGCAGCCAGGAAGCAGAGATAGAAAGGGGAAGGGACACAGGCATGCCCCAGTGAGCCACCTCCTCCAGCCATGCCCCACCTGCCTACAATTTAATAACCTAACCTAGTTAGGTTATTAAAACTTGGATGGACTGATTTAGGTCACAGCTCTCATAATCCAATCATTTTACTTTGGAAAATTTGTTTCCTTTTTTTTTAGTCTTCAGAAATTTATTTTCTTTAAAACTTATTTGTTCTTTTTAGTTATACATGACAGTAGAATGTATTTTGACATATCATACATACATGGAGTATAACTTCCTGTGGTTGTGGTTGCACATGATCTGGAGTTACACTACTTGTGTATTCATATATGAACACCGCAATGTTATGTCCAATTCATTCTACTGTTTTTCTCATTTCCATCCCCCCACCCTTCCCTCCACTTCCCCTGTCCAATCTGGTGAACCTCCACTCCTCCCCCTACTTCCCCATCCCTACTTGTTGCGAGTCAGCATCCACAAATCAGAGACAACATTTGGCCTTTGGTTTTTGGGGATTGGCTTATTTCATTTAGTATGATAGTCTCCAGTTACATCCATTTACAAGCAAATGCCATAATTTCATTCTTCTTTATGTGTAACATTCCATTGTGTATAGATGCCACATTTTTTTTTTTATCTATTCATCTGTTGAAAGGCATCTAGGTGGGTTCCATAGCTTAGCTATTGTGAATGGAGCTGCTATAAACATAGATGAGGTCGTATCACTATAGTATGCAGATTTTGAGTCCTTTGGGAATATAGTGAGGAGTGAGAAACTGGGTCAAATGGTGGTTTCGTTTCAAGTTTTCTGAGGAATCTCAATATTGTTTTCCAGAGTGGTTGCACCAATTTGTAGTTTCATACCTAGGAATATTTCTGTATTAACTTGGGAGTTTTGGGGGAACACCTCATATCCAAACTAAAATGTGACTTTTTGAACAAATGCAACCCAAGTTTTGAGAATGATGGAGTAGGGTCAAACACCACAGTCACAGACAAATTGTTAAAAGAGTTTTTTGCTTGGTTCATTATAGGAGGATTCTTCAGCATGTTGTCCTTCACTTATCCAACTCTCTAGGTCAAAGCTTATATAACATTGTATTCAGGGCTCAAAAACGGAAACCTCTGGCCAAAATTTTCACTCTCTGGAGAGCTGCACCTAGATTAGCTATTTTGGAATTCCACTGACTCATCAGCTTTTCTTCACATTTCCAACAGACCTCCAACTTGTATGTTGAATTTGGAACTGGAAGTTATAGGGAAGTATAACTGTGCTTGTTGATTCTAAAGGATATAGTGAATATATCCCAGAGTCATTAGTCACACCATGATTTATAATTGGCATTATGTCATCTGGTTAAGAAGATGAAGAGTTACCAAGGCTTCTTGTATTTGAGTCCTTATATAGCCCTGTGGTTCTCAAACTTTAGCATGTATTAGCATCACTTGGAGAGCTTGTGAAGATAAGCCCCGCATCAGTGGTTTTTGAGTTAATAGTTCTGGATGGGGACAAAAATCATGATTTTTACAAATTCCCCAAGGTGATGATGCTCTTGCTGCCCAGAGACCACACTCTGGGGATCATGGGTCTAACCTTCCCTACTTCCTTCCTCCCTCCCTCTCTGTCCCTTGCAGAGCTTTGTTGAAGTGTGTCGTGTGAACTGTGTTGCTTGCTATAATTATAGTTGTATTACTATTTTTTCTATTGAGATGAACTTAAAATAATGTCTGAGGGGCTGGGGCTGTGGCCAGCAGTAATGCATTTGCCTGGCATGTGTGAGGTACTGGGTTCGATTCTCAGCACCACATATAAATAAATAAAATAAAGTTCTATCAACAACTAAAAAATATTTAAAAAATAATGTCTGAAATATATATACATACATATATGTATATATAGAGAACACTCAAATATATGTGTATTTATTTTTATGTAAATTTATTGTTTCAAAATTTCATAAACTAGGCATTTCATTTAGACCACCATGGCCAAATATTATTTTCTTGGGGTATTATTTGGCAATTGGAGTTGGCATACCCTGCCCCCAGAAAACTGATTTAAAGTATGCAAATTAAATTTGAGGCTGCTATTTTAAAGAGAATGTTTTTGCCAGCCATAGTTAATTGCTCAGTTAGGAGAAGGGAAAATGTGGAAGATAAATGATACAACAATTGAATGAAGATCATTAGATTTTAGGGTCACTGACATTTCTTTGACTCTTTTTCTTATATATTATCCTGCTTGGTTCAGAACAATATTGTTTAGAAGTTTCAGTCAATTCCAAGAAGGTTTCATGAATGAAGTGTGAAATTGAGAAATGTCATAGCAAATGGCCAGATGAGTGGAAATCTTCTATTTATTGCAGGTAATAAACTGTGATCGGGGCCTGAAATACACTTTGTGTGTATTAAGGAAAATATTCTTCACTCATCCATAAAAATATTTTGCTGTTATCAGCCTGTATCTTGTAGAGTCATATATATTCCACTAGTGAAATATAACTTGATTGTTTGACTTTAAAAAGTGTTTTTCTTACGTATCTCCTTTTTTTCAAAAAACTATCTAAAAAGATAATGAAATTGGTCTTATGCAATCACTATCCATTTATTTTGCTGTTGTTTCCCAAATGGCTCCCAGGAGTTATCATGCACCAGAAAGAAAAATAGACTCACTCCAGTAGTTCCAGAAATTCTTTAATAGCTAGTAATTCATCCTGTTTATGTTTTCTTCGAAAACTGGCTCTGGGATAGTGTGAATTCTTATATTCTATATGTATTGACACTATTCTCAGAAATGTTTTCTCTGTCCATATTCAAATACAATTGATATTAAGTACATGCTGTTACTGTCTTGATCACATTTTCAGTCAAATAATAAGTGCTGATTTTTGTATATAGAATTTATTGGTTTTTGTTTTAATCTCGCTGCTTCAATAATGTTCTAAGTTAGTGTTGGGTATTCTTTTTGGCATTGAAAAGCCTGAATGGAGGGAAGACTGGATATGATTGACAGCTAACTGTTGCAGTTGAGCTGTTCATTCATTCAGAACTTACCAAATGTCTGTTTTATGCCAGGCAGTGTATTACCCAAGAGGAACACAAAGAATACTAATATTTGGTCAACCTTATGGACAAAACCATTTAAAAGGAGATACAGAAATGTTAATATTTTGGTCCATTTAGTGTCATGAATTATTTTAATCAATCTAGGCCTAAGACCTCATTTACTTGATATGGATAGTAACTCTAGTAATTTACTTTTATCAGAATTTCCAGATCTCAGAAGGGAAGATTTTGGGGCTCCTTTAATTTAGTTTTTCCCAAATATGTCAGATAATAAAAATCACCTGGGACTGATTCCCAGCCTCTTTCCCTAAAAAGTCTTGTGCTATAGTCCTGGAGGGAAGGGGGAGTTAGGTACTAGGTAATTATTTAATCCATTTTAGTGCTCTTCCCTACCCTTGGCAAAGTGCACATAAACTTAATCTGACTAGTAGCACTAGAGTTTCTCATTTTGAGACTCTATGAAAACAAAACATACGTCATTAAATCCTGTTTCCTATTCGAGATAGAAGTTTCTGTCCTGTGAGTTAAGACTTCATAATTACGTTATTTTTTTTTCTTATGATAAATAAATACAATACCTAAAATGCTGTTGAAACCTAGAGGAAGCAATAATTTGTGGGGAAAATCCAGGGGGTTTACAGGTATTCTCTGCTATGTAAGCCATTCTGGTTTGATGGGGAGATAGACAAAAAAGATGTTTAGAGTGCATTATTTTTTCTTCAAAAGAAGTTTAAACCTCTTTTAACCTAAGGCAGCTTTTTAGTATGATTCCATGATTTTAGAAAGCATGATTGGAGCCTGAACCCTTTTAAAAGTAAGTAATTAGACTGCATTGACCTTAAAATTATTTCAGTATGATCTTAATTTTAATGAGTCTAATTTCCATGTTGTAATTTGGTTAAAAATGCATCCAGAGGAATTTTCCAAGTCTAACTCTCAATGTGCATGATGCCCTTTAGAGCTGTGCAGTGCTTTGGCCTTGTAGCATTTTAGGTAAGTTTGGAAGGTAGAGTGGTTGTAGCTGTGTTGCAAGATTCTTTTGTATTCGTTTTTTAAAGCTTACTGTATAAAACTTTTCTTTCTCTTCACAGTTGTGGGATCACTTATAAGAATGATTGTACTCATATGAATTGAGAGAATCAGGCTGTTTATAAAAGCCTTAAGTTTGTAGCAAGATCTGTTCATTTTTTCATTGGCAAATGGTGGGCAAAAAA
Source organism: Ictidomys tridecemlineatus (assembly GCF_052094955.1). NCBI lineage: Eukaryota > Metazoa > Chordata > Mammalia > Rodentia > Sciuridae > Ictidomys > Ictidomys tridecemlineatus. The sequence continues at coordinate 155,844,521 of NC_135478.1, read as the reverse complement.
TTAGTTAAGGGATTTCCCTTCATGCCTCTGTTTTGCTAAACAGCTGAATTCTCTTATATAAATGTAGAATAGGTTTAACTAATGATCAAAAAGTTCTTTGAAATATAAATTGTCATGGAAATGCTAAGTAGTATAAACAATTTGAGGCCAAACATTAATAAAAGCTCCACTGCAAGCATTTTTAAAGAGAACTAATAAAAGCTTCACGGTTCAATTAATACAGCACAACATCGGGTTTTCTGGAAGCATATGGGACCCAGAAGGCCTGCCCCTGTTTTTAAAATTTACGAACTCTTTAATGATTCACCACTTTTACTCCAGTGCATTACCCACTGTGGTGCCATTTAGTCATTAAGTAGGAAACTAAAACCAGGACAAAGCTACAAACAAATATCATAACGTTCAATTGGGTATTTTTTTCTTCAGTTTGCTCACAACATTTTACCATAAAAAAATGGGTGTTAAATGAAACAGAGTCATAGAACAAATCATGTAGGTTATGGTTTCCCTATGGATGAATATGATCACTTGGTTTTGTAGTGAAATACAAGTCAAATCGCAACACAAGAAGCTTTATAGAACTAAATCATGTCAGGCTTCTGGCCAGTTATCTCTTTCAGATAGTACTGAAGAAAAATATTCCAGAATAATAAATTAGGCCTGTGAAGTTTATTATGACTGAATTTGAACACGGGGTATAGTAATAATGGGAATCACTGTGAAATAAATTTATTAACTATTGCTTTGGATTTTCTTTTCTACTTTTAACTTCACAGTTATTTGGTTTTTTTTTGCTATTTCTAAGACTGAACTTCTCTGTTTGATATTTACGTTCAAAATATTAACCATAGAACTAATTTTATTCATTCTTGTATTCATTCTTCAATTCCTAAGGGGCAAACCTTTTCCCAAAATGTTCAGTATATATTTTGCACATTTTATGTATTCTCAGATTTGCTTTTCACAATTAAATTAATTTTTGTGGGTAATTCAATTTGTAGATTTCTCATTGTTTCCATTATTATAACACTACAAACAAACCCCATAATATAGTTCAAACAGAAAGCAAGGTCCTTTCTCTCAAATAAAGGGTTATCCTGAGTGATGGGCTGTTCTTTTTCTCTGGCTTTCCAGGACCTCGTGTAGCTTCCAGCTTGTGGCTCTTATTTCTTCAATTCATGAATTCCAAAGTGAATGTGCATCTGTTTTCATCGAACTGTTGGAAGGGAAATGGAAGAAATGGGTTGTCTGTGGGAAGTTTCCATAGGGATATCACTTCCCTTCACATTTTGTGGGGTAGAATTTTGTCACATGGCCACACCTGAAAACAAAGGAGGCTGGGAAATGTAGTCCAGCAGTAGTCCAGGAAGAGGTGGAAATGGATTTGGTGAAGAACTGGCCAGTCTCTAGCAGTACATGTGTCTTGAATATTTTATACCATATTTGTATATGGTGTGGCTTATTATTGAATATTTTACATTATATTCTTTTTTTTCAGTTTCAGGATTGACATTTTATTGGCAGTTTAAAAAATTTTGTATTGTGTATGTGTGTGTGAGATACTATATTCTTGATTAAACTAATTATTTAAAAGTTAACTAAAGGTTTCTTTGAAGAGAACAGGTCAAATCAGTTTGCTACATTTTCGAAAAGTTGCCTAAGTAAGTTTTCTTTATGAATAATGCTAACTATTTAATGGCTAAAATAGCCATTAAAAAACTTGAGTTCTTATTCCAGACACTGTGAATAAAATATCTAATATAGATTATTATGTGTTCTTAATTCACATAAAAGTCATATTGGCTTATTTGAAATTACAATGGCATATAGGCTAAAGAAATATTTTAAATTTTATATTCCCAGCCACATATTTGCTGCTTATTGCATATTAGGGTCATGTTTTTAAATAATTTTATAGTTTTAAATATTATGATAAAAATCTAGTCCAAACATACAATGGTTGATAAATGCCTGGTTTTCACTGATATTTTCATAAACATAATCATAAAACAATACTAGGATATGTGTTTTCAAAAGTTTAAAATAAGCAAGATTTTGGTATCTCTGCAAAAGACACATGGACAGCCTTTTGTTTATAGCATTATGTGGGACAAGTATAGAATTTTTTTCTTTTGTAGGGTTTAAGGTTAGTTCTTGAATTCCAAATCTCTCTCTCTCTCTCTCTCTCTCTCTCTCTCTCTCTCTCTCTCTCTCTGTGTGTGTGTGTGTGTGTGTGTGTTGTGATTTATTAGCTTAGAACAATGTTAAATTAGTGGTAAGATAGTAAGTTCTAAGTAAGCACATAGATCTCTTTTATGAGCAAAATACTTGTGTTCTTTTTAATTTCTTGCATTTCTTCCACTTGTCTTTCCTCCCTCCTTTGTTCTCTTGGTTCTTTGTCTTTGATATTTAGATTTGCAACATTCTGAGTTTCCAGAACTGAGGCATTTTTGTGGTTTTGATTTTTACCATGCCTGTCCTTGCAAATTGTGATTAATTCGTTTTATATCAATTGCTTATGTGTTGATTTGTGTTGATTTGGAGATACTGTGGTATCCAAAATGTAAAGGCTCATGACTAAACTGTTAGTGGGTTTTCTTTTAAAATCTTATATCAATTTATAGGAAATGAGGAAACTCTGAGCCTATGAAATTATTTGAAATCTTTTCTCATGACAAGTTTCTGGCATTTAGTAATATAAGGCTCTTTCCTCTTAAGATAGATGGCTGCTCTTCAGATATAATTGGGTAATTAACCTTTTCTCCTAAGTCTGAGAGTCCGGTTAGAGGTAATCATAATGGTACCTATGTGGGCACTCACCATTGTCTTTTGCTCTTTGAAGAATGTGTTCTTCAGAAATCAAGGTCAAATGTTGAAATGACAAATTATTAAGAAAAATTAGCCATGAATTTTTGATTCTGGAGAAATGTAAGGTGGCAACACCTGCAGGTCTACTGTTGATGGAAAGGCTACTTCACCTCACCTGTGTTTATCTGATCTTAAGATTTACAGTACTTTCTAGAGATTCATGATTGCTGTTGTTACAGGAAAAGCTGGAACTTTATCCTGAATACTTCTTTTAAATTTCTATATGATATGAAAAAATTATTTCAAATTATTATGGTTACCTGTTTGGTTTGTCACTGGGAGTCTAGGTATTTGCCTAAAGTGTTCATGGACGTGGATATTTTGGGTCATGTTATATCCATCCAGGGTGTATAGCCTGTTGAAATAAATGATAAATCTGGTGATTTTGAGATCTTCAAAAATCCTACTCCTCTCATTATATGTTACATTGAAATACAATTAGAGTTATTTTCAAAACTATTTTAAGAGAATGAAAGTTTCTAAATATGAAGATTCTTTTGAGTAATTTTTTGTTATGTTTGAATGTATCAATATCTTTGTGCTTAATGCCTATATTATCATGCTTTATTTTTAAATGAAAGGAGGATTGAATGTATCATTTTGGTTTTACAATCACAGTGAAAAAATAAATTGAAAAGAAGACTTTTAAAGGGTCATGGTATGTTGGTGAAAAGACCTAGAAATTAGTATAAAAATTTGGAAGGCCAATTGTAGAAAGAGGAAAAATATATAAAGTATACTTTATATACAGAGTTACGAAAAATTGTGCTGTATATGTGTAATAAGGATTGTAATGCATTCCACTGTTGTTGTATATTTAAAAAATAAATAAATAAGGTAAAAAGAGGAAAAATAATGCATACCAAGACTTATGTTAGATAACGTGTACTATTGAATCTCTAAATTTCAATAATGTATGTCAAAGTGGAGTTCATTTCCCCTTCTGTTGGGAGAACTGATAATCTGCTTACCCATCTGCCTTCTTACCTTTCTTAGTTTTCTTTATTTTTCTTTTATGTCGCCTAACTCTACATAGGACTTGAGTTTCATCTCCTAAATTTTAAAAAATGAAATATATGAGGACAAAGGGAGAAAAGAAAGGGATATTGGCTGAGTACTCTTAGTACTTAGTACTTAGTTACCAGAAAAGGACTGGCTCTGTCTCTGGGTTTTATGGTATTTTTGAATTCTGTTTTTGACTATGAGATGAATCCTCCTTTTGCCTAAGTCTGATCCTGTCACTTTCCTTTCTTTTTATTTATTTATTTATTTTCATTACAATTCTTAATACACCATTATACAATACTTTATCATATCTCTGATTATATATAAGGTATGTTAACACCAAATTCACATCTTCATACATGTATTTTGTATAAGGATGAAGTCTCCTTTTTCCTTTCTAACGAAATGTCAGTGACTGTTACTTCTAAGGCACATGAGGATTCTGTGCCCTCTTGAGTTTGTCTTCCTTTTTCTCCTCAGTGGATCCTGTTCTGTTCAGCACACCGAGCTCTGTGCCATCCCTAGGTCCAGATTTTCTACCTGCAGATCTCTACCTGCACCTTCCTCACTTGTGGAAGTGTTCCTACAAGACCCTGCCCTGACTCCATTCTTCTGTGAGGTGTTCCTGGGTGACCCCGACATTTATTACTTCTATCAGTTCATCTCTCAGTGTTGGGGTTTGTCTTCCTCAGATACCCTGAGATTTCAGAGGACAAAGCATGTCTTCTTAAGCTCCCTTTTTTTTTGGGGAAATATAAAGGACTCACTTGACCATTTTATTTATGGTTTCTCGCTTAGGTGAGTAACAAATTGCCTAGCACATTAAAGGAGCCAAATAAATGAAGAATGAAAAGACACCCTGGGAAGGGGCTGATGATAGTGATGATGGTGCTTGGAGAAGGAAGTTGAAGATACCTGAGCAAAACCAAGTTACTTCCTCTCTGTTGTGAATCATGGCCCTTCCTCTGATTTTCTATTATTTACTCATTTGTTGACTCTCTGTTCTTTATTCACATCTTCTGAGTGACAAATCTCATTGTTTTGTCTCCATTTAGTACTACCCATTGAAATGTTTTCCCCCTTTGTGAGGTTTCTTGTCTATGCCTTGAACGTTACAATAGAGTGGTCATTGATTGCAAAACCTGTGGGCTTCTATTGAGTTTCTTCAGTGTGGAAAATTTGCCAAGTTGGGAGCTGTTTTATCTAACACAGTAATAGAAGCAGACCCTTCTATTTTTATAAACCTGGACTTTTCCCTGTTCCAATTCTTCTAAGCCATTACCCTCTCACAACAGATATACACCATAGCTAAGAATAGGGGAAAAAGTAAAAGGATTTTGAGTAGTGGGTAAGCAGGAAGTTATTTTATGTTAGTTTAGAATCCATAGGTCTGGCATTCTTTAAACTTTTAAAAATTAATGCAACTTTTTGCTTACTGTGTTAATGGTAACTTTTTTATATGTTAGATTTCTGAGGACCTTTAGTAAAAATATGTAAAAAAGGGAAGATGGCTTAAAATTGATAACTTTCTAATGTCTCTATATTTTTAATTCCTCTTAATTCAAATGACTAATTTATAAACACTTTAATGTAATAATTGAAGTCTTCATAAAGATCAAGTTAGGATCTTACACTTTCTTGTGCATTTCCTTTGAAAAATATATATTTTGGGCTTTATTTATTGCTTGACAATGTTGTAGTATGGCATTTGATGTGATCCCTTATATTGGATTAAATCTAGTTAGATGAGGTTATTTTTGCATCTGCCCAAGAAATTCATGTTTCTAAGGTTAATGGGAAGAACAGATGAGGAAGAGACAAGCAATCTGTGTCGTTCACCCAGAGCTCTGGGGAGCCTCTTTGGGTAGACTTTGTTTGTCACACACTAACAAATCTGTCTTACCCTGAATGATGCAATGGTCCAGCCTCCTGTGGGGTAACATCCTTTGACAATAACGCCACAACCCATTAGTTGATCACAAACTCCCTGAATCTGTAGGGACTTGTCCCAATCTAAATGAGTGACTAATTCTTAAACTACAAGGGGAAGCCAAGGTCCTTAGGGAGTAGCGACATGTTAAGGCTGGATTGTTTATTTTGCTTGTTATAACTGCAGGATCATTAAGGAAATGCTTACATCCTGTGGGGTCATATGTTCTTAACCAATATATAGGGTAAAGAGGTTTTGATCATTTTTTGCTTCTGATGCTGTCAACTTCCTGACCATTCTCTACTCTCTACCCCATGGAAAAAAAATTCATACTCATTGGGTCTAAAGAATCCCATATCTCTTTGCTTGGGATATTTTTGTTACTTTATCTATTTATCTATTAAGCAAAGTTAGACAAATTAGTATAAACGCAAGGACTTAAGCACAGGCTCTGTAAACACCTATCTTTCATGTGCCATTCACTAACTCTCCCTTTGTCCTAGTTTCCTCATTTGGAAAATATGTCATGAATTTGCTATAGTGGTATGTAAAGGTATAATTGTAAGAAAGAGCCACACATCAAGCATTGATTTAGTATGATCACATATGATCACATATTTAGTATGATCACATATGAAGTTACATATGTGTAACATATGTAACTTCATATGTGATCATATCGATACAGTGAATGTCACTGGAGAATCTGGTGTCTGTAAATGTTTCTCCACTGATAAGACTGATGCCTAAAGCCATCACTTCCCAGTCTAATCAGATGTTCAGTTTTGATTCCTTCTCAAGGAGAAATGGCAAATAAATCTATTTGCTCACTTTTGAGCAAATAGAATTATGCCATGCTTCTTTTTTATTATATGTCAGCTTTCTACTTTAGCCCACCCCTAATAGTAAATGACTTAGTTGCCTTGCTTCACCTTTTTGGTGTGTTAGTATAGTTTTGACATACCAGCATTTCTTATGAGTTCCATCCCCTGCCCCACACACTTATCCTGTGGACATTTGCTGATATACATTGATGCCTATAGAGTAATAAAATATTTTCTCTGAGCATCTTTGTACTACACACTTCATTTGTCATTTTTTGTCAAATGATTTTTTGATATATCAGATATGTCACTGATACAATTGGGATTTATCATTTTACTATTTTTCATAGTTTTGATCTTGTAAGGTTATATATCTTGTACCCAGATTTAGATTCAAGAGTTATAGGTCTCTGTGGGCTCCATAATATGTGGTAGGCAACATAGCAAGATGGAAAGAGTAAGAGTACCAGAGGATCCAAGGAGTCCCTATTAAAAACTTGCTCTGCCATAATTGATTTTGGGGCTCTGGACAAGTTATTTTACCTCTCTGGGTATCATTTTTCTGTCTTGTATTAGTTTCCTGTAATGATTTACCACAAATTTGATGGTTTAAAACAATACAGATTTATTCTCTCACAGATTGGGAGCTAGCAGTTCAAAACCAGTTTCACTGGGTTGAAATCAAGGCGTTAGCAGGGTCATGTCCCCTTCAGAGGCTCTGGGGAGAGCACACCCCTTTTCTCTTGTGGCTTCTGGTGGCTGCTGGCATTCCTGTTTATGGCTGTGCTGCTTTGGTCTTTGCCTCTCTGGCCACATTGCCTTTTGCTCATGTCTTTATGTCAAATGTCCCTTCTGCCTTCCTCTTATAAGGATAGGTGTGATTGTATCTTGGGCCCAGCTGGATAATTCAGGATAATCTTTCCATATCAATATCTTTAATTATATCTATGAAGTATTTTTTTCCTATATGAAGCAATCAATATTCACAGCTTCTAGGACTAAGATGTGGTCATTTTCAGCTACCAAATGCCTAAAATAATTTCTGAAGTCATGCTAGCTTATAATTTCTGTTCACATATTTTCTAGTCATTCATGTACTCATCAAACTTTGATTTCATCTGCTCTTTGTGCCAGATACTATGCTAGGTATTGGGAATAATCTACTGTCCATGCCTTTAATAAATTTACTATGTTATCAGTAAGATTACCATACAGAATAATAACGTAGACAACCTAATCCATACTGTTGCATTAGTTCTCGGTAAGTCTCCTTTTATATGGTTCTATAGAAAAAACTATCATTATGCCTCAGTGCTCATAAATAATTTCTGTGTCTGTAGGAGTGATGTGTGGCCTGTAGACCAGAGAGTATTTTACAAAGGGAGGGGAAGAAAGCACATATCAATATAAACTGAACTCAAAGTATTGAATACAAATGTAAATTCTACACCTCACTTCCCCAGGGAGTTTTGAATTGTATACAATTCTTATTAATGATGGCTGCATATTTGCATCAATATCAGAGCTTTAAAAACTCATATATCAGACCCCCAATCCCACCTGTATGTGGTTCTGGGTGGGGATACATATTATAAAGCTCATCAGGAGATTCTTAACATGCTGGTAGCATCAAGCATGGAGAACCACTGATCTAGTAGAACAGGAAAACAAATACAAAGGTACTGATAAATATTCGAGGTGGAATGCCATACGTTCCATTAAGATATATAGAAATAAAGTAATTTGGATACTTGAAGTAGAATGAGATCATACCTGGCTCAAGGAAAATTTGCAGAAGGAAATGTTTGAAATGTCCTTGACGGACATGTAAGATTTGCACAGGCATCATTTAGGAGAGGGCAATTGGAAGAAAATTCAGAGGTTCTGAGTTGGGGAAGGAGGTGGGTCATGGCTGGCAGTATGGTTCTAGGGCCAGAATCTAGGCACCAATTTTCCTTTTACTGTGACTTTCTGGCATATAGCCCTGTGGAGTTTTAGAGTTCTAAATTTAAACTTGACTTTCTTGGTCATTAGGAAGGTATATTTTTAAAGGTAGGAGGGTAGAACATATTTTATTTAACGGCTGATAGTTTGCTTTATACTTTTTAAAAATTTAGAAAGAAGATAGCTGGGCTTCCATTTGTATTCTTGGTTCCATAAGCATTGGGAACAGGCTACAGTGAGAGAAACAGAAATGGAGAGGAAGGTTTAATTTAAAGTGTTTCAAAAGCAGACTAGCCGGGATACAACAACTGATTAGAAGCTGGAAAGACAGTGGGAAGTAACAAAGGTGAATAAGAAGTTCAGAAATGATGGTAGAATCAGCATGGAGGAGTGATATTGACAGAAAAGATAGTGTTCACTTAATTCTATTCACAAGCCAGGAGCTTTTCCACTGCATTTTCTTTAGGTCATTGAACTCAATACATAACCCTCAGGTAGATACTATTCTTGTCCTCATTTTACAGATGGGGAAATCGAGACCTTGAGAGTCGAATTATCTTGCTCTGTCAGAGTCTCACAGTAAATTGAGTGGAACATTCAGCACTTAGATCCAGGTGCCTAATTCTAGAGTTTGTACCGTTAGCCACAGTGTGCTAGTTGTCTGGGGGCTAGACTAAGAAGAAAATAGAAGGAAAGAAGTTGTACCCAAAGATAGGAGTTTAAGAACCATCTGAAGACAGACTGCAGATGAAAATGTGGGTAGCATCAAATCAGCAAGCATCCCCTTATCAATTAATAGCTGCAAGAAAGAGAAGCAGGATAAAGACCAAGCCTAACTAAAATGTGCTGGAGGGTCATCCCTCTTTATGGCTGCCAGTCAATGAACGTATGAGGCATTGAAAAAAAGATTCTTAAATATTTAAATGAGCACACAAACTGATCTCTCAATCCTGAATTTTTCTGCCTGTGCTTACGATTCTACCTACTTAATAATTACAATGACTTGAAGGAGACAGATGTCAACAATTTTCTCAACCTCTGTTCTTGTTTTTGTGAACCTTATTAGTTTAAAATCCTTGGGGCTTTTCTTGGATTCTTTTTTTCTACCTTATTTCATCTTTCCCCAGCAGAAGAGGTTGCTCATGGGGAGGTTATGCTCGTATAAGAAAACTGGCAGAATAGTCCTCTATTTTTGTCACTTGAAACAGTCTGTGAACTGAAATATTATTGACAAATAACATAAATTGTGAGGTATCCTGGCTGTCAAGTGGCTTTCTTCACCACGTCCTCTGAGAGTGCCTTGAAACTTATTTTATTTTACCATTCTCATAATGAGTATGCATAAAGAGGCACTATTCAATAACCCAGGGAAATAAAAATATTGCCTTCAAAATATAAAAATTATATTCTTTGTTGTTATCTGTCATTATAACCAGATAAGTTTTGTGTGCTTGTCTTGTTCTCTTAACCCTCATTGTTCCACAGTCACAATCTAGCATATTCATTTGCAATTTTTCAGGGTAGTGAATAAAAAAGGACTTCAGAGTAGCTATATGATTGTGTAAATATTTTAATGTTATAATGCTGTGCTTCTTGTGGTGCTTTTCTCAGAATTAACTTTTTTTCTCATTGAGATTTGTAATTTTAGCTATTACAAAAGTAATATCATGCCTAAATTCTTAAAAAAATACTGCAGTGCCTACTTTCCTCTGCATCTTGCCTGTTCTATTTTCATTAGTACTCCAATCGAGTTTCTGTGTACAGTGTGGTCTTCCTACATATTTCATCCTATCTGACTTTATTAGGAATATTAATGAATGGGAATCTAATGAAAGTGTTTGATTAGAATCCAGGGAAATCAAAGTCCTGTGCTAGAAAGGTCAAAACTGGCTTTCACAGCCAATGATTTTATGACTAGAGTAAAACAACTTTATTTATAGATAGCAATCAACAAGGCAAAAGATATCATTTGTTATTGGAAAGATTTTGGAGAAGCTAGTGATTTTCAATTTGGAATATGTATTCAAATCACCTGGAGAACTGGAAAAAAAAAGAAAGTAAAATCTGAACCAGATCCATCAATCATCTCAATGAGGCCAATGTAGTTTGAGCTATATGAAGTATAGGCATGGGCATCCCTTGAATCTCCAAGGTGATCATAGAGTACACCCAATGCTGAGAACCCCTGTTAAAGGAAGCATGACAAAAGCACAGAGGAGCAGCACAAAGTAAATAAATAAGAATTGTTCCCATTTAGGAAATGACATATTCTTTCTAAAAGAGGAAATATTGTTTAATTAGTTATGGAAAGTCACTTCTATTTTGAAAGGAAGCAAATTAATCTTACTTAGATATTAATTGTTATAATGATATGTGAGAGAACAAATTTACATTTTTTAAAAAGCCTTTTTTTTGAGTTTATAAACTCACTTATTTTATTTTCAGGATTATTGCATCTCCACTGTGGCCATAGATTTTCAGCTCTAAATTATTCCATTTTGTGAATTGGAGCTGTACATTAATTTACAAATGAATAATTGAAAATCAGTATAATGAATGTGGCACTTGAAGTCAATGAAAAATTCAATGATTATCTTGGGCATTTTTTTTTCTCCATAAGGAAAGCACAGTTACCCTAACAAATGATATTTTGCAGCATACCTTGGCCATTGTGGGCTAGGGTTGCTTTCTCTGTGAAATTGGGACATTACACATTGCTGAACAGTAGTTACCAAATGTTGAGTGTTCATTGTATTTCAGGTTTCAAGTGTATGTACTAAGTGCCTTATATGGGATATCTCATTTAATCATAGTAAAAACTCTAAAATTCTCTTTTAAAGATGAGAAACCAAGTCTCATAGACTTGTCTTAGGTTAGCATTTCTACTTAAGGATTGGGCCACAATGTGAATCTCAGCAGTCCAATACCAGGGCCACTGGTAGCAACCTAAAAGTGATCCATTATGAAGGCAATTCTTTCTTTTTGACTAAAACTAGAAATTAAAGCTTGTTCCTTTTTAGAGGGAAGCTCTCCAAAATGGTAGTCTCAGTACTTCCCAATTGAATACAGATTTGTTGTTGTTGTTGAAGCTAATGAGAAACAGGTGAACTGCTGGCAGTAGTCAGCTCCCGGCGCTGACTTGGTGAAGGACAACTGCTCTCTGGTACTGGTTGGGTTTTGAGGAAAGAGCATTACTCTCAAAACTTTCTGAACCCCTCAAGATTGACCTTCTGCTCACTTCAGTGTCTTAGGGAAAATCTGGGCTGGGAGCAAGATGGAAAAGAGTTCATCTAGATGAAAATGAATTGGTTTAGTGGGAGGCGGTAGTGGAAAGCCCAGCAAACTTGTGGTCAAAAAGACCTTAATTATATTCTTGGCTCTGCCATTTATATCCTAAAAGTCACTCAACTTTTCTGAATCTCCATTTTCTCATGTTTATAATGGAAATACCTGAAGGGGCCAAAGATCTGTACAAGACAATATAGTGTAAATACTATCAGTGTAAGAATTTCTGGAAATTGCTAATAAAGAAGATTTTCTAGGTGATGGACTTTATCTCTTTAACATGCAGAACAAAAAAACACAACTAAATTTTACTCCTGAATTCTACTTAAATTAGAAAGTTTCCCTGCAAACACTTACTGACTTTTACTTCAATGTTTAAAACTCCTAGGCATTTAAGCAGTCTCCAAGAGCATCAATTACTTACTACCTAATGGTCAAATCCCATCATCTTAGTTTTAGATAGAAAGTAATATAATATGTAATATAATATTATATCAGTAAAATAATAATTCATTCATTCAACAGTGGCATGTTGAGTCACTGGAAATAAAAATCAGTGAAAAAAGGCAGCTCAGTGGTAGAGCTCTTGCCTGGCACACTTGAGGTTCTGGGTTTGATCACCAGCACTCACACATTCACATGCACACACACACACACACACACACACACACACACAATCAGTGAAAGTAAGAAACAAAATGATCTCTTAAGCACACAATATGTGTCAAGTGTGACTTATAATCTTCTTTGATCTTTACAATGATCCTGTGCTACATATTTTGCTAGCATTACTCAGGATTGAGGATACCAAGGTTCTGAGAGTTAAGAGACATATCCAGCCTCTCCTGGCAAAGTTTTGGTAGATCTGGGATTAAGTCCCAATTGCCTCTTTTAGCAAATGTTTTTCTTTTAACCATTCATTAACTAATACTTCACTTAATCTAATCTTCCTTGATGTTCTTTCTGTGAGCATCACAGATATTTTCTTAGCCATCTGTGCTTGAAACAATAGCACCATTTGAAACTCATATTTTCTTCCCCTTGGTATTGTTTGGTTGAGGCTTGATCAACTTTTTCTTCCAGTTTTGTTGCTAGCCTTTAGTACTCATGACGTCTTGTTCCTACCATTGTAGTAACACCCTGTTCAGTTTTTCTACTTTTACAGTCTCCTCCATTCAGCTTGACAAATCTTACTAAAACATAAATCTAATTATGTCCACTTCCCCAAGTCTGCATGACTTTCCAGGATCTATCATAATTGTCAATACTCACTATTATTGTTTATATATAAAGTGTCCCCCAAAATTTCATGTAGGAGACAATGCAAGAAAATTTAGAGGTGAAATGATTGGGTTAGGAGAGCCTTAACCTAATCAGTGCATTAATCCCCTGATAGAGATTAATTGGGTGGTAACTGTAGGCAGGTGAGATATGGTTGGAGGAGGTGGGTCCTTGGCAAGTGGAGTCTTTCCCTCTTTGCTCCCTAGTGCCAAGCTCTCAGCTGCATTCTTCCATCACATTCTTCCATCATGATGTTCTGCCTCATTTTAGGCTCTGAGGAATGGAGTTGGCCAGTATGGACTGAGAACTCTGTAACTGTGAGCCCCCAAATAAACTTTTCCTCCTCTAATTGTTCTTACCAGGTCTTCTGTTCACAGCAGTAAACAAGCTGACTAAAACACTCACCATGCATTTCTAGTGTCCAGGGAATAGGGCAAACCACATTTGAATTTTCTTCCTCAATATGCTGCTTCCTGTACACAAATTCAAACCTTTCCAGGCTTGTCTGATAAGAATTCTAGGGGGCTTTTTGTAGCCACATTCCTAGGCCTCTCTTGAACCTACTGAGCCAGAATCACCAGAGCTTTGTAGAGCCTGGCAGTCTTCTGAAAGGCTCATGGTGCAGGTGCAGAGCCAGGACCATCCTGGTTCTTTAGCTCCTACTGTGTGTTGAGAAACTATTAGCCAATGCCACCTGAGGTGATGACAATCATACCTGAGCCCTCTTGTCTGCTCTTTTTCACACATCACTGGGGTACAAATCAAGTGCCTAAACCTCCCAGGAGACATTAATTCAAGTGAATCTTCCAAAGAGATGGTTTTCTCATACTTGTGTGAGCATGAGGTATTTTTGTTGAGCACATAGCAAGACACTTGAAGGAGTTAAACCTGTCAACAAATATTTATGAAAGTATATACATGTGTAGAGTTATATATAATTAAATATGCCTATGTGTGTACATAATTTTGGGCATATGTATAAATGTGTATGAATCTATGTGTGAATGGATGGTTTGCCTTCCCTGAAACTTACATAAACTGGTTTATAAAAGGATCAGCAAAATTGCAAGATAAAATACATTAATGACCATATACAACAAGAGGAAAACACTAGCCAGATAGTAAGATGGAATGGTAAAACTTTTCTACATTGTCATTAAAATGTACATTGAAATATATATCACTGCTTTTCTCTTTTTTTTAATACAGCACAATTTGCACTATTAACAAGTAAAATTAGTTTTTAAAGTCACTCATACTACCATACAACATGTTCATAGATGTTTTTCTTAAGAGTTTCTATTTTCCCAAAATTCCTTTTAAGTATATTTTTTTCTTAACTGAAAGTTTAAAAAATTCTAATTAAAAATGGTAGCATATAATTGTTTTGTTTCTAAAATGTTATTTGGCTTTTATACTAATTATGCTTAAAAGTTATGTATAGATAGATGTTTAACTGGAAAGTGAGAAAATAATTTTTTAGAGCTCCAAAGAAAAATGGAGTTTTAAAGTACATTCTGAATGTGGCCAAGTGGCATGTTAATTCATTCTTTCTTTTTTTCTATTTCCACCCATCCATCCGTCCATCCACAGTGTATTTATTAAATGCCTCCTGTGTATATTGCAACAGATATACACTCTTAAAAGTTTACTTTAGCCTTGATATTCCCTCAGTAATACTGACTCCTTCAAAGCTGAAGAAAGATAAATGAGATCTGCCTCATCACTCTAGATTGATTTGCTTCAATAAAATACTTGTTATTTTCACATATATTTAATATTTTAAATATTGAATCAAGTAACTCAATATTGTGAAACTTTTTTTTTTTCCTGACTACTGGAGTCCTCCTATGTCTGACCAGTGGTTCCAAGGTCTCACTGGGTAGAATGTTCTTTTTCCAAATATGATCATTGGTCTAGGATATGTGCTTTTATATAGTTCCCTGATCTGCTGCATTGTGTCAGCAGCATGCAGGCCTCAGTAGCCTCTTACACAAAGAGGATTTGTGTGTGCTGCGTGCACCACACATGCCGAAGGGGAGATAGTGAGACAGGCTGTGGTTGAACCTGTTATAGCTCTCCTATTCTGGTGGAAAGAGGATGGGCTTTGAAGCTAACTAGACTCAGACTACTTCAATCCAGTCTTTTCCTCTTATCAGATTTTGGGAAAATTATCATTTTTTACATTTAAAAAATGTGGAGAATATTATCTATCTCTTGGATTTCATCCACTGTCAAAGTTTACTTATGTGACTGCCTGACCAATATGGTTCTATAACATGTATACTCAGAAAAATGAGAAATTATATCCCATCTATGTATGACATATCAAAGTACATAAATGCATTCTACTGTCATGTATAACTAATTAGAACAAACAGAAAAAGAAGTGGGAGAAGGGGATAAAATAAATCATTAAAAGCAAATAAATAAAATTCAGAAATCATTAAAAAAAAGTTTACTTCTCTTGTTCTCTTGCACTACCAATAAATAGTTCTCCAGTGCAATTAAGTAGTAACCTTTTTAGAATTATAGGTATCCAACTAATTGTGCTTCTTTCTTTACTTGTTGAGTTCTTGTATTAAACTTGTCAATAATACCTTAGCACAAGGACTATAATTTTGCATCTTTGTTTAGGTTCTGTAGTCTTTAGTGTATCTGCTGGCTTCAATAAATAACTGTTGAACTAAAGATACAGAATAATTAGTCTTTATGATCTTATTAGTACAGTCTCCTTTTATCACTGTCCCCACTACCCATACACAGAAACTGGTGGCAACTAGGGACGGGAGTACAGCTCAGTGGTAGATTGTTTGCCTACCATGCCATACACAAGGCCTTGGACTCAATTCCAATACCACCCAAACGAAACAGCCCTTTGGCAACTTAAACAAATTGATTAAAATAAAAACCTCTAGTTTGATCAGAAGGCTTGTAGGCAAAATGGCATGAGATAGTTTTTACCATGAGGTTGGGTATGAAATAGAGCAGGACTTAAATTCTGGCTCTGTTATTTATTAGCCATGTAGGTCGAGAAAAATTACTTAACTTGGCCAAGTTTAATTCATTCCTCAAGTAATCTTTGAAGACCTCATAAGCATTAGATGAAATCATGTAATAAAACAAAAATGTGAAGGTCTTCTGAAGTGTTTTGTTACCCTGCACTATCATTTAAAGATGTTTACATTGCTTCTGAGTTCCTGAAAAAATGATTTTGGACTAACCCATAGAACTCCCTTTGAATATCATTCTTTGTTTCAAACGTTATTTCCTTGTGGCAGGAAGCGATAAAAACACATGGCACAGACAGCTAGTGACTGAAGAGGAAGTTAATGGTGTTTGCTTTTCCTCCAGAATTAGTAGTTCAAAAATTAAAAATAAAAATGTGTCTTGCCAAGTTTGTCAGATACACAGAATGCTTTGATTACAGGATTACAATGGTCCTAACTTCTTGATATTTGTATTTCTTCAATATTTATGCATTCAAACTTTTTAACATTTAAAACTTTCAGGCTCTAAATTTTATTTTATAAACTACAAAGATTAAAATATCCAAATGCCATAAAATACACGTAGGACTTATTTCTTCTTTACCCTCTAAGGCTTAGAAACCAAGAGAAGTTTTAGAGTAAAATATTTTGAAATATTGACAAGCACAACATTCACCATGAGGATTCCATGTCAAGGTTGCATTGCCTTTGAGGAGACGAAGGTTTAACTGGTTTTAAATCTGTGATGAGAAGAGGTAAACAAGGCCTTTCCCCAGATACATAATTGAAAAAATACACCTGAGTTGTGATTGGAAAGTATTGCTTGACTCCCAAAACAGCTCATTTTGTACCAGAGATTTCCTGCAAATCTGAGGAGATGAGGCGGACGGTGCTTCCGTGGAAGGTGGCAGATTAAGCAAATCTGCAACAGTGACCATAGATGCTATTTTAGAAAGTTAGAATATTTTTTATTTCAGGGAACAAATTCTTGGAAGGGAGAATAAACTTGTTTAAAATGTCTTTCACTTAATTAAAATTCAGATTTATGTCATTTGTTGCTGCTGTATAATATCATTCTGACTTTTGCTTGGCTAATGCCTGATGGTTTATAAAGATTCAAGTGCACTTTGCTATGGGTAAATGGAGTTCTTTGGGTAAATGTTTAACTTTTTATTGCAAAATCCCTTGTGCACACTTCCATTGTCAAGTTTAGCAGTAGCACACACCCTGGGAAAAATCACTTTTAAAGCCTTTGAAAAGAAAGCATTATGGGTATTTACTGTGAAGAGGAAGGGAAGGCAAATATGTAGGGTTGTGTCATTTTACTGAGGAATCAGCTTTGGAAAGGTCATTGAGGAAGTAGTATTTGGGAGTGGTGGATATTTTTAGATTGCTTTTAAGTAAAATTATGTTTTTTTTTAATGAACTGGAAAGAAATCATCTGGTTTTCCAAACTGCATGTCATGTACTATTAATGGGTTATGAAATCAATTTAGTAGGTTCCAATTAAACAACAGAACGGAATAGACTACAATACAGTATACCAAAGTGCACTGACATTTAAAGATTAAGTATTAATTTATGAAGCTGATGTTTGAATTTTATATAGATAAGTATGTCTCTATGTGTGGTGTGTAAACTGTTTTTATTATGAAACATATTTACTGGTGTGAATTGTAGTTAAAAAAGCTGGAAGCCACTGACTGGGTCCATTTCCTAATTTACAAGTGAGGAAACTGAAGAAGGCTGGCAATTTAGTGTTTCTCTTTGAGGTGGCTTATCTGGCATCAGGCTCTCTCTTTTTAGAATCTCTTTGATCAGCTATTAATATTCTACAGTATTCCCCCTCCCTGCACCATGCTTTAGCATTCTTGCATTTTTGTGACCAAGAACTAGATGAAAGATGCTGATTATGGGGGGAGATAAATTATCACCAAGTCTCTGAACACCATGTTGGGCAGGTGTTTGATAACTGTACTGCCATTGGAAAGCAACACCATATTTATAGCTCTTTCTATAGAAGAGGTCAGTTATTTTACAGAGGTAAAAACAAATGGAAATTTGGGACAATATAATCAGCAAATTTCATCAATAGATACAGATAATCTTTACCAGCTTCTACCGTTTGTTTCAGTTCACTTCAACAAATATTTATTGAACTTCTACTTTGTGCCAGGTGTTTTACCAGCTACTTACTTCCTCCTTTTTTGAGGACTGAATTATTCCTATAACTACATTGATCCCTCTATTTGTTTGCAGTATTTGCCAGGAGATTTATTGAAGAATGAGGTGTTTTGTTCATCAAAGATAAAAGAAATGTAGCTCCATGATTCATAACACAGTATAACTCTTTGGAACTCTTTTGTGCTTTGTCCAATGTGTTAGGTTTTTATCTCTAACAAAATAGGCTTAGAAGAGGAAAGGTTTATTTTGCCTCCTAGTTTCAGTCCGTGGTCAGCTGGCTCCATTGCTTTTAGGCCTGTGGGCAAGGCAGAAACATGGCGGAAGGGCATGGTGGAGGAAAGCTGCTTACCTCGGGGAAGCTAGGAAGCAGAAGGAGAAAGGGGCTGGGGACATAGCCTTCTATGGATGCCTCTAATAACCTACTTTTCCCAACTAGGCTCATCTTCTAAAGTTTCTAGTACTCCTAATAATGTCATCAAATTATGAATCCATCAATGAATTAATCCACTGTTGAGATCGGAGCCTTCACAATCAAGATCACTTCCATAGAGCTCCACCTCTGAACGTTTCTGCACTGGGGTCCAAGCCTTCAATGAGTGAACCTTTGTGCAGCATTCCGAATCCAAACCCTAACATCTGGAAATGTTCTTGGTATCTTGCACTTGACCTTTTATTCATTATGAAGTCCTGCAAAGATCACCCGTAGAATTCACCCGTAGAATTCATTCTTTGCTTTCATAACATATTGATTTTTATTGAACTTTTCCCCTGTAGCTGTTTGCTCAGTGTCAGTTCTGTACTGTGAACTGATGATTTTTTTTTTTTTTTCCCCTAACAACCTCAAAATCAAGGCAGCAGGACTGGGAGAGCCACTGTCTGGATGCCATGTGGAGCTTTGTCATTTGCACATTGATAGCACTTTTTTTTTTGTTTGTTTTTGTTTTTGTGTGTGGCAGTTCCTGAAGGTGGCAGTCTGTTTTCTGACTCTTCTTTTAGTTTTTAAAGTGTTCAATGCAAAGGATATCATTCTACTTTTTGCTTGCTTATTAGCTGAGAGTTAGCGCATGACTCACTGTCTGAGGCAGTAATAGAAGCAGAAAACAGTCCCCAGATGGCACCAAGAGCCTCTTCTTGATAGCTGTCAGTGCAAAGAGGGATGCCTATTAGGTCCAAGTCCAAGGAGGGAGATGTATAAAGAGTTTGCTGTGTCAGTGGGTTTAGAGAAGCTGCTTTTGAAAAAAATTTGTCAATCATTTTTATCTTTACTACTTGGAAAGATTAAATGTAATATTTTGTAGACAGTTTTACTTGTATTCTTGATTACGAGTGATTTTGAACTTTTTTTCCCGTATCTTTATGGTATTTTCTCCCTCCAATTTTGAATTTGTGTTCTCTGCTCATTTTTCTTTTCTGCTGTCCTATTTTGACTTATAAGACTTTTGTAAATTGTGGTTGATTTTACCATTGTAACCTTGAGTGTATACTTTAGTGTTGTTGAGTACATTCACATTATTGTGTAACCATGGCCACTCTCCATCTCCAAGAGTTTTCCATTATCCCAACCTGAAATAAACAGATGTCACAAAATGGGCAGCAAAGCCTTAACTGTGTATGTGTGTGTAGATCTCAGGGCCTCTTCAATCTCTATCCAGGGGAATGCTAATTCTCCTCCATTTATAACAATTATAGAAGTACTTCTTGAATGATATAATTCCTTAATCAGTTATCTGGCTCTAAAACTGACGAAATTATAGATACTTCACTTAAAAAGAAGTTTTCATACATTAAATTAACAGTTGAACAGCTGTTCTCTTATAACCATCTTAACTGAACAAGGTTCTGTTTTGTGGACTCTTTATAGTTCCTCCACTTTTTATTTAAGCTACTGGTGTTTGATGTTTTTCTTGCTTGCCACTGTGGTATTTCCAGCTGTGCATGGAAATTAATTTTCTATTTGAATAGACAATTCCAGGAAACTATCTATTAAGGTTATAGGAGGCAAAGAGAATGTTGCTTTTCCTTTTTTTTTTTGTGATGTTCCTGGCATTATGAGGGGGTGGGAAGGTTGACTTAAGAGTTCACGATTGGCAGTTTATTTTGTTTTTAAATTATATTACTTAAATAAAATAAACTTTGCCACAGTTCATAAAAGTGAACAATAATAGAAAATATGTGGCACTGAGGACTTATCCCCCATGCAGCAAAACAATTCCAAATGGACCTTCTGTAGGCTCTGAAAACAGTTTGGACAACATAACTCTGTGTATCTGACTGATTTTGTGGGAGTTCAAAATCCGAGTTTCAGAGAGTCTTATCTAAAACCCTAAGGGGAAGTTGTGTATTGGAATTGAGACTTTATCAGATTTTAAAAAGGTACTATGATTTTTGAAATATACTAGGTTTTGAAAAAGATCCTTTACCCTGTATTTCCTGTCACCTTCAGTGGGATCTGAAATGACTCCCCATAATAAAAAAGGTTCATATTTCTGCAGTGAAATTCAAAGATATTAATACTAAATGAGATAAATTGAAATAATAAATAACTTTATATTTGCTTAGGCCAGTTTTGTTGCCTAATGAGTTTAGATTTGTCACCAAATGAGTTCTAAAAGTCCTTTGTTCTTTATGATCATGGGCAAAGAGGGATAAGCAAAATCTCACCTCTGTGTTAGGGACTTCCAGCTTCCTTGGTTAGAAGCAGCTTAGCTGCATACTCTAGCCATGCCTCTCACATTGTGGATTTGGCAGTCTCAGTGTTACAGACAGTTTTGCCTCTGGGGTTCTATACCTGCTACTCCATGATTCCTCTGCTGAATTTAATCTCTTGTTTTTCAGTCGTTTTGTAACTTTTTTTATACTCAACAATTTTGCTATTATATGTAAATGTTTCATCATACCTTAAACACACATATTATCTATTCTCTTTTCTCTATTTTTTTGCACTGGTTATTTCAATACTTGAAATATCTTTTACTTCCTTTTTCCTATTAAGTTTATCCCTTGACTCCTTATTCTACTAGTAAAATGTAGATTTTTCTTTGTTACATTCTTTATATTTTCTTAGAGCTTTGAATCTACCTATATTATAGCATGCGGTGCATTGCTCCATAATTGTTTGCATATTTATCCATTATAACATAAATTCCTTGAGGATCATACCTGCACGGTGCTGGCACATCACAGATTCAGAGATTTTTAGCCCAACATAAATAAAAGGTGTATATTTGGAGGCTGTGGGATAACTCGGAGAGCAGGGAAAGAGGGATACACAATAGAAATAAATAAGTTAGGAACAAGGCAGACTAGTGTAGGGTAACAGTTTTGTTTAGTTCATACAGTTGTATGAATTAAAAAATTAAAAGACCTGAATGATTTGAATTATTAAGAAAATTTCATAAAGGATTTAAATCTCGAGATAAACGTTGGCAGGTGTTTAAAACTGGGGTAGAAAAAAGAGCATATAGTGTTGTTCAGAGAAGGGGTGTGCTTTGAGTGTGCGTTGATAGGTGCAGATGTGTGAAGAAGATATTTAAACCAATGGCCTGTTATAATGGAAGTTGTGAATTAAGAGAGTGAGAGAAGAGAAAGGTCAGTTCACAAATTGGGGCTGGATTATGTAGAATAATATATAAGAAAACGAATTAGAGTTTTTCAGAGTAAGGCCATTGTGGGTTCAAGAACAATGGAGGAATTATACGGTAAGAACAACATTTCTGAAAATAAATGTGCCATGGATTATGTGGTAATGCCTGAACCAGTGATGTAGACAGTGTGAGGACAGGGCTGGTTCACATCCATTTCCTGAAAACAAGTAGGAGATTATAAGAACTTTAGAAGTTATAAATTCTAAAGAAGGAGATTCAGTGAAATGATTCTAAAGAAGAATTAATAACTTCTAAAGTTATTATTGAGAAGATGGTGATGAGCAGGGCAAAAAGGTGGCCAACTTTTAAAAAGTAAAACCATAATGGTTAATTTGTAGTGTCAACTTGACTGGGCCACAAGTTGCCCAGATATTTGGTTAAATATTACTTTGGGTGTTTCTGTGAGGGTGTTTTTGGAAAAGATTCCATTTAAATTACAATTAGACTGAGTAAAGCAAATTGCCTTCCATAACATGGGTGACCTTATCTAATTAGTTGAAAATCTGAAGAGGATGAAAGACTGACCTCTTTCTTCACTGTCTTGTTAAGAGAGAATTCTTCTGTCTGTTGACTTTTGAAGTGGGATATTGATTCTCATTCTATAGATGCCTGTTGGCCGTCAGACTCCACCATATGAGTCAGTTCCTTAGAATCTTCCCAACCTGTCAGAATCAATACGTATCTCCTATTGGTTGTGATTCTATGGAGACTGAAAACACATAGGATGGGGGGTCTGATAGATAATGGGAGTCACAGGAGGTGAGGAAGGAATTAAATATTTTTAAAAATTTGAGACTGAGAGTTTTAGAGGAAAATAACTGTAATAACAGGAATGGGGAAGCTGAAAAATGGCAGTTAATTTTAAGGGAGATTGTGTTTGGTTTTGATTTTTTGGACTTGGAAATGTTATTGAAGATTCAGTGAAATGATTTGAAACTACCATAGTGAGATAGGTAGCTTGTTTGGGGGAGATTGGGTGTGGTGTCTTGGAATCTCTAAAAGTAGGTGAACAGAAGTCACAGGACAGAGCAAAGTCCCCAGTGGAGTGAGAGAGACAAGCATGAGGCATAGATTTGTGCGAAGATTTCTAGATGAGAATTATGGGGCCAGAGAAGAAAGGTGAGCTGCTGGTATAGGAAGGGATTTGATGGCAGAGGTCTTGCTTGACTTTGGTTTGTCAGCCTCCTCCATCTCAGCTTCAGATGTTGTACTTCAAGTGTTCAAGATCCCTAAACGTTATTCGTCTCTTTATTTTTCACTAGAAAAACATTTTAAATGAAAACTGGAGCAGGGATTAGGATTTCTTTGCTTCATGCTTTACATTTAAGTAGGTTTGTAGATTGAGATTTGATATTTTAATTCCTAAGACTTTGGTTTTCCCTTCCAAAAAAGGAGGTTAGATTAAAAATATTTACTATTCCCTATAGCTCAAAAATTCTGGAGAAAAATTTCTGTATGCCAGGAATAGTTCAAAGCCTCAAAAATGTCCTCAAGTATATTCAGAAAATAAAATTTTATAGCGAATCATTTCTTCACCTCTATTTTTGAAGTTTTTATTATTTAAGTATCAATCAGTCAAAGTATTTCAGTCAATGAAATTGAAGTCTCACATAATCTTATCAAGTTGCAACTTTGGGCTAAAATTTTTGTCCTCAAATATTATATTTGTGGTTTAAAAATAATTCTTTACAGAGGGCCAAACCCTGCTTTATATAATGTTTAATTAATATGACTGTGAAAAAGAAAAATAAATACAAGCAGAATTTCTCTTTAAATTTCTAAGCTATAAGGAAATTTTGAGTCTTGTGAAAATTTTTTTTCTATTACAACTTTCAACTCTTAAAATGTTTTCAGAGAATCAGTGTGTGATAAATACTAAAGGAGGAATCTCTGGTTCAAATAATCCTGTGTGTTTAACATACTCTATCCAAAATTCTGTTGCACCTCCTGTTCTGTTTGTAGATCTGTGTTAACATCATGCTGTCCCACAATATCCATTTTAAATTTATGTAAAGATACTTTCTCTTCTGAATGGCACATTCTTCAAGGCTATATTCATTATTGTTTTGGGTATTTGATGAATGCATGATGTTTAAGTTATATTCTATTCCATATTCTTTAAGAATATTTTTCCTAATTGTACAATTTGAAATTTGATGAATTTCCAAAAACAATTTGGAAAAGAAAGACCTCCTTTTTTTTTTACATATACAACATTCACGTATGTTGACATAAAGTATTCAACACAAAAAACTATTGAGCAGTTGAAGAATATATGCCATAAATTTTATTTCAAATGAATTAAACTACTAACATTCAAAATTAACATTTTTGTATCAGACAGAACTCTTTGGGCCCCTAGGATATGCACTGTGAGTTATATATTGGTTTCCATAACAATTTTTCTTCCTTCTTGGTAAGCAAGGGCACTTTCAATGTCTGTTCTTGCTCAGTGACCATCTATAATATAGGACTTCCACCGGGAAATAATCTGCCTTGTACCACCAAGGTGCTGCTGTTGCTTTTAGTTATTTAATATCTCTTTTATTTGCTTTTCTGCTTCTTAATTGAGGATAGTTAACAACTAAGAATTCTCTCAGGAAATAGTGTCACAAAAGTAATCAGATATGGGCTTTTATGATAACAATTAGTCTATCTTCAAAGCAATATCTAGAAATATTTACTTCCAATAGAGATACTCTAAAATTGTTTATTTTTATTTTCCACATTTTCCGAATTTCTGGATTTCTTGTGAAATACCATAATTTATTCTTGGATTTATTTTATCTGTATTTTTGAATACAAGACATTTAGCATTCACTTTGGCCAACTGCCCTCTTAATCTGTTGGTATTATATATAGTTGTATAGATAATAAGGATCTGTTAGACATAAGGATCTGCTTTTACTGTTTTATTTGTAATAAGACATATAAGAAAGTAAGATAATAATAATGGGATCTACATACTCAGAAACATAAAAAATTGGTAAAACTTTTGTGATAACTTTACTCCATTTATAAGTCACTCTAATGACTGCTTTGCTTCTCAGTAATTTTCCATTTGTAACATTTTATACCTGGTTACACAAATGTAATGCAATTGAACAAGAAAACAATTATCTGTCTGGTGGAAATAATGTACTTATCTCATTGAAACAATTGACTTGTTTAAAAATACACAGAAGTTTTAGTTCTGCTCAGAGTGCGGTTGCCTGTAATTTGTAACAAATTTCCAGGAAGAATTAAAATGCTCTGATGTAATCGGATCAGCAATTGAATCCACTAGTTGTGAGTGATAAATTTGGGGGCTTAATTCCCCTCTCATATAAACTTCCATGTGGAGCCGTTTTGGATTTGAGAAGGTTTTTTTCAATAATATATGAAATATATTGGCTGGATGTCTGGAAAACTTCACTCAAAGGTTTTGTCTTCCAGAGAAAGCTTTGCATTGACTTGTGGGTTCTGTCAGTGGAACATTTCAGCACTTTTTGGACAGTTTCAAATGTTTCTTGGAATTTTGTGTGATGTTTGGCCCAGACTATCTATAGGATCACATTGTATTCCAGATAAGCCCTAAAAGCCATAATTTTTTCTATGACAATGTGGGACTTTGTTGGGTTTTGTTAAGAGGGCTAACACCATTGGGCAGTCAAAGGACATAACTGCTTAAAAAATAATACAGAAAGGCACAATTCCTTTAGCCCAGTATTGTTTTTCTTGTATCTGACCTTTTTCACAGAAGTCAATGTCTGTTTCAATTCCTTATTATATTTGTTTGTATATATACCCAAGCTAGTTAATTTTAGTTATAACATCATAGAATCTTGATGGTGCCCTAGGAAAGGTCTGAGACAGCTCCCTTGTTTTACACACAAGCAGAACCAGGCCCACCCAGTTCCTTAGTTTTCCCAGGAAGCCATGGCACTGCTGGCTGCATGTCTTTGGAGGCCTCTCTGGCTTGCTTAAAGATCTGCCCTCCATTCCCCATCTCAAATTTATATCTCTATGAAATTTTCCTTAATGCATTGTCACTCCCTATATATACTTCACATTAATTTGGGAAACCAGCAGAAACATTTGTTTCATATCTTGTTGGGATTTCCGAGTGCTATCTACTATTCCATTCTCTTGGGTTCTGAGTCACTAAGAGATCAATATAGGAAAAAGAAGGGCATCCCTGGTAACAGCTCTGTCACGTCATGTTGGGTTGTAAGACGCAGTAGACCAAAGGCTGAAGCTGACTTTCTGTGCCTCCCCCAACTTCCTGTTGAATTTTCACCCCTTCCTAGAGAAGTGTGGAACTGTGGGTGTAGGGTCCAAACCCCTGTAGGGCCGCTCTAAGGGAGGACAGAGAAACCAGCACCTCAGAGAGAGCCAGGAGCCAAGGGCCTCTCCCAGAGCCTTTTATCCACTCTGGGCAAATAAAGCAGGCCTGGTTCTATAAATAGGAAGCAGTCTCTTTCAGTAGCTCACTGTTTGGCAATGATCTTCATCTTTTCTTTCTTCTTGGTTTATCATTTCTGTTTCCACTAGCATTTCCACTAGCATTCTGAAACCAGTGTCATTTACATTTCTTCTCCCTGCATCATGAGTTATTTTCCTATTATCCTCTTCAATAGAGTTGAAAAAAGCAAAGGCAGTGAAAGCAGCCTAGGCAACTGCTTATTTACAATTGAGGAAAATAAATGAGAATGAGGGAGCTGGTTGATGAGAGATGGCATTTTGAAAATGTGCTCAGAATACTTCACAGGAATGGAACACGAAGAAGAAGCCATTCTTCTTCCGATATTTTTAAGAGGAGAAAACTGGAGAAGACTTTTACTTCTTTTTTTACAGTCTTTGTTTGAGCTCTAGACTGCTGTCAGGGCTCACTATTATATATCAATAGATATATTTCCAGCTATGTATAGGCAGATTCCAACAAGCTGACTTTGCTTTCATTTCCCTGTGGACTTAAAATCAAGTAAAATGTGAGATGACAGATGTCTTGGATTTTTAGTTGACCTATGTATGTAGATTTCTACCAAGTTTCATTTGTTTTTCTTCCAGTTATTTTTTAATATATTTTTTCTTTACCTTCTTTATTAGCTTTCTTGAAAATATTTGCCTACAGCAACCCAAAGACTCTTTAACAGTTTCCTTCATACTAGGGAATTTTCTCTACTTAGGATTTCCTGTCTTGTGGAGCACGTTGCACCTGTGTGCAGACACTTCTACTTATTTTGGAGGTAAATTAAAAGTGATTTAAAATTCTAATGTTCTAGATACACTTCTCCTTTCCTGCTGTTCTACTAGGCTTTGCTTCCTCTCGGTAGGCTGAAGTCTGTTTAGATACAGAGAGCTAATTACAGACTAATAGAATTAAGGTTTAAGATGTTCCAATACCATTCTTGGAATTGAAATCATTTTTCAGATGATTTGTTTTCAAAGAAGTGATGTAACGGACATTTCTGGAATCACCACTATGCTTTTGTTTAGTTGGCATGTCAAGTATCTGTTGCAGTGGAAACTGAGAAATGACAGACAGAAAATAGCACAAAAGTAGCCCCAGCACATGACATGTGATGCCCAAGCTGCACTTAGTGCTGGTGGAGACCATGGGCTCTGGAGCCATGTGCCTTGTGTTGAAACTCAGAGAAAAAAAAATTGTGTTTGCTTATCTGCACAATGGACATACTCATTAAAATATCTACCCCCAAAGGAAGATCATGTGAGGGATGAATGGATTAATCCATGTAAAGCACTTTAGAGCAGTGTCTGGAACATTGTATGCTTTATAAATGTTAGCTGTTAGTCCTCATAGTTCTAATTGGATATGTGGATCCAGGTTTCCTCTCTGTATTTTCAAGCGTTTTTCTGAGAAACAGTATTATTTAGGAAAACTGGACTATAAAGATCTTTTCTGAGGTGTTCTGGCCTGCATTTTTGTTTACTTAGTTTTTATTTGCTTTTTTTGTTTTGTTTTCAGTTTGCAGTGCTAGGGATCAAACCTGGAGTAGGCTGGTGTAGCTCATGTATCCACACCTCCCTGACTTCAGGCTTATTTTTAAATGTGAGGATGCATCAAAAGACTTTTGAGTCTCATCTTTGTATAATTTAATATTAGTAAATAACTTGGGCTTCCTGGTAATCTGTGTGAAATAATTTGGGGATTTCAGGCAAAATTATATATATTATTTTCGTTTTGGGCATTCATTTTGGCACTAACTTAATTTTGTTCAGTATCATAGTTGCTCAGATTAGAAGGGAAATATTGAGAGAATAGTCTTCAAGTTGCTGACTGATCTAAAAAGGCATAAAATGGTTGTGTATTTTGGAGAAATGTAGCATAATCTAATACCCAGAAGCAAAATATCCCAAGGTGAAAATTCCATAATATTGTATGTGTTGGTAGAAGAGGAGTATTGAAGGAAAAATTTTAAGGGAACCTAAAAGTTTTACTTTAGTTTGTATAATAATTAACTTGGCTACATAAATACCAGGAAAATAATTAGAATAAACAGATTATGTTGAATGCTTAAAGAAATATGTTTGACAACTTTTAATTTTCTTTCCGCCCACACACCACTTCCTAGTTTGTTTCTGGCACAACAGATGTGCCTCAACACAGTGACTGATCCAGTAGAGTTTTGTGAACACCTGTGATGTGACATAACAATTTTTTTTTTTAAATTTTGGTTACATTTAATGAAAGTCACAGAAAGTAAGAGAAAGAGCACTATAATTTCAGATAATGTTATGCAGATATAAATGGTAGCCAGCTTTGACTACAAAACTACCTATCAATGTTCTTTTTTAAAGGTAATATTAAAGCTTGTGTCTGAATGGTGAATGTAAACACATAAAAGCTGATTGTAACTTTCTTTATGTTTCCCAGTTAGACACCAATGAGCTACTATTGGGCAGAAGAATGAAGAGGTATAATTGGTAGAGAAAAGTGAAAAAAAAAAGCAGTGATAGAGAATTTTTTAATACTCTTTTTATAATATTCCAACTTCTTTGAATAGATCAATTAATTTATTTGGTAGTTTTTTCCCCTTTATGATTCCATGAATCAAACTTGGGCCTCATGTATGGGAAACAAGCACTCTGCCATTGAGCTACATAGTCAGCCTTGATTTGCTGGTTTTAGCTTAAAACTAACTTTAATTCTTGATTTCCATGGAGAAAATACATTTTATTTTTGCTTTGTCCAATATAGATTTACTACATTAATTTTTTATTTTAGTTTTAGTCATTTATTTTTCTATTTAAATGTCAGAGCAAGAACCACAGCCCAGAAATGTAATTTTTCTGGAAAAGAATTAGTTTTATTTTTAGCTTTGGCCTTACTATGATACTTTCATATATCCCTAATTTTGACATCTACTACTAATTTAACAACAGCTAACAAATTTTTTCTAAATTTTAAATTATAGAACAAATAATGTTATAATTAAGAACTATGTCAATATACCAACTTGTGTAATTTGTTCCCCCCTTTTTTTTTCAGGGCATGTTATTTTTCAATTTATATTGTCCTTACACATATTAGACACTTTAATGACTTTGTAATATTGTATCCTTTCTCGAGTGATTGTTTGATAATCCTTAATTATTTAATTATTGCTATGAGGATATAGGTGTTTATTTTTAATGTTTTGCTGTTATAAATTACATCAATACAAATGTTTATTTAAATTCTCTCTCTTTGGGATTATTTACTTAGTTTATAGTTTCTTGCCTCAGATAGCAATAATATATGGATTTAACATTCTCAATTTTTCAATAAAATATAGTTAGTTGGACATATTCAGAAGTTTTTGTATTTATCCAATAAATGTAAAATGATACCTAGGTGTTGTTTTAATTTGCCTTGCTTTAATAAATAACATTTATTAAATGTAATTTTATTCTTTTATCCATGCTTAATAATTTAGTTTTCTCTTGTGTAATTCCATGTTATTGAGTCATTTTTCTTCTGAATTTTATGTTTTTCTGTCAGATTGTTTATCTTCTCTATGTAACACAGAAATCAACTTTTTATCTCTTTTAATAAAAATTTATGTAGTATGTCATTTTTCTTATTAAAGATTAGACTCTTTTATAACATATCTCTTTTTTTTAATTGACTCAAGGCTTAAAAAGTTGTCATCCTGTTAAAAACCCTCAATTTATGCTAATTTTTAATGAGCTTTTATATATGCAACTAAATTTCATATAGTTTGTATGTATGCACACATACATACATACATACATATATGGATATAGAAAGTGATAGATTAGTATTATAATGATAATACTGTAAATTTTGACTCATTTTCCCCAAATTATCAACCATTTATATTATTTATTAAATAGCTTTACTTCTACCTCTCAATTATTTTCTATTTCCTTTATATCACATTATTGCATGCTTAAATATAATTAAATGTTTTAGTGCACTCCATTATTATTCACTGATCTATTTCAAATTACATATCAAAACTTACTTAAATTATTAATTCCTTATAGTTTGTTTTAATAATTTTTTTTTCTTTTTCAAATATGAGTTTCTGCATGACAGAAAAAGTATACATATAGAAATTTTTTTGTCAAAAGGGGAGAATTTTTTTTTTTAGAGAGAAAGAGAATTTTTTTTTTTTTTTTTTTTTTTTTAGTTTTCGGTGAATAGAACATCTTTATTTTATTTTTATGTGGTTCTGAGGATCGAACCCAGCACCCCACGCATGCCAGGCGAGCACGCTACCGCTTGAGCCACAATCCAGCTCTACATATAGAAATTAAAATAATCCAGTTCCCCCCTTCTGGTAATAAAAGTCTTACTGGAAA
This sequence comes from Ictidomys tridecemlineatus, assembly GCF_052094955.1. Taxonomy (NCBI): domain Eukaryota; kingdom Metazoa; phylum Chordata; class Mammalia; order Rodentia; family Sciuridae; genus Ictidomys; species Ictidomys tridecemlineatus. The sequence continues at coordinate 155,813,755 of NC_135478.1, read as the reverse complement.
AATGGGTATGCAAAAATGTAATTATGCTATAACATGGTAAAAAAATCAAGGAGAGGTAAACAAATAATTGTGATTGAACAGAAAAAATGAATTTATTTTCATCTGTTTATTTTTCTCTAACATTTTTTCTAGTTCTGACAAAAATTCTATTGTAAGGTTAATGGCTATTTTATTATGTCTACAAAATAACTGGAAAACATTTGATTTCTTTTTATTGTGTGATCTTCTTACACAGAATTAGGATCTGTCACTTTTTTGTTTCTCAATTAGGTTCTGTAGTTTTCTTTAATGTGAAACACTTGAGAGAAATTTCAAGTTAAACATGTCCAGGGCATGAATATTATTCACGATAGTATGCAAATAATAATTATGTATTTGATTAATTATTTTTAGAAAGTCTTTATTTTCGGTCAAACATTCAGAGAAATTTGGAAGACATACTCCTTTATTTATTTATTAATTCAGTGTGAGAGCTCACTGTTCATTGGTAACACTTTTGGGACCTGATAAGATGTAACATACACATGATGATAAATGTAGAAGTGTCTTTGAGGTTTTCTTGAATGATAATTTTTTAGCAGTTCAAATTTTGAATAGTTAACTTTTGAAATCAGTGATAGCCCAATGAGAAATTCTTATACCAAGGAAATCATAGTCTTATGACCACTTGGTTGGAATTATAGAACTATATATGTTTCATAGTCATGGAAACCTGTGACTCATTATTTTTGGCATGTGATATATTTTCTATCATTGCAGCTGCTAATTGCCAACGAGGAGGGACAAAAGGTGTTAAGAGTTTTGGAAAATAAAACTTAAATACACATCAAATATTAATGATTTTTGGAATTCTGTTTGTATTAGTTATATAAATCCTGCTTTTTAAGATGCAGAAGTTTATTCCATCGTTTTAATTTTCTAAAGTGTGCTTTATTTTAAAAATACTTTTTATTTGCAAATTAGGTCAGGAATAAGCGAGATCTTAGTGACGTAAATAAACAAATCCCTGTGGAAGATTGTCTTTGGACTTTCTCTTTTGTGTAATTCTTTTTATACACAAGAACACGTCTGTTGGCCAGAATCCCATTATAAAAAAGAAAGGGTAGGAGTGTATGTGTGTGGGGGGGTGAGTGTTCCCAAAGAGACTCCTTGAATTTCAGCCTTTCAATTACTTGATTATTCTTGTGGTTACAGGGGATAAAAGAATAATGAGGAGTTTGTTTCCTATGTGAATCATAAAAGATAATATGGGTATACATAGGGCCATTGACTTGAATAAATGGATAGCCTTTTAAAAATTCTTTGGAGGGGTGCATAATGTTTTTTTGGAACACATGGAAATTGTTTTAGTGATCCAAGTTCCATGTTTTCAATGGAAGTTCAAGTGCAGGAAGGGGAGTGGCAGCAATTTGATAATAAATCTGGCTTAAGTGTTTGTCTTATTTAATTTATGCACTGCCTCATTCACAAAATGATTGAGCATTCCCCATAAGAACATATTCAACCTAATGATGAGCAAATATATTTATAAGAAGTATAGTAACAAGGAAAAATACAAGTAAGAAATCCTAACTGAAAAAAAAGAAAATAAATATTTTAAGACCAGAGTAGTTGTTTTGTTTTGATTCATCATTTATTGTGACCCTGAGTTTTCTAGCAGCTATGGCATAGATAGATGGAAACAGATGCCATGTCTCTTTGCTGTATACACACAGGGGCTCACATGCGCACACTCATACATTTATTATAAATATTAAAATGGCTTGTTTTACTTATTATTAGATCTTTATATTTATGTTATTTTGAAAGAGCAAATTGCATTGATGTTCATTAGGGGCAGCACAGCAATGTGAATCTAATTTCGAAAAGATATTTCTCATACGGACCTTTACAGATCATGTACCAGGTGATGTGCTTACAAGTACTGTTAAGTGATTCCCTTTAAACAAGCTGGCTTAGTTGTGGGTGATTTCAGAATAACCTCTTCAGTTCCAAATTCAAGAGTGTAAGGATAGGAAATGTTGGGGAGGAAGGAGAAGATATGATGTAGAAAAATTAGCAAGTCCTTTATTTGAGAGACAAGTTCAAGTGCTTCTTGTTAGTTACTCAGATCAACACCTTTTACATTTTTCATCTCAACATCGACCTCTCTTTCTTACCCTAATGTCACCTGCAGTAAACAATAGAAAAAAATAACTCCCCTAATCTGAAGTCAGTTTTAGGTTATTTCCTTTAATTTATAAATGAAGTCTACGTGGGTATAGAGTGTAGGAAGACAATTTAAAGAAAAATTTGATATTTTTATCAAAGAGAAAGGAAAGCAAGCTGAATAATAAAAGTGCAGTTAGCATGAGAAACATGAAAAACAATTAGAAAATGTACAGGTGTATAAATAATTAGATAATTTTTAAATTATGTGGCTTGTAGGTCATAAGAGAAAAAAGTCTTAGCATAATACTGAGTCAGAAATGGCCCCTGCCTTGCTCAGGCATGCGTTTTCTTTTCATTATATGTAACTTAATTCTTTTTTTAAAAAAATATTTTTTGTAGTTGTCAATGTACCTTTATTTTATTTATATGTGGGGCTGAGAATCAAACCCAGTGCCTCACACCTGCTAGGCAAGTGCTCTACCACTGAGCCACAACTCCAACCCTTAATTGTTTCCTGATGAAGTCTGAATCCATTGAGTCCATGTAAGTTCCCATTATTTCAAATTTAGCAGATGTTTTTGTTTTTAAATCTTATTTTGTCTATTAGGTCATTCCTATATTTCTTTAGTCCTTTTGGTCTGTGGGCGTAGATATTTTAATGGAAAAAGCTAATGACTTTTCTGATTTTGTGACCTTTTACTTTATGCTTCAACAAAACTTTTAATCACCTGCTTACGTAACTGGCACTCTGCTAAGAGCTTTTACACATCTTATCACATATCATTTCCCATAATAAACTCATGAGGTAAGTCCTTTATGGCCCCCATTGAATATGAGGGAATGCTGAGCCTCAGGGAGAAAGTAGCTGGGGGTCACATTGCTTGATGGTGCTGAATTTTGACTCAAGTCCAAGTCGTTTGTCCTTGAAGCCAGTTCTTTTATGGTCCTGTCTCTTGCAAAGAGCTTCTGACTTTTACTTAAGATACACTCTACTCTTTGTTTATTAATTAATCTTGTGTGAAATGTAATCTATTAAATCTAAGAATGCTATTGTTATCTGGGCCAAATTGCAGAATTGAAGTACTGAAATGCAGATCTGAATGTTGTTGACTGTACAATACCTTTGAGAAGAGCCAGATCAAGTTTCCCTGGGTTGCAATCAGGGTGATTAGAGCCTAATAAGAAAGGAAAAACAAATCTTTAAGAGAAAAAGAGTGTGTAATATTTTTGACATTGACCTTATAGCTCTTTTTGACTACTATGGACAAAACTACAGACAGATATAATGAGGAAGGTGAGGCAATTCTTTAAAATTTAGTTGTGGTCATCAGACATTTACTGAGCACCGACTAAAATTGAGATATTCTGCTACATTCTGTGATACAATCTTAAGACATAGTTCTGACGCTCAAGATAATTATACTCTCATGGAGAAACTTTTAATCTAATGAGATGCTCAGTTTTCAAAATTTCAAATTCAGTAAATTGCCTACTATAATTATTGTCTTTGGACATTTAAAACTTTTCTAATGAAAAAATACAAGTTCTAGTTAAGAGGGTTTCCTGTTTTAGACAATGCTTATACCATAAGTTTAAAACTTTTTCAAATATAACCCACATGTTACCTTTAGAACTAAAGGATGTAGAGAAGAGTTCATTATAACGTAATTGAGTCACTCACCAGGTCTATTTTAAAACCAGTCACTTCCTTTTCTTTCTTTGTACCCTGTGACACATAGACTTCTAGAATCAGGAAAGTATTGTTTTTGTAGAACAAAACTAAGTTAATATGGTTAGTATTTTTCAGCTCAAGGTAGTAAATTACATTGAAATTCTCTCCCTACTCCTTCTAAATTCAGGCATGAAATAGCTTCTCATGTTGTAAAATGACAATTTTTATTTACTTATAATGAAATAATCCCTTTTATTTATAGCTAAGTTCATCATTTTAACATTTAATTCTCCATAACAGTCCGAAGGAGAGAACTTGGCAACCCTTCATTATTATCTGTTTTTATCATCAGAAGGCATTTATTTGCATGGGGAGTGTGGCAGTGACGTCAGGGATAAGAATGAGCTACTCCCTGACATTTTGATACAGGGCGGCCTTTCCTTTGGAGTCTTGATGGTAAATATGAGCATAATTACCTAAAATGAATTCAAGTAGTTTACCAGTCAAGATGTGCAGAGTTCCCTGGAAACTTGAAAGCACGTAATTATAGCTGCGGAAGGAGAATGTCTAATAATAAAAAGAGAAAATGGCAGTCTTGAATTAGTGATTCGGGAATCCCGTCAGTGACCGTCTATGCAACAGCATCTCATCTGATTTTAAGCAGCTTTACAAAGTTCTTGCTGGATGGTGCTTTTGCATCTTTGTAATTGTGGGAAGATTCACTCATCAGAGAAGCCCACTAACTCATCATTTCAACATGACACAGAAGAAGACTGTCAGGCCTTGATGCTGTATCTTGAATATAAATACAGCCTTTGTGGGTGAGTTTTGGTATTTTCTGTCTTGTGCAAGATAGTGCTGTATATTGAGAAAAGTTCAATGTCAAGGACATCCAAAGTGATTTTGTTTCATTTTATTTTTTGTTCTAGCATGTGAAATTATTAGCTTCTATGGAACTGTTGATATCCTCATGATTTACTTCTGAATTGGTCACAGTATTCCATGGATGCTATTTGACTTCGTTCTAATGGAAAGGCATTTCCTGTGTCTACTTCATTGATGACAAACAGGAAAGAAAATAATGGAAAGAATTGGAGAACTGGGTATTCTATTTTATTGCTGATTTTTTTTTGCAGTACTGAAGATTAATTCAAGCGTGCTTTATCCCCAAGCTACACCGTGAGCCCTTTTTATTTTCTTTGAGACAGGGTCTTGCTAAGTTGCCCAGGCTAGCTGTGAACTTGTGATTCTCTTTCTTCCACCTCTCCAGTCACTGGGATTCCAGGTGTATGTTACCACACCTGGCCAGAGAACTGGGTATTCAAAATCTGTGCCCCAATAAGATGATTATGGTCATGCTCTCAGCAAGCACTTCTGAATACTGGTCATTGTGCTAAGGCCTGGAGATGCAAAAATATCTTGTAAAGACTGTGTCTATAAGGATGGAGATCACAGTCTAACTGGAAAGATAGGAATAACATTTATGCCAAGAACAGATTAATTAATATAAAAGATGGCTATTGGGATTATTTATATTATGTTGAATTCAGATTGTTGGGAGAATTAATAATTTGTCTAATTTTTAACTTTCTTGTACTCAGATTTCCTTGCTGTAAATTCTGATGATTGTGGGGGAGTGAAAATAGCCTACAGGAGAGGAGTGGGCATTTAGCTGAGAAAGAAGAGGGAAGAGGAAACAGGCAAGACTGTGAAGAATTATGGCTCGAAGAGGGAGAGTGGCAGATTGAGGAACAAAAGTCCACTGCAGTGTAGTGAGCAGAAGGGAAAATGGCAGAGATAAGGGAAAAGGTCCAAAGATTCTTTTGGAAGAGAATTATTTAGTTACACGAAGATTGAGCTGTTCACTGAGCTTAGTGATTCATTTGACTGTGTGTTTTGGGCAGAGGCCTACAAACACTAGAATGCCATGTCTTTGTAGTAATCTCAGTGTTTTCTGCATGTTTCCTTCCAGGCAGCATACCAATTTGTCTTTATGCAATGTGATGATTGGGATTATGATAGGATGATGAGTCATACCACAATGGAGAGTTAAATTAGGAGAAAAAAGTTTATTATTCATCATCTTTATTATTATAAAATTTAGTTCTGGAATATTCTGAAATGCTTCTTTTATCAAAATTTATGATTATCTTTGGTAGTATGGTTGCATTTTCTTATGATTATTGACCCTGCCATTGGTAATACAGCATAATCTTCAGGCCCTGGGCCTGATAATTGTTCCTACATCCTAGGAGAGGTAAGATACTGCATCGGGTCGCTTGTTATATCTTTCCTTGACTATTTTATAAGGCAGAGGAAACATCTTCTCTACGTTCCTTCCTTGGAACCCTGAAATAGAGAGGAGGAAGGTTCTAAAAATTAGGCTTCAGACTATTGAATTCAACTTGCAATCCCTCCTGTACAGCTGGAGTCCAAACCAGAGTGTCACATAAACCTTTTCCTAATTGATGGTGGTTGTTCATTTATTAATGTAGACGCCCTGTGCCTTGGATGTGTGAGCCCTAAAAATATACTTCCAGGGATAAAAATAGATCTCTGGGAGTTCTGAGATGCTGCTTAATCAGAACCAGCTGCAAGCTGTCTAGAAAATGCAAGTTATATGAGCCAGATGGCTTTTGCCCTTTTTGCTTTAGACAGCATGTAATTTGGATAACTACAGCTACAGTAATACATTTTGCCAGTCACACTGTTTGATAAACATATTTGTTGAGAACAGCCACTTCCAATTAGAGACACAGTAAAATGTTAATTTATTTTAATAATTTTTCCCTCTTGAGTAGGACAAAAATACTTTTACCAGGTTACAGAAATATCTGTTCATGGGACAAAATACTATTAGAGAGTTATTGTATGCTGGTGGTTAATTTTTAGAATTGGCATTTAAATAAGGATGAGGACTATTCTTGACCTACCCCTTCATTTTTCTCCTTTAAAAAAATGTCCTCTTCAGGACAGGATTTTTCATACTTATGTTTGCTTTACATGTAGAAACATGGTTTGTATAATTTTTAACTTTCTTGTACACTGATTTCATTGCTGTAAATTCTGATGATTGTTATTATATTATTGTTTGTCCACACACCTTTATTAATGGGGTGGTTATGGTCATTTTACTTTTTTGGCCCTCCTCTTAGAGAATGAATATTCTCTATTAGCCCATTGCAGCTGTGACTGATTTTCATTGCTGAGGACTGAAAACATGGACACTGACATTGACTGAATTCTAATTTCTTCTAATTATTACTTTACTCAGATAAAGCATGAAAGCTAACACTGTTTAAACCTTTTACACCCTAAGACCTATACTCAGATTCAGGCTGATTTTGAAATGTGAAACTAGCAATTCTGCCATTTCCACTGGTAGTACTACTTCTGGATAAAGCATTTTAAGCTCTGGTCCCCAATCACACGCATTGAAGTATTCTGTACTTTATGTCTTGAGACGTCTACCAGCCAGCATGCTGCAGACTGCTAAGTACCTCTGAAGGATCTCTCATGTCATAATTTTTTCATAGTTCCAAGGCTTCCAACATTGTAAGTTTAATAATCTCCCAGCAGTTTTTTTTTTCTTACTCAGTTTAAAGAGGAAAGGGTATTTCATGTACAGGATTAGTGATGTTGGAACATAAACACTGTTATAATAATAGCTACAGGTTTATTTACTCTTAACTGTGGTTCCAGGAACTATGATAATCACTTTATATATTCTTGCATCAATTCTCATAACAACATAACAGTATTACAAGGCATGTATTTTTATCCTGTTTTTCTGAGGATGCCGTGGCTTTGGAGTGTAATTATTCAACCTAACACAGAAAGTGTCAGAGCCAGAATTTGAAGCCATTGTTGTATTAATGGTCTGTCTGATTCATAATCTTTTAACTCCATCCATGAAGCTATGAAAACTGGCATTTGGCTTATCCAGAGCTGTATTTTCAGAAGCAAGTGTGTGCCTCTGTCCATCTTCATATGCTTAACAGAATTCACAGCGTTGCTTCTTAGAATTTAAGTTCATATTTATATATGAAAGGATCCGATTTCTCTTATTCAGCCTTCTTAGATATATTATAACTGATGTGCCTTAGAAATGATTCATATCACTGGGGAAAAAATCTTATTTTGGTGCCAATAGGTAGTTGAGAATTACCCCGTTGGGTAAATCTTGGAAAAATTGGTAGGCACTTGGGTGATATGAAACAGTACAGGAGACTAGCATGCACAAAATTTACCAAAGTTATGTTTAGCACTTTATGTAACATACAGGTAATAAGATAAAGAAATTCATTGATGAATGCGTGCACACTGTGTTAGTGTCAACAGGGAATAAGACGAAGCATTTTTTATGAAGACCTCTTAGTTATGATTCTGTTCATCAAAAGCAAACTGGAGGTCATGGAAAAAATGTTGTTCCTGACAAGTTTGGTAGAGAATACTATTGGTATTATTTTCATATGGAGTCATAATATACTATTTCTTGAAAGATAATGTAAAATAATAGAAAATTTTATACCTATGTATTATGATTTAACAGTGAACTTAATGCTATCTTTAAATGAAGAGTCAATATTATTTGCTGTTTCTGGAAATGAAAGAGAAATGCAGATAAAATATTCTTTCTAATAAATGGATCATTCTATTGAACTCTATTATACTCTACAGTATTAAATTCACATTTCACAAAATTATACTCAATTAGATACAGATTTTAATATGCAATCTGATACTTGCTTGAGCTGATTGGAAAAAGAATATTATCATTGGATGAGAGAAATTATAGAAGGCCTAGAGATAGCCTGTCTTTTCTTTATGTGGAGAGATTTATGTTACAATGAGCCAAAAGGGCTTATGCAGTCAGTAAATACATCAATTTTCTGCTAATGTGTGAAGTCCTGTAGTTGGTGCTCTTGGTAAGGAAAATGATACATTAAAATTGATCTCTGTTCATGTGTATTCAAATATAAGCAAACTGTTCCTTTCCTTCCCTATGAAGATTTTAGTGGCTTAATAATTTATTATGATCAAGTGATATAATAAGGAAGTGTTAAGCATCTAAGAGGTGGCTGTGTCCTTGTTCTGAAGGATTTTTAACACTTGTCACCAAAAAAGGACTTTGTTCATGGGTGGCTTAAAATGTGGTCCCAGAAAAGTGTGGCGTTTGGGAAGATAGTGATTCCAAGGAAACATGGAATAGGTGAAGGGAAATTTTATTCTTTATTCCATGGAAGGTTTTCTTGCCTTAGTATTCCTGAAGAGAAGAAAAGTATTGGGCTGAAAATATTTGTTATATACCCTTGGGCTCTACTGGCATATTCCAAGCTGTTATTGTCAATCATATAAATACATATTTAGACACTTTCTGAAACACTTCCCATTCCTTGAAAAGAGAGAAGTCACTCATCTGGGTGTGCCACATTAATATGTACGATGGCTTTCTAGAACTGTCTGATTTATCCACTGTGGCCTCTCTTGTCCTGTACTTCTTCAGAAGACTGCCACCTATTTCTTTTATTCACTAAATACCATAATTTTATTTCAAGTTCGTAGCATTATCAGATGTATCTGGAGAGGGAGAGGAAGAGAGAACAGATTGATGGTTGTTTAGTTGATTAATTGTGATTGGGTCTCTGTTAGGAAAGTTTTCCCACTGTTTTTGTTGACATATTGGAAAGTTAACCAAAATCTCATTATTTTTTTCATAGATTTCACATAAACACTAGTTTTTTTTCAAGATAAGCAACAATATTATATACACATATAATCTGTATTCCATTGTTTATGAATTTGAGTTCTTTTCCTACTGTATTGGTAAGAATGTCCCAATTTCTGGTGGCAACCACTATGGAAAGCAGTATGGAGATTCCTCAGAACACTTAGAATGGAACCACCCTTTGATCCAGCTATCCTACTCCTTGGTTTATACCCAAAAGGACTTAAAATCAGCGTACTACAGAGACACAGCTGCATCAGTATTTATAGCAGCTGAAGCACAGTAGGTAAACTATGGAACCAACCTAGATGCCTTTCATCAGATGAATGGATAAGGAAAATGTGGTATATATATATACAATGGACTATTACTTAGTCTTAAAGAAGAATGGAATTTGGTATAGGCAGATAAATTAATGAAGCTGGAGAATATCATGCCAAGTGAAATAAGCCAAACTCCCCAAACCAAAGACCAAATACTTTCTTTGATAAGCAGTTGCTGATCCATAATGGAGATGGATAAGGAAGAATGAAGGAACTTTGGATTGGGCAGAGGGGAATGAAGGGAGGGGAGGAGGTGTGGGGGTGGAAGGACATGGAATGAGATAGACATTATTACCATATATACATGTATGATTACAATACCAGAGTGACTCTGCACCATGTAATGCCAGAGGAATGAGCAGTTTATGCTCCGTTTGTGTACAATGTGTCAAAATGCATTCTACTGTGATGTATAACTGGTTAGAGCAAATTTTTAAGAAAGGGAAAAATAATGTCCCAAAATTTCATCCTAATATTAGTGATGGATATCTGTACATATGACTTTATTGGAAATGACTCTACTAAATGTTTATAAGATATGGATTCAAAGTTGAAGATAGGGAGTCTTTATTATATTCTTGAACTGTCCTGGTTTACCAGCCTATGGATATGGATCAATATGACTGTTTTTTAGGGGGAAAGGAGAGATCTGTTTGAGTTGATTTGGGTCTGTTATTTACAAAACTTCATTAGTAGATTGACTAATATTAAATATTGCTGATATTCCTAAAACAAACTCAATTGGACATATATTATTATTATTTTACTATTGTGCTAAGTTTGGTATGTTTTTAATCCAGCAGTTTTGCCTCTCTATTCATAACAGATACCAACCTGAATTTTTCTGTTTTATGAGCTGTTTTTAGGTTTAATGCAAAAGTTACTAGAATCCTCACTTATGATTGTATATGTTGCACATTACCACTTTAATATTATAATTTGTATAGTTATTATGATAATTTTGCAAAGGAGGGCAATAACATATTTTGAGGAAGGGACTTAAATATCAGCTAAAGAATGTTCTAACCTTCTAAGATGCATAATTAAATACTCCATATTTTTATATTCCTTAATTATTTAAAGAATCCACATGTAAAACAGTTATTTAACAGTAACTTTACTTAAATTTCTTCTAGAACTGTTGGTCTGTTTAGGTACCTATTCTACTCATCTGGGATGATTTTATAGTTCTTTTGAATTTTTAAAAATCTTTAGCAACTATGTTAGTTTTCTGTTTCTATAACAAAATGTGAGGCAGGTAAACTTTCAAAGAAAAGAAATCCATTTAGCTCACAGTCCTAAAGGTTCAAAGGTATGGTGTCAACATCAGCTTGGCTTTGGTAAAGACCTTATAGCAGATGGAAACACAGTGGCAGAAGTACATGTGAGAGGAAAAGGTCACCTGGTAAGATGAGAGAAGAGAGACTGGTAACAGCCTCCCACTAACCTCGCATCTTAAAAGTTTCACCACCTCTTAACATGTCCACACTGGGGACCATGCTTCCAACACATTGGGGGACACATTTAAACCATATCTACAGCAGTGACAAACGGTATATGAATACTACTTTTAATTCTTTTAGTCTATTCTGCATTAATTATTTATCCTGCCTTTGTTACTCATTTAATTTTTTTTTAAGGGGGAGGGTTGTTTTCTTGAGCATTGAGGTTTGCCTTTTGTTTCTTATTTGTTCCTTGTCCTAATTTCTTTTACTTTCTCTACTAGAATATGTTTTACTATTTTTTTGGATCAATAGTTTTCTTTATTAATTAGTATTTATTAGTCTTTAGTATTTATTTCCTTTTGTTTTCCTTAGATATAGCTTCTTTTTTTCAAATAAAACCAAACCAAACCAAAACCCAACTATTTGTGCTGAACAACTAGCTAGCTTATTTTTTTTAATTTTTTATTTTTTATGGGGCTGAGGGTGGAGCTCAGGACCTTGTGAATGCTAGGCAAGCACTTTACCACTGAGCTACATATACCCTCAGTTCTTAGCTAAATTATTTTTATTCTTTATTTACAAAGGAACTTTCTAAATACTTTTTGAGTTTATTAATTTCCTGCAGTCAGAGGATTAAATTTATACCTGACGTAGGACCTCTTTGCAAATGGGTTTTTACCTGTACCCTACCTGTCCAAGAATTTTTTGAAAACATTTAGCTTGAAGAATTGACATGCTGAGGTTAATCTTAAAAATTTATATTAGGATTATGCTGTCAAACAATATCTGATGTTTTAAAATGGTATTTCTTTAATTCTAAAAGCAGTAATGCATGGATATGGACTAGTTATATAATGATTACTCTAAAATTTAACAAGTTAAGATGACAATTATTTTCCACCACAGTTTCTGAGAATCGGGAATCTGAGAGTGGCTTAGCTGGGATGTTTTGGCTCCAGAACTCTCATAAAGTAGTGGTCAAGCTGTGGGACAGAGCTGTGCTCATCTGAAGTCTTCAATGGGTTTGCAGACCCATCTGCAAAGATGGTTCACTCACACGGCTATTGGCTGGAGGCCTCAGTTCCTCACTGGCTTTTTGTAGAAGGTCTCAGTTGCTCTCCACAGATGCTTACTTCCTCCAGAGCGAGTGATCCAAAAGAGTGGGGTCGAAGTTACAACGTCTTTTATGCACGACCATCAGAAGTGATCCCATGCCTTTTGCCTTATTCCTTTGACTTTCTTTCTCTCCTTGATACAGTGTGGAGATGATGGCAAAAAAGAGTGAATGCCAAAGGTGGGAATGATTGGCCTATCCTGTAAGGTAGTCACTACACATACAGAAGGATATAAAAATTACTCTTAGGTCTGCCATCCAATCATAATGGGTCTTGCCAGTTCTTTTTCCTCCTTCTGTAACAACAGAGCACAAATATTTTTTCATGTTATGAAGTAGCATTTTTGAAATATGATGTTTCTGTATTTGTTTAGTGTGCAATGGAATGTGTGGGCATGCCAGTCTATTCACATTATTTTTAATTACCTTGATTTGAGTATTTGACTATTATAAATCATTTATCATATTTGCTTGCCCATAATCTTTGAGTGCTCTCACTATTTACCTAAAATAAATTCCTAGAAACGTTATTCCTATGTTAAGGCATATAAACCTTTGAAGGCTTTATAGACATACTGCCAAAATATTCTCCAGAAAATGTGTACCAAATTGATGCTTTCATTGGCTTAACAAAAGAGTACTTGACTTCTTAAGTGCTTACCCAAACTAGGTCCACTATTTTTTTTTTAAAGTCCCTGATAGGGAACATACTATCTCATTGTAATTTCAATTATTCTTTTGATTATTAATAAATTAGGGGAATTATCTTGAAAGTTGTTTTCCTTAATCTAAATAGTATCCCTTTACTTGATGTTTAAAGGTATAAATTTGTCCTACTTACTTTCAAAGGTATATGTAGTTTTCTTAAGAAAGCTCTGTTTTCTTTGAAAATTTTGTTCTTCTATTAAGGGTACACAATGAAACTGTTCTGTAGTGAACTCGGAATATTGAAAACTAATTGAATAACTTGAGCACTTTTGAAATACCATGCCAATTAGTTTGATGGTTACTAAACAGAGTTTCCATAGCTTACATTTTATTGAGGGAACATTTGCTAGGATAATAGGTTAAAGTGTGAGAGGATGCTTTTTTCACTTTTGTTGCCAGCCATCTGCCAAAATTTGGTGAGTGTTGAGGAACATTTGTCAAGGCTAAAAGCATAATTGAGAGTTGTCTGGTATGAAAAAATAATAAAGGCACTCTCAATGTTCCCATGTGATAGAATGACTTACTACTGGAAAAGTTTTCCTATTCATCGTTTTCATCGTTTTAGTGTGGTACCAAAAAAATGAACTTGCAGAACAGTTTTCTAGTTCTCAAAAATTTCACTTGATTGTTTTGTGTTGTTCTCATAATCAATTTTAAAGTCAAAATGTCATTATGAAGTCATTATGAAGCTACAGCACTGAGCATGGGTAGGATATAAGATGCACACCTCCAAGTGGTTGGGCAGGAGCAGAATATAGCAAAAAAGACCTTGGAATCTGAACATCTTTATTTGACAGCCAGCCAGCTCTGTTAACTTTCTTTGTGACCTGGGCCCTTTTTGTGTTAGTTTTCTCACCTGTAGGAAAATAATTAAAAATGCCTACTTTGCCAGTTGGTTTTCAAATTAAAGTATATAATGTGCACATAACACCCGGCACACACAAATGTGCCATGATATGTGTATGAAGCAACGTAAATACTGTGGAAATGTTTACTATTCTTAACTTAAGTGGTCGGAAAGTTGTATCTTCATAAGGTTTTAGCAAAATGAAAATTTAGTGATTTGTAGATGGACTTTAGTTTGTGCTATAGGTCTCTCCAAGAGTATATGTGGTAGGGGAGAGGACAGCAAATAACTGTGCAACAGTGAGGTATTTTGCTGTTATTGTATTTATACAAAAAAATTGCTAAATGATTCAAGATAAAGTAACACTAGTTTTAACTCTCTTCTGTTCAGAAATGCAGGCCATGCCAGGCAAAGTAAGCTGTGAACTAATCCTATGAGCATGAAAATGAAACTGATCAATGTGATTCATTCTGTGACACTGTGACTAAGAGGGAGGAATGAGCTGAGCTAGGGTTGATATGAAAACCTGTGCAGATGTCTACTTGCTGCTTTGTCCTGAGCCAAATTGACTTAACTTGCCATCAAGGATCTGTGTTTGGTGTTCAGTGTGGATGGGGAAGGTATGATTATACCACAGGGGACCTTGATTATCAAGAAAAAGATTATGCACATGGTAGACCATCACTTGAAGCTTCTGGAGCAGGAGAGAATTTATGATTCAAGTGTTTGAGAGAATTTAATGTAGAAGATGTGATGTAGGGCCTCTGTCATAATTCAAATACAAGGGTGCACCCTGAAAGAAGGAAAAGAGCAGGACAGAGGCTGCCAGACTCCTAACACTTAGAACCATCACTTTTAAATTCTCTGCTCTTCCAAGTGCTTCTAGTGATCTGGTTTTTTTCTTTTGTGAATATATTGCAAAAATAAGTAATTAAAATGGAGATGATGGTTGTTTGCCTTTGGTTGACTTCACTTTTTCTTTTAACACTTTATTTTTCAAGTAGACCAAGAAAATGCATACTTTGAAAATCATATGAATATAATTATATAACTATAATTTTCGTTTTAATTCACAATTTTCTTCCTCTCTTGGTGTGGTCACTGTGAATGATCCTGGCTGCAGACAAACCTGAGAGAAAGTAGCATTTATGGAGTCCCTTTGCTGTTTTATGAATATCAGTACAGGACCCCTTTATTATCTATAACATCCTTATAAAGTAGCTGATGTTATTCCTATTTTATAGGTAAATATTCTGAGATTATGTAAAATTAGATTCTGGTGAGTGTTGTGCAGAATGCTCTGCTTGTAGCAGGAGAAATTAAGGACTCAACCAAGAACAGTAATGTTGATTTTTTTCCCCCTTGTTTCCAAAATAGAGAAGTGAGTCTGTCTTGGAGGATACAACTTGATCCTTTCTCAGAGATATAATAGCTAGTCATAGAGCTGTTCCTCTGCTTCCTGAGGAAGTGAGATTCTTCATGAAGTGGAGTGGTGGTCTTCCATGTCTAAAGATAATTAGAGTATGCTCTAGTCAAACTGCTAAAAACTATGGCAAATAACTTCAAGAGAAATCTAATATTCTACATTGATAAAGCAAATATCTTGTTTTGTTGTTCCTGAATGAATGTTCATGAATGATCATGAATGTTCTACATAATGGTAGTTTTTGAGAAAGATGAATTAATATGTCATTAATAAGAGGTGGCTTTTTCTCCTTTTAAAAATTATGATGAAAGATATAGGATTTTGGGGGTATGGGGAGCTGCTTGGTTTCTAGTATGAAAAGAGTTTGAAAGTTGAATTAAATTGGACCCTTTCCTGTTATTAAGATATCTTTAAACACTCTGCCTGATCTGGCTTATAATTCTTGGTTTCAAGTACTAATGGAGATGTTACTTGCAAGTTAAAGCCTGAACTGAAAAACATGCTTGTGAATTCCTTTATAAGTGGCTCTTTTAATTGTAGTTCTTTTAAAAAGGAAGTTAACACTTAAGTATCTATTAATTCTTGACAAGGACCTTATTAGACTGAAGCAAAAAAAGTGTTTTAAAAAGGCAGGTAGCTGTTAGTATTATATGAGAATCTGAAACTAGGAAAGTAATTATTATGAGTTTCTTAATCTTTTACTTTTTTTTCAAAAGGGAAATGTCTCTGTATTTTCTTATTAGAAAAGCAATTGTTAAATGTTAAAACATATTCAAACAATGCTGAACATTGTATATTAAAAAGTGAAAGTTTCCCATAATTTTACCCCACCTAGATGACTACTGATAACAGTTTAATATGCTGGTATATTCTTACAGGATTTTTTTTTTTTTGCAAACACTGTATTGCTATCTACATATGTTTTAAATGGAGAATTGCTTAAAATGCATGGACTATTCCTTAACTTCTCTTTTCTTATTGAAAAGTGTTGTTGATCTATTTCCCTTCAGTAGTATCAGATCTACCTGTTAGATGTTGGTTGTTTTGCCATTTTAAAAACAGTGTGAACAAATATAATTTTTGTATGTTTTTGCATGCTTTTCTCTTTCCTTAGGCTAAATTCATACAAATAGATCTGGTAAGGAAAGGTAATGCCTATTTCAAATTTCCATATACCTTTTAAAAATGCAACATAAAATATTTTACCAATTTATTTTTTATTTTTATTTTAATTTTTTTGGTACCAGGGTTGAAAGCAGGGTTCCTGAGCAACATCTCTAGTCCTTTTTTTCTTTTTCATTTTCTATTTTTTGAGACAAGGTCTTTCTAAGTTGCTTAGGACCTTGCTAGTTGCTGAGGCTGGCTTTGGGCCTGCAATCCTCCTGCCTCAGGCTCCCAAGCTGCTGGGATTACAGACATGAGCCATTGCACCCGGCCCAATTCATTTTTCTCTCAGTGTTGTATGAAAATTTTTTTTGCCTTACTCTTTTAGAACAGTGTGAATAATAGTTTTTACTAGACAGGAAAGAAGAAAATGTATTTCTTTGATTATTAGTGAGTTTGGAAATAGTGTCATATGTTTGTGAGTTCTTACTTTTTCCTTAGGAACAGCTTGTTCATGACATTTGGCATATTTTTTCTTACAGTGCTTGTTTTTCATATTAATTTTAAAAACTTTTAATATATCCTTTGATATATACGTTGTAAATATTTACCTACTTTTTTCTTTTACCTTTTATGATGTACAAATATTTGTCGTACAAATGGCTGAAGTTTATATATTCACATAACTCATTTGTTTTGCTTATGGCTTCTGCTGTTATTTACATGATGAGTAAAAACCCCAGTTAACGTTTCTTGAGACCTAGGCATTTTATGTGCATGATCTTGTTGAAGTTTGATACAACAGCCCTGTGAATAGAATACTGTTAACTTCGCTTTCATAGATGGTGGGTAAGTAATTGACCCAAGATTGCACAGTTTTAACTGACAGTGCCATCTTTCAAATATAGGCTGTTAGATAGCTCTCTCTCTCTCTAACCCCAAGATTATTAATACCTAAAACAAAGACCTCCTGTATTACTTGTACATTTCATGTTTAAAAAAATATTTGTATACTTAATTGCCATGGGATCCATCTATTTATTTTCATTTTCACCTTATACTAAATTTATATATACACATGTCTCTATAAGTTCATTATAGTCTCTCTTTATTATAATAATTGTGTTATTTCTTTCCCAGTGTCACATTGTTTAAATTATTCTGGCTTTAGGATAATTTTCTTCTTCTTCTTTTTTTAATCTAAGGGAAAATCTCCCTGGTTACTTTTCTCTTTAAAATTCTTCCTGACTATTCTCATATACATGTTTCTTCCAGAATCAATATGTTAAATTCAATGTGCAAATTCTCCCTTCAAAACACTTTGTAATTATACTAATTATAACAGCACAAGTAGCATCACTGCAATATTGATCTTTCTATACAGGAAAATGGTACATCTTTCTATTAACAGTTTAAGTAAAGTTGTGCCATTGATTTTATTCAGGTTTTGAACAATTTGTTTTAAGTATATTCTTGAGTTAAATTTCCATCATGCTGATTTTTTGCTCAAATTTATGACTGCATGCTATTTTGATAGTGGATATATGTTAGCTGTCATTGATATTTATGAAGTCCAAGTTCCATGTCATGAATACTATGCTAGTTCATATCCTCTTTTTGTATACTCAGTGTCAGAAAGGGAGGAATGGCTTTAACGTCCTGATGGCCAAAGGCTTCTTAACCAGCTGTTTGTATATGATCGTTCAGTTTTTTTTTTTAATTTTAATTATATGATTTCTAATTACTGGTTCATTTGAATTCTGGATATCCATTCAAAATGGTAATTTGAAGCCATAGTGGTTGTTAGAGGACCAGAATCCTTTGAAAGTGCCTTGGAGGGCCATGGTGATGTCACACACGTCACAACAGTGGAGGCCCTGCTGTTCCTTCCATATTGCCATGTTCTTGAATGAACAGGAAAGAGCAGACCTTCCTTAACAAAACATGACCAATGACTGGAGAATTAGAAGTGAGTAGAGAGTGTAATAGAAATTGAATTTCTAAAAGAAATACAAGGCTGGAAATCAATTGCCATGATGAAAAAAGGCCACGGGAAGCCCGAAGAAGGAGGCAGGATAATAATGAAGAGATAAATAGGAAAAGATAAAGGACATTTAAACAAACAAACAAACAAAAAATCAATAGAGAAATTTGGAAGATAATCAGAGCTGAAGGAGCAAACAGTATGAAAAAAATGTAACAATGTAAGATGATGGAAATTTAGTAAAACTGACTGATACAGATATAGTTGGCTTAAAAAAAAATCTCCCTGATCTTTTCCTTTAAACTACTCAGTGTCTAAATAAAGAAGTTGCTGATTTTTCTGTAGCAGGCTATTTCAGTAGTGCATTTTGAAGGTTTCTTCATGGAACATGATATTTTACTACCTGACTGAAAGTGAATAAACAGAACTGGAGAATTTCTGCTTTGCACATTTCTGAAGCTTTATTATATCCTTATATAGGTAAAGAGAGAAGTATACACCGACTATGCCAAAATGACCACATGCTTCACACTTGCACTACCTCTTTTTATGAAGCTAAATTTGGACTTTTCAAAACCTCCTGTTTAAAAATACATCCCAAAGACTTCTGCTTATTGCACATTTTGTTCCTGTCCTGTACAACTTAGATCTTCATTTACAATTCTTTTTTTGAATATTTTTCCTTTCTTAGGAATATAAAAGGAAGTTATTGACATATAATCCTTCACTATGTTATATGTGAAAGTTAATATAAGAATTTGAAGTATATATGTTTATGTAAATAAGATTTGCATATAGACAAATCTTATGAAAAAAAAATTCCCTGACAGATTTTTTTATTATATGATTTATATTTTCCTGTCAAGTTCCCATTTTATTCGTTCTGTCAAAATGAAAACTTGCATTCTGATTTTATTTTATTTTAGGTATTAGAGATGGAACCCAGGGGCAGTTAACCACTGAGCTACACCCCTACCCCTTTTCATTTGTTGAGACCGGATCTCCCTAAGTTGCTTAGGGCCTTGCTAAATTGCAGAGGCTGGCTTTGAACTTGTGATCTGATCCTTTAGCCTTAGCTTCCCAAGCCACTAGGATTACAGGTGTGCAACACTGAACCCAGCCTGATTTTAAATAAGAAGTCATATTTAGGAAAGCATCAGTCCTTTAAAAATAACACTTAAATACAAAATAGTAATGTTATAATATTTATTGACACATATATCTAGAATATTAACATGTTTTCTGTTAAGCTTCACAGAATTTTTAAAATTAAAGATGAAAGTACCAGAAATTCTCAAAATACAACAATTAATCTTTCTTTTCTAACTCATTCATTATGTAATTCACTAACCCAATATTCCAATTTTCAAAATGCTAACTTACCTCCTTCTAGCATGTTTAACTATATTTAACTGTAACATGTCTACATGTCCTGAACAGTATAAATTTTGAGTATGTAAAGTATAGCCTGAAATATTTGTGAAATTGTTCTTTGAACTATTTTCTAAATGTGTGATTTTCCTGCGGTGAAATAGTGGATCAACGTAATCTACAAATTAGTGAATTCTAAATGTGTTAAATCATTTGTTTCCAATTTGGAATTTGCTTAAATAATTTATAGTGTCACTAATAGGGATTTTTAAAAATGTCAAATTGATGTCAAGAATCTAATATTTATTAAAATAGAAGGTGTTGAATGGGGTAGTCTATTAAGTAACAGCAATTCATGTTAAAAGTAGTGACAAAATAGTGGATAAAATGGAAGTATGGGATCTAATTACTTATTTAATAAGCAACAGTTTGAAGTTCCTACTATTAGTGAGGCACCTGCTGCATTATGAGGACTACGATAGTCAAGATAGTCAATCAGACTTATATATGTTTTTCTGCCTTTCAGAGCTTACAGACAATCACCAAAGATGGTACATAATTATAATCCAAGAGATTTGATGGTTTCCAATAAAAATTACTTGTTATGTCTGCCTGATTTCTAAAACCTGAGAAATAAGAAAAAAATAGTATGGTGAATGGGAAACAAAAATATCACCTTTAGACAGATTCGGCTGATATTGGGGCATCTGTCCTATATTAGGGAACAAGTGGGCTTTCTTTCTTTCTTTTTTCTTTTTTTAATGTGGTGTTGAGGATCAAACCCAGGGCCTGGAACATGCTAGGCGAGTCCTCTACCTCTGAGCCACAACCCCAGCCCAAGTGGGCTTTCTAATACAATTGGCCATTCATATCCATGGGCTCCACATTTGTGAATTCAAACCACACTGGACCAGAAACTAAATTAGGCCTGTGGTGGCTGAATCTCTACTAATCATGTACAGACTTCATTTTTCTTGTCATTAGTTCCTAAACAATACAATATGACAACAATTTACATAGCACATATATTGTATGGGGTATTATAAGTCATGATTTAAAGTATATAGGAGGATATGTGAGGGCTCTATGCAAATACCACACCATTTTATATAAAGCACTTAAGCATTTGTGGATTTTGGTATTTGTGGGGTATCTTGGAATCCATCCGTGGAATCCACCACAGATTCAGGGATGACTATCCTAAACCCCAGGATTAGAGAGATTTATCTATCTAGTTCTGGGAATGGTAGACAACTGTGGGCTTCCCTACAGGAAGAAGGCCTGTGTGACATACAGCATTCAGAGGTAATGCACAAACGTAAGCTGCCTCCTAGGAAGAAGATAAGAATGAGATTGTGCATCTCCCTTTAAAAAACTCATCAGGTCAGTCTCTGTTCCTTTGTGGAAGAATAAAATGTTCATACAAGTAGTGATCCTTCCACATGCAAGAAACTTTAGGAAGAGGGAAGGAGTAACCCCAGCCTTCCCCTTAACAACAATGATGGGTGGTACAATTTAGGGCTTATGAGAAAGAACATGGAATACTATGGAAATACAATCTGATCTAAAGTTTCAGTGGAAGTGATGTTGAAGGTAAAGTAGGTGGTAAGACTGGGGAAGGGGATTTCAGACAAGAAGAGAGACATTCTGACACGTGTATGGAATTCCATGCAATTCAGCACAACTGGTTATAGCTTAGACTATGAGATAGAAGAGAGAGTGATATAGTAGGGTATGTGGGCAGTGACTGAATCTTGAGTGGATTATGAGTCAAATTCAGGTAAATGAAGGGTGATCAGAAACATTAGAAGACTAATAACAGAATCAGGTTAACTATATAAAGATCATCTTAACTATAGCTTAGAGGAAAGCCAAGCCAGAGAGCAGAAGGCCTGTTTGGGGTATGCAAGGGAAGAATGGGAGGGCCATATGGGAGATGATGCTTTTGTAAATCTTGCTTGAAGGGCAAGGCATTCAAGTAAAGGTGTTTAGAAGGCTAGTTTGGTGCATACACATAAAAGTTTAATGAATGCCTATAAGTATTTGAAATACTGATCTGTGAATTTATACTAAACTGAAGTAGTTAGAAATTTTACTTATTTTCCAATAGAGATTTTATAGTACTTCTGAGTTTTTTCTCATAAATCCAATTATTTAAATAAAATTATTTAACTAAAAACTTTTTGGAAGAACATTAAAACTCAGCTTACTGCCACTGTTTACTAGAAGATGCTGTTGATTTCTTGTAAGCATTCTGGTTTGTGGGACAACAAAGGAAAATTTATGTCCATTTTGGGAGAAGACACATTTTCATTGAAACTGAACTTGCTAAAATTTCATAATCACGTCCAAAAGTACACTGTGCAGCCAAGTTTTCTTAGCTGATACTAATATACAGTGATTTAAAGGCTACACAATTTCAAAATATAATCATTTGTTATCAACATTCATCAGTACAAAGAAAGAACCTGGAACCATTTCTGATAAAACTTCCAAATTTACATGAGAAAGTCTTTTGCAAAAGTAAACCCCTGCTACTCAGCTGAAGGTCCTGCAGTATCAACCGCCAATGTACTTGCTGTGTGCTGTCATTTTCCCTTTATTAGAACTATTATCATATTATTATTTTAATGCCTTTTGTGTAATGTTATAATAACTTCTAAAGGATTTCTCCTAATATTTTGATAACTTTTGTTTGTACTCCCCGTTTGAAATAGTGTGACCTGTTAGTACTTACAAGGTGAATTATATGCTTTGAATATCTCTTTTTCTAAGCTGTCGTGCTAATACATTTTTATTTATTTTTCTCTTAAGCCTCATGGCAATCTTCTTTAGTCTATATGTGCTCAAAAGATGTATTTGCATTTCTATTCAGAAGAAATCTAAATAAATTTTGCTGGAAATGGCATCATGTGAATTAAGTTTCTTTAGCTTGAAACTCCTAACCACTGTGCTTTATCTGGTGGAAATGTTAATATTTGGTGATAAAATAATTGCAAACACCACTAAACAGACCTTTCTTCACAGGCACTTCATAGAATAAAATTGTAGATGGCCTACAACTGCAACAATTCACTATCCGTGTTCTGGTTTTGTCATTTTTATTATTGCCAGGTTATTTTTTTAAATTATTTTAGAAGTAGACAACTTCATTGTCAAAGATAGCAGATGAACTTACAGAAAATGAAGCTTAAAACTCAGTTTTTGTGGTGGGTGCATACTCCTTTGATTCAAATAATCTGAAACATGTTATCCTCTAACACGTAATTTCACCTGTACAACAATTCTGATGTTTGTTTTCTGTCACTGTTCTAAAGGAAATCTGTGACATTAGAGGATAATCTTTCTAGAGAAAAATAGGCAAATTACATTTCCTTCCTCCCAGGGAGGTTGTGTAGAAAGTTCGTGCAGCCTGTGAGGCTGGCCTAGAAGTGAGAAGTTCTAGTTCTAGAAACGGATGGGCTTATTCCTTCTTAGCACACTTTTTCTTTTTTCTTTCTTTTTTTTTTTTTTTTTTTTTGACCCTTTCTGTATGCTGGGATCAATGCCGGAACAAATGTGCTCACCTGCTCTTGTCTTTATGTGTCAGTTGGAAGAAGACTGGAATTGGCACATGACTCTGAGCTCAGGCAGAGAGCTGAGCTTGAGAAAATTAGGCTGAATCAGATAAAGTTTGTAGCCTTCGAAGCTGGTCCAATTATCTTTGTAAGTCCCAAAGGTAGAAATTGGACCTTTTAGCAGAATACAGCTGTGCCAGCCTGTCATTCTAAAATGGACTATGTGTGGAGAGGCCAAACATTTGTATAGGGACTGGAGAAGGAAAGAATTCAGGTTTTGTTGGGTATGAATTATATACAGTGTTTGTGTGTGTGTGTGGGGGTGTTAAGAAAAGGAGCACAAAATTACAAAAAAAAAAAAAAATCATGAAAAGTTCTTGGAAGGGGGCTGATTCAAGTAAAAGGGACCTGTGCTTAAGTTTCAGAACTTACAGTAAATCCAGCTCTAGCCTCCTATGTAAACTTGAATCTGTGAAGTTTTAAATGTAAGTTTATGATAAAACTGAATATATTAAAATAAGGGTGAATGCCATATTCCTGAGGAGAACTTCTCTGCTTCCTTCCTTTGTAATTCCCCATGCCTCATACATGGCGTGGTAAGACCCAGCTTCTCTGCCAGTTGCCATTGGATTCTAAACTGCACATCAGCTGGGATGTCCTGCCCAGTGCTGTATCTCTCATGCCTTGCCCTGTGCTTGGAAAATTGTAGTTGCTAGAAGTTGAATAGGGGGAAGCTGGGGTCATGACACCATCTAGCACATTCCAACAGCAGCCGAGGTGCTGTACTTGATGTACTAATAGAAGTCTCCAGTGCTATTATGTGCAGAGACAGTTTCATCAATCATATGGACAACAGCTGCCAGGTTTTATTTGGTGAGTAAGTTATGGAAAAGATGCCTTCCAACTGTGCACAATAATTGGTAATGAACAGGCTGGAAGTCCATCCTTCTGGTAGGAAAGAGTAATTATAACAGGTCTGAAGGCAGAGAATCTCAGAATGCCCTCTGAGGATATTTTGCTCATCTGTCAATACATTTGAAGATTTATTTCCTTAGATAATAAGATTCAGGGGGAAAAAATCAGAGATCAAATTGCTCAATTTGATCAAGCTAGACTGAGTAACTGATTTTAAACCAGAAGTCTGTTTACGGATTTTATAACTGAGACATCTAACCATATCTAAAAACCATCACAATAAATGTTATTTCTTGAATTTAAACAGAAAAATGATGTTTTCTCTTTCCTCAAAATAATTCTCTTATTGCTTAAGTTTAGTGTTTATAAGATTTCAGGCTATTGAGTGTGTTTATATAACTGGTGGTGGATTATTTTTAATTCTTAGGACAACATAGGATAAATACTGCAAATATTATACTTTGTATTGTCAAAAGAGAAACATCTTAGAACAAGAAATGTATGGGCTTATCTAAGACCTATCTGTAGGAAAGATTTCAAGACCTGCTACATAATCTGTGATATCCAGTGTGAAATGAAAATGAAAATCTTTGGTTAAAAATTATTAATTTCAAGATAGTCATAGCAATAATTTAACCAAACATGGAGCTTTTATAAGTTTGGGGGACTGTGCAGTTGAACAGGGCATGTACCCAGCTGGTCCTCAATGATACCTTTGCATGGTTATAGAAGCCCTTAATACTGTGTTACTTGGAAAATGGTGAAGAAAGACTCACCTGGGAAATTCTTCTTTGATCTCAGCACCAGAAGAAGGTTGATCTTCCTAAATGATCCACTACATTCACTTAATTGAGCAACACTAATAACCAGATTTTAGCTTGTAATCCCAGCTACTCAGGAGGCTGAGGCAGGAGAATTGAAAGTACAAGGTCAGCCCCTAAGCAATTTAGTGAGACCATATGTGTGTGTGTGTGTGTGTGTGTGTGTGTGTGTATGGAGAGAGAGAGAGAGAGAGAGAGAGAGAGAGAGAGAGAGAGAGAGAGAGAGAGAGAGAGATAGGGTACCGGGCTACAGATGTAGCTCAATGACAGAGCACCTATGGGTTCAATCCCCAGTACAGAAGCATGTGCTGAAATGAGATCCTCTTCTTCAGTTTGTATTTTCTGATTTTTCTCTTTGTTATTTGACTTTGATTTTATGTGCAATGTTAATGGATTTTGCTCATTGTATGCCACCCAAATACTTTTGAAAGAAGGTAAAGAACATAAATAAAACTCTCAAAAATAGTTTTAAAAGTTGACTTAAAAAGTCTATCCTCATCAACATTATTTACCAGATGCAGTAATAGTACTATTACTGAAATTAATGCATTCCAACAACATAATTTGTTAGAGACTTCCTAACTACAGATAGAAATAATCTAGAAAGCAGAAGGATGCATTTTAGATAAGCGACAGCACGCAACAGATTTTCAATAGGAAGAAAAATGTCTTAATCTTAAAAGCTTAAGAAATTAAAGTTAAAGGAGATGGAAGTTGGGGCTTGGTTTATACTTGGAAAAGGAGAATCTTTGCGGAGCAAGCATAGAGGGGGAGAAATCCGGGGGAAGACAGTCCTTTGCCAGGCTCATCTCAGAAAATATGACATCTGCTTTTCTGTTCCTTAAAATGTCCAGCAGCCTTAGCCAGCACTCCAGAAGAAGAAAGAGTCAGTGTGGCTCATGGAGACTCGAGTTTTATGCCTTCCTCTCCAAGTCATCTCAAGAGAGTCAAATTGGATTGTCTTCAACAGGGCTGCCGGGTTCAGCTGTGCCAGGGTTTTCACAGATTCATTGGGTGACAGTTGAGTGACATCTGAGTTCCTCCTCACTTTATGAAGACCAAGCTGCATCTCCTCTCCAGGGGCATGTTATCCCACTCTCCCAGGAAGGGGAACCATGTAAAATAGTGTTTGGACCCTCAAGAGCCAGCTAAGTAAGCTTAGTAGACAGCCTGGATATTCAGGAAATCTTTAAAGTGAGAAAATGCCTTTCTTTATTAGGAATAAAAAAATATTTTCAATTAGTGAGCTCAAAAAATGAAAATATTTTAATCTTCAGAATGGATTAAGTACTGATTGAAGTAGAATAAGAATAGTCATCCTCTACTTTCTGACAGGATTATGGGAGGTGGGAATCAGAGCCTCAGTATGGGAGTTCTCCTTTTGCACACATGCACACACGTGAGATAGAACACAGACACACAGACAAGATTGAACCCAGAGGTGCTTTCCAGTTTTTTTTTTTTTTTTGAGACAAGTTCTTGCTAAGTTGCTCAGACTGGCCTCCACCTTGCAAACCTCCTGCCTCAGCCTCTTGAGTTACTGGGATTACCAGCATGTGCTTATATGGGAGTTGAGGGCTTGGGAACAGGAGAAATAAATAAATACAGAAGGAAACAGATACAGTGTTTTCCCCCTACACTCATTTTGGTTTAGGTACCTTCTTCTCAGGGGATTTGCTCATTTAACTATTGTTTGTGTTAATTAAAGTACTATTTGATTTGAGTGTAATATTCTCCTAAGTTTTTCTAATCTTCTGTTATAAAATAAATCATAGTCATTCCCTTGTTAAAACTAATGGAAACATGTGAAATCACACATAAACACATGGGAAGATAAATACTGATAAATTAGATAATATTTTTGTAAAAGCAAAGTGAGAAAAGTTAATTTCCATTGAAGGTAAAATAATGAGCACATTTGTGATCGGTGCCTCTTGTACAAATTATGAGAAATGATATTTAAGCACATATAAAATGAAACTTAGCCTGTACTTTCACATTTGAAACACTAGTTATCTAGGAAGATCACACTTAAATGGCTGTCCTAGCTAGGGGAGTTTTCCTCCTTGATGCTTGCTGGTGGACTTGACTCTCTTCTCCCTATGCATGTTGAGTGCCCATTTTGTGCCAAGTGTGTTGCCAGAGGATCCAAAACCAAAATCTCCCAAGTTGCTATGTAATTGGTATGTGGTATAATTATACCTGTCTTCATAGTTTGCTTCTCCCCTTTTTACTGTAGTCCCCAACACTTCCTAAGAAGTACCTTTTAACCATTATCCCAGGCTTGCACATCTTATCAAAATTATAGGCTTCCCTTTATCACTATCTGCTCTGTAAAATCTTCATGCATTTCCCTAGTTGGAGCTAATCACTTCCTCCCTAGTGTTTCCTAGAGCACTTCAAATTTTATGTTTCTATCATAGTTATTTCTGTTCGTGTCTTTATTCCCCACTAGACTTCAAGGTCCCTGGAGATGTGGATTCTAATTAATCATTGTTATCGCTCTTCCTTATGATATTAGTGAGATGCTTTTCTCATAGTTGGTGCTCAAAAAAGTTAATTATAATAAGTGAGTTTGGATTAAATTAGTGGTTTATTTGCTAACATTTCAGGGACATAGATTATTGCCTTACTTGGTATCGAGCCAGTTTGGGTGATTGTTAATATTCTTTGTTATATTTAATGCACAATGGAAAACTTAATGCCTGCTGTCCAATTCCTGAAAAAAAATCCTCTGTAGTTCTTCCCAGTCTGCTGTGCATGCAAACATTATTTCTATGAAGCCAGGAGCATAGACTCATAATAAACCATTTTATATTCTAGGCTCTTCTGTCAGATATGTAGGAGACTCAATTAAACTAAAAGAAAAAGCAATTTTTTTTTCTGTAAGTACAAAACTTTTGAAAAAGATTGCTGTCCCCAAACAGCTTTTTAATTCTGAGAGAAGCGTGTCTGGAGGTTTCTTATCAAGCTTCCGAAAGTTCGTGCTTTCAAACATCTCTAATGGCTCTGTCACAAATGCTGCCCACAGACATCAGGGCATCACCCAGAGCGAACGTTTTCTCCCATGAAACAGCAGCATCTAATAATTTGTGATGAACTTCTAATTATTTTAATGGGATTATTCTGCTTCTTGGCATATCAAGCAATTTGTTTTACACCTTTACTCATTATTTTTCATTTTTGAAGACTTAAATAGAAGAGACATGACAGAATAGAAGCCCTGTTTCATCTCTTGGACCATTAATTATGCCACGGCGGTTTCAGTACTGATGAGACCCCAAGAGAAATGAATCCTGTCGGGTCGGACTTGGTTTAACGGATTTCATTCTTTATACTTCAAACAAGTTTTCCTAGAAAATCATTAATCACTAAACTATGGATTAAATAGTGACAATAATGGAAATATAACCAACAACAAATTGTTCATGGTTGGCTTCCCCAAGGGTTTGACAGCTAATTTATAAAACAAGTTATTTTTATACAGCAGGACTTTTGTGACTAAAGCAAAATTGCCTCAGCAAAATGCTCAGCCTTATTCTGTAGACTGTGGGAATGATTCATATATGGACCTTCATCTTTCACTCTAAACCCCCTTTTCTTACCTTCTTTTTTTTTTTTTTTGGTGAGATTTCAATTTGTATTCCCGCTCTGGCTCATTGTCAGCCTGTGCCCTTGAAACAATTACTAAGTTTGTGGATGTAAAAGCCTACGAAATCAATTTTATCTTTGTCAACTCAGGGTCTGCATTGCAAAGCTCTCAAATCATATTGTAGGAAACTTGGCCAATAGGTAACACAAATCTTTTTTTGGATTTGATTTTTATTGTATAAGTGTTATATATCAATTACATTCATAGTTCATAACACAACATTGACATATAGTAGATAAGAATTTCTTTCTTAATCTGGAAGCTTTTACTTTTGCTGGCTCTTTGTTTTGTCTGAGTGGGTGTTCTGTGTCACATTTTATTGTTGTCAGGAAATTCAAAGCAAGAGCTTTATCCCTTCCAGACACCTGTTATGTCCACAGAACAGTGTATAGGTATTAGGGAGTGCTACTAATAAAGCCTAGGCTGGGGAAAATAGGACCAAAACCAAGAAGACAACTTATATTTCCTTAAATGTTTTCTTTACTCACTCTTTTATTTATTCATTCATGCCTTTAACATCTTTATTAATTAAAAAAAAAAGCAGCTAACATTTAGCTGTTCGGTCACTGATCGTTACATGTATCCACACAATAGTAAGTCGTTTTGCAGATTAGGAAAACTGAGCCACAAGATTTGAGTAATTTGTCTAAGACCAACTCAATACTAAGTGGGAGAGCCAGGTGAGATAGGCAGTCTTTCTGGCTCCACAGGCTGCCAGACCTGTGGAGCATGTCTTACTGGTTTTGACCTAACCATCTGTTGACTTCTTGTCAAGTGGTAGGTCTTCAGAGAGGGACAGGACATTGTAGGAGAACTAAGTCCCTGCCTTTTAGAAATTGGGGCCATTTGAGAAACCACAGAAGCCAGGTTGAATACCAGGGTCTCTAACTTCAGGTGTACTGCAGGGAACAGATGGAGATGGGGAGAAGGAAGGTTGTGACGAGGTAGAGTTTGAAGTCATAGTGTGAAGTCTGTGTTTCATTCACAGCTGAACATGTCATTAGGATCACCTATTTGAGATTCCTCCAGAGCTGGTGGAAACTGCCCCTCTGGATTCTCTATGGGAAATTTCCTTCAGATTCTTAAGAGTAGGACCTGAAACTCACATATTATACAAGTGTCCCAGATGATTCTTACCCAACTTTAGGTAGAAAACCACTGGCATAGGTAAAGGAACATGTGGTAAAACACCATATTTATTTACATTTTTATGTTTGGCTTAAATGATAACATTTTTTGTGTAATATAGCTGAGAAAAGACAAAAAAAATTATCACTTTATCAAAAACTAACACTGGAAATATACTTCTAAGAGGGCCAGTAGGTGCTAAAAGCAGTAGAATGTTGTTAAATGTTTCAACAAGCAGCTCTGTGGGAAAAAAAAGCAGCAGCAGCAGCAGCAGCTTTGATTGGTAGCACTTGTGTTGATTTCCAGAAAGCAACTTAAGGTTGGGAACATGTAGTTGAAAAGTACATTATTGGTTCCAGTTCCCCACTACCTGATTATGAGTTTCAACAATGAGTTACTGACAACATTGGAAGTCTTAGGGAACAATTAAAAGAAATAAAAAAACATATATGTGTGTGTGTATATATATATCCAAGTTTATTAAACCTTCAGCAACTTAAACTGATGGGAAGATCTACTACCTTTGAGTCTTGAAGATATTGTGTGGAATGTCATGCCAGCAAAGGTAATCTCAGTCTTCTTTTTTTCCACATTTTTTTATTGGTGCATTATAGTTGTATATAATGATGGGATTTGTTGTTACATATTTGTGCATGCACGCAACATAATAGTCTAATTTGGCCAATATCATTCCTCAGTATTTCTACTTTCCTTCCCCTCCTCCAAAATCCTCTGGTCCCTTTCTTCTACTCTGGTGATCTCACTTTTATTTTCATAAGATCACACCCCTTTTCCTTTTTTTTCTCTAGCTGCCACATATGAAAGAAAACATATAACCCTTAACTTTTTGAGTTTGACTTATTTTGCTTAACATAATGTTCTCAAGTTGTACCTATTTTCCTGCAAATGACATAGTTTTCATTTTTGTTTATGGCTAAATGAAATTCCATTATATATATTCATTCCACATTTTCTTTATCCATTCATTCATTGGTAGATACCTAGGCTGGTTCTGTAGTTGTGCTATATTATAAATTGTGCTGTAAACATGGGTATGCATATATCACTGTAGTATGATGACTTTAATTCTTTAGGATAAATACTGAGGAGTAGAATAGCTGGTCATATTGTGGTTCCATGCCTACTCTTTTGAGAGTAGGCAAAAGCATACTGATTTTATAGTAGTTGTACTGATTTACAATCCCACCTACAGTGTAAAAGTGTTCCTTTTTTCTCCACATCCTCACCAGCATTTATTATTGTTTATATTCTTGATGACTGCCATTCCATCTTATTTTATAGTGAAGAAAGCTGAGAGCTACTGCATTTAAAGAATTACCTAAGGTAACATGACAATTTAAGAGATAACATAATGCCTGACTTGCCTCTAGACTATTTATTGGTCAAGTCATTTTTCTTCATTCTGCACTGGAGCTTTAGTATTTAACAAGCTACAGGATGCAACCAAGAGGAACCGTGTGTGCAATGCTAAATGGCTGACACTGTGGAGGTGGCAAAATGATACAGTAATTCTGATATATTAGAATTACTTTACTGATATATTAGAATTATATTTACTGTATGTGTGTAGATTATATGATCTATCCCCAAGTTAAGACATAGAAGACATTCATTCTGCCTTCACTGGGAGTTGTTTTCTTGCCACATGGAGAAATGACAAGCTTGAAGGAGACAATTCAGAGGTTGAAAGAAGACTAATGAGGAGCTGAGGTCATTTAGGAGATACCTACACATAGGCTAGTGGCCCTCAATGGATAGTCCCCAAAATGGGCAGCATCAGTATCACATAGGAACTTGTTAGAAAAGCAAATTCTTGGGCCCACATCCAGACCTGCTGTAGAAGAACCTGTGGGGCTGGCCTCAGTGATCTGAAATTAATAAGCCCTCCTGGTGATTCTGACGCTTGCAGAAGTTTGAGAAGAACCCTAGATTTTCCTGAGGCCTCAAACCCAGAAGGCCTAATAAATTATATGGGATCTTAAAGAAGAGAAGACCTGGGTGTCTCATTCCAAGCTGACAGATTTTAAATCAGAAATAACTTGAGTAATCACTAATTTGATTGCAGAGACTTGAAGAGACTCTATTAAGTTACATGCTATTAGGTGGCATTGGGGGTTTAAGGTATAGATTAAGTTCAGTTGAAGGAAATTAAGATAGTCACCTTTCTTATATACATGGCTTTATGGCTTATAAAATAGGGTTTTCTTTGTACACTTTGGATGTCCTTAGAATTCGTACTGTGCCAAACAAATGAAGTGAACAGTAGATTTTGGTACATCATATACAGTTAAGTGGTAGTTCATACTCTTGACTGAATTAAGACTCATTATGTACAGCTGTGGGGCTGGGGAGGCAAAACTTTTGAAATAGCAAGCTATTTCAAAATATGGTCCATGTGAATTTTTCTTGGTCTTTGGCACCATGGATTCTGGCTCGCTACTTCATGGCTTTGACTTCGCAGACCTGATTATGCATCTGCAGCTTGGCATAGCACACTGGTAGTCTTAACTAGTGTGACCAACTCATTCTAGTTTCTTGAGACTGTTCCTGTTTTTCAATTGCAAATCCCAAGTCCCTCAAATATAAGTCACTCTCTTCTTAGCTCTCTTTACTTAAGACCCCCACTGGGTACTTACTTTGCTTCTTCCACTTTGTGAGCTGGTG
Source organism: Ictidomys tridecemlineatus (assembly GCF_052094955.1). Taxonomy (NCBI): domain Eukaryota; kingdom Metazoa; phylum Chordata; class Mammalia; order Rodentia; family Sciuridae; genus Ictidomys; species Ictidomys tridecemlineatus. The sequence continues at coordinate 155,781,124 of NC_135478.1, read as the reverse complement.
GCACGTTCCTGGCAGGCTGGCAAGCCTAGCTTGCCCTGTTCCTGGGAACTCCAGAGCAACTGGAGAGTTGCTGTGAAATAGTCACTTTTACTTCTTGTACATATAAGTCATATTTGTAGAAAGTATGATTAGAAGTTATTTTTAGCCTGTGTTAAGTATTTCTTACTGATTTAAAAATATCTAGTCACATATTACTGACACAGTCAGATTACTAACAGCAATTTATTAAAGCTTGGAAACATCTTGCTGTGGAAAGACTTCAATTCAGGGAAATCACTCAGGGTAGAATTTAAAAGCTTAGCATGGCACTGGAGTATTGATTATTTGGTAGAAATGAATGATACCTGAAAATGGGATTTTTAGAAAATTCATCTTGCCTGTATGTGGAGTAGAATAGAGGGATTCTGAGGTGTGGAGGCTTAAGAGGAAACACATGTCAATCAAGGATTAAGATGATAAAGGCACATCAGGATGTTAATTGTCAGAGGAAAAAGAAATAATCATTTTAAGATATTTTGAAGAAAGAATGGATAAAGTAATAACCTGGGTAATTAGGAGAATGATAGCACTGGTAACAAGTAGGCAAGTCTAAATCTAGACAATTGAAATGAACTCAGTTTTAGGTAAATGTCAGGAGCTGAGATACTTCAAGCAATTTGAGATTTGGGTGAAGGCCCAGGAGAGAGGTATGGGCTTCATTTACCCATTTGTATTCTCTTATTAAAGGTGATGGTTGAAACCTTGGAGGTGGCTTACAACCCAGCCCCTTAATTAATGTTTTATTTATTTTTTATTAGTTGCTCATGACAATACAGTGATCTTGACATATCATACATTTGAATCAAATGGGGTATAATTTCTCATTTTTCCAAGATGCAGAATCACATTGGTTATACAGTCACATTTATACATACAGCAATACTAGTGTCTATTTTATTCTGCTGCCCTCCCTATCCCCCATCCCCTCCCCTCCCCTCCCCTCCTATCACCTCTCTCTACCCAATCTAATGTGACACATTTATTTTTTTCCCCTCACATCATCATACATGTATTTTGTATAATGATGAGTTTTAATAATAAAAAACCCAAATTCTCAAAAGCTAGTTTGTTATTCCATTTCTATCAATTCATTTTCTGTTGCTATAATGATATACCTGAGGCTGGGTACTTATAAAGAAAAGAGGCTTGCATAGCTCAATTTTGGAGACTGAAAGTCCAAGATTATGTGGCCTCATCTGTTGTTTCTGCTGAGGATGCCCTTGGCTGGGTCACATTGAGGAAAAGAAAGGGAGTCAAGTGGCCTTGCTTTGCAACTGGCTGATTGGAGAGAGATAACTTACTCCAAGAGACCAGTATTAATCCCTTCTAAGGGCAATGTCTCCATGACCTAGTTACCTTACAGTAGGCCTAGTTTCCTAAAGGTTCTACTTCCTCGACACCACCATACCGGGGACCAAGCTCCTTTGGTGGACAAACTATATTATAACCATAGCAACAATGATATGGAAATTAGTGTTATAAGATACCAATCCCTTAATTTCTACAGTATTTATTATTTGCAAAGCACTTTATCATTTATTTATTATTTCACTTATCTCTGACGGAAACCCTTTGAGGTAGGTGGTTTAATCCCTAATTCATAGATGAGCAAACTGAGGCTCAGAGTGATGGCACTGGTTGCAAAGACTTATGGTAAAATAAACCACAACCAAGTCAGGTTCTTCCACAGCTGCAGGCATGCCGCACTCCACAACTTCACACCAGTGTAGTGAGTTGTTGTTCCAGTATTTCCCCAGCACAGTGCTGACTTCAGAAGCTCATGGTGATCCGCCTTCATTAATCACACAAAGATAGACCCTCTTTTTATAGGTGTTTTAGATGGGTAAATATACCTGACAATGCTCTAAGACTTGGGTACCTGAATTTTCAGATTCAGTCATCTTCACTGAGAACCCAAGAATAAAAATCAGGCTGATTGAGGGCAGAAGAAGGCTGAGCCAATTAAAGAAAAACCCTGGGAAGCCAGGATTAAGTAGCACAAAGATGCAGATGAGTGAGCTGATGAAATTGCACCCTTTGCTGAAAAGCAGCACACTTGAAGTAGAGCCATAGAATGTTCCACTAACTTTTAGCAGTGGGAGTTACATAATCTAATAATTAATTGTCTGTAGCTTCCAGGCCTATTAGGAAGGTGGGGAACAGACTCCAGAGGCAAATCACTGGCTTCTGTGGAACATTGCCCTAGGCACTCAGCCTCAAATTGATAATGCTTACAAGTTGTTTTTCCCGTAATTTTTAAACCCTAGATACAATCCTTCTCCGGCTAATGGATATTTTAAGTGTATTTTAAAGATTTTTTTGCTGGAGTTCCACTTATGGTTGGAAATTGCCTAGTTGATCACAATACTTCCAAGTATTAGATTTGATACTTTTTTTTTTCTTTTTCCTTTTTCCTCCCTGAAAGATAATAATGTTCAAAAATACAAGGTGACTGAAAATTTCTTGTACTCTGGAAAACAAAACAAAACAAAACAAGAAACCTGGGAGCATGTGCAAACAGAAGCATGCATTCTTTTGAAACAGTTAAGCTGCCATTAGAAATAGAAGGAAACCCATTTTATCTGGGTTACAATGATGAACAGGCTTTACTCTCACAAAAGGAGGAATCTGAACAACTGGCAGCTTCTCGGTCTCACATCCCGACTTGAAAAGGAAGAGCCTTGCCACCACATAGTGGGCGCAGAGGCTGCAAGTGGGTGAAGGCCCTCAGTCATCGGGGCCATAGGTTTCCTTCTGATGTACATAAAAGCTGACCAAGGACTTTGTGAAAACTTTGAGCTGCCTTCCTGACCACCTTGGTTTTTGTCCTTCACCCATAGATCAGCGTCATTGACAATCCTGTTCTTTTCAAGTGGTAAAAAGAAGTTAAAAATAAAGTTCTATTTTTGATGTACCTTTGATTTTCTTCAAAAACATTTCAGATGATAGGAAAGAGAAATACAGTGATAAATTTCAGCAAAGACCTGGCAGAGTCTTCCTATAGTTTAATCAAACATGGGCTCAGCTTCAAATATATTAAGTTGCCACAGGAGAGGAGGAATGCCTTTTGGAAACAGTTAGCACTTCCCGGAATCTTAACCTCCTTTTATCACAATACACAGTAGAAGTTCCAAGGCAAATAAAGACAAATAACACTTAGGGGAATATTGCATGAATGTAGGGTTAAGAAGCAACATGTAAAAAGGAATGATCCTGCACAGGTTGCCTATTCCTATAATATATGCTCTTTTCTTTTCTTTTTTTTTGGTCCTTTTCTTTTTTTCTTGGATAATTTGGACTTTATCCAAGATGACAAATTCCAATGTTTCTAAAGTCCATGTGGTCAGTCTGATCTCCTTAAAGGTCAGAAGGGATCCCTTAGCTTGCAACTTGTTGAAGATAATAGAACCTACTAAAGATCTAAATGCAAGTACTTTGGAACAAATTCTTTAAAACATGCCTGTTTCCTAGATTTGTAACTGGAGATACAGTGATTTCTAACTGGAGATACTCGTCCCAAAGCAGGAGACCCTAGCATAAACATGGGTAACTTCAAAGTACAAATACTTTGTGCTCCAGCTATATGGTTGATCAGCTGTGTATTTTTAGCTATCAAGTTTGTTAATTACCACTTTGCAAAACCAAACCCATACTGAACATTTCAGATAGTACATCTCCTGTCCAATGAAAACGCAAACTACTAATGTTCTCCTTGTGGTTCCTGGGCAGCCTGCTATTGCCACAGGTGGGTTTATATTCTTCCCTGGTGTTAACAGAGAAAAGGTATTTTCTCCTTGCGTTACTCAGAGCTCTTTTCTCTATGTTCTTTCTGTTCCTTTTGGTCCTCCGCTGTTCAGGGGTCGTTTGCTTCTGTTTCTGTGAACTAAACCTTGGCCTCACGGCATTGCAGCCATTTGTTTCTCTTTGTGTTTTCAGCTGTTTGTTGTTTTCATTGTATGTAGATCTGTGTCAAAAAGAGACAGAAGAAAAATTACTTTCTACCTTATGAATGAATTAAAAGGGCAGTTAATATCATTCAGTTAAAAGCCCAAGTCGATAACATTTTAGTATAGTTTATCTAAATGTTTTCTGGTCACTTGGTTCAACAATGGCTGCATACCAAGTTTCCGAGTTCCCTGATACTGATTTACCTGATGTCTATTCATTGGTTGAAATATATCAACATGCTTTAACTAAAAGCATGGTTAGTGACTTGCTTCTTGGGCCAAAGAATGCATTTGCTTTTAAACATAGGCTGTAAGCCCGTGCTGTACTGTGGAAGATAAGGCAGAGAATGGTCTGTCTAGAGATTGGGCTGCTTCTGTTGTATTACTAGAGCAACTCACTTCTGGGATTTTTAGGGAACCTT